>NC_139458.1:58455000-59055000 GCF_057233095.1 Heloderma suspectum
ATGCCTATGCCACAGGCCCTCCCTGGACACACTGGTGACTGAACTTAGGACCTTCTGTTGTAACTGTTTGTTGTTGCTGTTTTTATTTGAAATAACAGCTTGATGCCCTAAGATTATTCAGAATTTGTATTTTTGAGATGTCCATGTGCATTTATAGCAAAGCAACCCAAATAAATATAACGTTCATTACCCATTTTATAAACTAGCATCTATCTCCAGCCCTAAAACCCTAGCTTCCGTGTCGCTTGTTTTCCAGTAAGCAGACATTCATCTTAGTATGCAGATACCGTCATAGCAAGGTGACGGCGATTGAAGGATCCCCATGGGCCTAATTTAGGAGAACATACAACAAATGATTTCACAATGTATAGTCATGAACTGGGCTCTGTTGTAGTGAACAGAATTCTTCCTCGTAGGGGAAGAGTAAAGGAAGAAGAAAGGTTATGGAGGGTAAAGAGAAACATATGTACAGTTGTACAGATATGAAAGCACAAGGTTAAAGGACTTGTGATCCAGTATGGCCATGATCTGGGGAGCCCGTTTTTGTGTCAAATGTCAAGCTTTCATGTGTGAGGCAAGTCTTCTGCATGTACAAAATTGTTTGGATGTCATAGTAGGTGGGAGATACAAGGGAAAAACAGAACTGATTTAGACCTGCAGTAGTGCACATGATATCTGGGATAGAACGCTTTGGCCTCAGTCAAAAGAAATGTGGGAGCAGCAGCATAGGTTAATCATGTGTCCTACCTTGCAGAGAACAGTCCTCTGTTTGAAGGAATCCTCTGTTCCAAGGATGGCCAACTTCAGAGGGTCTGGCGGGCAATTTTCAGACCTGCCTGCAGGCTGCACTCCTGCTGCCCCGCCACTGACATTTGGTGATGGCAGCAAACCACTACAGATCCTTTAGTCCTTAAGAAAGACTAAACGTGACCTTCGTAAGGATCTGTAGCAGTATGCTGCTGAATTTTGGTGGCAAACTGCTGTTTTTTTTGCCATGGCATAGCACAGTCAGAGCAATTTTGGCAGGGGAGCGGAGGCTACAGAAGAGGACGGGAGGGAGGTGCATGCAGCCTGCAAGCTACATGGTACCCATCTTTGTTCTATTTAATGGACTGCCCAGTCCAAATCTGGTTTAGAGATCAAGAACCATAAGAAGGGAGAGCAGGGACCTTGAAGTTGCCCGTCAACAATTTTCACCTGGACATCGAGCACACAGGTCATCTGGCCATAGTCTTCCTGTCTAAGATGAGAAGAATTCCATATATATATTAGAAAACACACACATTTATGTAAATCTGTGTCCTTTGTGTGTGCGTGTTGGGGGGGCCTTCATTTTTTGGTGATGCATAAGTGGCCACCCTAGATCAACATAGGGCTCTCACATACTGCTATGCCTATAGGCACCTATTTGTACCTAAGGTGCTTCTATGATATAATCCATAGATTTGTTATGGGATGTGTTATGGTGAGATTATTAGATATAGTCTTTCCCTCCCTACATAGCACATGTCTCCATAACAATCTTATTCTGATGAAGAACTTTCTGACACTTGGAGAAGACCTTGTTTCTGATGGTTTCTAGAACTGGAGGATCAATTTAGTGTGGTGTTATTTAGTTTTTAATTGAGTATGTCACCACTTGAAATGGTTTGATTAGTGTGCATTTCATGATTTTGTATGTGTGCTTGTGTGTATGTGTGGTTTTATTGGTTTTTTTTAACTATTTATGTTCTGTAGTTTAATTTTATTGATAGAACAAAAAGGTAGAGTAAAGAAATATAAATAAGGAAATGAGGATCAACAGCCTCAGGACAGAGACATGATTTATACACCCACATGGTCCTTCACAGGTGAAGTGGGACTTTTTGCCCTCCTGAAAAGCAGTATTTCCACTCAATGTGCTAGATCATATGATGGGTTGTGGTAGTAGTAGTGGGTTGGGGGTTGCTACTCAGGAAGACCAGTAAGCAAAAAGATCTGTGATATGCACCCATCTCCTTCCACATTTCTCTAGATTGGACTTTTCCTGCACCAAGTGTGGACATAATTTAATACAGAGTTAGTCACACTTAATCCCACTGAAATTAGGGATGTCAGAGAATTCCGCCACGGATCTCGGTGAGGCCAAATGCCAGTGCATTCGGCCCCCCGAACTCCGTGGTGGAACGGCCCACCCCCCCGCCCCCCTGTGGATACCCCCCAGGATGAGACTTACCTGGGGCGGATGTTCCGGGCGGCGGCGGCGGCTCCGGCTGCAGCTTCAGCGGCGGCGGCTGGTCTTCCGACCGGCTGCCGCCTCCGCCATTTGCAGTCTTGTCTTTTTTTCTTTTTTTTTTACAAGATGTGATAGGCTATGAAAAGATTTACATAGCCTATCATGGCTGGGTAAACAAAAAACAAAAAACAAACCGCGTACGCAAATGGCGGCGGCTATGGCCGCCGCTATTTGCGTTCCTTATTTGTGGCCGTCTTAGTCTATGTAAATATTTACGTAGACTATGACAGCGAAAATAAAGGGGAACGCAAATAGCGTAGTGGGCGCTATTTGCGTCCCTTTTTGATTTGCCGTTTTAGCCTACGTAAATATTTACGTAGGCTAAAACGGCAAATCAAAAAGGGATGCAAACAGAGCCCGCTATGCTATTTGCGTTCCCCTTTATTTTTGCTGTCATAGTCTACGTAAATATTTACGTAGACTAAGACGGCCACAAATAAGGAACGCAAATGGCGGCGGCCATAGCCGCCGCCATTTGCGTATGCGGGTTTTTTTGTTTTTTTTTACCCAGAGCCCTCCGCGGCCGGAAATCCGGCTGCGGACGGCTCTGGCCTGGGCCTGGCTGCCTGCTCCGTGGAGCTGCCGTGGAGCACAGCCGGCTGTGGAGGATTCCGGGGGGGAGGAACGGATTGCCTCCCCCCCTGTTGAGGATTCCGGGGGGAGGGACGGAATGCCTCCCCCCCACCACCATCAACATAATCCGCAGAAAGGTAGGTGACTTTTGTACATCCCTAACTGAAATGAATGGGATGGCAGAGGCTTTGCTTGCAGACTATCCCAGGTTAAATCTCTGGCATCTCCATATATGCTTGTTCAAAATTCTGGAGAAACACTGCCAGTCAGTGTACTGTGGACCAGGGCTGGACAGAAGATAGATCTCTAGATGTTTTGGACTTCAAGTGCCAGAACCCCCTGCCAGCATGGCCAATGCTCAGGGATGCTGGGAACTGAAGTCGCAAACATCTGGAGATCTATTTTGTGCCCACACCTGCGGCATACAAGACTGACCTAGATAGACCAGTGATCTATCTAGCTCAGTCAGGCAGCTTCATATGTGGCCCTCTCTTGGACTGACAGTAGCCAATCACTTCAATCAAGTTGGCCATATGATGCAGCTCCTCCCCGATCCAGCTACTGTGTCTGATTGCGCATAGCCCAGGTCAGAAAATTGGCAGTAGACAGATCAACTATTGGGGAGTGGGGATGGATTTAGACTCTCTGTCTCCAGCTACCTCGGAACAGCAGGTAAGAACATAAGAAGAGCCATGCTGGATCAGACCAAGGGTCCATCTAGTCCAGCACTGTGTCCATAGAAGAGCACTGTCACTGAAAATGTGATCCACTTTATGTGCCTGCCCTCAGCTGCTGCACACACTTACAGCTGGTTTGGAGTCAATGCGAGTAAGGCTGCAATTTTATGCACACCTACCTGGAAGTAAGTCTCATTTATCTTAATGGGACTTACTTTCAAGTAAGCATGCACAGAAGTGCACAATTTGTTGTAAAACATTGTTTTTAAAATCTAACTAATATTTCTGGATGAGTTTTCTCCCCTTTAGCTATTATTCCAATTCCTAATTTTTCATGAGTATTTTAAGTTGTGTGCACAATTGCCCTAATGTGCTTCCTTTTCAAAAATGCTGTAATCCTTTGTTATTCTTTATTAGCCTTTGCTATATACCACAACATGCCATCTGGGCAACTGTGACTGGATTATTGTTTCAGAGCTTTGTTCAATTGCTGTACTTCATAATCATGTAAACTAATCCTGTTTAGTCTGGGAAACTTCTCCTTATAATAAGATACAGATCATGATCAGCCAAAAATGTCAGTGGCAAGTGTACCTTTTTTTAATCAAGTGTAAAACATTTTGGATTTGTCTAATTAAAGAAGACAAAAACAGGCCTTTACTAATGCACTAATGTTAAAATATTAAACTGTAGTTGTATTTAAAGCTGGGACACAAATGAAAAGCATGGGAATGGACTCTCAGTTTATTTGTTATGGCTTTTCAAAGAACAAAATTGTGCAATTTTGCAATTTGCAGGTTTAGGCCAAATGTATACTTTACCATTAGGGAATGGTAGCCACATCTATGAGGTTTGGACCCATAATGTCTATAAACAGGAACCACATGGACGATATGGAGTAATGCTGGTGTGACGAGTAACAATAACAGTTGCCTGATCCATGTGGTTCCTGTATATCAGGGATGGGGAACCTGTGGCCCTCCAGATGCTGTTAGACTCCACTTCTCATGAGCCCCAGCCAGCCTAGTGAATGCTGAAGGATGATGGGAGTAGTAGTTCATCAACATCTGGCGGGGTTGGCAAAGCCACCTTTCTTGGTGCCCACCAAGATGCCCTACCCCTCCCACTGTTTTTTGTTAATTAACACATTATCTTATGGGTGGCTGGTCTTGTTGAGAAATAGGTTTCTGTTGGTGCTGAAAATTGTGGGTTCAAAGGATAGTGTGTAGGGGCTCAGCCCCCACCTCTGCCTTGCACTCAGTCTTTTGGGCAGGTGACTTGTCCTTTGCCATGGCTCCCATGGCAGCCATTTTGCGGTGGTGTCCAGGACATTTTCTCCAATTGCCAAATGTGTCCATGGCCCAAAAAGATTCTCTACACTTGGTATATAGACATTACTGCTGCAGTGTGAGATTGGGCCACAGGGGGGCTCCCACACCATGTCCTGTTTAGTACCAGTGGAAGTAGCCCAAATGGCAACTGATGAATTAGTCCAAAATTACACTTAGAGCTCGACATGCTCTTGCAATCAGCAAAGATTTATTTTGAGTAGGAACATAGGAAGCCGCCCTTGGTCACCTATTGATCGATCTAGCTCAGTATTTTCCACTGAATGGTAGCAACTCTCTCCAACATTTCAGACATAAGTCTTTCCCAGCCTTACTTGGACATAGAACCCGGGACCTTTTGCATGCAGAGCATCTGCTCTATCACTGAGCTATATGTGCTTTAAGCTAGGGTGGCCCATTTGTGATGGTAAACCTGTTGGCAGGCCCTGTGAGCCCCCCCCCCCCGTTCCTACCAATCTGTCACGGAGATTGGTGACCAATCTCCCAACCTGCTGGAACAGATTTTGCGGGGTGGACAGGAGGTGGTAGGAAGGAAGGGGAACCAGTTTTGCCAGAGGTATCAGTGCTGGTGGACAGACATCAATGGATTTCACCCGAAATTTACAATAACACTTCCACTGCTAATAATCTTAGGGCTGAATATTAACAATGTTCTCACCCAACATCTGACAACCTTATGAAAACCCTGTTCTTTTCAGGAAGGAACTACTGGTCCTCATTACAGTGCTGTTCAGTCTAGGTAGGGTCATCGATGCATCCCAGATATTTTTATGAGTACATACTTCATACTTAAAAATTACAGAGGTTCTCTCTCTCCTTATCTCTCTCCCCCCCCCCACGGATATCAAATGTCTCCAGAAGCCTAAAACCTGTTGAATTAATTAATTACTATATTTACATAGCTGGGCCATAACAGAAGTTCTCTGTGTGGCTCACAAGCAAATACAAAACTAAAATGCAGTATAAAACAATAACATGGTTAAAACTATAAACACAATTTAAAACAAAGAACTTTAAACTGAGTGGCCCAGGCTAAAACATCAGTTATTTAGAAGGCTTGAGTGAATAAAAAGGGCATTGCTGGGAACCAAAAAGCCTGTAAAAATGGCACCAGGTGGGCCTCTTTGGAGAGGCTGTTCCACAATGAGGGTGCCACCACTGAAAAGACTGTCTCCCTATACCACATGTGATGGTAAGTACATATGGGAGAAGGTGGTTTTTCAGGTAACCTGGTTCCAAGTTCCTAGGGTCTTAGGATTTTAAATTAGTCTGTATATCTGAATGGAACACCCAACCATTAAAAGAAGGTTCTTTAACACTATTTTAATTAATTTACTCCCTTTCTCATACATAAAATCATAAACTATTTAGAAGGTACTGACAGCTCATTCTTACTTTTTCATCTTATACCACTGTTTTTTCCTTCTAAAACACACACACATCAACACCCTTTTTTGGGGGGATTCTTTTTCAATTAAAAAGGGAAATATATTACCCAATATTTCACACACTTATTTAAAATATAACCACTAATTTTCACTTACATATTCTCTTTTCAGAGTTACCAGAGATTTGAAAATATAGCACACAATATATCACAAATTTGTATCACCTTCCTTAACATCTTTGAAACTCAATTTATATATTTAAAAGTTTGTCAGTGTCAAAATCACAGCCTAAACGTAGGACCGAGTCTAACAGGCCTTTTATGCGCACCCTTTTTAGAGTTAACATAAAACATAAATAGGAACCATTTCCCCAAGAAATCTTCCTTGAAATTAGGATGCAACATGGCCTTAATTTGCATAGATATTTGGTCCATCATAAGCAATTCCCATATTTGGATTTGACCCTGGGTTTGGCTTTGAGACAGCTTTGGTTGCTCGGGTAGATGATCTGTGCCAGGGCATAGAAAGGGAGTGTGTGTCTGTTAGTTCTGCTGGAATTGTCAGCATTGTTCAGCACTATCAACCATGGGATCCTTTTGGACCTGCTCACAATGGGCTTGGGAGGTACCATCTTATCATGTTTCTGGTCCTTCCTCATGGATCAGTTTCTGAAGATGATGTTGGGGGACTCTTGGCCATTGGTGTATGGCATTTCTCAGGGTTTGATATTGGCCCACATATTATTTAACACATACCTAGAACTGCTGGGAGAGATCATCCAGGGATCTGAGGTGCATTGTCACCAATACGCAGATGACACACAACTCTATTTCTCCTTTTCATCTACAATTAGACAAGCTGCTGATGTTTTGAATTGGCGTCTGGAGGTGGTAATGGGCTGGGTTAGGGCTAATACACTGAGATTTACTCTAGACAATTTATTCATCAAAAACAAATATTTTTGTTTTTGGTTAATAACTTGTGGATCTAAGGAACCTTTAGGGTTAGGATGCTACCTTCTCTTTCTTCCTAGATAAGCACAAAATTCCCATCTCCTAGATACTTGTAGTGTTGAACAGTCCCATGCAGAGACCATGGCTCCTGTGGACAGCCTGTTCTACCACTGCCTTTATCACTTTCTATTTTTCAAGTGCATGGGGCATAAGGATGCACAGATGGTGTAAAATCCCTTCTGTCTGTGGTTTACAGATTGTCAGGCACCTTTTGTTCTATCATCTGCCCATCAACAGAATTGGATTTTTTTTAGTTTCTGAATTTGTGCAAATTTGCATGTGAAAATCCCTTCCCTTGCACATTTTCACACTTTAGCCAATGGGAGAAATGCGCATTTTTGGCTGGGTTTTAATTTTTTTTTGTATTTTTCTACGATGAAATTTGCACAAAATTCCTGAAGGTTAGAAAAACAGTCCACAAGTCCACAGAATCTACCTCACAGGGAAAAGCCAGTCCGCTGCGGAAATCCCGGGGTGGATTCATAAAAATCTGAACTCATTTGGTTCCGTTGCGGATTTCTTTGACAGCCCTAATGGGGCATCAATGTGGGCTAGGATCAGAGCTAGGAACATAGCTGCTTTATACCAAGTCCAGACCAATGTTCCATCTTGCTCAGTGTTGCCCACGCTGGCTGGCATCACCTCTATAGGATTTCAGACTTGGGATGGTGCTTATCAGGAAACCTTGAGCTCATCGAAGTTATCTGAATTCCACCTTGAACCTCATTTTGACTCACAGTCCTGTCAAATTGTTTTTTTCTTTTCACTCCCCAAATTTGTGTATATTTTTGTGCATTTTCTAATGTATGCACCAATTGTGTCAATTTTCTCCCATTGATTAAAGTGTGTTTGTGTGAATTTTTCAAAAGTACACATTTTTCATGCACGTTTTTAAAATGTATGCATTTTTTTTGAATGCACATTCTGCAAATCGCATTGCAGCTCAGAAAATCGCATATGTTGACCACAGATTCCATCAGGGCAGGCTGGTGGATCTGATTTTGGTGGGGCTAAGAGTCCATTCTGGGTTTTAGTTACAACCAGTCAGAAGTAAAAAAGAACTGTCCAAGGTGCTGGACCCATTTTGAGGATAGGGTCCAGCACCTTGGATAGCTCCTTTAGACTTCTGACTGGTTGTAACTAAAACCCAGAATGGACTTTTTGCCCCACCGAAATCAGATCTACCAGGCTCCCCTGGATTGCATTTGGTTCCAGGAGTGTGTATTGGGTAAATTCTGGTCAAAAACAAATTGAAACAAATTTCTCATACATCCCTATTTCAGATAGGGAACTTTCCTAGTCGTACCTGGAGATGCCAGTGATTGAAAATGGGACCTTCTTCATGCAAGGCATGAGCTTCACCACTGAGCTATGATCCTTCCCTATAAAGCTGATTTGGCTTGTAGGTTTAGATGATACACACACACATCCATTCTTAAAATGAAGTCCTGAATACACTTTTCTTAAAGGCAACATGATTTAACGTAAGAGCATAAGAAGAGCCATGCTGGATTAGACCAAGGGTCCATCTAGTCCAGCATTCTGTTCATACAGTGGCCAACCAGTTGTCGACCGGGAACCCACAAGCAGGGCATGAGTGCAACAGCACCCTCCCACCCATGTTTCCCAGCAACTGGTGCACATCGGCATATTGCCTCTGGTTCTGGAGGTAGCACATAGCCATCAGGACTAGTAGCCATCAGTAGCCTTCTCCATGAATTTGTCCAACCCCTTTTTAAAGCCATCCACATTGGTGGCCATCACTACATCCTGTGGTAGCAAATTCCATAGTTTAACTATGTGTTGTGTGAAGAAGTATTTCCTTTTATCTGTTCTGAATCTCCCACCAGTCAGCTTCAATCCTGGGTTCTAGTATTTTGACAGAGGGAGAAAAATGTCTGAGGGGTCATAGGCATCTTATGTATCCTCAGCCAGTTGTGGGACTCTGGTGATGAATTCTTTTACATGCTTCATAAAGTGATATCTATACAGTTTAGTTGTGAGTCCCAGAATACCTTTCAGTGGCTGCCAGAAATGATACCACTCAGTGTGGTAAATGCTTCTCAACAATACCAATTGGTTTGGTACCATCCTTGTAATATGTGCTCTGGCTGTAAGGTGACGATGTTCTAGGTGAGAGCCTATGTGGGCCACCTGTAGTCACACTGCTACTTCCTTGTGGCATGCTCCTTGTAGCATGTATTTGGGCAACATCAATATAGATTCCCTTTGGCACAATAATCTAAAGATCCCCTATGAAATGGAGAGCAGGTGTTTACTTTCATGTGACTCATCATTAACATTATTGTACAAGCCTTTGCCTATGGCAAACTGTACCTTCAGTTATCTGTACCTTCAAATTTACATTTGAAGGTACAGATAACTGAAAAAGGGATAACTATATACACTACAGTGTGATCCTAGGCCCCCAGTTCCCCTAACACCCTATCAAAGTTTGCTCTGATTTTCCTTGCTGGTAATGGAAACATCAATACAGTATAGACTGTCACTGCACTGCATCTTGGGCTAGATCTATGCTCCTGCTTTATGGCAGTATTGAAGTGCACCGATAACTGTTCGGGCACATTACACTTTTGATATACCGCTTTTGTAGCATTATTTCCTGCTTTTTATTCCACATTATCCAATATACCACAACAAATGTCCTTGTGTGTCCTACAAGGTATAAATGCACAAAAGGGATATAGCCATTACCATGATGGGATCGTAATGATATGACACAAGGTATAGATCTGGCCATCTGACAACAGATAGCAGTGTGTTTCTACATCTTTGGTAAAGTCCTGGGATCCTAGAATACCAGCTATAAATTTAGCTCTAAATGAGGGATATTTCAAGGGTGAATGTACCAAATCCTCAATCTGATGTGGGCATTTCAGTCACACCTGCCACTTCCATGGCATCTTGCTATGGCGTCCTTCCACCACAGCTGCAGTCATCACATAGAATTGTACTCAGTAAGTGTGCACATTTGTGCTGGGAGAATCAGATTTTCAAAATACTTAGCTTCATTGTGGGCCCATCTAGCCTGAGAAAGCCAGGTTGCAATGTTTACAGCAAGCAGGTCACTTCAATCATTCATTTGGAAGCATTTATAACTATGTCTTACAAGTTTAACTCTTACTGTTACATCATGGAAAGTGGATGTAAATTGGTTCCATGCCATCAAGTTGTTGTTGTTGTTGCTGCTGTGTGGAAGTTGGTTTCCATGCCATTTTGCCTTTAGAGAGGGGGTGATGCCTGCCAGTTTGGTCAAGAGTTCAGCTGAGTGGGTGATTCTGATGGATCAAGGGTTGATTCTGAGGGAATATATTTACCACATGTCACCAAATGACATTTGCCAGGAGAACCTCTGTCTTTGTCCCAGGTTTTAATATTCTGCTGCCCCACTTCCCCCTAGAACTTTGTCCCTCCTTGTTTCTGGCAGCTCCATTTGTTTGGCTTCATCCCACCTTCATCCATGTTGGCAAAACAGGCTCACATATTTAACTTCTTCTTCTCTCTCTCTCTCATTCTTTTTTTACATTGAAGTTATTATTATGTTTTTAGTTTGGGGGAATGATCTCTTATTATTTCTGAAGTGCATGTTTCTGCCAAGTTTTCCATGTGCATCGAGAGCAAGAGTGTTGCCCACACCTCTGGGGTCCTTTGTTGAAGCTGCAGGAAAGAAAAGGAATGGTATAAAAGCTCAATGGCCTCTGTGGATAGGAAACTCATTATGAGCTCCCGTTCACTGTTTTATTCTGAGCTATGTTTCCCTGTGGGATTTCAGTGTCTTGCAGGATGAAACCAGCAGGACTCATTACTTCTAAAACAATGTTTAGCGCCCTTTTGGTAGAGGAATGCTTCTGCCAGTCAGGTAAAAACCTAGGCCTTTATCCTCCCTGGGACAATAACCAAGCAGTTTAGAATCTACTTGGAAAAAAAAAGTTATGCCTTTGAATATAACTAACTGCAGGTGTGCTCTGCAAAGACTCTTGGTACCCTTCTAGGCCAACTCACAAAGGAAGAATAGGAAATTCACTTTGGAATTCAAAGTCTAAGAGAAATTGAAATAATAGGGACACAATTTTGAGACTTCCTACGTTTTTCCCACGAACCACGGACCATGACTAATACCCTGAGGGTAAAAAAAACATCCCTTTTTCTCCTTTAGGGGATGTATAGAATTCAGTGTGTTAGATAAATAAGCCTCTTGACCTCACCTTGTTTTAAGGCTATAATTCATTGACTGGCAATAATAGCTACTCAGACAGAAAGCATTTGAGCTCACTCTCCATTTCATTAATTAGGAATGCTTCTTCATTGTCACAATAGCAATAGCAACCACTGTATTCCTTTCTATTTATATTTTTGGATTTATATCTAAGCCACATGGCCCAACAGGACCTCAGGGCAGCTCACAACAAAGTAAAAATAACATGCAATAATAAACAATCTGAAATGATATCCAAAAATGCCAATTAAAATCCATACTATGTAATTTAAAGTCAGAATCTCAAAATCACTTTAGAATAACAATTTTCAAACAATGATTTTAAAAATGGCAACAGGTAAAATACTCTCAGCTTTGCTAAAAACAAAAAACAATATCACCTTGTCTTAGAAGTCCATTTACTAATTTCCAGAAGGTGAGAACAGAGCTAGCCCGGTGAACCTCTTTGGAGAATAAATTCCAGAGAACAGGTGCCATCACTGAAAAGGCCCTGCTCTTTGGCCCCACCAGTTTGACTTCAGACTAGGAGCAGCCACAGCTGGCACAGTGTCTTAACTGCTGAAAAAGACAAATCCATAGCTGCTACCTGGGCATCCAGAAACAAAGCCAAATCAATACTGTGTACCTGGTCCCCCAAGGAGAGTGAGGTCCCATCCAGGCAGAACAGGAGAACTACAAAGAGTAATCTATGATGTCTAAATGGAAATTAATTAGCTTAAGCCTGAATAAATAAATTGCACAGTTCCCCTCTGAAATATATCTATTGCCATTGTGTGGAAATAGTTTTGGATCTTCATTAAAATCACGCCAAGGTTTTTCTTACTTTGGAACCAAAGAGATTCAATGTTTTAAATGAGTACAATCTTCTTATCAAGCAGAACTGCTTTTACCAATGGGGAGAGCAATCCTATGGCCCCTTGACAGAGTCTGTGGAGGCCATAGGATACTTTGGATTCCCAGATCTGAGGTCAGAGACAGTGTCTTGACATTGGAGCCAGGAATCCACACTCCCCACCTCCTCCCCATCACAGCTGGCATGGAGAAAACAGTGCCAGCTGCCTCTCCAAGGTTGGAAAAGCGACCTCAGAGAGGGAGTAGGAGGGCATTCCAGTGGGTGGGGATGGGAGGGAGACTGGAGAGGCTGGGATATGAGCTATCTAGCCCATCTAGCTAAAATGCAGAGCGGGGGGAGTGGTGCAGGCAAAGATCGCTTCTGCTGCTCCTCCCGCTCTTCACTGGAGGCTTACGAGCATTGAGAATAGATGCAATAGGATTAGGGATGTATGAACCCCCCACTGTCCGGTCCAGGGGGGGTTCACTGCAAGGCAATCTGGGCTGCTTGGGGCCCTGTGGAGTCCTCTGGAACCCTGCCGCATACACCGGAGTTGGTAGAGCGGTTCTTCAGCTTTCCAAAAAGTGACATGCTAATGGCAGCTGCCATTAGCTCATCACAGGAAAATTACAGCCATACATAGCATATTTTACATCATTTGTGGCCATAAACTTTTACCTAAATTGCAGCTGTTATGGCTGTATTTAGGTAAAAGTCAGTGCTTCACGGCTGCAAATGGCGTACAATATGCCATTTGCAGCTGTAACTTTCCGGCGATGAGGAAAGCCACCATTAGCGTCACACATTTTTTAGGAAGCTGGAGAGCCACCCTGCAGGAACTCCTCTGGACCTGGAGGAAAGTGCGTCTGGTCGGCTGTGGACTCCAGAGGTTGGATTCTTTGGAATCCAGCCTCATTCAAGTCCACAGCGGATTTCTCCAGCATCTCTAAATAGGATTGCACCCTTGGTGAATAACTTATCCAAACAACTGAAAATTTCAGCTGTTTTATTAAAATACACAAGCTTGAGAGAGCTGCGGCATTGTGTTCAATGAGACTTGAATGCATGCAGGGTAGGGATATACGGATTCCTCACCGTTTGTTCCGGTGGGGAATCCACTCGCAGGGGGAGGTGATCCGTTCCTCCCCCCCCCCCAAATCCTCTGGAGCGGCTCGGCTGGATTCTGCGGAGCTGCCCGGCTTGAGGGCCGCTTACCTGACCCGTTCGCCTCTGCGCTGATCGCCATGTTGCTTAAACAAATGGCGACTGGCAGGATGTGCCCATAGACATATACGCAAAATAGAGTCGAGAAGCCAATTTCTCTAACATCCCTAATGCCGGGAGATTCACACGAGCTGCTTCGAGACTAGAGAGCTGGTGTGAGTCAGAGTGGACAATGCTAAGCTCAATGGACAAATAGTCTGATATGATATAAGGCAGCCCACTATGCAGTTACGGGCTTTGGCATAACACTAGTGAACAATGGAGCCTCTGTGGGGGCACAGAGCCACTAGACCCTGATGTGTTCATAAAACACATTTGCTTTTGTGGGGCTGAAAACTATGAAATGGTGTAGAACAGGAATTGTGGCCCTCCAGAATCTGATGAACTACTGCTCCCATCATCCTTCATTAGCCTGGCTGGCTAGGGCTCATGGGAACTGGAGTCCAACAACACCTGGGGTGGAAGTTTACAGATGATGTGCTGTATCCAATGGTGTCTTTGCCTTAGTGGAAATGTACTTCCAGTCATGCAAGCTATGGCACCCAGTTTTCACCAACTCCCCTGCCTGCCACATACTGGAATCCTCTGCACCATACTTCATTCTGTCCCGGAGGGTCTCCCAATCCTGGGGAGAAGGCTTTAGAAGACTAGGGTGCTTAATTTTGTAGGGGAGATTGGTGAAAATCTAGTGACCCAACTTGCACAAGTAGAAGCGTTATCCAGACCAAGGCTGGTGCTTTATTAACTGTTAAAAAGAAAACAGCACAGGCTGAATAAAGCAGTGGTGGCCAGATATCCTGACAAGGGCTCCAGACAACAGCAAGAAAGAACGTCCCTCACTAAATATGTAGACACGTGTACCTTGCGTTAGTTTTTCCTCTAGACTGTGAAACTTGGAAGGCAACAGGCTAAGGTGACAGGCAAGACTATGATAACATCTGATCATTCACTCCTGTCGCTGAGCATAGAGGAGCACATGGTGGCATGTGCCACTGTAGCTACAGAAGAACACTTGCTATGGCAAATGAGGCACTCCACCCTGACGAGGTGCCTGGCTGCTGTAATTCTATTAATCTGTTCTTTTAAAATGTATTCATTGTTTTAATTATGGGGTTTTATTCTTTTATCTTGTTACTTGCCACTCCAAAATCTTTGATGTGGAGCAGTATATAAATATTGTAAATAAACCAACAAACAAATAAATAAAATATTACACCCAACCATTAGGCACATAGGGCCACATCTGTGGAGGTGGCTCTGCTGGGTGACATGGGATTCGAGAGCGCCAAGCTTGCCTAACGCAGGGACGCCTTTTGCGTCCCTGTGGAGGCCATGATAGGCTACCTAAGTGTTTACGTAGCCTATCACGGCAAGGTAAAAAAAACCCCACATATGCAAATGGCAGCAGCTATTTGCGTTCCCTTTTTTTTTCACCATAATAGCTTACGTAAATATTTACGTAGGCTAAAACGGCGAAAAAAAGGAACGCAAATGGCGGCTGCCGTAGCCACCGCCATTTGCATACGTGTTTTTTTTTTACTTTGCCGTGATAGGCTATGTAAATATTTACGTAGCCTATCATGGTTAAATACAGGGACGCAAATGGCGGCAGCTACGGCAGCTGCCATTTGCATCCCTGCTGCCCAGCGGCCGGATGTCTGGCTGTGGGCGGAGCTGGCCGGTGGCTGTGCGGAATCCCCGCGGAGCGGAGCCGGCCAGGCAGGACTCTGGGGGGAGGGATCGAGCGCCTTCCCCCCATCAAGGATTCTGGGGGGAGGGATGGAACGCCTCCCCCTCCCACCACGAAGAAGATCCGCGAAATGGTGACTTTCGTACATCCCTACCTAACAGTCTTAGCCAGCATGGCCAATATCAGGAATGCTGGCAATTGTAGTCCAAAAGATTTGGAGGGCAGCAGGTTAGAGAAGAGAGGCTTTCAATCACCTGGTGGTGCCTAGTCCAGACCCATTTCAGATTAGAAATGGACTCCAGAGACCATGGAGCAGGAATGGGGAATGTGTGGCCCTCCAGATGTTGTTGGACTGCCTCTCCCATCATTCTTCACTATGGCTTATGCAGGCTAGGGCTGATGGGAGTCTCAGTCCAACAATGTCTGGAGAGCCACATGTTCCCCACCCCTGGCATCAAGACTGATCTGAAAAGGGGACTTTGTTTTGTGTGTGTACCGGAATCCCAGAATCCAGCCCACCCAAGTTGGATTTAAACCAGAGTAAATTCATATCTCTATCTTCTCTTCATCCAGTTATGTTACAGTTTGGAAGTAGTGCTTGCCACCAGTGCAGCAAGTGTGGGACCATTTGAAATGTGTTGCCCCAGCATAACTTAATTAAATGCTCAATGAGTGGGACCTGCAACACATGACTGTGCTGTGGCACACTCCCTTTCCCTGCCACACCATTCACTCTCCTTCCTGTTTCTGCCATCATCTTCCACCCCCGTTTCTGCCATCATCTTCCACCCCCGTTTCTGCCATCATCCTCCACCACCGTTTCTGCCATCGTCTTCCACCCCCATTTCGGCCATCGTCTTCCACCCCCATTTCGGCCATCGTCTTCCACCCCCATTTCTTCCATCATCTTCCACCTCCTCCTCCCTCTTGCTTCCTCCTCATTCCTGAACTCCTCTACTCTTGCAAGTACACACAGTTCATTGTCCAGCCCCCTCTTTTGGGTGTCCTTCCTGCAAACCTTGGGTACCTCCCTCTTGCTTCTCAGTGGGACCGTGTTGTCCACAAAGCCATCAGCACAGCCAGCCCAAGTTCAGGAGTCGAGGAAATGATAGATGCTCAGTGTGAAATGCTGCTCTGACACAGCTGTTATCGTATACTTTCTGGGAGGAAAACGTATTGTCTGGTGCAGCAGTACATACAATCCAGTTGTAAGCCCAATAGGATGTATTTCTAAGCTAAACCATGTTTCACTTGGATGACAAGGTCACGTACAGTTCGAAATTATTCATAAAGCATCAAGAAAGATCAGCTCCTTTGGGACAGAACACTAAAAACATTCAATGTCTGTCATCTTTGCCAGAGAATTAGTATCAATTAGCTTTATCAATAAAAGTGTAAATATGTGACAACAAACATCTGTGTTGCTAGTGCTAAGATTGCAAGCTATTAAATATTCTCCTCTGTTATTTAAAATTAATTTAGACTTGCTATTTTGTGATAAGCAAAATAGTTATTTTAATGTTAACGTAGGAGGAAAGTGAATCCATTTCAGCTTGTCCTCCTTTGCAAAAAAACAGTGACTCCACCTCTCTATCCCTTCTTACAAGTTTCCATTAAAATTGGCATTTTAAAGGGTTTGAGCATGGCCAATAAGAATGGTGAGTCCCCCCCCCTTTAAACAGCAGACCTCCCTGCCATAACACTCTGAGTTAAACTACATGTTACACTAATTGTGTTGTGTGTAGCTGAGGGTTCACTTTTTCTTTACCCTAGTGTAAGAGCGCATGTCCTGATTCAGATCAGGAACACCACACAACAGGAGGGGAGGATTAAATCTCCCTCTCTGCTTTTTGCTTCCTGAAATCCCAAAGGAAAAACATCTCCATTGGCATCAATAGAGGCTTTTTTCTTTTGTTAACCCCACTGCCTGGTGGTGATGGTGGTGGGGAATTTTGGGAAGCAAACAGTGTGTATGAGGTGTGTGTGTGTGTGTGTTAATCCTCCCATCCTGATGTGTGGACTTCCTGATCTGAATCAGGGCATGCACACTTACATTAGGATAAAGAAAAAGTGAACCCTCACCTACATGTTATGTGATTACCATAACGTTATGTGATTACCATAACGTATAGTTGGGCTCTCTGTTTTGAAAGAAACAGAGTACATGGCAAGAGGAACCGCAGGTCAAAAAAGAGAAATCCAAATTAGGGATCGTTAAAAATTCACCCTGTCAATTTTTTTCAATGGATTTCCCTGATCTGTACCTCCCAGAACCAAATGTAATTTGTGGTCAGAAATGCATAATTTCCAAGCTTGCAATACTTGGAAATCTGTTGGCATGTGCACATTTGAAAACTGCACAAAGAAAACTGCACAGATTTCTAAAATGTGCAAAGACTAGGGATGGCGTGGATGCTTGGCTGAGTCTGGGAGTCCAATGGACTCCCTCCTCCTGCTTCTGCCTCCAGGCTGCACCCACCGAGCTGTTGCTGCCCCCGCTCATATCCCCCGTGCTCCTGGAGCTGCCCACATGTTTCATAAAATGGTGTCCGCTGGAATGATGGGTGCTCGTGAACAGCTCAGGGTAGGTGTGGGCGGCCAAGCAAGTGCGGGGCAGGGGAGCGCAAGCAGGTCTGGGGGCATGCAAGAGGGGGTAGCGGCTGGGTAGGTACCTGGAGAACCTGGATGGGGGGGAGGGAATCCATCCCTAGCACAGACATTCTTTAGTCAATGGGTGCATGTGTCCAAAAATGTGTACATTTGAAAAATATGCACAAAAATACATATGAATTTCTGTGCAGAAAAACAAACACCCCATACAGGCCTAGGATGGAATGAGCTAGGCAGTGGAAAACAGAACCGCAGTGAGCACAAGCTTAATAAATATACCCATCCCTAGTCAAAATCCACCTTTGGTATGGAGAACTATTTGTGCATTTTTTAAAAATGCTTTGGATACAAGCCAAGATGTCTCCAGAGGTGGCCTTATTCAGTGAGATGAAGGAGGTACTTCAGGTGTATGGTGACCACTTGTGCTGTGCATCACAAAAAAATGAGGGACCCTACCACTATTTCAAGGGCTCTGCTCTCTCTTCTTATGGTTCATTACCTTTAACCTGGACTTGGACCGGACAGCCCTTCAAACAGAGGACACCTTCAAACAGGAAGA
This sequence comes from Heloderma suspectum, assembly GCF_057233095.1. Classification (NCBI taxonomy): domain Eukaryota; kingdom Metazoa; phylum Chordata; class Lepidosauria; order Squamata; family Helodermatidae; genus Heloderma; species Heloderma suspectum. The sequence continues at coordinate 58,473,428 of NC_139458.1, forward strand.
CCTTCAAGTAAAGAACTGTGTCTATAAAGTAGGACACATGGCCACCCCATGCAAATTCTAGAAGAGGTGCCATTTTCCTGTTTCCCACCTGTCTGTATTGGAGGGACTATAGCTTGGGGGCGAGACCATGCTTTTCATGCAGAAAGTCCTAGATCCAAGCCTTGGCTTATCTAGTTAAATGGATAAGGTAGCAGATGATGCAAAAGACCTCTGCTTAAGACCCTGCTGGGCAGCTGCCAGTCAGAATGGACAATACCGTGCTAGGCAGATGAATACTCCGACCTGACAGGAGGTCATTTCTGTGGTCCTGCATATTAAAAATGAGCAGGGTGTGTATGCCGTTTCACCTGTTTTGCTTCAGGTGCAAAAAAAATCAAAAGCCACCATTGTACGTCACTTGGGTTGGATGACTGCCATGACCATTTTGCTCCCCATGCCACTTGTTTTAAAGCAAAAATGGCCACCACAGTGCCAAGTTTTGGCAGCCAACTTGGCCGTGCAGCAGCGGGGGCCACAACAACAGCTAGGCAGAGCACATGCACCCCGCAGGCTGTGTGCTGGCGACACCTGTTCTAAATAAATACGTGAAGAAAGAGGAAGCATAAATCACTTCAATTTCCTCTTCCCAGTGCTTCTTTAGGTCATAAGGGAACCATTAGAACACCTCATGGTGGACCTCAGCTGTCAAGCTGGGATTGGACTTCAACTTGCCCCTTCAGAAAAGTCTTTTCATTTCATTACTCTCTCCTTTTTTTGCATGTAGGAAGAATGCATATTTGAAAGAAGGTGAAAGAAATTATATCTCTGTGACAGGTGGGTTGCTCTTTTAAAGAGCGTTCATTTGGTACTGCTCATCCCCCCACCCGTGTCTTTAGATGTCACCCCAGGAGCAGATCTAGTAAGAAGGTGCTATTTTTTGCAGGTTTTTTTTTCCCGGAGATGAAATGAACTTTGAATATTTTTGCTCCTTGCTGACACATTTATTTACCATTACTGTTTTTGACATGTTGTCTCATTGTTGTTTAATACCAGTTCAGTACTAACCCATAATATAGGTGCAAACATCTGTTGTTTATTCTGAAATGACTAACATTCTCAAATAAAACTTCCATATATAAGAATAAATAATAAAAGAATTGTCTAAGACAAGCATAAGTATAAATGTTCTGCCTTTAAAAGTTTGCAGATCTACTGATACTTTGAAGAATTAAAGGGACATGAAACACGAATATGCCTTAAGGTCAACTGAATGTCGATTTGCTTAATTCTCTATGGACAGAGTCTATTATACAATTCAGCTGTGATCATGGGGCAACTTTAAAAGTGGGATGTTATTTAGATATTTTAGAACAGAAATGCATAGATTTGTATTTATAATATGTACAACTATATTGTACAATGCAAAATTGTGTATGGTCCAAGTATTTCTTCTGTTTATCAGGGTTTTTCCTCTAGGATATCAGAAACATAGAAGCGGTTGTAGAGCATCTAATGGTGAAGGGGGAGGGGGGAGGCAGAGAAGAGAACAGAATGGTTAATTGTGTGCTTCACAACTGAAGAAATATTATTGGGCCTTCTGAAGGGGCCCCTATAAGACCATTAAGTCTAGGGACCAAAATTATGTCACTGCACCACTGAGTATAGGCTGTGATAATGTTGGAGGGTGGAATCCAATGTTGGGTGAGCAAACTCCTGCTTATGGGGCAAGATTTTTTTCTGCCTGTCCTCCTCCCTGCAGCCCCCCATACCCTCCCAAAAAACTGCTCTGGAGGGTTCCCCAATCCTCCAGAGCAGATTTTGAGGATGCACATGGGAGGCGGGGTATGCATAGGGAAAGGAAGAATTGCTCCACTGAGAGAAGCCATTCTGTCAGCGGGGTGAGCTAACTGGTTTCCACCCACAGTGCTTATCTACACACTCTCATGTTCATAAATGAGAACTGAGCAAGGGCTGAACATGACTGGCTCATTTGAAAATTGTGTCCACAGTGTTTTCATGGTTCTCTGGTGGCCTAATGTGGCAACTTTGTCTACAATGGTTTTTCTCCCTGTGTCTCTCCTTCAGAGATTTTAGGCATCTTGAGCTATCCAATGACTGCTTGGTTTTGTTACCATTGATTTAGAATAGCTTTCTGTAAAAAAAGAAAAACAGAGAGAGAACCTTTGGTTTAAATAGATGAGAATGGGACTGTAGGAATTGTTTGTTCCTACAGGTAGAAAATCTGTAGATTTGCCCATCTCCAAGAGCACATGGGCAAATGGAAAATGGCAACACACACACACACACACACACACACACACCAAACCCTCTGAAATGCTCTTTTTGGGAATAGCTTCATTTTTACGATATTAAACTCTGATCTTAATTCTGTCCTTTGTTAGCAAAGTGAAGCCTGGACTTTAAATTTGCAGTTGTCACTTTAAATTAGACCTCCTTGTTTTTGTAAGATCAGTACTACTCTGAGTGTTATTTCCCCCCTCCCTTTTCTTTGAGTCATCTTGACTGATAATATAAGCACAGGATTCATATGTACAGCCTGTATTGCCAATCTGTGAGTCTCACATTTGGCCACTTCTCTTTTGCATATTTAGTAGTTGCAATCGCACTTCCGAAGTTGGGTGCTACTTTTTTGGATAGCATTGCATGTGGATAGAAATGTCATAAACTAGACTCATACATGAATATTCGGAAAGATATAACTCTATGGAACAGAATTTTTAAAAGCATTGCTTCCAAAACCTGAGGTCTGCAAGGATCAGTTTCCCTTAGGTGCCTACAGAAAGTGAAATATCCATACTCATGTGGGGAGGGAGTCCATGGATCTGTTCCTTGTCACAGGTGTCCACTGAAAAGAAAACCCATATGCACCTTATCTGCCTGTTAATGGCAGATCCGTACATTACTCTCAATGGGAGACTGCCACTGAAAATGGCAGGTTATGCTGAGTTCTCACCTTCTCCAACATTTAGGCACACTTTCTCTTGCTGTGTCATCATCATGTGAAGTTTTGCCCCATCATTGGCTACTTCTGGCAGGGGGTGGAAAATAAACAGAATGTGATGATATCTGGAGTGCTGGGGTTTGGTGTTGTCAGTATGCTGATGATACCCAATTCTCTCTCTCTCTCTCTCTCTCTCTCTCTCTCTCTCTCCTTTCCATCTAAATTAGGGATTGGCAACTGTGGGTGGCCCAAGAGCCAATTCCCCTCCACATTCCCCTGCAGGCTGCATTTTTGCTGCAGTGGTGGCAGCAGCAAATTTTTAAAAAATCAGCATGAAACCAAGCTAAATTTGTCCTTACTAAGCCTCCATAGCAGTTTGCTGCTGAATGTTTGTGTCAAACCACCCAGTTTTCTCCCTCCCTAATTTGGGGGGTTGGTGGCCCCCCCCCCACTTGAGGGGCCCTACATGTGGCCCATGGGCCATGTGTTGCCCACCCCGATCCAACAAAGCTGTTCAAGTTCTAAATCAGTGTCTGATGTCAGTAATGCATTGGATGAGGGCAAACAAATTGGTACTTAATCTGGCCAAGACAGAGGTGTTCCTCTTGGTCAGTCAACAGGCAAATCAGGGAATAGGGATTTCACCCATTTTGGGAAGGATGACACTGCCCTTGAAGACTCAGGTTCACAGTTTGGATGTGGTCCTGTCCTGGATTCAGCCCTGGATGGCCAGGTTTTGGCAGTGGCCAGGAGTGCATTAGCACAGCTAAGGCTTGTGTGTCAAATGCAGCCATTCCTGGAGATGTTGGATCTGGCCATGGTGACAAATGTTTCAGGTACATCCTGCTTGAACTATGGTGATGTGCTTTACATGAGGCTGCCTTTGAAAAGTGTTCAGAAACTTCAGCGGGTCAAGGAATGCTGCAGCCAGATGATTCACCAGGGACTGTTACAGGCATCATGTGATTCTCTTATTATGGCTGCTTCACTGGCTACTGGTCCATTTCTGGGTGCAATAAAGAGTGCTCATTAGGGATGTATGAGAATTTTGTTTTGGTTCATTTGGGACTAGGGTTGTTGGAGAAATCTGCAATGGAACCAAATGAGTTCGGATTTTCATGAATCTGACTCACGGATTCCACAGCAGACTAGCTTTTCCTCTCCTGGGAGGATTCCACGGACTTATGGACCAGTTTTCTAACTTTCCTGTATTTTGTGCAAATTTTGTCATAGAAGACTATGCAAAATAAAAAACCCAGCCCCAAATGTGCATTTTCCCCATTGACTGAACATGAAAATGTGCAGTTTGGGGGAATTTGCACATTTTTGCATGTGCAAATTTGTGAAGATTCAGAAACAAAATTCAATCAATGGGCAGACCACAGAACTAAAGGCACCTGACAACCCATGAAACACAGAAGGAATGGGTTTTACACAATCCATGCATCCCTATCAATGGTGACCAGAACTTGCCATGTTTGCACCCCCAAACATGAACACAAATACATTTTGCAAGCAAAGCTCATATATTCCCGAGCTTGTGATGCTGGTTCATGTATGCTACTGCCTTGGGGTTTTTGGAGGAAAGGTGGGTTATAAATGTAACAAATAAATAAATAAGCTGGGATATAACTTTAATCAATAAATACATGGGAGAACTCATCAGGGCCTGCCATTTTTGTGCAATTTCTCCCTTAATGGTAGTGGCTACAGTATTTCATGCCTAAAGTGTCCCATTCATGGACTGCCTTCTGACCACATATGTGAAAAGCAGGCTAGGTGATATTTCGAAATGGATAAGGGAATAAAAGCGGAGTCGTTGCATAGTCAGCAGTAGAGTGTAAATTTTTCCCTGGTGGTCTCTATTGCTTTTCACTCTTTGATAAGAAACAAACAAACAAAAATCTGTACCTGACAGTGAAGATGCCTCTATTACATTAAAAATGTGCACAACAACGTTATTTGCTTTTGTCTCTTATTTGCATATTACTCATAAATTCTGCCTATAAAATGTAACTGATTTGCATTCATCTTGCTTCCTTGTGAATAAAATGCACTTCCTACGCAAGGAAGTGCATAATTTCTCCAACAGAACTGTGTATTTTTGGTTATTATTGCTTAGAGATTGTTCCACCATAGCTGAGCCTGCATCATTGTTTCCATTGAGAAATCCAGATTTTGTGGGGGTTTATCGACGGAGGCACAGTTGAATCAAAGGAGCTATAAACCTCATTTTTTTTTTGTCTTTAAGCAAAATAAAAGAAATGATGTAGCCATAATCTTAAGAGCAGTACATTAAATATTTCTACTTAGGAACTCATCTATTAAAGTTCATTTAGGCTTGGCATCGGCTGTAGTCCTTAGCAATTATATAGTACATTTCAACAGTTTGAAGTGCTTCCTGTCTATTTTATCAGTAGTTCTTACGACAGCCTCCAAAGGCAAGCATTATCATCTCCAAGTACCGGTAGGGAAAGGTTGAGGCTGAGACAGTAGAGTAATTCTAAGCAGGGCTAGCATCTAGGGGAGGCATGAATGGGTAGCTGCTGAGGGCCCACACACCCCTAAGGGCCCACTGACAACCCTCACCCCTGACTGGCTACCCTCTCTTCACCATTGCAACCTGCTTGTTCACCTCTCTCCTGCTCTGGTTCAGACAGTGGTGGTGGTGAGAAGAAGAAGGAGCAGGAGATGTCACTGCCTGCTTGCTCCCTGGCTCTCTGCCCGTCAAGCAAGTAAGTGGTAGCAATGATGACAAAGAGGATGAGAAGCAATGGCAGCTGGCAACAATGCAATGAGAAGGTAGACTCACTGGGAGAGGGAACCCATTGAGGGTGTGTCTTGCCCAAGGGCCCTCAAAAACCTGGAGCTGCCACTGATTCTGAAGAACAAGGTATGAACAAGGTATCTATAACTTCCCCTCATTTTTTTTTAATGGAAAACAGTTGCTGGAGGATATAATCAGAAGCGCTGGCAGGCAATGCTGGTTGCTTCCTCTGCTGGATGGTTTTCATCACAGAATGAGAATGCCCTTCTTCAACTTGCATCCCTGCCCTCCCCCCCATATAAAGGAAAAGATACAGGCCACCATATCTTTTCCCCTGCAGGCAGAAAAGCAGTTTAAGGAAAAGTAAAGTTTGAGAAGGAAAATGACCAGTATCAGTTATCAGTTATCTAGTTCTTCCTAATCCAACTCTGCTCCTGATTGTAGCCTCTACCAACTGCTTTTCATTAAAAAAGAAAATAGGTGTGTGTGTGTGTGTGTGTGTGTGTGTGTTGCATAGAACTCTGTGTAACATGTAGTTTGGCTGAGGTGAGATTTGAACCAGGGATTTCCTTTCTTACAACTCACACTCATGCTCTTGGGCACTTGGCCACACCAGCAGACCAAAGTATGCTTCTGATGTACCATTGTCCATGAATGAATTTACCATGTATTCAGTTGGCATATGCAATGCTCAGCAGTGGCCGTCCTATCTTTTTGAAACCCTTGCATTTACAGCTTTGCTACAGCTCCCCTAGAGCTGGTCTTTGCATCTAGCTGCAACTGGAAGGAATTACATGACAGCTGTATGAGCTGGAGGAAGCTAGAAGGTGGTGAAGACTGGCAGCAGGATTTAAAACTTCTGGGGAAATGTAGGCAGCTACTTTATCCTGACAACCACCAAGGAGGGAGCTTTCCTGTCTCCCTAGCTGAGCTGTTCCACTGACGTTCTAATCCAACAATAAAGCTTTTTAGTGACTGACTTCCAATCCATTGCTTTCCCCCCTATTTTCAAAGGATGGGGTCCCTTTTAGATGCATTTTTGTATTTACAAAAGAGCAATACATTAATCACTCATGCCAAAGATAAGCACTGGTTTTTACTTGTATATTTGCTTTTCAGAGTTACCAGAGTTCAAATCCATTGAAATTATATTACACAATATCTTATAAATTTGCATTACCTTCCCTGCATCATGTAAACTCAGTGTGTGTGTGTATATATATATATATATATATATATAGAGAGAGAGAGAGAGAGAGAAGGAGAGAGAGAGAGAGAGAGAGAGAGAGAGAGAACCACCCAGAGAGTTTTGGCTATGGGGTGGTATAGAAATATAATGAATGAATGAATGAATGAATGAATGAATTGGGGTGGATGTTGGAGAAATCAGCAAAGGACTTAACTGAGTTTGGATTTCTATGAATCTAACCTGCAGTTTCCATACAGGACTGGCTTTTTTTCAAGTAGCGTGGATTCTGCAGACTTGTAGACTAGTTTTTAAACTTTTGGGGAGGGGGATTTGTGCAAATGTGCTAATGCACATTAGCAGAAATGTACATTTGCATTAATGTACACTTGTGCAAGTGTGCATTTGGAAACAAATGAAATTCTCATTAAAAAAAATTCTGATACTGTCAATGAGTGGACGACACAACAAAGACACCTGACAATTCACAAAACACAGATGGAATGAATTTACCAAAATCCACACACTTCTATTGCAGTGTCAATGACCTGGTTTGGATATCGCAATAAACAATGGTTTATCATGACAGGAATGAGCTACAGCAAACCTCAGGCTCGCACATTGTCCCCTCCCACTTTCCTTCTCTGGTGCAGCCATGAAAAGGAGAGCAGAAGGTTTTGCTTCCATTTTTGATTAACTGTAGTTTGTTGTTTCTTCCAAAACTGACAAATTGTAAATAATCTTAACTATGGCTTGCTTGAACTTGAAGCCATGGCTTATGAATCTGGCTTGTTTCAACAAATCATAGTTAAGATTCAGCAAAGTTTAGGGTTCAGATGTAGTGTAATGCTAAACTTTGGCTAATCAAACTGGAAATGAAAGCTTCTCTTTTTCTTGTGGCTGCACCAGAAGAGGAAAGTGAAGGGGAGAACATGTGAGCCTGAGGCTTGCTGCAGCTCATTCCTGACATGGTAAACCATAGTTTAAAAAGACAACTACCCAGTATTATAATATATATATAGGATAGGACTGAGTCTAGCAGGGTATTTACACATCCCCCATTTAACATTTCAGTTTCCCCAAGCAATCATCCTTGAAATCAGGGTACAAAGTGGCCCTAATAGATATAATATCCACTATAAGCAAACCCCATACTTTGTCAAAATAGTCCTTAGGAGATAGTACCTAGGGGTGTACAGATTCCCCACCATCTGTTCCAGTGGGGAATCCGTCGGGGGGGGGAAGCGATCTGTTACTCCCCCCCGGAATCCTCCAGAGCGGCTCCACTTGGATTCCAGGGTGGGGGGAACAGGGTGGGGGTGCCCTCCTGCCATCCAGAGCTGTTCGCCTTCTCCCTGTCCCTGCTGATTGCCTTTAAAAAAAACTGTCTAAAAAAAAATGGTGATGGAGGGGGATGTGCCCATAGACTTATATGCAAATAGAGTCATGAATCTTGTGTATATGTCTTTGTGTCCATAGGCTTATATGCAAAATTCACTGCTCTATTTTGCGTATAAGTCTATGCGCACATCCTGCTGATCGCATGTGCCCATAGACTTATACGCAAAATAGAGCAGTGAATCTTGCATATAAGCCTATGGACACATAGACTTATATGCAAGATTCATGACTCTATTTGCATATAAGTCTATGGGCACATCCCCCCCATCGCCATTTTTTTTTTTAAAGACAGTTTTTTTAAAGGCAATTGGCAGGGACAGGGAGGAGGTGAATGGCTCTGGGTGGAAGAAGCAGCTGAGTGCTGTTCCGCCTCCAGTCCTCCTGGACCAGAGGTAAGTGGTCCCAATCCGGTGCGGATTCCTGAGGCTGCATTCCAAAGAATCCGGCCTCATTTGAATCCGCAGCAGATTTCTCTCACATCCCTAATGGTACCTGGGGGCACTTCCACTGTACAGCAAGTTGAAATTTGGTTGCTGTTAACAAGAGGCCTATCACTTTATGTCATGTATAGGGCGTATTCTCTTTCTTTAAGTGGTATAACAACATGGTCAGTGTATTCAATATTTTATGTATTCATAGAGTTATAATGTTAGCCCTTAATTTTTTATTTTTCTATACTGGGCATGCCCTTTCACATTTGTTTTGCCTTCGAGTTTATGTACTAATCTTCCCTTGAACCGTTTCCAGTTTGTCAATATCATTCTTGAATTGTGGTTCCCAAAAAAACCTGAGCCTGACTTTCCCCAGTTGTTCTGAAAGGGCTGAGAAGATAAGCATTTTTGGGTCTGATGGATTTAATGGATCTAACAAGGACATTGGCCCCCCTTTTTTTTTTTTGCCACAGCATCATGTTATCCTGATGCTCAATTTGGCATCCACAATGGCTACCCATTCCAGCCCTGCTGTTAACTAGCTATTTCCCAAGTTGTACTTTCCTGTACGCAAACCTTGCATCTTAAATCTCACACCAGCCAGTTATTGCTGAAACTGCATTCTTTTATTCCGAACAGAGAAATACAAATACTCCACACATTACTATTTGGTACATAAATATTAATAGTCACTTTGGGGGAAAGCATGTATGCTATAATATGTGAATGGCAGAATGATTGTTTGTTACATTTTGGCCTGGATCAGCCATCTATGGTATATGAAACCAAGAATGTACCTCTGAACTGGGCATCTGGGCACGCGTATTGCAAATCCACTGCTTATTTGTACATGGGAAAAGTGTAGGGGTGTACGAAACCCCGCTTACCTGGCTCCGCCGGGTTCCACAGGTGGGGGGAGGCAATCCGTTCCTCCCTCTGGAATCCTCGATGGGGGGGAGGCGATCCGTTCCTCCCGCCTGGAATCCTGTCCGGCTGGCTCTGCTCCATGGCCGGGCCGCTGAGCCACTGGCCAGGCCAATCCGCAGTGGGGCCTCCAGCCACTGCTGGGCTGGTGCGGATACAAATGTCGTCCTGTGTAGGGGACGCCATTTGCATCCCTACGATGGCCCGTGATAGGCTACGTAAATATTTACATAGCCTATCACGGCTAAAGCAGGGACACAAATGGCGTAGCCTATCATGGCAAAAAAAAGGGAACACAAATGGTGGCAGCTATGGCGGCCGCCATTTGTGTTCCCTTTTTTAGCTGTGATAGGCTACATAAGTATTTATGTAGACTATCACAGCCTCCGCAGGGACGCAAATGGCGTCCCTGCGTTAGCCGTGATAGGCTATGTAAGTATTTATGTAGCCTATCATGGCCATTCGAAAGACGTGCGAATGGCGGCTGCAGACACGGCCACCATTCGAGGAGCACCGGAACGGCCGACCAAGGCAGGCTCCATTCCGGGCCCATTTCGCGGGGGGGGGGCGGAGGGCTTCGTTCCACCACGGATTTTGGGATTAGGGATTAGAATTCGTGACGGTTCTCGGTGAGGCCAAATGCCAGTGCATTCGGCCCCCCGAAATCTGTCGCAGGACGAAGCCCCCCCCACCCCACCAAAAGCGCCCAGGATGAAGTCCCCGCCGCCCCCAACCCACAAAAGGCATGCGAAATGGAGCACTTACCTGCTCCCGTCCACGCTGCTTTACGAATGGCGGCCATCCTGCAGCCGCCATTCGCTTCCTCCTCTTCATAGCCGTGATAGGCTATGTAAATACTTACGTAGCCTATCACGGCAGGGGGGAAAAAACCCCAGCGTATGCAAATGGCGGTGGCTACCACCATTTGTGTACGCTGGGGTATTTCCCCCTGCCGTGATAGGCTACGTAAATATTTACGTAGCCTATCACGGCTAAATACAGGGACGCAAATGGCGGCGGCTACAACAGCCACCATTTGTGTCCCTGCAGGGCTGCCCAGGATCCGGATTTCTGGCTGCGGGAGGCTGGAGCTGGCCGGCGGCTCCGTGGCTTGGCCACGGAGCAGAGCCGGCTGGGCAAGATTCCGGACAGGAGGTTCCCCCCTGCCGAGTATTCTTGGGGGAGGGACAGAGCGCTTCCCCCTCACAGCGGATTGCCTGGCGCGGAGCCAGGTAGGTGTTTCGTACATCCCTAACCGAGATCCATGGCGGAATTGTCCTCCATGCCTTGTTGTTGTTTATTCGGTCATTCGCTTCTGACTCTTTGTGACTTCATGGACCAGCCCATGCCAGAGCTTCCTGTCGGCCGTCGCCACCCCCAGCTCCCCGCCATGCCTAGAAAAGTAAAATGTGACCCAGAAAGGTAATCTAAGGGTGTGTCTACATTAAAGGAAATCTACATTAAATGAAATTCCTCAGCCTGACCAGGGCATTTTGCTTGCATTGCTGTGGCACGATGAGGGTATGCTGTCTCAAAAGGCAGAAGTGGAAATGCCATTTCCCAGTGGCCGTACAAGGCTTCCCATTGTTTGTAATGGAAGAGTGCCATCTTCCAAAACCCCATGTTTCTTTTTCTTTTTTACTTCCAGTTTATTTCTTTTCTTTTTTTAACAGCAAGATTACCCAAGGAAGGCACATTGACAACCTGGAGGTTGACAATGTCATGTACTGGACCTGCCAACTTCTGTGAGTGGCCAATCATGAGCGCACAAGAAATGCCTCATGTAGAAACAGCCTAAGTGCACTTGTGCTTATCGCCTTATTGGTACCATCTGAGAAATGAGAATGATGGAGAATGATAGAGCTACTCTTCAGGATTTATGTCAGGGTTGTTGTTATTTCAAAAAATTATATCCTGCCCTTCAGTGTTCCATAGTTATTCCCAGGGTGACTTTAACTGAGCTGCAGTGGGTAGAAAGATATGACATTAAATTAATATATGTTGCAATACCTATCTTTCCAGTTATGACAGAATTTCAGGGCAACAGGTGCATGGCAAATGTAAAAAAAGAATGCACATTTTCCATCTATGTATATCGGTGGAAATCCCCTGAATGTCAGTAATGATCATATGATAGAAGCTTGAACAGCAACTTAACATTGTTCGTGTCATGTAGAATTAAGATCGTGGCCATGAACAATTCCATTCATTGCAATGTGGCCTGAACATTCTAGGGAATTGTGCACCAGATAATTAGTATTATAAATGCTCTTTTCAGTCTCAGCTAGTCTGCAAAAATGAATCTGGCATCCTTCAAAAGATCTTATAATCTTCATCTCTACCTCTTGCTGCTATTGTTGCAATGCTATGGTTAGAATGAGGAGAATTACTCACCATATCATGTTCCTAAAAATTCTAACTGAAGTTGAGGTGGGGGAAAGGGAAACAACCAAAAGGATTATATTTTATTTTACTTGAAGTTATTTTTAGGCCCACCGTCAAGGGTGGAACCCTTGCTAAGAATATCATGGTAAAATTGGCAGAGCCCACTTTTTCACTTGACTACACTCAACATAGGTTGAACTGGACCCAACACAGCAAGAGACATCAAATGGTATTGTTGAGAGTCTTTTTTGTCTAATGATATTGTTGGCCTCAACAACTACAAATTAATTCCTTGATTTTCTAGGTCAGCTCCCTTCACTAACAGTTTAGCGATTGCCAGTCAGCCCATGTGAAAGGCATTCAGATTTTTTGAAAACAGATTTCTCACCCATTTGCACCAGCCCAATTCAATTGGTACAGATATTCCCAGCCTGGAGAGCACCACGTTGAACTTACTTTCCATATTGCTGTTAAAGATAAGGAGCCTGTCAGAAAAAAGTGGTGGTAACCCCAATTAAGCATTACCATGGTTGAGTACACATAGATTTAAACCCAGTCCTTTAAGACCCAAGCATACAAAGCCTTGGATCTGAAGGAACAAATCTATCAATTTTGGTTCTCCCAGATTCAGTAATTTTAAATCTCAAGTTCTCTTGTCCCAAATATGGCGAACTTTGCACATTTTGGATTTTTTTTTTTTTAAATCAAAACTGAACCGAAAGTAAGTTTGCATACATCCCTACTTTAGAGAACAGGAGAAAGTTGTGTTACCTTTGCATTTGTTATCAAGCTGAGCTAGGTACTAAGGCTGTGCACTGCCTCATTATGAAGCCCAAATAATGAGGCAAAGGGGTGTAATTCGGAGTAAAATCCTTGTGATACGAGGCGGGTCAGAGCTAGGGATGTTAGAGAAATCCGCTGCGGATTCAAATGAGGCCATACTCTTTGGAATCCGGAATCTGCGGTGGATCGGCCCCACTTACCTCCGGTCTGCGAGGAATCTTAGGGATGTCAGAGAATTCCGCCACAGATCTCGATGAGGCTGAATGCCAGTGCATTCGGCCCCCCGAAATCTGTGGCGGAACGAAGCCCCCCCCCACGAAAGGCGCGCGAAACAGAGCACTTACCTGCTGCTGTTTGCACTGCTTTGCGAATGGCGGCCGTGTCTGCTGCCGCCATTCGCTTCTTCATTATAGCCATGATAGGCTACGTAAATACTTATGTAGCCTATCACGGCTAACGCAGGGATGCCATTTGTGTCCCTGCGGAGACCGTGATGGGCTACGTAAGTATTTACATAGCCTATCATGGCAAAAAAAAAAAAAGGAACGCAAATGGCAGCAGCTACGGTGGCTGCCATTTGCATTCCCTTTTTTTTGCCATGATAGGCTACATAAATATTTACGTAGCCTATTACGGCAAAAAAAAGGGAACGTAAATGGCGGCTACCATAGCCACTGCCATTTGCATTCCTTTTTTTTTTTTTTACCGTGATAGACTACGTAAATATTTACATAGCCTATCATGGCAAAATACAAAGACGCAAATGGCAGCAGCTACGGAGGCCGCCATTTGCGTCCTTGTGCAGGCTGCCCAGTGGCTGGATGTCCGGCTGCGGGTGGCCCCGACCAGTGGCTCCGCGCAGTCACCATGGAGCGGAGACGGCTGGGGGGAATTTCGGGGGGAGGGACGGATTGCCTCCCCCCCACCGTGAATGTCAGTCTGCGAAAAGGTAAGTGACTTTTGTACATCCCTAGCGAGGATGCCGCGCGGGATGGCACTTGGCTGCTTGCTCAGCCAGAGCTGTTCTCCTCTGTGCAGATCGCCTTTTTTTTTTTTAAAGGCGATTGGCAGGATGTGCCCATAGACGTATATGCAAAATAGAGCCATGAATCTTGCGTATAAGCCTGTGGACACATAGACCTATACGCAAGATTCACAGCTCTATTTGCATATAAGTCTATGGGCACATCCTGCCGATCGCCATTTTTTTTTTAAAAAAAAGTGGCGATCAACACAGAGGAGAATGGCTCCGGCCATCCAGGTAAGTGGCCCTCAAGTTAGTAAGGGCAACTGTTTGCTAAGTTTTGGGCAACCTTCATCTGACACTCCCCTAATTAAACACAGGGGCAATATGGACTGTAGGTGCAGAAATGTAGTCTCTTTTCTTTGCTACCATCATCTTGTGATCAACCGAAAAACAATAACTGTATATGTATGCCGTGCCATATTTTGCACAGCTATATAGGTGGTATGCTAATTAGCCCCTCCTTTATTTATTGGCAGGCTGTTGGGTACATACCCTTAGCTCAATGGGTGCAAATCACTGCTGTATGAACAGGCATTTGATGGCATAGGATGGGCTCTTCAATTGTTGTTGTTGTTCAGTCGTGTCCGACTCTTCGCGACCCCATGGACCATAGCACGCCAGGCCTTCCTGTCCTGCGCTCTCTCCCGGAGCGTGCTCAAGTTCATATTCATTGCATCGGGGATGCTATCTAGCCATCTCATCCTCTGCCATCCCCTTCTCCTTTTGCCTTCAGTCTTTCCCAGCATCAAGGTCTTTTCCAGAGAGTTTTCTCTTCGCATTAGGTGGCCAAAATATTTGAGCTTCAGCTTCACTATCTGTGCTTCCAATGAGCAGTCAGGGTTGATTTTCTTTAGGACTGACTGATTTGACCTCCTTGCAGTCCAGGGGACTCGTAAGAGTCTTCTCCAGCACCACAGTTTGGGGCTCTTCAATGCATCAGTCTAATTGTTTCCAGTTGTCACAGATGTTCTAGTTGTTTTATGGAGTGGTAGTATTTTAGCGGATAATTGTTTTTAGCATTTTGTATTTTTTAATTTTGTTGTAAGTCACCCTGAGTCTTTTCTGAGAAAGGTGTCCAAGAAATCTTAATGATGATGACGATGATGATGATGATGATGATGGGAAGGTGGAAAGAGACATGTCTAACTTCTCTTTCTTTGTAATTTTCTTGATTCATATACTACTTTTAAATAAAAAAAACCCGACAAAAAGCCCTTATTGTCATTATAATACCTGTCGCGTTATACCACTAGCAGACCTGACTTTTCATTTCTAAGTAAGAACAGCTGTGCAACAGACTGTCTGAACAGTCCCCCATTACAGAATGCAACATGGATCACTGACACAAAGGCAACACCCCACCAGCTGGCTCCAAGTCTGAATACATTTCTATTCCTGGATGATTTACCTGTTCTCAGTCCTGTCACCTTGGTGTTTCTATCATCCAGTTAAAAAATCAACACTGAAAATTTAAAAATGTCATCTGTTTTCTTGAAGAGATCAAACTGGCCATTTTTAAATAACCATGACTGTATAAAGCAGGATGCAATTCTAAATGTATAAAAGATGTTTGATTATTTATTTGCAATATACTTGAGCTCTTTTCTGTAGCCTAGATTGGGTGAGGGGAGGGAGATCCTCTTCTAATGTATTCATATGCAGGGAATCTAAATTTTCTAATCATAATCATATCAGTGAAAGTAAAACTGCTCTTAGGAGAATGTTTTATCCTAGAAAATTGTTCTCTTTTAAAAGGGATTCAATGGACAAAATGATATAAAAAGAAGCTGTAAAATTACACACAACACTTTTGAATATTCAAAACAGATACAGTTTTTGTATTCAGGGAACATTCCTTTTCTTGTTCTTTCTTTCTTTTTTTTAAACTGAGCAAAATGGAAAGAAATCGCCCTTTTGGAATTCTGCAACTGTGTTATGGCTGCAAAACCAGTAATTTTCAGAATTCCAATAGGATGATAGAAAATACATTTGAACCTGCCGTATAATTGGAGATCTAGTTACGATAGAAACAGCCTGAAATGGAAGAGTAAAAGAACCTTTTCAGCTAATTATAACTAATTTCATTCAGAATGGTGGACTTGATCGTTTTCTTTCCTATACATAAGGTTTAATTACGCTAAATATTCATGTATACAGTTTTTGTGTAAGATAAATATTACCAATCCTATTCAAAATAAACATGAATTCAATCTACAGAAAATACATATACAATTTAAGATATTTCTTCCTGTCTTCCCCTTCCTTTGTTTACCTTCTTCCTTTCCCAACTTATTGGAAGGCCTTTTTGGACAGGGATCTGTTTTAAATTTTATGTTTATACCATGCAGGGCATGCTAGTGTTTTAAATATAATACATACATACTACTCAGACTGCAACTATTTGAATTCTATATATGCACACACGGGAAAACACACACACAAATACACTTATAATTTCTGACCACTCCCTCATCCTGGTCTTGCATGTATAATATAGAACTAGAAAGTACTCTTTGGTTTTGTCTGACCTTATATTGCCTAGACAGAGTGACAGACAGGTACTTTTTCAGCAAAAGCCCTCCAATCAAGGTGCCTAGTACGCAAGGTGAGTCAAGTTATTTAGGCACCTGGGAAGACAATCCCACAAGAGCCCTTCCCCTTTCCTGGCAATAAAAATACAATAATAAATAATCAGATAACTAACACTTTGCTGCCTTTTCATGACACCCCAAATCAGCTGCCTATGGCAGCTGCCTCACTCTGCCTAATGGTAGGGCCCGCCCTGCTGAGACTATATCATATATTTAAATCAGTCTGAAATTGTTGTATCTGTGAAGTCTTCCTAAACTGAACCCGGGGGATTGTAGTATTTATTTATGTATTTGATTGATACCCACCCTTCCTCACAAGAAGCCCAGAGTGTCATTGTAAGGAATTCCTAACCCCTTACAAGTTCCCTGGTGTCATGACTAGAAATGAGAAAAAGTTGCTTTTCTTATATAAAATTGGCTTGGAAAACAAGACATACTACTTCCAAAACGCCTGGAAACCGCTTGGCTTATTTTTCTGAGTGAACCTGAATTCACCCCCACTCCCAGATCCCAACTACCCACCCTGTGTCCCCAATTCCCCTTCCTTTTAGAAGACAACCCCCCCCCTTTCTATTTAAAAGCCACACTTACCAGGCCAACAGCCCAGGCCAGTGATGAGTGGAGGGAAGGATGGAGAATGTTCTCTCCCTTCTCTCTGCAGAACACTGCTAGTGCATCTGAACAAAAAGGCCCAGGGGGCCACTAGCAATGTACATAACATGGAACAGAGAAAAAGGAAATCTTCCTTCTGTCATCTCGCGGCTGAAACAATGCTGCTGCTCTCTGTCCAATAAGTGGGGCTTTTAAAAGAAAGGGAGTGGTTCATCAGGGAATCAAAGGGGCTGGCTGGGTAGGAGGAGCTTGGTGGCTGAGAATTCTTCTCCAGCTCAGCTCTTGTTTGAGGCCTTGACAAGTCCTCAAAGCACACCTCCAGGCACCAACCCAGTGAGTTTCACCAGCATCTCTAATCATGACACCTGAAAAGCTCAGACAAAATGGGTTGAAACATGAAGTGCTGATTTGTCCTAAGAGGCATACTGGCAAAACTGTTTTTATTTATTTTATTGGTTTAGGAATAAAAGTGTTGTTTCCTATAGGTCTACCAGAAATCCTTGTCTCTGTTTTCCTCAATATATACAAACATCCTCAGTTCCTAGTTTCCTACCCTTATAATCACATCAAATCAGTTCTTGCAGCATTTGTAGATTAGGTTCTAGAGTTCCTCCTTGTGCTGTTCACTCCTTTTAAATGCATCTGGAGGGATGTTGGAGAAATCTGCAACAGAAACAAATGACTTTGGATTTCTGTGAATCCAGCCCAGAGATTCCTCAGCAGACTGGCCTTTCCTGAGATGCACAGCTTCTGCAGACTTGAGGACTGGTTTTTTACTTTCTTGAATTTTACACAAATTTAGCAGTAGAAAAATAGAAACAAAATAAAAGTCCCCCTTAGGCTAAAGCATGAAAAACTGCATGGGGGGGGGAATTTGTGTATGGGGGGGATTTGGACATTTTCGCAAGTGCAAATTTGTTTAAATGTGAATTTTGCCCAAATTTAGGGAATTGGAAAAATTTGATTTTGTCAATGAACGGACAATGGAACAAAAGGCACCTGACAAGTCTTGAAATGCAGACAAAACGGATTTTACAAAATCTGTACATCCCTATCTGGGATGTACAGATCCCATATCTACATTTTCTTGTTGCCACAAAGTATGATAAAAGTTTACCTGATACATCAAGAACTCAACAACACTGCTGACTTTCGACAAGAGGAAATACCCATACATGGAAATCGACACTTATTATTAAGGATGGGTGAGATGGGTGAAAATTTTATTTGGTTCATTTCTTGATGACAATTTGACCAAATTTATTCATAAATTTCTTCATAAACCAGGATGGGTAAAAAGTGAGATTTTTGTAAAAAAAAAAAAAATGAATATGGGAGGAAGTGAAACAGAAGGATGTGTCCTTCCCTACTTCTTTTATTATTTAAGATTATTTAAACATCTCATAGTACATTAGCCAACCCAGATGTTTTGGACTTCAACCACCCTCATCCTTGACCATTGGCCATGCTGGCAGGAGCTGATGGGAGTTGTAGTACCAAACATCTGGATGCCACTAGGTTGAGGAGGCTGCCATAGAAAATGCCAGGCTCACCAAAAAGAAATAAACGGGCACAGAAAGTAGAGCCTGTTACTGTGTCTGTAGCCTATCATCTGTCTCACTTTCATTCTGCAAACTGATCTCCAATCCTTGATTCATTCAAAATTAAAAACCAACACTTTCTCCAAACCATGTTGTTTGAGTGACACATTATGAGTGAATAAACAAACCGGTAGGTTGGTTAGGCTATGGTAACACATTCCCCATAGATAACAATGGAGAGAGAAGTTGTGGATGCAGGAGATGGATACATTTTGCAATCAAATTTCGTCTCCCTAGCTGGGGGCTCTCTGAGAGTACTGATACCAGGTTGTGTAATAAAGCAGACACAACTCTAGAGAGATTGCAGGTGGCTGAAAGAAAAGTTGATGACAAATCTTTTAACAATCTAACTTAACATAAAGCAATCTGCATTCACAGGAGATAATACTATTCCATTCAGACTCACATTCTATGATTATAACCATATTAATCTGAGAACAGACTAAAGAAGCTTCAGGACATTCAGCTCATCAAGACCTCACATCTCATTATCCCACCTTACAAAACCAAGAGCACCATTCAAATTTGATCCTTACGGCTGGCAAAGAATGTAATTATGGGCTACTAAAAAAAAAAAAAAAAAGCACATCAAATGCCTGGACGGAACTGCGTGGGAGGCAATACCCTTGTCATCGCACCAGATAAGCAGGTTTTGTTGTGTGCTGCTCAGTGTTACAGTCAAGAAAACATTTTCCTTGGTTGAAGACGGCACCAGCTTTTATTCCTCAACTAGAATGACAGGAGCAACACAGGAGATTTTGTCTTAATGGGAACTTGTTCTCTTAAATGACATCTTCTTTGCATAGGTGGAAATTATTCCTGCCAATGCACTTGTAAGTTGTAAGTACATTTGCTAGGAGCCTAGAATTTTTAAAATGAGAAATAACACAGTGTCTAGGGAAAGAAGTGTTTAATACATACGGAATATTTATCGATATACAAATGTTTCCATAACTTATAAAAGCTGTTCCCAACCTGATACCCTTAAGATGTGTAGGACCATAACTCCCATTATCCACACCCAGCATGGCCAATGGTCATGCTGAGTGTGGATGATGGGAGCTATAGTTCATCCCTTCTGGATTGGGAAAGACTGACATGGGCAGATCCGACATGATAGTTCAGATATTGCCATCCTCCAGGGTGACCACGCAAAGACAGATGCTTGGACCTTGTGCAGTGGCTGGGAAAGAAAATGCCATGGTGTTACTTGGGACCGCTTCACACATTACCAAGAGAAGAACTAGATGTTATATAAGATGTATAGTAAAAAAAAAAAAATAACAACCTGGCATCTCCTCCTCTTTTCTTTCTGGTAACATCTGAAAAAAACCTGAACTTGAAACTCCAAAGTTTGCATCCTGACAACCAGTGAAATGCTACATGGCTGGAAAAACTTGGAGCATGATGACATCACCTCATCATGTGTTATACCAGATGTTATTATCTAGAGGGGAGGTGGAAATGTGGGCTGCTGTTCTTGGCATCTACTTCTGCCCTAAGATGCATCAGAAAAATAGTATGTATGCTTCAATGTATATAAATGGAAGTGAGTGCCTTTTTATCCTGGGTATGTCGATTGGGAAGCCATTAATACACTGTGAAATAAACACTTTTCTTGACATGATAACAGATTTTTTGACAGATGAATCTCCATGCTAGAAAATGTAAATTGTGAAGCAGCCTTGAAAGACTAGTGAGATGAAAAGCTGGAACCTTTGAATTGCCTGTGGAATCCTATAAAACAGGTGTTGGCAACCTTTATGTCTCTAAGGGGTACATGCAGAGTGGGTTGGGCTTCAGGGCTGCAAGCCAGTGGAAGTCACCAGAGCCAGCAGTATATGGTGCCTGAGTTGGCAGTGAGCATAGCAGGGGTCACATCCTCCTTTCCCCACCACACAAACATACACAGCTTAGGGACAAGAGAATCAGGAATTTTTGAGCTCACCTAAATTAGGGTGCAATCCTGTGCAGAACTCGGAGGCGACCACCTATCCAATACAGTGCAGGAGAAGCATAGAGGGGATCATTCCCTCCGTGCTTCTCCTGCCCTGCATTTGTGGCTAGACAGTCGATTTTGGGAGGGCGGAGCAGGGGAGGAGGCTGCTGGATAACACATAGGATGTGTGGCATACTGGCATTTCTGCCCTCCCCACCCTGGAACGCCATCCAGAATGCCCCCATCTTGCAAGTGCAGAGCACGGGGCTGTCCCGTGCTGCCTTCGAGGCAGTGTGGAAGTGGGGGAAGGTCGGTTGTCCAGGAACCAACCTCGGAGTGCAGGCTCTGAGGTCGGTTCCCGGAAAACAAGATATCCTATGGCCATCTAGCTGCTGACTAGCGGCCATAGGATTGCTCCCTCCTCCAAAAATCATTTCAAAGCTCATTTCAGCTTGCTCCTGTTGCTGTTTTCTACCTGTTTTTTTTTGGGGGGGGGGCTTGTTTGAACAAGAAAAGTGCACATTTTGAATGGGAAAAATGTGCCTGGGGGGGAGTGTTCCCCCAAAGTGCACAGTTCCCCCCACTGATTAAAATATGAAAATGTGTATGTTTGAAACAGAATGCTGGACTGCTGGACCTTGGGGTGAACAACCACAGCAATTATTACATTCTTAAGTATAGATGGTAAACTTCCTAAATCAATATTAGATATCAGTCTGTGTAAATCTGACAGGATGGATTGGATACAACTTTTTTGGCAACTAATTCTTAACAAACGGGACAGATTTTGGACTGAAAAAGGAAGGCTGAAAGACTAGCCTAGCCTCTTCTCTGTGAGTCAAGTCACAAATATGTCTTTTTTAGCCCCTTTCATTGTCAGGGTTCATTTTAGCCTCTTTCATTGCTATCAACACTGATTTTGGCAGAGCCATTCCCTTATAATTCCCTTGGACAAGACAGAAGCAATGTGGATTAGGGGTTCTTGGGTGTGGGAACTGGGTAAGCTACCTACCCTGAATGGGGTTGCACTGCTCCTGAAACAGCGGGTCGCTTGGGAGTACTCCTAGATCCATCTTTGTCACTGGAAGCTCAAGTAGTCTCAATGGCTTGGAGTGCTTTGGATCAGCTTCAGTTGGCCTGCCAGCTATGACCATTCCTGGACAGAGATAACATGGTCACAGTAGTTGATACATTGATAACATCCCACCTAGATTATTGCAGCTAGTTCAATCAATGCTGACTTCATTTGGGTACCAAGTCAATACCTGGTTCTTCATCCAAGCTTTTGGGTCTCAGTCTCAGTGACAATAGCTTGGTTTCACTTATCATTGTTGATTCTATACTGGATTGTGATGGGGAGCTGGTGTGGGGGATTTATTTATTTATTTATTGCATTTATATCCCGCCTGGACTTGGGCACCACCAATGCAGCTAGGGTTTAAAGCAGGCAATGACTCAGTCTGAAAGAAGGGGTCAGTGGGACTTCACATAGCTTTATAAAACCACAGGCCTGGCTCGCCATCCTGAACAATGTATCTTTAATGCTGTGGTTTTTTAACATGATGCCCATGGACACCTCTCTTGGCACCCACCGGACTCCCTCCCTCCTGATTTTTATGTTAACGCTTTAAAATTTTAAAAAAAAATTTAACCTGGGAGGCTGGCATGCTGCAAAGTGAACTTCAGCACCCCAGTGCTATTTTTATTTGGAGTCAAGAGTGGTTTTGCGTTTTGGAGCTTAGACCAATAGACCCTATCTCTGGTTCTTGGACGTTACTTTTTTTAAAAAAAATTCTGCCAGTGTACCTTCTGGGAAATGAGTGTTTTGTGGCTAGCCATGCCCACCATGGTAGCCATTTTATAAATGGAACAGATCCCCAGATGGCAGCTATGACATTCTCTCAACATTCCAAAGGTGCCCACCAACCCCCAAAGTTTGGGGATCCTTGCTTTAGGGCACAGTCCCATTGGGATAGTCAGCCACCTTCGAACTTGGAGGTGGCCACCTATCCAACGTAGGCTGGGTGGACCACAGAAGGGATCCTCTTCTCAACGCTGTGACTGCCCTGCATTTGCGGCTAGACAGCCCATTTTGGGCCTTCTAGCTGGGGACTTTGGGGGGGGGGATGCCGCACGGTACATAGGAAGCACCGTAACAACGCTTCCATGGTCTCCTCCCCTCCCCTCCCCCAAGCACGTCCCCTATTCACCCGCTCCATGCTGCATTTACAAGTGCGGAGATGGGAAAGAACCGTGCCGCCTATGAGGCAACAGGGAAGGGGGCAGGGAGCTGAAAAATCCTATGGCTGTCTAGACACAGTTTTTAGTGTGAAGACAAAGCTGCTTTCGGATGATGGGAATGTCATTCTTGCCCCTGTCACCAGCCAGAAGATTTGGCCAGCAACTGGAGTTCAGAAACTGCTGCCTCTGATCTTGGAGGGAGCATATAGCCATCTTGACGAGTAGATGCTGCTAGCTTTATCCTTCATTAATTTGTTAATCTCCTTAAACCTTTTGGAACTGGTGGACATCATAGCGACTTCCATTGTTTAACTGTGGACTGTGTGAAAAAGTACTGCCCTTTGTCCTGAATCTCCCACCATTCAGCTTCATTGGATGATCCATGTATTATAAGAGAGGAACAAAAACTTATCTCTATCCACTTTTTCCACACCATGTATAATTTTATACATCTCTATAATGTTCCCCCTTACTCACTGTTTTTTCTAACACAAATAGCCCCAAACATTGTAACTCTTCTTTGTATGGGAGTTGCTCCAGCACCTTATAATTTTTGTTGCCCTTTCCTGCACCTTTTCCAGCTCTACAATATCATTTATATATGTATGTATGTATGTATGTATGTATGTATGTATGTATTTTATTATCTGTATTTCTACGCTGCCTTTCAGAGCAAAGATCCCTCCCAAGGCAGCTCACACTCAAAATTAAGACACAGTATACTATTAAAGATCAACTAAGGATGCAATCCTATGGATGTTTAGAAAGAAAAAAGTCCTACAACTCCCAGCATTCCCCAGCCAGCCGTGCTGGGATTTGTAGGACTTCTTTCTTTCTAAACATGCATAGGATTGTGCCCGTATTACAAAACTAACACAGCAATAGAAAACACTTTCCAATCCAGCCCAGCAAATCCACTAAAACAGTTTAAAACAGAGGTGGCAGCATTTAAAATCCACCCCAGCATCTTTGACTAAAAGCAGAACATTTAGCTCTATGTTACTGCCAAGCATGCAGCTTCCTACTCAACTGTGCTTACTACCCCATGTTTTGAGATGAGGTGAGTTGACCAGAACTGTACACAAAGTTCAAAGTGTACTCTCACCATAGATAAAACTGTATAAAGTCATTACAGTATTTGCAATGTAATTTTCAATTCCTTTCATAAAGACCCCAAACATGGAACTTGCCCTTTTCATAGCTGCCATACACCATGCCATTGTTTTCATTGAGCTATCCAGCACAACCCCAAGATCTCTTTCCTGGTCAGCTACCACCAGACAGTAGCAGTGTAAATGTGAAATCAAATTGTTGTTGTTGTTGTTGTTGTTGTTGTTTTGCCTTAATGTGCATCATTGTAAATTAACTTACACAGAACCAGATTTGTCATTGTATTGCCAACATTCACACAGCTTGGAGACCTCCTTCTGGAGCTCTTCACAATCCCTTTTTGTTTTTATTACCCTGAATAATTTGGCATCTTTCACAAGCTTGACCACTTCAGTGCTTCCTCGCCCTTAACTCCAGATTACTGATGAAAACTTATTGTCATCTGATTGTAACAAACTCTGCTGCCATCTGCCACCATTTTGTGACTGGCTCCACCCCTGCACTACCATTTTGTGACTGGTAGGCCTCAGTCATTTTCAGCTCTCTCAGGGGGGCCCTGGCGATGGAAGGTTTGAGGATTCCTGATCTAGACAGCAGGGAAACCACATCAGAACTGTTTGGATAGCGCCGGTCGGAGCCAATGTTGCCCTGCCAACATTCTCCATGGGATGCTATCTCAAACAACTTTTTAAAAGTTTGAAAAACCTTTTTATCTCTCCCCTGGATTTAAAAGGGGAGGTAAAGAGCGCATCTGGATGAAGTTTTGGAAGATTAGTCTGCTCCACGAAGCAGCCTGAGACCAGCCTGCCAGAGCTTAATCATCGCTCAAAGTTGTTTTTGAAACTCCTATCTAATTAGGAGAAATCAAGGCTGATGTGCTCCTTTGTAGTTTATGGATTAAGAAATACCAACAATATCTGAGGAATGGTTTAAGAAATATTAACAATATTTGAGGACCTACAAGATCTGTTTGAAGAGAAGGATGGCTACATCAAGGAGAAAAAAAATAACTGGATCTCCGCCTACTCCATACCTCCTCTGTCAAAGGCTTCGAAAACCAAAGATATAGGGAAATTACTTGCTCTGATAAAAACTTTATCTTCGCAATTTGTTGAACAGGCTAAGAGGTTGGATACAATTCAAAATTCCATCTCTGCCCTGCAAGGAGATGAGGATTTAACCAACACTTCTTGGCAAAAAAATGGAAGTGAAGCTTAACGAGCTGGAAGATAGAGTTGTAACGAATGAAACTGCGTTACAAGCTTATTTCAACAATTTCTCTGCCAGAATTTCCCAACTGGAGGCTTTTACATGCAGGGCAAATGTACGTATCACTGGTATTAAAGATTTACCTAGTGATGTAAATTTGTCTACTTTTGTAGATAAGCTTTTGCATGAGATACTCCCTGTGCCATCTGATTAGTTACTTGATATTGAGCAGGCATTCCATGTTCCAAATGCCAAAGGGACTGGTAATACAATTATTGTCCAATTTGCAAGAACCTCCACAAAAAAAATATATCCTGAGTTTGGCAAGAAGGGGCGAAAATCTTTTTTGGAAACAAGATAAAGTTATGTTATTTCCGGATTACACCAAAGAAGTTGCTGATAAAAGAAGGCTATTTATCAAGGCGAAAAATCTGGCAAAACAAATGAACTTACAATATCATTTAAAATATCCTGCTACATTTTGTATTATTTCTGAAGGTCAGATGAAGAAGTTTCTAAATCATGAAATGGTGGAGGTGTGGCTAAATGGAAAAATGCATGAGATTTCTGTCCCAGCCCCATGAACTGGAATTTACAAACATGTTTTGTTAACTAGCCATGTTTAGCCTGTAAGATTTAAGCTAGGCCAGAGATAATTGCTCATATATAGATCTGTCTTGTTTCTCTTCCCCCCCTCCTCTTTTTAAAAAATCCCTTCTCTCTAAAATGGATATAATATATTGTACTTAAATCTACTGCTTGAGAGTGTATAGAAATGTGCACACTCATGTATATATCTAGTACGAAGTACATTAGTGATTGCTGTAAGGTTGTTTTTATTATATGATATTATAAAATCTGTTAGTGATTTGTTATTATTATTATTTCTCCCTTTTTTACTACTATCATTATTATGAAACTGGTTAGTAAGATTTTTGGCTGGTTACATTGTTAAACTTTATAATTATTTGTTATTGAAGGGCAATATGTGGTTACTGAAAATGAATTGTAGGCCTGCTTCCTTGCTATAAGATTGATGAATATTGCCAATATTATAGGTATAATTCTTAAGTAGAATGGGATTTGAAGTTGGTGTGTAATGGATTTTTTCTTTCCTTTCCTTTTCCTTTTCCTTTTTCTTCTTCTGTTTTCTGTTTTCTTTCTTTTTCTCCTTTTCATTATTGCTGTGTCTTCCTAAGAATATTGTATTGTTGGGAAACTGTAGTTACTGATTACCTTGTTAGTACTGTTTATTTCATTTAAAAAGATAAAAATAGAATAAAAAGTATTTTTTTTTTTAAAAAAAGAAAGAACTGTTTGGATAGCAACAGAAGAGAGGTAAGAGTGATCGTAACTACCAAAACTAGCTAATGCAGGTTACACAGGTTCCAGAACCTTTACCCTTTGTGGCCCTAAAGTCAAAACACTGCTCTTAGAGGTGCTATTGTCATGCAGCTTAAGTACAGACAATAACCACAGATGTTGCTTCCATCCACATATGGTAGGTAAAGTTTCACCTGTTGAATTTCTGCCTGTCATGCACCTGGTAAGAGTACTGGGCCTCTGCCCCTC
The DNA here is from genome assembly GCF_057233095.1 of Heloderma suspectum. Classification (NCBI taxonomy): domain Eukaryota; kingdom Metazoa; phylum Chordata; class Lepidosauria; order Squamata; family Helodermatidae; genus Heloderma; species Heloderma suspectum. The sequence goes on from NC_139458.1 coordinate 58,500,148, forward strand.
ACAAGGAACTCAGCAGCCCCTTACCTTTATGAGACAGAAGGCTGGGGTGGTAAAAGTCAAACAGGTCCAATCTTCTTCAGGGACTCAGAAGAGACATAACCTGAATCATTCAAAATATGTTGGCAGCTAAGTATAACAGCAACAGCATGCATATTTTATATGTTTAAATTAAAATTAACGCTGCTATTTCCCCCCAAAACCTTTCATTGCTTTCCCTCCCTCCCTCTCTCCCAATTGCCCCCCACCTTAATTGACACAACCCCCTCCTTCCCTCCCTCCTTCCCTGCAACTTCCTCCTTCCCTTCCCATCTCCCTAGTAATGAGCCACACACACTCCCACACTGCTGCACCCCCCTCCTGACCACCCCCACATAAGGTTCACTAGATAGGCAACACTGGATCATTCTGAGCGTGCCAGATGGGATACCCTATGTTGTTGTTGTTGTTCAGTCGTTCAGTCGTGTCCGACTCTTCGTGACCCCATGGACCATAGCACGCCAGGCCTTCCTGTCATTAAATAAAATGGGTGAAAATGTGCATTTTTCATAAAAAGTACAAACATGTTACAAAGCACATGGTAGACACTTTAGGTCACATGGTTGACCTAACACAAACCTCCAATTTTCCAAAAGATGCAGTACAAATGGAGAAAATCAGTCTAACTCTAGTAAAGTCTATGGGGGAAAAAAACCTTGACAAAATATGTCAATCAATGGAAAGTCACTGATCAGACTTTAAATTCCTATAAAGAGGCCTTTTCTTAGCCTTTTCTGCCTCACAATTAACATGCACCATCATCAAACTAACCTTTCCTACACTGCCAAGTTTCAGATCAATGCAATGAGAGGTCTTCTGAGACTGTCTATAATTTTCAGAACAGTGGTCCACAAGGAACATAGGGGGATAAGTGTGTCCTCTTAAGAACATAAGAAGAGCCCTGCTGGATCAGACCAAGGGTCCATCTAGTCCTGCATTCTGTTCACACAGTGGCCAACCAGCTGCCCATGGGAAATGCACAAACAGGACATGAGTGCAACAACACTCTCCCACCCATGTTCCCCAGTAACTGGCATACATAGGCACACTGCCTATGATAGCTTTATCCCCCAGGAATTTGTCCTCTTTCAGAGATCCTCACAATTTCAAAGGCTGCTCTTGCACAAAAATCCCTGTGGCAATCATTCTGAAATTGGGCAGGCTTCATCTCCTCAGAAGGGCCAACTAACCTCAACACCCTCCAGACTTCCCCCTCATATTCCTCACTGAGAAGGAAGATGGAGGGGGGAACTAGGGAGGTTGTTGAGGGCTAACCTCCATTGTTCTGCTGGGCATTCTCGGGAGGCATGCTACCCAAACAATAATTAAAAGCCTTGCTATCAAACCCCTCCAGCCCCAAAGTAAATGTGTGTTTGTGCATACATGTGCGTGCACGCAAACATGAACTATGGAAATTATTTAAACATTTGTAGTGATCAGGCATCCAAACTAGGCTGGCTTGAACAAGTGTATTGGAGTTGTACCTACATACTGTGTGTGATCCGACACCCCATGACTGGAATTCTGCTCACGGGACACTCCACTGGAAGAAAGGAGAAGTAGAACTTTGCAATTCTTTCATTCCCCTGCAGCCCTCAGCACCACTGCCCACACTATTCTGGAAGGCCCGCCATCCCTCTGAAGCAGCTTGGCAGGGGGGCACAGGGGAAAGGGGGAACTGACAAAAATTGCTTTCCCCTCTGTTGGATAAAAGTCCCTTCTATGAATGGTAGGAACACTTCTGCTCATGTCAAGGCACGTCTGGATCCAACCCATATTCTTCAACTGTGCCCAATTAGCCAGGACAGTCCTTGTTTCTGGAACTTGTCCCTTGAAGATTACTGTCCCTATTTTGTCTCTTTTTAAAAAATACTTTGTTAAATTTTGTTGGTCTGAATAATTAAAAAAAAAAAAAACTTCAAAGATTAGCTCACTCCCCAATATTCCTGGACGTGAAATCTCTGACTGAGCCTGTGGTATTGGGTGCATCTAATACACATGCCTGTAAATGTATACATTTGAATATTAGGGTGTCACATGTCGTATGCAGCCTGGCATTTTACATACCGCTGGGGATCATTTTGAGCTGTTGATAACAGATGGTGGGATGATTCTGTTCTTTTAAGCATGTCTTTAACCTGAACAACAAACAATTGCTTGCTTGCTGAAACTGGCAATGTCTTGGGTGCCGGTTGTTTTCCACGCTCAATTCAAGGTGTTGGTTTTAACCTTTCAATATTGGAGGGAGCAATCCTATGGTGGCTAGCTGGCCATAGGATATCAGGTTTTCCGGGAACTGACCTTGGAGCCCGTGCTCCTAGGTTGGTTCCCGGAGAGCTGACCTCTCCCCACTTCCACGTTGTGCGCTCCGCGCTCACAGAGCAGCCAAATTGGGGTGTGCTGGGGGGCATGCCTGGGTGGGGAGGGCGGAAATGCCAGTATGACACATCCAATGTGTTGTCCGGCAGCCTCCTCCCCTGCTCAGCCCTCCTGCGGCTAGATAGCTGCAATAGTCTGTCTAGCCAAAAATGCAAGGCAGCTGAAGCGCAGAGGGGATGATCCCCTCCATGCTTCTCCTGCCCTGCATTGGATAGGCAGTCACCTCCAAGTTTGGAGGTGGCTGCCTATCTGCATTGGATTGCGCCCTAAATGGCTTAGGGCTTGGGTGAGGAACTGCCTTTCTCAGTCTGAGGCTGCTTAGTTATTAAAACCATCAGGAAATACTTTTTGAAGACACCCTCACTTGTGGAGACCTACTTCTTGGACATGCAGGAAAGGGCTTTCTCCTGTGTTGCTCTGTGTGCAAATGTCCTCTCAAAATTCTCCACCTTATTTGTGGGCATAGAAACTGGGGGGACAATTTTGCTGAATTTCTAGAGATGGCGGAGAATTTCTCCCCGAATCTTCGGGGGGCCGAGCGCCAACGCATTCGGCCCCCCGAAATCGGTGGTGAAATTCTCTGCCCCCCCGCCCCCCCCGGGATGGGACTTACCTTTGGCGAATGACCCTCCCGGCGGCGGGTCCCAGCAGTGGTTCGTCGGCCTTTCATAGGGGGCGGGGGCGGCAGCCGGTCTTCCAACCGGCTGCCGCTGCCGCCATTACAAAGTGTAAAAAACAACCCAAACCCCGTGATAGGCTACGTAACGATTAACGTAGCCTATCATGGATAGATTTCCAAAGTCAGCCATGATAGGCTACGTAAATCGTTATGTAGCCTATCACGGGTGACTTTGAAAAAAAAAAAAGCGCGTATGTAAATGGCGGCGCCCTATGGGCGCCGCCATTTGTGTTCCTTATTTGGTCCCGGTAGTCTACGTAAAGATTTATGTAGACTATGGCGTAGTCTACGTAAATCTTTACGTAGACTACCGGGACCAAATAAGGAACGCAAATTTGCGTACGCGCTTTTTTTTTTTTTCAAAGTCACCCGTGATAGGCTACGTAACGATTTACATAGCCTATCACGGCTGACTTTGGAAATCTAGCCATGATAGGCTATGTTAATCATTACGCAGCCTATCACGGTGTTTTGTTTTGTTTTTTACACTTTGTTTCGCGGCTGGGGAGACGGGGCGCTTCTCCCTGGCCTGAATTTCGGCCGGGCGAGGCGGGAAGCCTCCTGCCCCGGCTGGAATTTCGGCCGGACGAGGCGGGACACCTCCCCCCCCTCGCCTGAACTTCAGGGGGAGAAGCGAAGTGCCTCCCCCCCACCGCGAAGGCAAGCTGCGAAAAGGTAAGTGACTTTCGTACATCCCTATGAATTTCTCCAGTGGTAGGAGAAATCCCCTGACTATTTCTCACATATGCTGCTCACCATTGCCAAGGGCTGTAGCACAGTTTCTTTCTTTTTTCCCTATGGCTTTGTTTGTCTGTTGCAGGAATGTTGGAGAATTCCGCCACGGACTCCAGTGAGGCCGGATTCTTTAGAATCTGCCCCCCCGAAGTCCGTGGCAGAACAGACTACCCCCCTGCCAGCCCCCGAAATCCCCCCCAGAACGGACCTACCTGGCAGCGGCGGCGGCTCTGGCAGTGGCTCCGGGTCGTCTTCTGGCCGCTGCCAGGCTGCTGCAGCCGCAAATGGCGGCCGCCGTAGCAGCTGCCATTTGCGTCCCTGCCAAGCCGAGATAGGCTACGTAAGTATCTACATAGCCTGTCACGGCAAAAGACAGGGACTGGGGATGTATGAAACAACTCATCTGTTTCACTTCATGACATCCGCGGTGGGGGGAGGTGCGCCGTCCCTTCCCCCGAAATCCTTGCTGGCCGGCTCCGCTCTGAGGCAACTCTGCGGAGCCGCCAGCCAGCCAGGGCTGCCCGCAGTGACATCCGGCCGCTGCTGGGCGGCGCAGGGACACATAGCCGCCGCCATTTGCGTCCCTTTTTTTTGCCGTGATAGGCTATGTAAATATTTACGTAGCCTATCATGGCGAAAAAAAGGGAACTCCTCCTCCCTATCACAGCGACAAGATTAACTTGTGCCGGAATGATGGGAAGAGAAAAGTATGGAGAAGGAAAGGAACAGCTCATGATCCAAAGCATACCACATCATCTGTCAAACATGGTGGAGGCGGTGTTATGGCATGGGCAAGTATGGCTGCCAATGGAGCAGGGTCACTGGTGTTGGTTGATGACCTGACTGCTGATAAAAGCAGCAGGATGAGTTCTGAAGTGTATAGGGCTATACCTTCTGCTCAGATTCAGCCGAATGCTGCCAAACTGATAGGACGCTGCTTCATATTGCAGATGGAGAATGACCCGAAACATACAGCAAAAGCTACCCAAGAATTTCTCAAGGCAAAGAAGTGGGATGTTCTTCAATGGCCAAGTCAGTCACCTGATCTCAACTCAATGGAGCATGCTTTTCACTTACTGAAGACAAGACTGAAGGCAGAAAGACCCACAAACTAGGGGTGCACGAAACCCACTTACCTGGTCTTGCAGCTTTTCGCGGTGGGGGGGAGGCGCTTCGATGCTCTCCCCCCGAAATTCAGGCCAGGGGGGAGGCTTCCCGCCTCGCCCGGCCGAAATTCAGGCCGGGGAGGTGGCGCCTCGCCTTGCCCGGCCGCGAAATTAAAAGTTAAAAAAAAGCTGCCGCCGCCGCCATTCCAATAAAACTAAAAAAAAAAAAAATGCCCCCGTGATAGGCTACGTGACTATTAACGTAGCCTATCATGGCTAGATCTGCAAAGTCAGCCATGATAGGCTACGTTAATCGTCACGTAGCCTATCACGGGGGGGTGTGTGTGCCACTGGCTGTCCTTCCTGAATGGTTAGTGCCCCACTTTTGTCAAACCCCTTGAATTACAGCTGAAAGTCCTGACTTTGCTCCCATCTGGGTGTGTTTCCTTTCAACTTCAATGTGGTGGTGTACAGAGGCCAACTGCCAAAACAGTTATCCTTGTTCCAGTATTTCTGGCCCTGACTGTAACTCCTCAGCCACAAGCAAGATAAGCACAAGAACCCTGAATCCAACCTAATCCAGGAGAATTTCTCTGAAATGTCTTCTCTTTTCAATTTCTTTTTGAGAGCAAGTTCTTTTCTATCAAATGGAATGAAAATGGTCAAAAATAGTGTGGGAGAAATTTTCAGCACAGTGTGTGTGTGTGTCTATATATATATATATATATATATATCAGGAAATGTAATTTAACACAGCTGTAGAGCAGATGGAGTAGAGTCTTGGCATGTGTGTATGTAATATAGGATGCGATGGGTTTGGAAGGGTAGGTACATCCAGTGGTTCTGGCTACCATACCCTGGATGTACCTATATTATTGGGATGTACAAAAGTCACTTACCTTTTCGCAGCTTGGATTCGTGGTGGGGGGGAGGCACTCCGTCCCTCCCCCCGGAATCCTCCCTGGGCTGGCTCCGCTCTGCAGTGGCTCCATGGAGCTGCCGGCCAGGGCTGTCCGCAGCCGGAGTTCCGGCCACGGACAGGCTGCTGCGGATGCAAATGGCAGCCGCCATAGCAGCCACCATTTGTGTCCTGCGAAGCTGCCGTGATAGGCTACAAAAGTATTTATGTAGCCTATCACGGCAAGCCAAAAAACAAAACAAAACAGCCTACGAAAATGGTGGAGGCTATGGCGGTTGCCATTTGCGTTCCCTATTTTTAGCTGTTTTAGCCTACGTAATTATTTACGTAGGCTATTATGGCGAAAAAAGGGGCATGCAAATAGCGCCCACTATGCTATTTGCGTTCCCCCTTTTTTTTCACTGTAATAGCCTATGTAAATATTTATGTAGGTTAAAACAGCTAAAAATAGGGAATGCAAATGGTGGCCGCCGTAGCTTACACTTTTTTTTTTTGGCTTGCCGTGATAGGCTACGTAAATACTTATGTAGCCTATCACGGCCTCCGCAGGGACGCAAAAGGCGTCCCTGCATTAGCCGTGGTAGGCTACGTAAGTATTTATGTAGCCTATCATGGCTATGATGAAGAAGTGGATGGCAGCCGCAGGGCAGCCGCTATTCACAACTCAGCCTGGACGGCAGCAGGTAAGTGATCCATTTCACGTGCCTTTTGTGGGTTGGGGGGCGGGGGCTTCGTTCCGCCATGGATTTTAGGGGGCCGAATGCACTGGCATTCCGCCTTACTGAGATCCGTGGCGGAATTCTCTGACATCCCTACACATTATCAAGACAGTTCATGGAGCGCCAACAGCAATCCTTGGCATGAAAACAGAGGTCCCTCCATTTTTAGCTTACCAGTTTAAGCAAGTGTGTTAACTCCCAGTGGGTGCCAGGAGCTGCAAGAACTAGAATTGGGAAACCCTAGACTTGTGCCCTGCTTCACCTTTGTGGCAAGCCTTCAGGCCTATTTGTCCCCAGCCCAAAGAAAAATCCTGCATGAAGAGGAGGGGGAAAAGCCTGGGCCTTTTCTCCAGTAAGTTACCCAGCACCCAGTGTGATATGCTCACCTTGCTCAGTTGGAAGGTACATGGGCTCAAATCAGGCCCGGAATAATGTCTAAGGTAGCCTTCCCCAATGTGGTGTCCTCCAGTTGTGTTGCACTATGATTCCCATTAGCTCTGAGCCAGCATGGCCATGGCCAGTAGTGAGAGATGATGGGAGTTGTAGTCCAAACCAGTCAGAGGCCACAATGTTGTAGAAGGCTGGTCTAATGAAATATGTGTGTGTGGCACTTAATCATCCCTTAATTTCCTATCCCCTTGTAGAGTTCTGTTATCCATGGTGGTGTACACATCCTGCCATGACAGAAGCCATTTATCCATTCCCAGTCAAATCAGGGCTTGAAACAACTGCTATCCACCCCCACCCCATTCGTAGGACCCTCTATGCAGTGCAATGCTTCCTGCATGGAAACTGTCCTGCTTGCTGCTCATAGGTAGGGATATCACGAGAGTCCGGTTGGGGCTTGAGGCTCAGTGATTTCTTGCCAGCTCAGCACTCCGGATGCCAGTCTGCAGATCCTCACACATGTCTGTGAGCCCATTTTGTGTAAAAATGGCAGCTCCCCTATTGATGTAAGTCACCATTTGCATAAAAGGGCAGCCATAAATAGCCCCATTCATGCAAAATTACAAGTGGAAATGGTCTAATTAGCAACATGGCAACGAAAAGGATTCAGGGATGCTGCTTGCTGCATGCCTGTGGACTGTCTGGTGAGCAGTGCATGAGGCGGACTCCGGTGAGTTCTCCCATCCCTACACATGGGTCATGGTGCCACCCCCCAGAAGCTCCGTTTTTGCCTCTCCTAAGGGCTGGATAAGTGGTGCTTTCCACAGGAATGTGTCTGTTCAGGCCTCTCTGGTATCATGAGATCCTCCCTTTGCTGAAGCTCACTAGGAATGCATGGCCATCTTATATATGTTAATCCATGCTAATGCTACACCCCAACTGGTTTGGTTGCACAAGGCCTGGGCCTAAGGCTTTGCCCAGCTAACGGTCTTGTGCTCCATTGCTTCAAGGGGTGGGGGAACTGAGGTGCCCTCCCACACTAAATGAGTGGCATTTGTTCATTATGGACTTGCGTTTGCTTTTCCCTCTTCACATCCGAAAACCTGTTTACCTGAAGGCATTCTTAATCACCACATGCTTTTAGAGAAGTCACTGTTAGGTCATTTTTCGTATATCTGTCCATTACCCTCACCCTTTCTTTTTTATTGGTTTAACTAGGTTTTATGTTAGTTTACATTTTCGGTAATTGGCCCAAGTATCATTCTGATATAAAGTGCTTTAGCCATTATTCTATTTTATTTAAAGTGTTCCACTTGCTGGTGGTGGAAACATATAAACATAATTATTATTATTACATGATATGGTCCTGATACATTTTAGAGTCCTGTGGTCCTACAATTTTAATTTAATGGCTAGCATGCATTTGAAAGTTACACCTAGATATGAACATTTAAAAATGGCATTTAAGCACCACTTAAACTCTGCCTGTCATACCAAGAATGGTTTTGTAATAAATATACCTAGTCAGCATTCTATTACAAGATGGAGGTGAGCAAGTGTAACTATACAATTCCAAATTCCATTTCAAATATTCCAAACAGTGAATGCACATTAAGTCTCATTTCTGTGAAAAGCTGCTCTTGGGTTGTGTCCAATAGCACTAGCAGAAAAATTAGAAGAGGTGCTGTTGTTGTTCTGCTAGTAGTTATGTGTTCTGCTACTGACTGAACAAGCACCAGTAGACCAAGGTGTAATTTAATTATTTATTTTGGGGGCAGCCCCCAGGGAGGATCCAGGTGATGGAATGGCTCCTAGACCTCCTGAAGTCTCTCCTGACATACTGCAACTAAGAAAAACCTAGCACACTGAAGTTATATTGAGCTGTGAAAATGTTTGTGCAACTGCTTGCACAAGCAGTTGCACAAGCAGAATGAAAATATTGGATCTGATGGTTGTGCAAGGACAAAAACAGGGTTTCTGCAGGTGGTAGAAGCATTGAGCTGGCTAGTGAAATTATCCCATGGGATATAACCCAATTATTCTACCAGCCTAATAATTGTTAGATACATGCATGGTATCAAATCTAGGAAGAGTGTAGACCCTTATGGGCATAAACAATAGCTTCTGAACTTTACAGGTGGATGCACCTTAGACTTATAAGATATCATAAATTAGATCAAAGATGTATCTGACCAACAGACTTCACTTAAATTGTTTATGTGTTTGACAAGGGTCAAAATCTGAACCATTCTAGTGGTATCGCAATAGTGAAGTGCTAGCAGACCAATATAGTGCAAGCTTACACATTCTGTTCCTGTGGTGAAGATAAAACATAGGACTTTATGCACAACGGCTGTCAATCTGTGGCATTTTTTTTATAAGTGCTACATTCACTTTAGAATTGGGATCTTTAAAACAGCATCTAATGCTATTAGAAAACGATACTTACTGCCTCGCAGATTCTCACTAAAGTTTTCATTTCATTTCCAATCTAAAAAAAGAAGACGATAAAGAACATCACACTACATTTCTCCAACTAGAGCTTGTATCCTGGTTTCACAGTTAATGAAAAATATACCCTTGCAGATAATGGTATGTGCAATTTTCGCATAATTTTATGGTTATCTCCTAAGCCAGTGAGGAAAATGTGGTTTCAGTGCTGTTACAGCTTCTCTACAATTTCAAAAACATCATCTTAGGGAAAAAATATCTTTCCCAAGGCTGTGAAGGAGTGGAGAAATGTGAGTATGTTGGGTGAATTTTGGATCACAGTAAAGTGGACTTAAATTGACTTACCACACACCAGGTTTCTAGTTTTTCAGTGTATGAGAACTCGGGTGCCCACTTATGTATTGCCGAAAAAGAGGAAATGCATCAGCCCCCAAAAGGACACAAATGTCCATAAAATCTGCATATACCAATTTATATGTACGGATACACATTTAGAAATAATTACTATAATCTAAATAGAAAATTAATACATCACCATACAGTGGGTGGGGCTCTAGGAGAGTTTTGAGATACATTGCATGAACATAAACAAATGTAAATATAAATATCCCAAGGAGCTTTGGCTATTGGGCAGCACAAAAATGTAATAAATGAAATGAAATATATTTACCATTTTCTAAGATCTTGCCAAAAAAGAGCCTGAAGTTACCTAGCTCCAAAGGTTAATTGTGAGGTTTTAAATAGTCTATTTATAACACACTTTATAATATTCACCCCCAAACAATATAGTTTACTTTTGTTTAAAGGCCAAATTTTTAATTCATCTTTTATTCTTAGAATTGAAGGCTTTGAAGAATGAATAAATTAAATGCATTTAATTAATATATCCTTTTTGTGCTTCAAACTTTGTTTTACCTGTATACATTCCCGTAAAATGTTACCTTTATTGTATTATTGGGACTGAGCCTATCACCAGCAAAATGTTGTGATTGTTATGGCATGCTGTTTTGAAATGTAGACAAAATGCTTACCTGCTTCTATTAACGTCCTTAATAGTAAGCGTAAGACGTTGTTTTAGTTGGGAAGGACAGGAAGGGCTTCTACCTTGAAAAGCAAAGAGAGAAAGCATTGTATGCAGGTCACAGCACGTTGCACACTTCCTTTTCACGGGAGTCATTTATCTGCCTATGTTTTGAAAATGTTCCAAGTTGTCTTTTTCTAACTATGAAAAACTTTGTCACTGAAACTGACACCATTGCTTTGCTCCTCGTTGCTGGCCTTTCTCCTTGTTGGGAAACTTAACTGAACTTGGCTCAGGTTACAGGTGATCTTTGGTGTCACAGGGAAGATGGAGGCAACCCCAACAACCTTAATGTGTTTTGCTTTTCTTTAAAGCACGCAGTAGGATGTCTATTTAAACTTGATTAACAAAGCTAGACTATGCATGTTTACTCAGAAGAAAGTTCCATCGTGTTCAATGAAACTCACTCCCAGATAAATGTACATAGAACCACAGCCTTAATCTTCAAAACCATTAAGATGTTGCTTCACATAGTTGGCAACGTATTATTTCCCATACAATGGCATAAAAGTTTCCTACAGGGCCAGCGTGACATCACATGTATGTAAATAGAGAACCTATGACTATAGGAATATATTCTGTTATGACTCCATGTCTATGGTGAATATATCAGGGTGAGAGTGAAATGAGTGTCAGGAAGAATGGTGGATTTGAATATGTGTGGTGACTAGCTGAGTGAGAGGGCGGTGAAGTGTGCGATATAGAAAAGCTAGGTGCTGTGCTTGTGTGAACACAGTGAATGAGAAAACTATATGATTTGAGTTAGGATCTTAGAACAGACTGAGAGAGAGAGGGTTCTGTGGTAATTGTGAGGTGATTGGTTTAGAATATGATCTAGAGTATTGTGAATGAGAGAACATGCATTTATAGATCCATTAAGAGTTACTTATTTACTGCTCAACAACTTAATACTGCAATTCGTAAAGCTTTCTTTGTTTATCAAATCCTGCGACTTCTGCTCTTGGCTACATAAGAGGGATGTATAAAGGGAACATTACAATATTATAGAATAAAGTCTGTCCTCACAGCTTGAGGACAGGATAAAAAGGATTGGGTCTGAACCTAAAGGTCCTGGTGGCAGCAAAACCAAGTGTGTGTGAGAGAAGGTGTTTCCTGCTCTGATGAGAGAGGCCTTAGAGAAGGGGAATTCTCCCTGGGAATAGGGAGGAATGCCACATCCGGCCCTACCATTAGCCAGACTATGAGGGAAGGTTACAAGAGTTGGGATTGTTTAGTAGGGATGTCAGAGAATTCCGCCACGGATCTCAGTGAGGTCCCCCGAAATCTGTGGTGGAATGAAGCCCTCTGCCTTACCACGCACGAAATGGTGCGTGAAATGGAGCACTTACCTGGTGCCGTTCGCGCTGCTTTGCGAATGGCGGCCACGTCTGCGGCCGCCATTCACTTCCCCATTTTTGCCGTGATAGACTATGTAAATATTTTCGTAGCCTATCACGGCGAAAGACAGGGGTGCAATAATGGCGGCCGCTACGCCATTTGCGCCCCTGTTTTTTTTTGCCGTGATAGGCTACGTAAATATTTATGGGAAAAACAGGAACGCAAATGGCGGCCACCGTAGCTGCCGCCATTTGCGTCTGCAGGCTCCGCATGCCTGCGAATGCACCCAGCCAGCGGCTCCGCAGAGTTGCCGCGGAGCAGAGCCAGCTGGGCTAGGATTTGAGGGGGAGGTGTGGAGCGCCTCCCCCCCACCGCAAATCACCCCCTTCGAAAAGGTAAGTGACTTTCGCACAGCCCTATTGTTTAGCTTGGAAAAAAGGAGGGAAAGGGGAGACATAATAGAGGTGTACAAAATTATGGAGAATGTGGATAGGCAGACATTTTTCTCCCTCTCTTGCAATACTAGAACTCGGGGTCATCCTATGAAGCTGATTGGTGGGAGATTCAGGACAGATACAAGGAAGTACTTCTTCACACAGCACATAGTTAAACTATGCCGTTCGCTCCCACAGCATGTAGTGATGGCCACCAATTTGGATGGCTTTAAAGGGGGTTAGGCAAATTCCTGGAGGAAAAGGCTACTAGTCCTGATGGTTATGTGCTACCTCTAGTATCAGAGGCAGTATGCCTATATACACCAGTTGCTGGGGATGGGAGAGAGCTGTTGCACTAATGTCTTGGTTGTGGGTTTCTTGTGGGTAGCTGGTTGGCCATTGTGTGAAAAGGATGCTGGACTAGATGGACCTTTGGTCTGATCCAGCATGGCTCTTCTTATGTTATTAGAGGCTGGGAGCCAGAGAACTGCAGGGAGGACAGAGTTGGGAGGACAGAGCTGTCTGTGCCATGAAACGTGCTGCACACCACCTAAGCTAGCTTGCTGTCCTTAGGTGTGGTGGAGGATGCTGCCCCATCAGCAAGTCAAATGTCAGTCTGGATTCAAATGTCAGCCTGGACTGCTTTTGTACATGGAACAGGAGGGGGCACCATCATGCCCTTTGCCAGGAAAATTAATTAGGCTGGCCCTGGTTTCCTACAATTTTAACCTGTTGGATTCTGGATTTTGAGAGGCATATGTCTCATTCTGGAGATACCACTGGAGAGCTAGTGTGGTGTAGTGGTGAGAATGTTGGACTGGGAGCCAGGATATCTGGGTTCTAGTCCCCACTCAGCCATGGAAGCTCACTGGGTGACTTTGGGCCAGTCACAGACTCTCAGCCCAGCCTACCTCACAGGGTTGTTGCTGTGAGGATAAAATGGGGAGGAGGAGGATAATGTCAGCCGCCTGGGGTTCCTTGCAAGAAGGAAAAAGGTGGGATATACATGCAATAAATAAATAAGTAAGTAAGTAAGTAAGTAAGTAAATAAATAAATAAATCTGCATCTGGAAACATATCCAAGTGCTGAGAGATTGAAGTACTTAAGAAAGTGAGGCTTTGCAATGGGAAAGCTGGGCAGCTTTGAGTAATCTAAGAAGTTACTTAAGTTACTTAATGGAGAAGTTACTTAAGGCTTCAGTCTTATGTACATTTACTTGGAAGTAAGTCATTCTGAGCTCAGTAAACATGCACAGTGTTGCACTGTAAATTAATTATACTGGTCCCCAAAAATGGATGTTGAAGAAAAGAGTTATGGAAGTTATTTACATATTTGTTCACATGCAGGCAGTGTAGGAAGGAACATGTTCATGGCAGGAGCATACTTATAGTTACAGCAGGGGTGGGGAACCTCAGCAGGGGGGGGGCAAATCTGGCCCTCCTGGTGTTCCAGTGGACCACCAGAAGTGACCGCCAAAATCAGAAAAAGGTAAGACCCCCATCCCCACCCACCCCCACCCCTGATCCCTGAATGGATATGAATGGAACAAATGTGTCCAAATGTGAGTCACAAACAATGCCCCCTATCTTACTCACTGTAGTCATTTCAGAACAAATGAAAATCGAACTGAATGGGATCCATTTACTTCAGATTTTCATTTGTTCTGAAATAAATGCAAGTCTATCTCAACCATATGGATCATCAAGAAACCTTTGTCTTCTTCCCTCATCAGTTTCATACTCTTTTTGTGGTTTATGAGAGATGCGTAAGAATTAGTGTGAACGCCATGGTGTAGTCCATCATGTGAAGAGGTGTGGGGAAAGAAGGGAAATAAACACTTTTCATTCTCTACTCCTAATGCCTAAGAATGGGGGCCAATTACTTTTTCCTGCAGTGTGTACACATGATGTGTGTGTGTGTGTCCAAAAGTGTGCATGCCCTCACACACTGTACATATATGGTGGACCTGCTCGGTTGTAATGCTATGTGACCCACAGGGGAAGAATATGCTATACCAAACCTGATATACATTTGGCATAATTTGGAATTATTTGCAGAGAATAACTTCTTTTGATACTTACTCTCCAGAGCCATGCTCCCCTTCTGAAAGTGAAAAAGTCACAACAATTGGAAATTAAACGAGTATCAAACGTTGCAGGTAAGTCATTGCATCATGTAAGTGAAACAGCTTTTAGTATAAAATCCCTGGATCCGCCAAACAACCGAGTGGAGATGTTTATTTTGTGCATGGATTTTCAGAGGTGGAAAAATGTAATTAGAAGAAAAGTAGGCAAATGCAAGCTGTCTAAGGCATAAAGTGCAGCACTCAGAATAAGACAATTGCCTAAATTCCCTGATTGACAGATGGATGTCACATTAGATGAAAATGATAACAGATTTAGTGGACTGAAGAATAACTTCCTCTTGACGGTGCTCTGACCCTTGACCTAAAACCTGACTCCTGTTAGCTTCACTAACACAGGGTAATTGTCACAGGTGCAGGATAAAAGGAGCTTCCACAGCAGTTCCAGTGGTTAGAGGCCTATTTCTTTTGATGACCACAAATGCACTGTTGAGATACAGTCCAGAAGTCCTGACCTTTGTTGGCCTTTCTAGGCATTAAAATGTACCCCAGGGAAAGAGGAAACTGCTATATATATATATATATATATATATATATATAGTCTTGGCTGGGGTAAAGAAATATTGAAACTGCGTAATAAGTAAGTATACAAACAGTGCAGAGTGATGGTAAAATAATGTATTTTCATTAACACAAAGCCCTGTTTTTCACACAATTGTGACACAGTTTTAATCGAGAACAGTACTGTGTGCTCAATAGAATTCATGGGTTTTTATAATTATTAGTAAACTATTACCATGTCATATGTTGGAGACGTGCACTGTTCTGAAATGATGCTGTTGTATTTATATGCTAATCACTGGCTTTTGAATAGAAGCAAGTGCATTGAAATTTACTCAAATTTGGGAAAGGTAGAGGATTGTACCAGTACTTAGAAATGACATGGTGACAACTGTGAGACTTCACAAAAGTTTATACCTCCTTCTGTTAGAAAATAAGAGTACATTTTATTCACTTTCTTCAGCAACATGAATGGGGAATTCAGAAAACAAGAGGGCAACACAATGAGCTATGCAAATATTCTTTATAATAGATGAGTGAATATTACAGACGAAAACTAAATGACTGTGTATCCCATTAGAGTAAAGTCGACGCAATAGCTTGCCAGTGTTGTTTCCTTTTGATGTGGAAGAATGAATATCATAAGGTGGGGGAAGAGTGAAACAACTGCACATCTCATTAAGCTAATGTTGATGCACTAAGTAACCTGTGTGTGTGTGATTTCAAACTGTTTTACAGAAGTGGGGAAAAACAAGACAAGATCAAGTTCTTAAAGATCCGGTAACAAATGAAATGGTGCATTCAATTATTGTGTTTGTTGGTGGTGGAATATTGAAATCTTCCAAATATTTATTCACAAAATATGAAGCTACAGAAACAATGCACCAAACACAATAGAGTTGCTGGCATCAAATTTCTGCTGCACTCTAAGAGGCAGGCATGGAAAAGGCATGAATTACGCTAACATTCGTTGAGGGTTCTTATTAAGGTCATAGGTCCTGCCCTTTGCTTATTATTCATCCACAAATTGCTCTGATGAGTAATATGACACTAAATTGGTATATACAAGCCTTAGAATAATTGCCCAAGGAAAATAAAATGATCAAGTTACACTTTAAGGCTTTCTGTATAAGTAAGATGACTTCAGTCCACTGTGAAAGGTGCAGTCAAATCTACGTTTCTACTATGTCATGCTTGCTTATGATTAAATGATAAATAATATACAGGATTATTTCCATGTAATGTATTGTCATGCACACTTGCAATAATAATGCTCCCCCCTCATCCCAGACTACCATCTTTTCAAATGTGATGAGATCATCAGGTAACAGTGTAAGATATGAAGGCTTTGCATGCTGTGTTGTTAGCACATTAAAAAAAGAAATTGCTGGGATAATTAACAACTACCTATTTGTCTGTGGGCTGCATTCATTATGCTGGCACAAATTGGAGGTCTCAAAAATCTGTGCAGTAAAAATTTACTCTTTGTTCAGGAAGTTCCCCTTGGATTTGAGGGAAATTCTGGTTTGCTGTGTCTATTGTAATTGTGACAGGCAGTTGACATGTCTCATAGTCTAAATGTAGTGGCAAGCAGGGGGTGGTACAAATCATGGAGGGGGAAAAAAAACCTGCCATTCACCCTTGTGCAAAGGAAAGGTGTTCTTAGCATACTCCAACCTATGTTCAGTCTAGAATTGGGTCTCTGAGGTTGAAGGTCAAATCTGTGAGGTCAAAGCTATTTCTTGTCAATCTTCGTTCACTAATGACACATGAATTGGAAATTAGAACAAAGTAAGTAAAGCGAATAGCCAGAAGGTGAGTGTCTGTTTTATTACTCCGAAGAGCTGGGAAATCTGGCCAATTGTTGCCCTATGTGGCTTGAATGACAGTTGTTAAGTTGAAAAAGGGACAGTGTGATGGGAATGCCACTTTAAATCTCAATTACCTCCTCCACTCCAATCAGCTTGGTAGAGCTTTAATGAAGTGCAATTCTCTGTCCTTTTCCTCATACTTCTATCTCTAGAATAAGCCTCACATTCAAGTTTGACAGCAGTACAATCAGTTTTCCATTCATCACTGGCCCTGTTTTAACCCTGCTGAAAAAAGGCCTAATGTACGTAGCAGTGATGGCAATTAGGCAGAAAAGTAATATTAGAAACTGACAAAAGCCTGAGTCTTTTAGCATTACAGGTGTTTTTTTTAGCCCTTTCTAGACATAAAGGAATAGGCAGTGTTGTTAAGTTCCCTTCTTCATGCTTTTCTTAAGCTGAAAGTCCAGCGTTTTCAAGATTCAATTAATTAGAGACGTGGAGAGCCAAAGAACAAGGTAAAAGCTATGTTCCTTCTAGCTGAAGATACACATAGTAATTGGCCCCTTATTAAAATGGATATCTTCTGGGTGTATGTTTAATAAGGTTGATAAAAGTCATCCTTTCCTCATTAGGATTCGGGGCTGAAATGCCCATGTGTGTGTTTATGTTTAGAAAAGATAACAGAAGAAACATGAAAATAACTATCTTTTATAATGCGCAAGTCTTTAATCCAAAGAACTCTGGGAACCAGACCTCTGTCTGAGATGGAGGGGAGGATGGAGAAATATTTTATGTTTCAGCGTGTGTGTGCGCATGCGTGTGCATGCGTGTGTGTGTGTTGCAGCAGGATGGGGAGGTACTCAGGGTGAACTCACCTTTCTTGCTGTACCTGGGTGGGCACAGTAGAAAAGCATTTCAGCTCTCTACCCTAGTGAGAAGGAAATGGCATTAGTGCCCTCCGATGGGGTTTTTTGTGAGAAGGAAATGGCATTAGGGAGGAAAGGTTCAGAAAGACTTGTCTTTTAATATGAGGTATTATGCCTACTATTTATGTCCCTATAATCTCTCTCTCGTCCTGTAACATGGCTGTATGCTGGGAACCATGTACAACCTGCTGTATGAAGTCTCTAGGGTACATGTTCAGGAGGAAGAGTGCCCGGGCTTGTTGTTGTTCATGTGTGTTTTTAAGGGGATGTTTTTAGTTGGGTTATACGTGCTTCCCTAACAGTTCTTTTTATGCCAGTTTTGGAAAATGTCAGTAGAGGCTGGTGTGTGCGTGTGTCTTGTTTGGTTTGATAGATTCCACAAGCACATGTGGCGTAAGGATCTTGTTGAAGGGAATGAAAGCTTGGAGGGGGAGGGGAAAAAAACCAGATGCAGCAATTAGGCTGCTCTTGCAGCTCATTGGGGATGTGACACAAGTGGGTGATAGTGGCTTTCACCTCTTCCACTCCCTTCTCTCCTGCCTGATTCCTAGAACAATCCCTGTCAGAAACACTCTTTGAAAAAGTCTGCATTAGACAATGGCTCTTCACCCTTATTTTATGCTTTAAGTATTGGAGCAGAATGCTGTAAGGGGCTGCAAACAAGGCGTAATCTGAGAAAGACGCACAGGCATTGTTATAACTGTGAAAACCAGAAGAACCCCTTTCAAAGCCGTGACTGAAAGTGCTATGAAGACCTTTAGTCCTTTGCACTCTCCCAATCACCAATTAGACAAACATTAACATCAATTAAGCTGTTATACAGCACAGGTTCCATATAATTACCTTAATGGGTTGACGCTTTCTTTAGCAGCAATTTCTTAAACAAACTTCATCTTTTGTGCAACAGGCTAAGAAAATTTTCAGCAGGGAGCATTTCCTTTTGTCACGTTTTCTAAAGAGACAGCTGAATTGTTCTATTTAACAACAAACACCTTCACTAAGGACCCTCGTCCTGTCCTCGTTCCCACCACATTTGACTACCAGGCTCAAAGCTTATTAAGCATCGGAGACAAAAAAAACCTGACTAGCCAGGGGAGAGCAGACACATGCAGGGAGGGCAGTGCACAAAGAGCCTCTGAGTCTGGCACTGGTTTGCAAGCAGACCCTAGGCGAGAGCGCCAATTGAATAAGCCGCCTATTTAGTACCAAAGAGCCAGATCCGTCCTGACTACCGGCACAAAAGAACATGCAATAGAAAACCAGGATCTTGCTCATAAAACAAGACAAATCTGTCTAATTTATTTGGGACCAGTAAGTGCTCATTAAATGCAAGCCACTCAGATTCTTCCTGTTCCTGCATCACCTAATTCTCTGACAATGGCAGGCTGATTTTTCCCCCCTGTTTAACAAACATTCCGTTGAAATGTACTCAAATACACAGCTCTATAAAGTACAGGCCTTATATCACATCGTGTTTTATTTCATACTTAATCCACAGAAGGGATTTCTCTCCCCCCTCCTCCTTTTTAAGTGTTGGTGTGAAATTATTTAGGGAGAAGGAGGAGGCAAAAAACAATTGGCAAAGAGCAGTCTTTTAATTATATTTCATGAGAAAGAATTAATAGCCGAAGGTGCCGGTGAAATGAAAATGACTGCTTGTCCAGGTGTGTGTGTGTGTGTGTGTGTGTGTGTGGTAATTCACATGTCTATAAAAAATAAATGGCAATGAACCACTACCAAAGCCCACAACAAATTAGGGGGCAGGAATATATAACTGTCATGCAAAGAATTGAAAAATGGTCATACCACTTCAAATGCTTTTTAAATGCCTTTGACTGCTTCCGTGCTACCATGGACTAGAGCCCTACTGATTGATCATAACAATATGGTAGCAAGTAGCCAATTCATTTTTTACATATAGAAGGTCATGGTCTGGGCTTTTAGTACCAGTGTTTAGACCATTTAATCTCACCCTAGTGAACTCCAAGCACCCCTTTGGGTCAAAGGCTCAAGACCACAGAATTAAAAGACAACCATGAATGTAACATGTTATCTTTAACCTTAGGCGATGGTCACCACTGGCCAAAGCCACAGAGGAATAGCCATTTGTATTCATTGGTGTGAAGTGACACATAGTTATAGAAATACACTGATACAAATGGGGGTAGAGGTCATGGAGAATTGGTTCATACTTTGCCAGTTTGGAAACTTAACAGCAATATATATTTCTCCATAAATGATATCACTTGGCTAAAGTTCATAGAAGATTCTGTTTAAATAAAGTTAATTATGTTTATCTTAAAAATACTTTGATTTCTATGCAGCATGTGTATTACTTTACTAGTGTTGGACTAATGGAATTATTTATTAGTAATAAAATATTTAAAACTTTATACGGTTAATTGGATTTTTTTCCAGAAGAGATCAGAAAATAATACATTAGTTTCTATTGTTTATCAGTGTTACGTTTCTTTATATGTATCACTTGGGGTTTGATCCACAATATATTATCCCCAAGTAGTCTAAGGGTACAATCCTATACATGTTTAGACAGAAAAAAGTCCTACATCCCCCAGCCTACCCCAGCCAGCTGGCTGGGGATCACTTGTAGTTGTAGGACTTTTTCTGTCTAAACATGTATAGGATCACACCTTAAAAGTGTAAACATGTGCATGTCTACTCAGAACTGACCCTTGGTCTGATCCAGCATGACTTTTCTTATGATCTTACGGGCCCCATGAGTTCAGTGGGACTTACTCCTAGATAGGGATGTGTGATGCTGGGAATTCTGTTCCATTTAAGCCTGATGGGTTTTCTGCAAAAGTTAAATTAAGTGGTGGTGGACTTTAGTGGATTGTTTTCCCAATTCTGGAAATATTTTGTGCATTGTTTTCTGGCTTCCACCATTTGTGGAAATGGTAATTAGTGCAAATTTGATTTTTTTTTTGGGGGGGTGGATATCTTTAAATTTGCATAAATGGGGGCTTAATTTTTTCACTGTTGTTTTTAAGGGCAGTCTAGTGGAAGTGAGCACGGTTACAAGTCTGCCTGTCTGCTATGCCTCCCTACAGAGGCATATTCCCCTCGTATAAATATCCTTGTCAATTTCATCCTCTCCACACTCTACTTCATTTAGCCCAGTAGAACCACATTCCCTACTTGTCAAATAACTTGTCAATTCCTCTCCCTACCCCCCCCCCCCGCCCCACACACTTTGTTAGGGAAGCACCAAACTTCATTTGGGAAGCACCAAACTAGTGGAGAATGTAATTGACAAGTATGGAATATGGCTCTGCTGGGCTAAAGGAAGTAGTGTGTGTGGAGGGGATGAAATTGACAAGGATATTTACAAGAGGAGAATATGCCTCTTTGGGGCTATATAGCAGATGGGAGGACTTGCGATCATGCACATTTGCACACGATTGCCTTCCCCAAAGTAAACAAATTAGGACCCCATTTGCACAAATTTAAGATCACACCACCCCAAAATCAACTTTGTGCAAATTGCTGCCATTAAAACAAAACAAAACTCCAAACTGGAAACCATGTATTGGCTTGACTCTCTACAGTTCGAGTCGACACCAGCAGGGGGAAATGGAACGAAATCCACCAGGTCCAAACTGGAAAATTCTCAAGTTTTCACCCCCCAAACAGAATTCTCATACATCCCTATTCCTAGCTGAGCGTATATAGAATTGCAGATGAAGGCTGCATATTTCCTAGGCTTTCTTCAACAAATTGTGCTATTTGTAATCATTTGTACGACAAAAATAATCTCAATTTTTATTTCCTTGTTTTATGTTTAACAGTAGCGCTGGGTTTCTTCTCATTTGTACCCTTCACTTGTTTGTGCACACCCGAGTGTCTTAGTTTCCTTCTACAAACACCACACGATGATCCAGAGACGTTTTCATTCTGCGGCAGACTGAAGTGCCATTGTGCACAAGGATCTCCCCATTCACTCTGCCAAACTATGTTGTTGGTGCTGCTGGCACTAATTTCCTCTTGAGGGAGTGGGGTGGGAGGAGATCCTGGATTTTGCCCCTCCCCACACAACATACATGATCAGTTCTGTCACACCTTTCAACATGAATATTCGATTCTGTAGAATATTTCAAGGTACTCAGTTTGATATTCCCTAAACATCACCCTTTTTAATACATTGGACCCAGAATCATTGTGAAGAATGAAAGAAAAAAGGAAGAAAGCCATTTTCAACCATGGATTTCCCTCCTTGCTCAGCTGCTTGGGGCATGTTGGGAGTTGTAGGCCCTTTCTCTGTCTAAACACGCATAGGATTGTGTCCTTAGTGGTCATCATGTAAAGAAGGTACAACTGACCAGATCATTTAAGGTTCTGATACAAGCTGGAAGGCACACAATGTGAAGGTGGGTTCCTATGTTTGCAGTCAGAGCTCCAACCTGGTTTAACATCACTTAGATTTTTTCCATTATAAAGAGAAGTTATTGGTGGGGAGGGGATTAACTGGGATTAGGATCATGGCATGCTAGGAGAGAGTTCACTCCTTCCTCCTGCAACACAGTACTGCCAAACATCATCACCTTGAAGCTGCTGTGATTTCCAGGAGGGCAATTTCCATTGGCACCAATGGAAGCTTTCTTCCTGGCATTAATAGCTGTTTTAGGGGGGTGCAGGAGGGATTTCCAGCAGAGCCATGGCCCAGGGAGAATGAGTTAGCCCCCTCCTGCTGCATACCATGCTCCTGATCTTGACAGGGAACTCTAGCAGTTGATAGGGATACCATGCTCCTGATCTTGATAGGGATACCATGCTCCTGATCTTGATAGGGATACCATGCTCCTGATCTTGATAGGGATATCATGCTCCTCTTGATAGGGAACTCTAGCAGCAGCAATTTGCAGTGAGAAAAAAAAGCAATCTTCAACAATTTATTTAACTTCACATTTTGTTTGTACAGCCATTTGGACTGTGTATCAAGAGGTTCTCTGGCATCCCCATGACAGTTTCTCCAAAATGAGGCTTCTGTATATTCCTCTTTGTTGCTGAAGGGATGTCTAGGCTAGATGGGCTCTGTTTCTTCATGTCCCACTGTTGAATACCACTGGCAAAATAGAGCTGTTATTAGGGATGGTGGAGAATTCCTCCACAGACTCCAATGAGGCTGGATTCTAAAGAATCTGGACCCCCGGAGTCCATGGCAGAACGGAAGACTTACCCTCACCTCTGCGTGGAATCCTCTTTGGCTGGATCCTCTGGCTCCAGATTGCCAGCGATACGGCCGCCATGCCGTATTGCTGGCTGAAGGGGACTGACTGTGGATGCCCTGCAGAGTACCTCAAGGAAATGGGTCCTCTGAAATAAATGTTTAGTTCAGAGCAGCCTCTCTGCCCTTGTGCCAACTTCAAATAGCCTGGATACAAAGAGAGGCCTATTGAAAAAAAGCTACTCCCCAGCTTTAGAGTTCTCTTTCTCCAGAGGAATGTCATGGCCTAAGCCACTGTAGGTCCCTCAAGCAGTGCAACACCTATGTTATCTGGGCCAGCATTTGATGTGTGAGAATGAGCAACGGACTCTTTTAATGGTTTATCTTTAAAATAACCTGCGCGCGCGCACCCCCCCCCCCACAGAAATTTGTCACAATGAAATACATTTAATTGGAAAATGTTACAGAGTGGTTTACTCAAATAAAATATAAAAACCGTAACACTTCATGATAAGACAAACCTGAAGGATAAAACAGACAATTGGCAAGATTTCAAAATGGCTAAAATTTAAAAAGTGAGGGAAATAAAAAGGCGGCTGGTGACTCCAGTTCCAGCTGTAATTCCATTTCAGGGATAGGGTTCAGCACCTTAGATAGCACTCTTAGAGTTTTGGCTGGTGGTAACTAAAACCCTGAATGGAACCATAGCACCTCTGGAACTGGAGTCACCAGCAGCCACTGATTTTGCTTGGTGCCCAAATGATAACAATGTTGGTGCCAGATGAACCTCCCTTGGGGAGGAAGATGTTCCATCAATGGGGCATCAATGCCAAAAAAGCCCTCTCTCTGGTTGTCATCTCCTTTGCCTCAAGGGGGCAGATAGATGAGATGAATCAGCTGACAATCTGAGAATGCAGGCAGGATGTTATTTGAGAAAGTGCTCCTTCAGGTACATCTAGGGATGTACAGACTATGTAAAATCTCTTATGTTTTTAGGGATGGCGGAGAATTTCTCCACGAATCTCCGGGAGGCCGAATGCCAGCGCATTCGGCCCCCCGAAATTGGTGGGGAAATTCTCCGCCTCCCTGCCCCCCCCCGGATGGGACTTACCTCCTTCAAATGTCCCTCTCGGCGGCGGGTCCTGGCGGCGTTTCGGCAGGGGCGGCGGCTGGTCTTCCGACTGGCTGCCGCCGCCACCATTACAAAGTAAAGTAAAAACAAAAACAAAACATGTGATAGGCTACATAACGATTTACGTAGCCTATCACAGCTAGATTTTCAAAGTCAGCCATGATAGGCTACGTAATTCTTTACATAGCCTATCACAGGTGACTTTGAAAAAAAAAAAAAGCGCGTACGCATACGCAAATGGCGGCGCCCATGGGCGCCGCCATTTGCGTTCCTTATTTGGGCAGGGGTAGTCTACGTAAAGATTTACGTAGACTATGGCGAAAATAAGGGCAACGCTATTTGCGTTGCCCTTATTTTCGCCGTAGGCTATGTAAATCTTTACGTAGACTACCCCTGCCCAAACAAGGAACGTAAATGGCGGCGCCCATGGGCACCGCCGTTTGCGTACGAGCTTTTTTTTTTCAAAGTCACCCGTGATAGGCTACATAAAGATTTACGTAGCCTATCATGGCTGACTTTGAAAATCTAGCCGTGATAGGCTACGTAAATCGTTATGTAGCCTATCACGTTTTTTTTTTTTTACTTTACTTTTTTATTTCGCGGCTGGGGAGACGGGGCGCTCCCCCCGGCCTGAATTTCGGTGGTGAGGGATGGGGCGCCTCCCCCCCAGCCTGAATTTTGGCTGGGAGGGGCGGGGTGCCTCCCCCCCGCCAAGAACTTTGGGGGGAGAACCGAAGCGCCTCCCCCCCACCACGAAGCAAGCTGTGGGACCAGGTAAGGGACTTTCGTCCATCCTTAAAGTTTGTGTATCACAGATTGTCAGGCACCTTTTGTTCTGTCGTCTGCTCATAGACGGATGTGAATTATATTTTCGTCATGTGGAAAAATACACAATTAATTACATAAGAGGTTTCATAAGAATTTACCTTAGTATGGAGAAGATGCTGATGCTAGGGAAAGTGGAAGGCAAAGGGAAGAGGGGCCGACCAAGGGCAAGATGGATGGATGATATTCTGGAGGTGACGGACTCGACCTTGGGGGAGCTGGGGGTGGCGACGGCCGACAGGAAGCTCTAGCGTGGGCTGGTCCTTGAAGTCACGAAGAGTCGGAAGCGACTGACTGAATAAACAACAATGTAACATTTAGCATATTGTCCCCCATTCCATTCCACTTGTCCTCAGAAGAAACGTGTATATTTTCCTACAGATAAATATTTGTAAATTTTGGGAAAATGGGAAAAAAAACCCTCTGAAAGTCCACAGACTCCGGGCAGCCTGAGAGGCTCACTCCACAGCAGATTCTGCAAGTCGGATTCTTAGAAATCTGAGCTCATTTTAGTTCATCTCAAATTTAGTCCATCTCAAATTTTAGTCAGGCTCAGATTTTGCCCACTCAGTCTGTTTTAAAAGTCAATGTTAGGTTTTAAAAGTCTCAAGGTTTTAAAAGTCAATGCTACCACTTTACATTTGATTTTTTTTATTACTTGTTAGGATTTTAGTCCTTATGGGTGGTGTTAGTTATTACTTATTTATTTTAATGATATTATCTGATTGAGGTTTCAGGGATAATGGCAAGTTACATTTTTAAAAAAAGACTTATTTTGCTCAGACAGATGTGTACCTGCCTGCACAAAGGTGAAAAGGAAAATGCTGTCATGAATGCTTAAGCATTATAACTGGCTAATGGCCACCATCAGTATACAGAATCTGTAGAGGATCCTGGGTTTTGAAACACTGGAATTCAGAAACGTTGTAAGGATTCTGAATAAAATTGACTAAAAGATAGCTAGTTGATTATGTAATATGAATCCTACGCTCATGTCTGTCTAGGAATTGATTGTATGGCTGGTAAGGTGTGTGTGTGTGTGTGTGTGTATATATATATATATATATATATATACACACACACACACACACACACTAGCTGTGGATCCTTCTCATAAATTAACACCACACTGCTTTAGGATCCATCATGATGCTCATATTTCATTCCCCCTCAATTAAGTCACATATGGACTGAGGCTCTCAAATTTATGTGGGTTGCAAATGGAATATTGCCATGCAAAATGGCACAAATGCTTCAGAAACACCACCCTCCTTCGAAAGGAAAGGCCAATATATAAATGTATCATGAATAATCTTTGCCTCATCAAATTTAATAATGCAAAGCTGTCACTACACAAATGGCATTATTAGTAAGCCGCACGAGAAGAAGGTATGTGAATGGAATACCTCAATTTGTTTAGCAATATCATCCTTGAAATCTGTACATCTGCTAAATATTACGATATATTATGAGTACACAAGCAGCTCTCTGCAAATATGCGTCTTGAGCATTTCAAATATCAAATTCCAAAAATGATTCTGAATTCCAGAATAGAATTTCCCTCAATCAATATAAATAGGTACAGCAAAGGCTAAGGAGAATAAAGGTAATGTGTGCCTTTTGACATCCTTTTCAGAAATGAAAATCTCTCGGTTAAGCATTTGACTTTGATATATAATTATGGATGCATTTCACAGGTCTGCAGAGAGTAGATATACACAATCTACTAAACGTTAAGTTGGTTCAGTTTTTCAGTTAACTTTTGACATTATATGACTTGGGGAAAAAAGAGGGAAGAACTCCAGAATCCAGATGCCAAAAGGATATTTATTTGTAGGTCCAACATGGTTCAGTAATGCTTCCTCAGGGTAGGGATGTCAGAGAATTCCGCGATGGATCTCGGTGAGGCCAAATACTAGTGCATTCGGCCCCCCGAAATTCGTTGTGGAACGAAGCCCCCACCCCCCCAACCCACAAAAGGCACGCGGGACAAAGTCCACGCTGCCCCCACCCCATGAAAGCTGAGTGAAACGGAGCACTTACCTGCTCCCGTCCACGCTGCTTTGCAAATGGCGGCCGTCCTGCGGCTGCCATTCGCTTCCTCCTCTTCATAGCCATGATAGGCTATGTAAATACTTACATAGCCTATCACGGCTAACGCAGGGATGCCATTTGCATCCCTGTGGAGGTCGTGATAGGCTACGTAAGTATTTACGTAGCCTATCACTGCGGGGGGGGGGGAACCCAGCGTACGCAAATGGCGGCGATTACTGCCATTTGCGTATGCTAGGTTATTTTCCCCCCTGCTGTAATAGGCTACGTAAGTATTTATGTAGCCTATCACAGCAGGGGGGGAAAAAACCCAGCATACACAAATGGCGGCGGCTACCGCCATTTGCGTATGCTGGGGTTTTTCCCCCTGCTGTGATAGGCTACGTAAATATTTACGTAGCCTATCATGGCTCAATACAGGGATGCAAATGGCGGCGGCTACGACAGTTGCCATTTGAGTCCCTGCAGGGCTGTCCATCAGCCGGATGTCCGGCTGAGGGTAGCCGGAGCCGGCTGGTGACTCCGCTGCTTGGCCGCGGAGCGGAGCCAGCCAGGCAGGATTCCGGGGGGAGGGACGGAGTGCCTCCCCAACATCAAGGATTCCGGGGGGAGGGACGGAGCTCCTCCCCCCCACCGCGGCTGCCCCTGCACGAAGCAAGGTAAGGGATTCGTACATCCCTACCTCAGGGGGAACTAAATAACATATATACAGAAAGGAATAATCAGAAAATGAACATGAACATATAATACAATCTCTTGCTAAAAAGAATTAGGGATGGGGGAGAATTTCTTCCGAAACTTTGGAAGGCCGAGTGCCAACGCATTCGGCCCCCCGAAATCGGCGGTGAAATTCTCCACCCCCCTGCCGCCCTCCGGGATGGGACTTACCTTTGACGAATGTCCCTCCTGGCGGCGGGTCCCGGCGGCGGTTCAGCGGGTTTTCGTCAGGGGCGGCAGCCAGTCTTTTGACTGGCTGCAGCCGCCGCCATTACAAGTGAAGTAAAAAAACCAAAAACCCCGTGATAGGCTACGTAACGATTAATGTAGCCTATCACAGCTAGATCTCCAAAGTCAGCCGTGATAGGCTACGTAAATCATTATGTAGCCTATCACGGGTGACTTTGAAAAAAAAAAAGCGCGTATGCAAATGGCGGCGCCCATGGGGCGCCGCCATTGGCGTTCCTTATTTGGTCCCTGTAGTCTACGTAAAGATTTATGTAGACTACGGCGAAAATAAGGGCAACGCTATGCATTGCCCTTATTTTCGCCGTAGTCTACGTAAACCTTTACGTAGACTACAGGGACCAAATAAGGAACGCAAATGGTGGTGCCCCATGGGCGCCGCCATTTGCGTACGCGCTTTTTTTTTTCAAAGTCACCCGTGATAGGCTACGTAATGATTTACGTAGCCTATCACGGCTGACTTTGCAAATCTAGCCGTGATAGGCTGCGTAAATCATTACGTAGCCTATCATGGGGTTTTTGTTTTTTACTTTTGTAGTTCGCGGCTGGGGAGACGGGGTGCGTCTCCCCAGCCTGAATTTCGGGTGGGCGAGGTGGGACGTCCCCCCGGCCTGAATTTCAGCCGGGCGAGGCGGGGTGCCTCCCCCCCCCAGCCTGAATTTCGGGGGGAGAAGCGAAGCGCCTCCCCCCCCCACCGCGAAGCAAAGCTGCGAAAAGGTAAGTGACTTTCGTACATCCCTAAAAAGAATTGAAACAAAATTGTTCTTTAATTTTTAACAAAATTTTTTTTATTAAAAACTAACAATATTGGATATATTTATGGATGTAATAAAGTGAGTTACCTTTCGTGGATTATGTTGATGGTGGGGGGGAGGCGTTCCGTCCCTCCCCCCGGAATCCTGGACGGGGAGGGGAGGCGATCCGTTCCTCCCCCCTGGAATCCTCGATGGCCGGCTGTGCTCTGTGGCAGCTCCATGGAGCAGCCAGCCAGGCCCAGCCAGGCCAGAGCCATCCGCAGCTGGATTTCCGGCCACGGAGGGCTCTGGGGAAAAAAAACAAAACAAAACCGCTTATGCAAATGGCAGCGGCTACTGCCGCTGCCATTTGCATTCCTTATTTTTGGCCATCTGAATCTACGTAAATATTTGCGTAGACTATGATGGCGAAAATAAAGGGGAACGCAAATAGCATAGTGGGCGCTATTTGCGTCCCTTTTTGATTCACCGTTTTAGCCTACGTGAGTCTTTACGTAGGCTAAAACGGCGAATCAAAAAGGGATGCAAATAGCTCCTGCTATGCTATTTGCCTTCCCCTTTATTTTCGCCGTCATAGTCTACGTAAATATTTACGTAGACTAAGATGGCCAAAAATAAGGAACGCAAATGGCGGCGGCCGTAGCCACCGCCATTTTTGTACGTGGTTTTGTTTTGTTTTTTAAACCCACCCAGCCTATCATGTTGTGTGTGTGTTTTTTTTTAAAACCCAGCCATGATAGGCTCCGTAAATCTTTACGTAGCCTATCATGTCTTTTTTTTTTAACAAGACTGGAAATGGCGGTGGTGGCAGCCGGTCGGAAGACCAGCCACCGCCGCTGCCGAAGCCGCCGCCACCCGGAAGATCTGCCCCAGGTAAGTCTCATCCCGGGGGGGATCCGCGGGGGGTGGGGGGGTGGCAGGCCATTCCGCCATGGACTTTGGGGGGCCGAATGCACTGGCATTTGGCCTCACCGAGATCTGTGGCAGAATTCTCTGCCATCCCTAGATATATAACCAAACCAAACATCATTTAGAAGACAATACTTTCAAGAACAATTTGGCAATATAGTCTCTTGCTCTAGGAAGCACTAGCTTCCCGCTAGCGCAACCCAATGTTTTTCGCCTTACCCAGGGTGCTACGCCATTTGCGTCCCTGCTCTTTGCTGTGATAGGCTACATAAATATTTATGTAGCCTATCACGGCCAAGGGCAGGGACGCAAATGGCGTCCACTACTCCAGACGCCATTTGCGTCCCCAGCCCGGCAGCGGATGGCAGCGGACGGCAGCGGATGGACCCGGACCGGCCAGCACCAGGTAGGGTCCGTCCCTACCAGACTTCGCAGGGTGGTGGGAGGGAGCAGTCCATTCCACCACAGACTCTTGGGGGGGGGCAGATTCTAAAGAATCTGGCCTCACTGGAGTCTGTGGCAGATTTCTCTGCCATCGCTAGTGGCAACCCTATTTCAGTACTAGCATAGTCGAATACATAGGGATTCAAATCCAGACCTTCAAGGGCTAAGTATTCAAAGCCCTGGGGCTGGATGGACAAACCTGTCACTTTCAGATTCTCCCACATTTAATTCTTATTATTTTTTAAAATCTCAGGTACTTCTTGTCCTGAATATGAAGAAATTCACAAGTTTGGTTAAATTCTTACCCAAAATGAATTGAAATTCTCACCCCTCCTTAGCTTAGACCATGTGAATGGTGTCCCAACTATGTGGCAGCTGGTCATGGCTCCCACTCAGCAGAAAGAACATTTAAACAACACCTGAAGCATCCATAAATTTAGGTAATGTTCTGATTATATTAATGATTCACAATCCAGTTGTCAAGAC
Source organism: Heloderma suspectum (assembly GCF_057233095.1). Taxonomy (NCBI): domain Eukaryota; kingdom Metazoa; phylum Chordata; class Lepidosauria; order Squamata; family Helodermatidae; genus Heloderma; species Heloderma suspectum. The sequence continues at coordinate 58,530,545 of NC_139458.1, forward strand.
ACATCCTCTACATTCCTATCATTTATCTTTGGCTCTCATATGGATAGCTTGATTTATACATGACAGTGCCACAACCCCATGGCATTTGGTGGACTAACCTGTTTGCCGCTGTAGTCCAGGCCCTGTCCTGGAAGCCAATTGGCTGTACATGAACAGTTCTGGAGGTCTGGGGTTTTGAAGTGGGCTTGAAAAGGGTTCTCTTCCTCTGATCTGCTCTCTGGTTATAAAAACAAAGGCCTTGGCATTACTGTTGCTGACTTTCCCATCCACCTGCTTCAGTTTTAGTGCTTGCTACCTTGCTGGCTGATGGGGCTGGGAAGGAATTTTATCCGTGTTCATGAGTGGCCTCAGTGATGTGTGTGTGTGTGTGTGTGTGTGTATGTGTGTGTTGCCTTCCTCATAGCAATACTTGTTAGCACTGTGCCAAATTTTTCAACCATTTGTTGTGGGGGAGGGGTGAAAAGAAACTGCACTCAAAAATTGTGGGAAGGGGTGAGAATTTCAGAGAAATTTCTCAGGGTGCAGGGCTTCAGTGCTTACCTTACTGTAAGGAGGTGGCAGAGGGGTGCCCATTCTTTTACTATCCCACCCTCATCCCTTACTGTCCTCACAGCCTCTCCAGCTGCTTGAGTTTCTCAGAAAGCACCCTGGAAGACTTCACCAGGATTTCCTCCCTTGGGGCTTTCCAGTGCTGCTGTCTGCTAAGTGCCTGAATGCTGAGAAAGGATTTGTCCTTATTCTTCTTATTCTTCATTATGCTGTTGTTAAAAGGCGTTTTAATAACAATAACGCAAAACAAAAAAAATGCCCGTGGCTTTCAGGCACTCAGTAGGTAGATCAAAAGAACTCAGCACTGGAAAGTCCCACAGGTGGAAGTCCTGGCTAAGTCCTCCAGGGGGCTTTCTAAGAAGCTCAAGCAGCCAGAGATGCTGCGAGGACAAAACAGGGGGAAAAGGGTAAAAGAAAGAGTACACAGGAAAGAGTGCCCCTCTGCCACCTCCTTCTAGTAAGGTCAGCACTAAAGCCCTGCACCCTGAGAAATGTCTCCGAAATTCTCAACATCCCAATGAAAAAATGACTGCCTCTTTCACAGGGAAACAAAGAAGTTGCAAAAGTGCAGGTGGGGTTTCGGCACAGCATTAATATTTGTTGTTTGTCATTCAATTGCATGATTAGATATTTCCATCATAACTTCTAGTTGCAGGTGCTGGAGGCATTAGGCCAGGTCCCTAACAGGAGTATGGATAACTGGGGTAACTGGGGATGAGCTCTCTTCTCCTCAACAGAGATTGCCTTAAGGTTTCTTGGGTGTCACTAGTCACTACATGGCCCAGCCCAGCTTGATGACTGTCATGCCTACCACAAACCAGGTATTGCTTCATCCTCAGCACTGGTTGAGTAGTGGTATCAGTCAGCAGTCAGGGTGTCCAGTGTCTAGACCTGTGCTCTGTGCCAAACGCTGTGTCCATTTTGTGCCCATTTTGAACCCTACTTCAGTTTATGTGTAGTTCCTGCCACCCCCCCCCACAATGCTGTGGGAACAATGAAATGTGTTGGCTTAATTATTAAGCTGTAATGTATTTTCAGTGTGATGTTAGGCTCCAAAATACTGCAATGACAGCTATTTCTGTCAGCGGTAGATCAAAAGAACAGTTAAAATAGTGAAGTCAGCATAAATGCATGTTAAAATTCACTCCCACAGTGGAACATAATTCTAAATAGTTATAGGTTGTGGTCTTTAAAGCATGCGTGTGTGCGTGCACGCATGCACGTACGCGCGCACACACACACACACACACCACCCAATCAGTTTCATTTCAAATATAAGAGGAAGGGTGGTTTCTTTCTGCTTCTTCTTATTTTTTAAAGCTTCTTTCAGAACATTGCACTATTGTACAAAATTTACTGGGATCATCTCTGCAAACCCCTTTGAAATGAATGGAAGCTGTGCAAGAACACTGTGGAGCTCCTGAGTGATTCAAATTCATTCCAATCACTATGTGCAAAATAATTCCTAACTGTTTGGTGGAGAGGAACTTTCACTTCAGTTGTATGTAGAGGATGCTGGCCACTATTTCTATTGTGTTCTTAATCATCCTAATTGTATTGTATATGCTTGTTCCATCATTGCAAAGTTTTGCTAGTCTATACCATTGCCTGAGCAATAAATATGGATTTAGTGGTACCACTTTGTGTTGTCTGGCTTGAGAGGGGAACTTGAACTTGTAGAACAACCCTGTGCTGTCCCTAGATTCAATGCTCTGCCAGCAGACACCCAGCAGTTGGAGCAAGGGAGATGATCTTCACCTCTCCATCATCCTTTCTTTTCCTAGAGTCGCACATCTAGTGGAATCGCAAGGATGGGGTTGGAGGAGGGAGGATCCTGTGGATCCTCAGTGCTTCCCCTCCCCTCCCCACCCCCTTCCCTCTCATTTGCATCCTATCCCAAAGTCAGAGCTCTGACCTCAGGTGAAGAAGCCACCACGGTTCTTTCTGTTGGCACTGCAAGCAGCCATTTGGATTTCCCCTTTCAAGTTCATAGCAGTGTCCATGGCCTCAGAGGAGAGACTCCAAAAATATCCTGTGGACCCTGGATGCTTTCCCAGAGACCCCAGGATTGCTTCCTCAATAATTCTTGAAGTCCAGTTCATTCAAGTGAGATTTACATAAATCTGTAACTGAGTGGGTTTAGTTTCTTTCCTGGCCAGGTGAGCCCCAGGTAGGGATGTTGGAGTAGGGATGGTGTGGGCGCCCAATTCCATCCAGGAATCTGGCAGAACCCCCTCTGCCCTCACCCCACTCACTGAGCCCCTGCACCTGCTCACCCCCCTGCTTGCACTCAGCAAGTGGTCCATACTCACTCTGGCAGCCTCATCGAGCTCCGTGGTTGCCATTTTTGGAAAAATAAAATGGCGATTGCAAAAATGTGCATATTTTCATATGCACAAAAATGCGCATTTGTGAGTGTGTATGTTTGCATATGCAAATTTTTGTGAATGTGCATATTTGCGTGTGCACAAAAATGAGCATTTTGAGAAAGTGTGCATTTTTGTGCATATGCAAATATGCACATTTTTGCAATTGTAGTTCCTTTTTTCAAAAAATGGTGACCACAGAGCTTGATGAGGCTTCCGGGGTGAGTGCAGGCTGCTTGACAAGTGCAGGAAGGGCTCAAGTGCAGTCTGGGGATCAGCGAGCGGGGACAGGGCGTGAGTGGGCGGGCATCCGGAGAACACAGACAGGAATGAGTTCACACATCCCTATGTCGGAGGAATCTGGTTGTGGGGATGGAGCTCAATGAATATTGGTCGGCTTGGCCCCCTCGACTCTGATCCATCTTCCACCATCTTAGGAGATATGGCCTAACTCCATATCTTTTTTATTTGCGGAAATAGACATTTGCATAATATGTGCAAATTGTAGCTGCGATTTGGGCAATTTGTGCATGTTTTGGCTGCAATTTGCTCAAATTATGCAAATTGCAGGTAAACCCTGTGCAAATTATGCAAATGGCAGCCAAAATTTGAGCAAATGTCTATTTCTGCAAATTAAAAAATCCCTGGACGTTGGGGAAAATGTGCAGCTTAGCCCACAAATGCCATCGGGTATGCTGCAGAAGTCCTAGAAGAGCTGGATTTCCCAGCAACGGACATCCTTAGCCACAGGCATACCTGTCTGTCTCTGGTGTGGGAATCTAGTTAGCTGGATGGAGTGCGTGTGACTGCCCCTCTCAGTATCTGTGCATGGTGGATTGTTCACTGTGTGCTATATAACAGTAATTCCCCGATGAGAACAAGTAGCCAAGCTTACATTTAAAACACACTCATTTATTTCGTAGGGATGTCAGAGAATTCCACCATGGATCTTAGTGAGGCCGAATTAGGGATGTATGAAACTCACTTACCTTTTCGCGGATTGATTCGCAGTGTGGGGGGGGAGGCGCTCCGCCCCTCCCCCTGGAATCCTCGATGGGGGGGGAGGCGATCCGGTCCTTCCCCTCGGAATCCTGCCTGGCTGGCTCCGCTCAGTGGCGGCTCCGCAGACCAGCCAGCCAGGGCCGTCCGCAGCCAGATTGCTGGCCATGGACAGGCTGGTGCAGGCGCAAATTTACGTCCAGCCAGGCTGCCATGATAGGCTATATAAGTATTTATAAAATACTGGGTAAAAAAAACAAAAACAAAACCCAGCGTATGCAAATGGCGGCGGCTACGGCGGCCGCCATTTGCATACCCCATTTTTCGCCGATTTATCTTAAGTAAATATTTATGTAAGATAAAACGGTGAAAAAAGGGGAACACAAATAGCGCCACTATGCTATTTGCATTCCCCTTTTTTTCGCTGTTTTATCTTACATAAATATTTACGTAAGATAAATCAGCAAAAAATAGGGCACGCATATGGCTGCTTTAGCCGCCGCCATTTGCGTACGCTGGGTTTTTGTTTTTGTTTTTTTACCCAGCCATGATAGGCTACGTAAATTCCTACATACCCTATCATGGCTGCAAGCCAAGATGGTAATGGCGGCGGCAGCAGCCCGGCCACGGCCGGCCAGGAGACCAGCCGCCGGAGCCGCTGCTGCCGCCTCCAGAGCTACTGCTGGAGCCGCCGCTGCCGGAACCGCTGCCGGCGGAACCACCGGCCGTTGAGGATTCCGGGAGGAAGGACCGGATCGCCTCCCCCCCATTGAGTATTCTGGGGGGAGGGACGGAGTGCCTCCCCCCCACCGCGAAAGATTCCGCAAAAAGGTAAGTGAGTTTTGTACATCCCTAAGCCGATCACAGCAAAAAAGGGAACGCAAGTGGCGACCATCGTAGCCGCTGCCATTTGCGTTCCTGTTTTTTTGCCATGATAGGCTATGTAAATATTTACGTAGCCTATCACAGAAAAAAAACAGGTGCACAAATGGCATAGCGGCCATCATTTGTGCCCCTGCCTTTTGCCGTGATAGGCTATGTAAATATTTACGTAGCCTATCACAGCCAAAAACATGAAAGCAAATGGCTCCATACACCTGCGAATGCACCTGGCCGTCGGCTCCATGGAGTTGCTGCGGAGTGGAGCCGGCTGGGTTAGGATTTTGGCGGGAGGCACAGAGCGCCTCCCCCCCACTGCAAATCACCCCTGAGAAAAGGTATGTGACTTTTGTACATCCCTATTTATTTATTACAATTATCTCCTGACAATTCTCCAAGAAGCTGAAGTAGGTGTCTACAGTTTGTTTATTTGTTTGTTTGTTTATTTCTATACCACCCAATAGTCTAAGTTCTCTGGGCGGCTCACAAAAAATTAAAACCACAAAGTACAACATTAAGCAACATAAAACATGAAAGCTTAAAACTACAATATAAAAGTACAACCGGAGTAAAACCTAGCAGCAATGCAGAGAATTAAAATACAGATTTAAGGGGCAGAGCTAAAGACTAGAGTGCAAAAGTGCTGGGATAATAAAAAGGTCTTCATCTGGCACCGAAAGGAGTACAATGTAGGTGCCAGGTGAACCTCTCTAGGGAGCACATTCCATAGCAGGAGTTCCACAGCAGAAAAGGCCCTCTTCCTGGTAGTGACCCACCTCACTTCCTTTGTCACGGGCTCCCAGTTCTCTCTCCCCATCCCCTTTTATCCTCACACAATCCTGTCAGATAGGTTTGGTGGAGATATGGTGATGTCTGATGTGCCCAGTGTTATTCTGTGTGCTTCATATCTGAGTGGAAATTTGAACCTTTGTCTCCCCAGTCCACTATCACACACTGGTTCTGAAAACCTAGCATACCTTTGGATTGCATTGCTTCATGTTCTGGTATAATGTCCAAAGAGGAAAGTTGTGTGTTCCCTGCATTGAGTGATGTATGGCTCCCAGATGCAGCTACTATTCCATTCCTACATCACCCCACACAGGAGATCTGTAGGATCCTTCCTGTGAATGTTGTACTGGAAGTATGAAAAAAGTGTGCAAAAACTACATAAATAGCTCATACATCTACTGGCAGATGCTTGCCCAAGCCATCCTTGGATCATTTATATATTTATTTCATTTTTTTATTTTAGAATATTTCTGTGCCATTTTAAAAATCCCAAAGCAGTTTACAGAAAATCATAAAACAATAAATCGTTATAATAACACAACAACATTTAGACTAATTAATGGTTGGGAAAGTCAAGATAACCAAACGTTTCAAAGCACATCATCACTGGTGCCTGACATATCACAGAGGGGAGGTCATTCCAGAGAGGGGGTGCCACCACAGAGAAGGACTGTTGCTGCCAGATAGGACTCTGCAGGATGTGGCATGTTAAATGTCAATAATAATAATAATAATAATAATAATAATAATAATAATAATATCATCTTGAACCTGGCTTGGTAGCAAACTGGCAGCCAAGTGTAGCTCTTTCAGAAAAGGTTTTATGTGCACATGTCAAGGCAGGCCCAGCGCAAAGTCTCTAGCTGCCTGAGATGAGATGGCAGACATGCCACCACATCATGCCCCCATGGCTGTGTAGTGTAGAGAGCCGCAAGGCTGGAAAAAGTGGCTGCAGGAGTTCTCATGTCATGAGACCTCTTGGGGCTCTCACAGGAGTCCACACAGGGCTTGTGAAACCCCTTGGAGCTTTGGGAGATGTGGGTGAGCTAGGGATGTACGAAAGTCACTTACCTATTCGCAGATTATGTTTATGGTGGGGGGGAGGCGTTCCATCCCTCCCCCCGGAATCCTGGATGGGGGGGGAGGCGCTCCGTTCCTCCCCACCTAGAATCCTTCGTGGCCGGTTGTGCTCCGTGGCAGCCCCAGCCAGGCCAGAGCAGTCCGCAGCCAGATTTCCAGCCGCGGAGGGCTCTGGGTAAAAAAACAAAACAACAACAACACGTGTACGCAAATGGCGGCAGCTACAGCCGCCGCCATTTGCATTCCTTATTTTTGCCCTCTTAATCTACGTAAATATTTACGTAAAGTATGACAGCGAAAATAAAGGGGAATGCAAATAGCGTAGCGGGCGCTATTTGCATCCCTTTTTGATTCCCCTTTTGAGTTTGATTTTTGCCCAACTTAGTCTGCGTAAATATTTACGTAGGCTAAAACGGGGAATCAAAAAGGGACGCAAATAGTGCCCGCTACGCTATTTGTGTTCCCCTTTATTTTCGCCGTCATAGCCTACGTAAATATTTACGTAGACTAAGACGGGCAAAAATAAGGAACGCAAATGGCGGCGGCCGTAGCCACCACCATTTGCGTACGCGTTTTTTTTTTTTAACCCACCTAGCCATGATAGGCTATGTAAATCTTTACGTAGCCTATCACGTCTTTTTTTTTTTTTACAAGAACAAGAGTGGAAATGGTGGTGGCGGCAGCCGGTCGGAAGACCAGAGGCCGCCGCCATCGCCGCCACCCGGAAGATCCGCCCCAGGTGAGTCTCATCCTGGGGGGATCTGCGGGGGCGGGCAGGCCATTCCGCCACAGATTTCGGTGGGCCGAATGCACTGGCATTTGGCCTCACCGAGATCCGTGGCAGAATTCTCTGCCATCCCTAGGGTGAGCTCTCGTGAGAGCTCCACAGCCACTTCTTCCAGCCACACGTGAAGAAAGAAGTAGAGGGTGGGCGGCTGCTCTAGAGAGCTCACCAGCCGCGCTCTCACTGTGGCAAATGCCACAGCAGGAGGGCAATTGACAGGGCTCTCCTGCGTACCTGCTGGCAGCTGTGGCAGCGGGCCCTCCGGCTGTAGTGAACAGGACTGTCACAATTCACTGCTCCTCCCGCTCTGCTGCCTGATGCGTGTGCCTCACCCTGCTTTATGGGTGGGCTGGCCCTGTGGCAAGGCACTCCGTTCAACAGCCTCACTGCAGCATCCTGCACTAGCTGCATCTTCTGAACCTGCCTCAAGGGCAGCCTTATATAAATAGCATTGCAGTCGTCCAGTCTCATTGTTACCAGTACATGGACCACAGTAGTTAATTTATCCCTGTCCAGGAATGGGCAGAATTGACATACCAGCCGAAGTTGGTTAAGAGCGCTCCGTGCCATGGAAGTCATTTGGGCTTCTAATGAAAATGATGTATCTAGGAGCAGCTCCAAACGGCAATTTTTACCATTTTTTGTAAATGCACATGTAGGGATGAGTGAACAACAGATGCTTGAGTTTTCTAGAACTCGCCAAACATCGCCTCGTGCTCCATTCCCATTCAAGTTTGTGATCGCTGCTTGCTTAGCACGAATAGGAGATTTGCACAAATCAAACCACGATTGAATGGGAGATTTGCACAAATCTCCCCAAATTTGCAGAAATCTCCTGAAATTTAATCTACTGATTTGGGGCTGATTTAATCTACTCATGAAATTTGCACAAATCAAACTTGGAATTGAGAATGAGACAAATGCAAGAACATGTTTGACGATTTGCAGACATTTTCGGGGGACACATGCTCATGTTCAGACTTTTGAAAGGGGCATGCTTTCATGGTTTGTGAGCAAAAATGAAATTCTCAAACACCCCTATGCACATGGGCATTGCATTATGCATTAAGATTGAAATCTTGTCTGAGTCAGCTGTGCATTATTGTATTGCAAAGTTGCTATCAACTCTGCACTGCATGAAGATGCTGGATAAGATGTAAATATTTTGAGTAAGATGTCATCATCAAGCTAAGGTTACCCAGGTCTGTCTCTCATTCTCTTGAGGCCTTGGCCTTGCATTTTCAGCTGGGGATGGACGGATTGCTTACTGTCCGATCCACGGTGTTGTCTGCTGGGGGAGGAGGAGATCCATTCTTCCCCCCGGAATCCTCTGCAGTGACTCTGTTCTGCAACGATTCCGCAGAGCCACACACCGGCTCTGTACCGCTTCTAATATGGTAATGGCGGCCACCATTTATGGCTGCATTTAGGTTAAACTAAATGTTTTACGGCTGCAAGTGGCATCCACTATGTAATTTCTGGCTGTATTCCTCAGAGCGATACAGTAATGGCAGCTGCCATTACTGTATTGCAGCCGGTCCAGAGCCGGAGGGAATCCTCAGGAGGCAGAGATAAGTGATCCATTCTGCCGGGGATTCTAGAGACCGGATTCAAAAGAATCTGGCCACATTTGGGTCCACAGCAGAATTCTCTAGGAGTGCACGAAAGCCACTTACCTGGTCTCGCAGCTTGCTTCGCGGTGGGGGGGAGGCGCTTCGCTGCTCTCCCCTCGAAGATCAGGCCGGGGGGGGAGGCTTCCCGCCTTGCCTGGCCGAAATTCAGGCTAGTGGGGAGGCTTCCCGCCTCGCCCGGCCGAAATTCAGGCCGGGGAGGAGGCGCCTCGCCTCGCTCGGCTGCGAAATAAAAAGTTTTTTTTAAAAAAACACCCCCGTGATAGGCTACGTGACGATTTACGTAGCCTATCACAGCTAGATCTGCAAAGTCAGCCGTGATAGGCTACGTTAATCGTCACGTAGCCTATCACGGGTGACTTAAAAAAAAAAAAAGCACGTACGCAAATGGCGGCCCCCATAGGGAGCCGCCATTCGCGTTCCTTATTTGGTCGCTGTAGTCTACGTAAATCTTTACGTAGACTACGGCGAAAATAAGGGCAACGCAAATAGCGTTGCCCTTATTTTCACCGTAGTCTACGTAATCTTTACTTAGACTACAGCGACCAAATAAGGAACGTGAATGGCGGCTCCCTATGGGGGCCGCCATTAGCCGTACGCGTTTTTTTTTTTTTTTAAAGTCACCCGTGATAGGCTACGTGACGATTTACGTAGCCTATCACGGCTGACTTTGCAAATCTAGCCATGATAGGCTACGTTAATCGTCATGTAGCCTATCACGGGGGCTTTTTTTTTTTTTACTTTTCTTGGAATGGCGGTGGCGGCAGCCGGTCGAAAGATCGGCTGCCGCCTCTGCCCCTGTCGAAGACCTGATGAACCGCCGCCGGGACCCGCCGCCGGGAGGGACATTCGGGAAAGGTAAGTCCTATCCCAGGGGGGGGGCGGGGGTGGGGGGGCGGAGAATTTCTCCCCGAAACTACTTCGGGGGGCCGAACACGTTGGCACTCGGCCCCCCGAAGTTTTGGGGAGAAATTCTCCCCCATCCCTAGAATTCTCCTCCATCACTATTCTAGGGGCCAACGTATTCGGCCCCCTGAACAAGTTTCGGGGAGAAATCCTCTGAACCCCCCCGCCCCCCGCACCTCCCCCAGGACGGGACTAACCTTCGCCGAATGTCCCTCCCGGAGGCGGGTCCGGCCGGCGGTTCGGCAGGTGTTCGAGTGGGGCGGGAGCGGCAGCCGGTCTTTTGACCGGCTGCCGCCGCCACCATTGCAATAAAAGAAAGGAAAAAAAAAACGCCCCCTGATAGGCTACGTGATGATTAACGTAGCCTATCACGGCTAGATTTGCAAAGTCAGCCGTGATAGGCTACGTCAATCGTCACGTAGCCTATCACGGGTGACTTTAAAAAAAAAAAGCACGTACGGATAATGGCGGCCCCCATAGGGAGCCACCATTCCCATTCCTTATTTGGTCGCTGTAGTCTACGTAAAGATTTACGTAGACTACAGCGACCAAATAAGGAACGCGAATGGCGGCTCCCTATGGGGGCCGCCATTAGCGTACGTGCTTTTTTTTTTTTAAGTCACCCGTGATAGGCTACGTGATGATTGACGTAGCCTATCACGGCTGACTTTGCAAATCTAGCCATGATAGGCTACGTTAATCATCACGTAGCCTATCAGGGGGCGTTTTTGTTTTTTTTAAACTTTCGTGTTCGCGGCCGGGCGAGGCGGGAAGCCTCCCCCCCGGCCTGAATTTCGGCCGGGGCGAGGCGGGAAGCCTCCCCCCCCGGCCTGAACTTCGCGGGGGGAGCAGCGAAGCGCCTCCCCCCCACCGCGAACAAGCTTCGGCGAAAAGTAAGGGACATTCGTCCACCCCTACTATTTTCAGCTCTCCTCCACTTGAGAGCTACAAGGTGAAGGCAAACCAATAACTGGATCAAGGTATTGACAGCTGGCAGGTCCTGTGATCTTGAAGGACCGTACTTCCTGGTTGGCAGTCAGTGAGTTTCAGCTTCTCCTTGCAGCCTATGTGCACTCCTAAAACATTAATTATTGGGTGGATTAAAAATGTTATAAATAAATAATAAATTATAGCCACACTCTTACATTCTGGCAGTAGGAACATTTTTCGCCATGGGTGGGGAACTGGTGGTCCTCCAGATGCTGTTGGACCACAGCTCCCATCATCTCAATCTATGAGCCATGTTGGCTGGGGCTGATGGGAACTGGCATGTCAGAACATCTGGAGGGCCACAGGTTTCTAATCCCTGTTCTTCACAAATCCCCCCCACCATGTGAAAAGGCTGCATTTGTTTCTCATCCAGACCTAGCAACCATCATTCATACTTAAAATTCATACTGAAATATATATTCCATGAAATCTTCTGTTGAGATTCAATGGGGGCTGCCCTTGAAACCTGTTTGGAAGATTCAGCTAGTGCAGAATTTGGCAGCCTAGTACCTCCTGACAGGGGTAGATCACCAGGAGCAGATTACTAGTTCTTTAGTATCTAGGGTTGCTATAGGATTACCATTCTGCTTTTAACCTACATAGCCCTGAAGAGTTTGGCCTCCAGTAAAACCTTGCCTCCTTTCCTGCATCTCACAGTTCTTCTTCCTGGAACTTGTGCTAGCTAGGTAAGCACATTGAAGGCAACTAGATATGTGTTTACTTCTAACTGGCTATTCTACTGCAGGAGTAGGCAACCTGGCTAGAGCCCTCCAGACTGCAATTCCCATGGATCCAACCCATTCAATGGGACTAAAGCATGACTAACAGCACAATCCTATATATGTCTTCTCAGAAATAAGTACCATTGTGTTCAGTGGGGCTTCCTCCCAGGCAAGTGAGTGTAGGATTGCAGCCTTACTTAGTCTGGATTGAACCCTTTGAGTAAATGTATTTACTCAAGGTATAACTAATTTAAGTAGGGCTGTGGAGGGACCCCCCAATCCGACTCGGAAGCTGCTTCATGGCTTCTGAGGCAGGCCTGATCCAGCTCAGGCAGATTCAGGGGCCCCCCAACCTGCCTCGGCCCTGAACCTGAAGCGGATTCCCCCACCGATGCCCCCATGCAACCCCACCTGCTCCTTACCTGGACCTCCTCCTCCTTTGCTGCAGCCGCCACCTTCTCCATTGTGCCGCCTTCGCCTTCGCCGCCGTCACCTTCACCGCCACCCGCTGCTGCTGTCTTCGCCACCGCCGCCTCCTGAGGCCTGGACGCACAGAGACTCTTCTTCCAGGGAGTCGCCATTTTTAAAATGGCAACCTCCTGGAAATTGAAATGAATGGGACTTAAATCAGACTGATATTGGATACAACCTTATTTATTTATTTATTTATTGTATTTCTGAGTTGCCCAATTACCAGGGCTCTCTAGGTGACTCAGAGAGGGTAGATAATGCTTCATAAAAGAGTACAGAGCTCCAGATTTCTTTACTGTCATTTCGTCTTGGGTCTATATCATTCAATTGTTTGTGTTACAGTTGGCTTTTGCTTGCCTCTGTCTGTCTACTCAGTTATTTCTCTTCTTCTTTGTTTTCTATGTCCAGCATGTATAGCAGTCATTCTCCACTGTCCCAAATCCTCTAAGCATGGTTGTTTGCCTGCCCTCCCACCTTTCCCCCCTAAACTCTCTGTGTATTTATTAACATTTGCTTCTTATGTGTTGGTCACTTAGTTTCCAAATGTTTCCAAATCCAAACACCTGTAAGTAAGGTGTTGATTGATATATAGCTGTTGACTTAGCAGTATTGAAACAGTTCTCAGTTACACTGATGCAAATAGTTTTGAGAAGAAGAATTGCATTGGCTTTGTGCTGACACATATGCACTGATGCCTGAATACCCAAACCTCTGATTTTCTCCTCTGTAGTTTGTAGGGGACAAAGGCATTTCAGAGCATTTCTCCATGAGAGGGAACCAATCCATTATCTTCTAACACAACATTTTCTGATAAGACCTCTTACATCAGTGAAGGAGTTCAGGAGGAAAAAATATTGTCTGACAAACGTATGTGTTCATGAATATTATAATAGAAGATAGGTGCAGGGCTGTGCATGAGCTGGATATGGATGCAACTGGATATGGAACTGGGGTAGTGGGAGGTGTCCTCTAGAGGATCTCATATTAAGTCATTAGACAACTCTCTCTGTGTTAATATATGACATTTTATATATTTTTTCTAGCTACCTACATCACAGCCCTATGTATGTTTACTCAAAAGTAAATCCCACTATGTTCAGTAAATTACTCCCTAGTGCTACCTTAGGCTGAAATCCTATACACACACACACACTTAACCTGGGAGTAAGAAGTCCCATTGAGTAATGGGACTTACATTTGAGTAGACATACATAGAATTTCACTGTTAATTGTATTTGGCCAGATTTTAATTGGAGATGTAACAGGTTTTTAAAATGTAGATAAAGATTATATATAATAATATTTATTTGCTCTGAACCTTTAGGATGGAGCAGACTATAAATCGATATAAAATCAAATAGAATAGCACAGATGTGGTCAAAAGGAGAGGCAGTTAGGAATGCAATCAGAAGACAGACTAAATATTTTTTTTTACAGTTTAACCTCCCAAGCCCTGCATAAAAGGGGTTCTGGCGGACACCTCATCTGCATGGATTTCTTTTTGTTAGAATTCCAAGTGGCCATCCCCCTCCCCGCCCCAATACTTTAATCAACAGTTGAAGCTTTGGTGAAAGCTCCAAAGTTTAATCCATTAAAAGCCATTCAGAACCAAAACAAACAAACAGAGCTTTAACCACTTCAGTGACAACAGGGCAGAACAAACAAGCAGTCTCCTTAGGAAATCCCAGCAATTTGGGGATCAATAGCTTGCACTCTAGGCTCTGATGTGATGAAAGCTAGAAAATCTCTGCCGTAGGCTCTGTTTTTTAAATATATTGGGCAACGCAAATGTGATAAGTTAAGGGTGGCATCAGCCATGTAGTCCCAAAGGCAGACTTAAGTACTGTCACTAACAATGAAAACAAACTAATTCAAACATCACTTGAAGCTGAAAATGCCCTTTGTTTCTCCTTAATCGGCACTCTTGAAATAGGTTTCCAGCTTCTTCTCCAGTGATTAGTTTTTTGTTTTGTTTTTTCAGATTACTGGCAACACGATATATATGCATGTGTATATATGTCCTGAAAACGACAAATGTTTCCATGAATGCAAAGCTGCACTATTGTAAGGCTGCAATGAGATCCATTTAGGCCTCTGTGAGTAATCAAATCTTCAATACATTTATATATGGAAGGAAGAAAAATAAACAATTCCTCTTCTTAAGATTAAAAGCTGTCTTTAAAACTATGCATTTGTATATTGTGCTTTGTGGGGTGGGAAATTATCTCACTCCATTTAGAATGGCTAATGTTTGAATCATACACATTGCTATATACAAGATATTTAGTCTAGGACATATATTAAGCCAGGGTGGGATTTGTTCTTCTGGATTTTTTAAAATTGCTTTTTCTTATATACCTTTCAATTGTTGATAGGAACATAGGAAGCTGCCTTATAGGAAGGCAGGCCATTGGTCCTTCTAGCCCAGTAGTGTCGACACTGGCTAGCAACAGTGGCTTTCCAAAGTTTCAGGCAGGAACTTTTCCTCTCCTACACACTACCACGGAGCTATGGCCCTCTCCCCATAATAATTGACAAAGGATTGGATCCAGACTTAGTCATACTTAGAGTAGACTCATTGAGGGTAATGGGACTTAAAGTAATCATGACTATCTTAAATCCTGTTGATTTCAGTGTGCCTACTCTACGTATGACTAACTCTGGATCCAACCCATTGTGCTTTGATGTGCAAAAAACTGACCATCTTTGTCTTCACAACCTCCTTGAGAGAAAGAGAAATCAGTATTTATTTACAGTGGACATAATGGTGAGCTGAAGTGGAATCACAGTGATATACTAAAGGATTATCTCAAGAACACACAGCTCAGTGTTGGGGGCAGGAGTCTGCACCAGGTTCCAGTTCTATACAACATCCACTGGATTCCACTGGATTCTTGCCCTCCCCCTCCCCCATCGGCCCACTCCAGTTCCCTAAAACTATTTTAAATTGCAGCACATTCTTTATCTCTATTCATTGTTTGTATTTTCTTTATTTCAGTTTCACATTTACACATAATTATAAACCTAGCAGTTCAAGAGGAGTATTATTTATTATTTATACTGCAATGTCAGCTGATTTGTATTTTACCCATGAATTATCTAGAAGCATTAAATTA
This sequence comes from Heloderma suspectum, assembly GCF_057233095.1. Classification (NCBI taxonomy): domain Eukaryota; kingdom Metazoa; phylum Chordata; class Lepidosauria; order Squamata; family Helodermatidae; genus Heloderma; species Heloderma suspectum. The sequence goes on from NC_139458.1 coordinate 58,545,827, forward strand.
TATACCTTCATAGGTAGTCAACAAGACTCTGTAGAGATTGCCCACAATGTGCCTACAAGCTAATTTGTTTACTGAAGATTTGTCGACTTCATTACATTCTCTCTCTCTCCCCCCCTCCACACACAGTAGCTGGATTTGCTAAACGCTGGTTATTTAATTTTTGTTTCAAATAACAAATGGGTGGGCCCATTTTTGGAGGGCAGTGTGTGTGTGTGTGTGTGTGTGTGTAAATAGTGTGTGTCACTACAGCAGAACCAAATAGCACTGGCCATCTGAAGTCTATAAACCTAAGACAGAAGCGCTTTCAAAAATATATAGCTTGATTGTACGTCAGAAAAAGTGAAACTTAATTTTGATTCATTAGGATGCTGGCTGTGTAAGTGAGTTGTCAGGCAAGCAGTCCATGGGTGGCTGCGCTGGCAGTGCGTGGGTTTGTATGGAAAACAAGTATGGCACTGTGAACAGTTTGTTTCAGCCCATAGGTACCTGTGTTTAACACATGTTAGGGATCTGGTGAAAACCTTGTCATATGCACCAATATACTGGAGCAAAATCAAATCACCTAGACTCCCTAATGTAGCTTAAGCAAGTGACAGACAATGTCAGTATTGCTGGAACAACAACTGGTGCAGCCTTCCTTCCCCCTTGGGAGCAATTTGTCCATATGACAAAAATATCCTCCCCAGCTTGGCATAAGGGCCCTTGGCTAACTGAGTGTGGTTCCACAACTGCTATCATTTAATGGGGAAGGAAATGATTGGCAGCTTTCATTATTAATTCAAAATGTGTTATTATATGCAAAATGTATTTTCTGTATCTTCAAACAAGAGCTGTTACATGAAAATAGTGGATTTCATTTTGCATATGTGTGAACTGCAAAGCATATACAGATTATATTCTGTAAACTACATGCCACAAATCAAATGCCTTTTCCTTCAAATCTGTTCTGCAATGGCTCAGAATTAACATTCCATGTATGTGTGCTATAATGGTTCATTCAGTGGGCTATGTATCACTTCTGTATACATCCATTGTTTTAAGAAGCACCTTGTCAAAGATTAATTCATACCCCATGGCTCTGTGTGTACAACACTTAAAATTCAAACTTTGTTGATAACGAACCAAAGAAACTTTGAAAGGTATTTATGATTTACAGTCTGTTTTATTTTACACTAAACTGTTATCACAATGCACGCTCCATCATGTAACATCGAAAAAGATGAATCTGTCCATGCAAGTGTTGTATCACATGCCATAAACCTCAATACAGCACAAAGTAGGACACTTACTTGTGATCTTTTCAAGTAAAATAAATCTAGTGTTGGACTCCAGGACTGAGTAGTCAGCTGAATTTCTGTGAATGTATACTGAGTATGATAGAAAAATATAGATGGTCCCTTATTTTAAGGAAGTCGAATATAGGACATAACCTCCTTGGACATCCATGATGCCTTTTTAAAAACAAACAAACAAAAACAAAAACTCTCTACAGTAGAGCTGAGTACAAAGGAAGGCTGACTATCTTGCAAAAGTCTTCATCAGAATTGGAAGAAGTGCTCCTCTTTAAGTGATTGTTTAGAGACTGTTGGGAAGGAGCTGGAAAACTGTTCATTTTGTGATCCCTGATTAGTTGATTGTGATCTGTATAGCAAGCATTGCCCTCAGCCTGAATGGACAACATTCACCCTCAGTAATGGCAACAAGAAGCTAAACCTGATTGGCCACATATCACAGTGCCATCGTCATATCATTACAAATGAAATAGGAAAAAATGGCCACTGAAGAAACACCAAGGGTTGGAGGATGGAGGAGTGACTGTGAACAGTAATGAAAGATGCAGGATTAAAGGGTTGGGGAGGGGGCTTTGAGACTGCTACTTTCAAGCTAGAAAGTGAACCAGAAACACATTTGGGACAGCCTGATTCCACAGAGTCTCATAGTTCTGAAATGTTGATTTAGCAACCCCAGAGGAATAATGAACATATAATGAACATGAACAGTGTCATAGAAATACTAGGGTTTTATTTATATAGAATTACTTTAGGTCACCTTTAAGGGTGGAGCATAAAAACAGCAATTACAAATAGGACCAGCTGCTTCAAAAACAAACTGCAAAGAAGGAGCCTGATGAATCCCTGATGGAAGCTTATTCCAGAAGTGTGGTGCCGCTACTGAAAAGGCCTTCTCCCTTGTACTTGCTTGCCTAATCATCATTGGCAGGTGAGAAGGGCCTTTGCTGATGTAAGAATCCAACTCCTGAGTAGTCCTAGTGAACCAAAGATTGGATACATAAATTGCAAGCCACAAATAGCTTGTGTTAATGTGTGCTATACAAGGATCTACATTGCAAAATGCATCCTGACTCATTCCCAGAACTCTTTACCTCAGAGTCCTTGTTGCTTTTTACTGCCTTCCTTCTCTCTGTTGCTTCTTCCTATACTCTCTCCTCACCACTTTCTCCTTGTTTCGGTATTCCTGTGTTTAGTCCTGGCTTCCTCTAATGTGTTGCCTTGAGTTTTCCAGCTCTATACTTCTACATTGCCCACCACCATCCATGTATGTTTTCTGCCCATCTCTCATAGCTACTGTTACACTTTGAAAATATAACATCCACAGAACAACTGTTTAAAAATCATGGGATATTTTACAGCAATTATTGGCCAAATAATTTGTAACACGAGTGTAGAAATTCCAATACAGTAAGTATTCGGGACTGATTGTTGTCTTGTAAATCACTCAGAGTCTAGTCCCCTATTAGTGCCAGATGGCAGAACTAAGTAATCCCCATTATCATGAATAGCAGTTAAACACACAAATCTCTCCCCTCCACAGCCTCAAAGAATTGACATTCATTCAAAAGAATTGCTTTTGCCATCAGGTTGTGCTTTTTTTCCTACACTGCTTTTGACCTATGAAAGATGAGGTAGACCAACCTAACACTGATATAAGGAAGAAAAGTCATCTTCGCCTGCTTCCACTGAAGACAATAGGATCTGAAGTTGTGGAACACCAATTGCCATTGGAAGTTATCAGGACACTCCAGATAATTTAATTTTTTTGGAATCTATTCACATAACTCTCTATGGAATACTAAATAAATATGGACATTTAAAAAACAACAATAATCAAAAGTGGAAGGAGGTATTTGTCCATCTTGAACTTGGTATTACTGCTGCTCAAGTAGTTTTTATATGTTGTAGACTTCAGATGCTTCACTTCAAAGACTCCCAGATGGAACTCTGCCTTGCTGCATGCCAAGAAAAGGAAGTTTTACTTTAGTTGACAATGGCTTGATTGGCCTAGTGCAAAAGGTCACCAAACACTACACATGCCTGCTTGGGGCCAAAGCTTAGCAGGGGAATCCTGCCAAGCAGGATTAAGAGATCTATTCTCTCTTCAGTATGCATGCATAACTCTCCTTAGCATCAAGGGCAGTTACGCATGCATGTTAAGAGAAGAATAGACCCCTAAGCGTGCAACAGGATCTTGCAATGTGTCAGACAGCTTGTTTGACACGAGAAAACTCAAGTGAAGAGTGGTAAAAAAAAATGCAGGGAAAGAAAAACTCACAAGAGAAGGGTTTGTTTATTTGTTTGTTTATTTTTTATGTTTGTTTGTTTGTGTGTTTCTATACCACCCAATAGCCAGAGCTCCCTGGGCATGTCACAAAAATTAAAACCACAAAGCACAGCATAAAATTATAAAATATGAAAGCTTAAAACCACAAAATTACAGTACAAACAGAATAAAACCTAGATTTAAAACACAGAGCTAAAAGATTAGGAAGCTATAATGCTAAAATACAGGGAGAATATAAAGGTCTTCACCTGCCAGGTGAATCTCTCTAGAGAGCTCATTCCACAGCAGGGGTGCTACAGCAGAAAAGGCCCTCCTCCTGGTAGACACCCACCTTACTTCCTTTGGCAGGGGCTCACAGAGAAGGGCCATTGAGGATGATCTTAGGGTCTGGGCAGGCACATATGGGGGGAGGCGATCTTTCAGAATATATATATATATATATTCATTCAGTTTAAATGTCATAAGAGAGACATCACATATCCTTACTGAAAAATGAATGCTGACAGTGGATTAAACAATGGCATGGAAATCAGAAATGGACCTCCAGAGAGTAATATAAGAATGTATTCATATATTTCATGAGAAAATGGGAGTCTTCCCCCACCCCACCCCATGGAGCTTCCTACAGTTTTATATACAGTTTTATAGTGGGCAAGGCTTCCTGCAGTTCCTTTATTCCCCTATTCCACGTGTGTGTGTGTACGTGCATATGTGTGTTGACACAGTGTATCTGATTCACAACTATTAGGCCAGGATGCAAAGAAATGCTTGCCCTAGCCTCGTGAAATTTGTCTGTGTAGTCTTTGAACAGAGGATTCCCATGTCATATCACAACCTACTTCTTAAAATTCCACTCTGCTCCAAAAGTAGTTTTCCATATCCCACATGGGACCATTGTTCAAGAGAAAAACTGTCTAGCAGTGCAGTCCTACGCATGTATACATTATGTCAGTGGTGGGGAACTTCCTGCAGTCTGAGGGCTGAATTCAATTTCAGACCAGGGACCACATTCCAGTGATGAGAGAGACATAAGGCAAAAAGGGGTGGGCCCAAAGGCAAAAGGGGAGGGGGAGAAAATGCAAAAAAATACCAGCATATTGTAGTTTCAAGCTCTCACTGCCAGTAACTCAGCCTAAGGAGAGGCATTTCAACACTTTAAGAATGCAGGGGAAAGTGCACAAAGCCAGGACACCACCCAAGTATTGGTGGTTGGGGGAAAGGGATAAGGCCCGGAGAAAGGGCCACAGCCCTCTGGGGAACCCTGGGGGCAGATTTGCCCCCACACACACCTGAGGTTCCCAACCTTGTATGATACATTCCTATAGCTGGACCACTGTAGCCCATGCATTTGTAACCTTGCGTTTAGATTAGTGCTGTGCCGAAAATTTCTCCCACATATTTTTTGACCATTCACTTTCAATTTGATAGAAAAGAATTGCTTTTGAAAATAAATTCAAAGGAGGAGAAACTTCAGAGAAATTGTCATGGGTTGGGTTTGGGGTTCTTGGGTTTACCTTACTTACAAGGTGGCTGAAGAGTGTGCATGAGCGTCCTGTCTGTCATTGTACAGTATTCTCTTTGGCAGCTTGTAGCCTCCTCAGCTTCCCGCACTTAAAGCCATCATGAGGAAGACATTAAAGCCATCATTCCACACATGAGGCCTTTTCAGGTGGTCTGGGAGGCCACAGAGCAATGGGAAGATGTGTGATAGAAAGAGAAAGCACACACAGCACCGTTGACCACCTTGCAGTAATTAGGTAACCACCAAAAGAAATTCACAATTCTGCCTCAGAAAAGTGGAAGCCTCAACACAGTTGATGCTGCTGCCAGCCTGCCACCTACAGAAGCACTGCAATAAACCAAAAACCCTGAGGAAAAAAGAAAGAACTCGTGCAGCAACCCCTGCCAATAGTGAGTCCTATCTATGAGAAACTGTTGGAGAATTTATCCTCCTCTAGGTAGGGATGACGGAGAAATCCGCCACGGACTCCAGTGAGGCTGGATTCTTTAGAATCCGGCCCCCTGGAGTCCGTGGTGGAACGGACTGCTCCCCCCCCGCCACCCTGCGAAGTCTGGTAGGGACGGACCCTACCTGGCGCCGGCTGGTCTGCCGTCCACTGCCGTCCGCAGCCTTCCACTGCTGGGCTGCGGACGCAAATGGTGTCCAGCGTAGTGGATGCCATTTGCGTCCCTGCCCTTGGCCGTGATAGGCTATGTAAATATTTACATAGCCTATCACAGCAAAGAGCAGGGATGCAAATGGCATAGCAGGTGCCATTTGCATGGCAGTGGACGGAAGTCCGGCTGTGGACGGGTCTGGCCAGCGGCTCTGCGGACTCGCTGCTGAGCAGAGCCAGCTGGGAAGGATTCTGGGGGGAGGGACGGATCGCCTCCACCCCCCAGCAGATACCCTGGACTGGACAGGTGAGTGGGGTTCATACACCCCTACCTCTAGGAGAAATTCAGTGAATTTGTCCTCCCAACAAATAGGCTGGAGAATTTTGAGAGGCCATTTGCGTGACCCTTCATGGAGTCACAAAGTGTTGGACACGACTTAATGACTAAACAACAACAAATAGTTTAGATTACTGTAATGTGCTTTACGTGGGGCCACCCTTGTGCTTGGTCTGGAAGCTACAGCTGGTGAGGAATAAAGAGGATAGGATGCTGAGCGAGGAGCCTTGCCAAGCACATTTTACACCAGTGTTGAAGTAACTGCACTGCCTACCTATCAGCTACCAAGCCATGTTCCAGGTCTTGCTGATGGCACATAAAACCCTGAATAACTTCAGTCTGAGTTCCCTGGAAGAGTGCTATCCCTGATAATCTGCAGATTGCCATTTGGTGATTGGGGGAAGGGGGACTTCCAACTAGTGATGGCGTCCTGGAAGGGGGATTTCCAAGTGATGGCATCCACCTTCTGGAATGGCCTCCTTCCCTGGTATTTGAGAGGTGCTTACTGTGGCATGTTTTAAGTGCCTTTTAAAGACTCATCTCTTTACACAAGTCTGTCCTGAATGATTGTGCTGCCCAGTTAGTTTGTTTAGTACTTATTGCATCTTCCATTTTGGTTAGAAATATTTTATTTCTAAATAAAAATAGAATTTTTTATTTCTATAAAATAAAATAGATTTTATTTTATTACGATGCATATTTCCATCCTTGATTTTGTAAACCATAGATAGATGACAGATGATAGATAGACAGATAGAGTGAGTGAGTGAGAAGTATATATTGTTTCATCTGCTCTAGAAACTGCATTGAGTTTTAACTATGGTTTATCCAAACAAACCAGGAAATGAAACCACAGTTACACCATGTCTTGTTTGGTCAAACTATAGCTTAGCTAACCACAGTTTGTTCCAGTTCAAATGAAACAATGAACTGTGAGTATTTGAAAATGAAAGTGGCTGTTTGCAATATTTCCCTTTTGCTGCACTGGAGGAGGAGGAGGAGAGGACATGACCCTGAGAAAAACACTATGCTTTAGGCTGCAATCCTGTGATCACTGGGAGGGTGTCCCAGGGGCCATAGAATGGAGTCAATCTCTCTTTTCACCCTCAGAGAGGGAGATCTACAGATGGAAAGAGAAATTTGCCCTGGCAAGACATGGAATCCTCTGCTGTCCTTGCCACTGTGCTGTCAGTTCTTTGACAGTGGTAATAGCAAAAGGGGGATGTTCTGGGGGACTCCAGTGGATCAGGGGAGGCTTAGGATCTGCCAAATCCAAAGCCTTCCCATTCCCTGGAAACACCTCCAGAACAGGGGAAAATATATGCCAGCCCTGGAGCCAGCATACTTATTTCCCTCCACACCTACCCCCTTGTGACTTTGGTGATTCCTCCACCAGGGATTCTTCCTCTCCCACTTTCACTGGATTACTCTGCTTGTATTATGTCTCAATGCAGCTGGCCCTGTATTTATCCTACAGGGCCGGCTGTAGGATAAATAGCATCCTGGACAAGGAGCTCCTTCAATGCCACCTTTCCAAGTCTGCTTACAATTTCTTCTGTTATTATATATAGCCCTTTATAGTAGCTGTAGTTCTTACAGTGCTTGGTAATGTTGTCTCAAAGCAGAACTGTGTTCTGTTGATTTTTATCTAGAACAAATGACATTAAACTGGACATTGAAAAAGAAAATTCTTTAAAGCTAACTGCTAGAAGGTTATTTTTATAGTTGCTACCCAAACCTGTAGAACTTGGGGGCGGGGGGAGGTAAAGGCACTTTTTGCTTCCTTTCGCCTGGGGAATGCTTGGAGTTGTAGGACTTTCTTCTGTCTAAATATGCATAGCATTGTGCCTTAAAAAACTTAGATATCTTGGATCTAAGTGAGATCCTCTGGAGAAGATTTGGAGGGTGCACGTGGGGCTGTAAGGCAGAGGAGAGGATGTGGAAGACCCGTTCCACAAACAGTATCCTTTCACTGGCAGAATGACAGTTCTGGATGTAACCCAATGTATTTTTAATGTTATTTTCATTAAGCTATGCATTTTTTGTGTGCACTTTCCCCCTAAGATATGCATTTTGTATGTAATATTTGATGTCAAAATTCAAAGCATGACTTTTGAAGGATAACCGAGTTTCAGGCTATTGGTTTGAAAGTTGAATTAGGTAAATTCACATTAAAATTCAAACCATACAGATGTCTTGCCCATCCCTAATGATGAAGACCCTGAAGCAAAGTGGTGTTTCTTCATGGACACTGGGGCAAAGTCATAACAACACTGGCAGTGAAAAAAAAAAAGGATTTAAAATACATTAGAAACCCCTAACAATCATAATACAGTTAAAGAAGACCCCGGCATGTTTTCTTTTCTTTCTCATTTTTTGCCGAGTTTCTCACGCATAGCAAACATTTGGTGCTTGAGTTACTGAACATCTTTGAAGGGCCCCATGAAGTGTGAGAATTTCTGAAGGGAATCATTCCATCCAAGTGACTGAGAACATTCCAACTGTGGGGGGTGTCCTAGCCCTTCTTCCATCACCACCTGTTTCTTGGGATTATTTTTGTTTGTTTGGGCTTTTTTGAACAAAAAGTAAAAACTGTGCAAAAATACAACTTTACTGGAGGCTTCAATTTTGGTAACAAATCTTGCCGACCTTTCTCAGTTCTTGCGGAGTGAGGATTGTAGGTTTCTAGGCTACAATGAACTGCTGTTCTATCCTTTTCTCTAATTTTCAAATTAAGCAGTAACAACACCTAATTATTCCTATTAATTAAACTTTCCTCACTCTCTACTGACTCTGATAATTATTTTTGTGTGTGTTTTTTTAGAATAACTATCCTTGCACTTATGTCATAAAATTTTCTGCCTTTTTCCCTTTTATAATATTTGTATTCAAGACAAACAACAGGAGGTTGAATTCAGGCCATTTAAAAGAAACATCTGCTGACATTTATTCATATGCTACATGTTCCACTTTCATCATTGAATGTAATGATAAACACACATTCCAGTCAATAATGGCAGTTCCCAGCCAAGCTTTACAAATGGTCTCTTTAACACCTAAATTGACAGCTCGGGAGAATTTCAGATAGAAGCTAAATATGGTACTTTTGGACACTCTTTTCCTAAGTCTAGAATGATTGGAAAGCATTAATGAGAATGTGCATTGTATACAGGCAAAAACTTGACATGCATGGGTAAATGTTCCAGGATTTACTATTTTATAAAGTTGTGTGTGTTTTTTTTTAAGAAAAACATTGCACACCAATACAGAGAGTGTAGGGTAGAGTGCAGTATCCCAAATAAGGAAACATATGGTATTCTCTTAAAGAAAGAAATCTCTGTATATATTAAAATAAAAAAAACTTGACATCTTATTTAAATGTCAGAAACAAATGTTGCTCTTAAATAAAATCGGATTATTTTTGTTGGCTCTTCACATCATAAAATAATATTGCTTTCTGATTAGCACTAAAGTGATGAACAAAAATTAATTTCTTACCTGTATGCAATTTTGGTATTCTTTTCAAGACTTGTGAAATATATACCCAGTTCACAAGCCATTTTAAAATGAATAGCTTTATAAAGATCTAGCTTTTGCAATAGGAATAAAATTAACTGATGTCCTAATTGGATCCCTTAAAAAAAATTGGTACTGCAAATAATGACTTGTCTGAATTTTAATTGATATCCTTTTACATTTTAATACAGGTTGATTAACCTTCTTATAACTGAATCTTACAATAATTTCAAGTCAAGCAGAAAAATCACAGCTTTTACCAAACTCCTTCATGTGTGAATAGTTTTTTCTTACAAAATTCTGGCATAGTTCAAAATGGGTCATTCACTATTTAACAAGTTTTAAAAAAACAAAACCCTACATGTTTAAAAATAATGAATGCAAAAAAAATAATTATAGGATCACAAAGTTATCTTGCACAGTATAACAAAAACTATCAGTTGAGGAACACATATTAAAGACCTGGAGCTCTTAGATCTGGAAACTTACTGAAATAACGTTAAAGTCATTACTTGAAATGAATTTTAATGGATGGTAAAGCAGCAATGCACAGTTTTCTAATATTTTTTTTCTATCTTGGGGAATCTGTTTGCTAATGAACCAGGAGCTATTGATCATAACAATCATTATGGACATGCAGTAAACTACTCAGTGAACAGCATACATGCCAGTTAATGTGCTCTGGTCTTCTTTTTCTTTTTTACACATTTATATCAATAATTATCTGCAAGATTCTTGCAAATCAGAATGCACAACATGTATTCAGTGATACAAACAAGGACCCTAGGACTACAGGTAGAGTGACTGGCTCTTATAGTCCAATCCACAAAATAATAACAGCAGAATAATTACATTTTAAGCCAAAGTGAACGTGTTGGATTTTGATTGAGTCATACTTAGAGATACCTATTAAAATCAAGTTAGTTATGACCAGTGATGGGTCTACTCTAAATATGACAAAGTCTGTATCTAAGAAAAAGTATTTAGTGCCCCATTCCTCAATCTAGATGAGCATATTTAATCTGAATTTAATCTGATTACGGTGCTTTTCAATTTAATTATTACTGGTGCTGCCACTCATAACAGAATATGAGTTTAATATTGGAGTTCCTTCAGTTCAGGCATGTTTGGTGTGTTCCATGCAGGGTAACATGTAAAGGGTAACCTTGGTTAACATGTAAAGGGTACCATGCAGCGTATCCCACCCCCGCTTGTCCCTCTGACCACTAGATTAGAGAATACCATGTACAGCAGCTGAAGTGTGCGTTTATGTTTGGGATGAAAGATAAAATACAAAGAGGCAATCACATCATTGGGAAGTAACTCATGCTAGAAGTATACTTTAACTACCTTAGTACCTTACTGTGTGTGTGTGTGTGTGTGTGTGGTTTATTTAATTGAATGTAAAAAAAAGAAAAAAGGATGCCATACGCAATATGTAGAGAAAACTACAATGGACCTAAGAACAAGATTCTATAACCACAAATTTGTGATTCTTACCAAAAAAACTGGAGCAGCCTGTTGCAAGACATTTCAGCTGTCCTGCACATAGTCTCTCAGATTTACAGTTGCTTCCAATACAACAAACAAAAGACCCTGATATGCTTGACAAAGGAGAAAATCTCTGGATCTATAGACTGAGAACTCTTAATCCAAATGGTCTTGATTTGGAGGACAATTCATAAGCATTATACCACTCATACCTCTGTTTTTTCTCCTAAGGAACTTTCAGCTCCAGGAATGGACAATGGAACCAACTACCTAGGGAGGTGGTGGGCTCTCCCACACTGGAGGCGTTCAAGACGAGGCTGGACAGCCATCTGTCGGGGATGCTCTGACTTTGATTCCTGCATTGAGCAGGGGGTTGGACTCGATGGCCTTGTAGGCCCCTTTCCAACCCCACTATTCTATGATTCTATGAATTCCAAACTGCCCCTCCTGATACCCAGTTAACAGTACAGCTACTGATGAGGGCAGAAGCTGAATCGTTTAGCTTAAAATATATTTTAATACTCTGTTGTTAGATAGACAGACTATCATCTATGATAGATCTATCTGTCTGTCTGTCTATCTATCTATCTATCTATCTATCTATCATCTATCTATCTATCTATCTATCTATCATCTATCTATCATCTATCTATCTACAGACAACATATGCATGGTGACTGAGTATGCAAGGGGGAGGATTGGGATTGCATTGCTCCCTGTCACCCCATTCCTGATCTCCACATGTTCTTAATTACTTCTGAACAGGGCCTCTGCATTAACAACCCCTGGAAAAATGCAGGGTGCGGTTCACATGTGCACAGATACATTATAACACATCATGATCTATGTGTGGTGCATGTGGTGCAGCCGCCGGGTGCAATCCTGGTCCCTTCATAGCCATGATCATTCACCATGTAGATGTTATCTGAACAAGGCTTACAAAAAGCTTTTTTCTTTCTTTCTTCCTTATTGCAATGAGCTGGCTAAAGATCATTTGATCAATTGTATGTATTGAATTCAGTTACTATAAAATATGAGTAATTCAGTAACTGAATTCAGTTACTATACTATATGGACTCGATGGTCTTATAGGCCCCTTCCAACCCTACTATTCTATAATTCTATGAGACCCATTCTAACTCCTGGAAGGACAAGCAAGGAAGTTCTTAGACATAGCAGAAGTAGAATATGCTGGCACACCTAGTATGCCGGGTCTTGTAGCATGGATGCATATTTTTTTAAACACTGTGAGATGCTGAGGTCTGGACAGATTATTCAAGAAATAAAGACATTTGGTAGTATGCAATGGAGGCTTTCCACAAGAGGAAAGCACTTCCACTCGCCCAAGGCGAGGCACTGATTTTCACTGATTCTCCTTACCTTCTGCAGTCCTTTGTATGATGTTCTGTAGTGTCCCAGGGGGTTCCCAATCCCATTTCAGGGGCACAAAGGGGCAACAGAAAGTGAGATATCAGGGTATCGGCAATCTAGTGCCACCTTCTGTACTGGAACTTCAATTAAAGTTTGTTCAAGTTCATTAAACTATCAAGTTGTGTTGGATCATCTGCTAGAAAATGCCAGAGAGCAGATTTTATGAAAAGTACAAGATAATCTTTTTTAAGGGCCTTTATCCTAATACTAGGATAGCATTAATCCTAGGATAGTGGTGTTCCTAACACTAAGGCTGAAATAAGATTTTTGACAGAAACTGTCAGAAACTCATACAGGTATAACATGCATATTTGAAAGTCTACATTTGACCTCACCACTAGGGTTACAGCTTCTGTTTTTTGTTGGTGCTGAGCCATTGCATCTTAACTTCTACTTGAACAGAACAGTTTTAATAGAATTAAGGGCAAAGTGGTGTGCATATTCAGGAGTAGCATTTTAAAATACAATGTAAGGTGAGGGTAACTTTAAACACAGAGCTGCCCTTTTTGAAGGGCAGTATATTTTCTTTTTTTAAAAAAGAATTCAACATTGCATTATTCCAGGGTGGTTAATAATCCACAACGCTGAATTCTATTGTGGCTTATTCCATGTGGTAGTATCTGTTCCATGTGGCAGTATCTTTTCTTTTTTGAAAAAGAATTCAACATTGTTGTGATGTCTGAATCCAGTGAAGGCAGGTGATAGGGGTGGTTAACAAACCACCCAGCAACCCTAAAATAGACCATGGGTTGCGCTGGGTGGCTTGTTAAGCACCCCAACCAATGACCCTCACTGAGTTTGGAATGCCATTAGCTCTGTTTTAAATATTTTATTGTATTTTAAATCTCTGCATCGCTGCTATGTTTTATTTTGGTTTGTATTTTTATATTTTAGTTTTAAGCTTTTACATTTTATATTGCATTTTCTGATGCATTTTGTGGTTTTAATTGTTGTGAACCACCCAGAGGGCTTCAGTTATTGGGTGATATAGAAATGCAATAAATAAATAAATAACCACAACAAGGTAATGTTCCAGTGAGGGTAATTATGTAAATCTGTCCAGCATGTGACTGGCACAGGCAGGCTGATTAACAAGCCACTGTGGCTTATTAACCACCCTGCAATTGTGGGAACTGTGTCACGTATTTATATTTCTGGCCAGCAATTAGAGGGTGGAATTCTGGTTAGGCCAGTAAAAATCTAGAGGGGGGCAACTAAGGATGGTCAGATCAGATCAGAGAATCTTAGTCTTGCAAAGATTGCCGGATTTTCAGAATTCAGCTCATTCAGTCTCGTTTTCTGCATGAATTTGCCAGTTTGTAAAAAGTCTGCACAGAAATTTGTACTTTTTTGGAAACATTTTTCCCAAATTTATGCATTTTTCTGCACATTTTTCTAATGTGCTCATCCTTGCCCCCCAATTACTCTCATTGATATCATGCAGCTGTGTGCACTTCTCTCAAATATATGCATTTTGTCGACAAGCTCAGGAAAAAAAAAAAAAGAATTTTGGGATGCAACTCTGTCTTGGCTCACTTATTAGCCCAGGAGCTGTGAATTTGCTAAAGTTGTATTGCAAACCCAACAGATCAGATGTCTCAGGTTACTAGCAACCCTTCTTTATATCCACTATGAGAATTACAGAGACAAAATATCACCTCCAAATTTAAAGTTTGCTCATTTGGTTTTGCCACTAGCTATCAACAGCAATCAAATACCTAATCCCGCCACAAGCCTTCTATCAATTACACCAAATATTGGAATCAATGTAAGCATTAGATGCAGCCTCAATGTTCTTCTCAGGAAAAGGTTAGAGGAATCCTGTTGGTTCCAAATAGTGGGATATTACTAGTGCAATCCTAGAGATGTCTAGCTAGAATTAAGTCACATTGTGTTCAGTGGGGCTTACTCCCAGATAAGTGGATATAGAATTGCAGATAAGGAGAAAGTTTAAAGCAGACCAAGAATTCTTACACATTCACGGTAATTCCCCCCCCACACACACATCTCCTATAGGAGACCCTTTGAGCTCTTGCATGAAAATACAAGCAAGAGTGGAAGTGGGGGGATTTGTTAGAGGTTCCCCCCTGCCACCCACTGTACTAGTGTTTTTGTTCCAGCCAGGGACTTCTGTCTGTGTATATCCAATAGGTTACATTAAATGCATTGGGTCGTATCCAACACTGGCCATCTGCCACCAGAGCAGAAACCACTGGTGCAACAGATTTCATCTCCTTCTGCCAGCCCCCAAGCACCCCCCCATCTGCTCCAGAGGGTTGTGAGAACACCAAGATCAGATCTGGGGAGCCCGGGGGGGGGCCCTGCATGGGGGAGGAGAGCATGGGGAAGTGCCATTGCTTGAGCAGATGTCCACTTGCGCTATGTTGGATTTAAGCCATCATTTGCTCTTGTCTCCCTGGTGTTGTTGTTGTGTTCTTTTAAAATGGCAGTCATGTGAGAGAGGAAATCAGGATGGAGACTTTATTGTATGGAGAGGGAATTGTCATGCTGTGATCCGGAAGAAAATCTCTCTCTCTCACCTATGTGCTGGGGCTCTTTCTACAGACATCTAATGAATGCATGTAGATGAGGGGTGGAGCTTGCTGGCACAACACCACTCCTCCCCACATGCACATTCATTGTACCAACCAAAGACTGGTACTGTCTCTAGTATAGTGATGGCCATGTTAACTAGGGCTAATATGGAGCATAAAGCTGCAACCCTATACACACTTATCTGGGAGTAAGTCCCATTGAACTCTATGGAACTTATGTCTGAGCTGACATGAATAGGATTGCACTCTCAGGTTCCAATCTAATACGCAATTACCTGGGCATATGTCCCAATGAACTCCATGACACTTCTGATTAGGCATGTATAGGATTGCACTGTAAATGCAAGTTATTTCAATGGACTCAAAACCATCCTGTTAATGCCACTGTAAATTATTTCCCTTTGTCATCCCCCCTTCACTTACTTCTTGATTAAACACATTTCATCAACGTATATTTTATATGAGGAGCTCAGAGTAGGAAAACCCTGAGTGTGGGTTCTGGATTGTTTTAGCTCATGAACTGTTATAAATAGTTTTATATTTCTCTTTCTCTCTTACATAGGGAAATTTATATAGATTGATAGAGATAGAGATATAAAACTATTGCAACAAGGGAGAGGGCCTTTTCAGTGGTGGCTCCCCATTTACGGAATAATCTTCCTGATGAGGCCCACCTGGCACCAACATTGTTATCTTTTCAGCGCCAGGTTAAAACTTCCCTCTTCTCTCAGGCATTTGGCAGCGTATAATGAGTCTCTGATTGTCTCTGGGTGATGGTCTTAAATTGTTTTAGGTATATGTTGTTGTTGTTGTTGTGTGTTATTTGTTCTATGTCATTCTGTGAATGGTTTTTATATTTTATGTAAGGTATTTTAATGCTTTTTAATTTTTGTGAACCGCCCAGACAGCTTCGGTTATGGGGCAGTATAGAAATATAATGAATGAATGAATGAATGTAATTAATTAATTAATGTATTGTCTGTGAAATGCCTTGGGGAATTGTTGTTAAAAGGTGGTATGTAAATATTTGAAATATAAATTAAAAAATGTTCTGAAATGGCATACTAGTTCTTTCAGTCCCTGATTAGGAGGAGCTGGGAGATGCAGCTGTTTGACATCATTATGTTATGTGATACTATTTGACACTGGTGTAACCTCACTCCCTCTTCCAGCAGCAACACTGCTGTAGGAGTGAGCTATGACACCTGGGCTTGTAGATGAGATGGGATAAATGTGAATGAAGATGCCTGTGGCTGAAACAGTGGTTGCCCTGCCTCTAGACAGCTACTTCACTTCTTCTAACTATGAGAAAATAATATGCAGTTCCATAGTCTCTAAATCAATCCAAAACCCACCCACAAAGACTTTCTAAGACTGTCTTTTCCCATATGAGTCTGCCTGGGTCCTAAGATCTTTGGAAGAAGCCCGTCTTTTGAGACTGTTGCCTTCAGAGGCATGTTTGCTGATGATGCGAAACAGGGCCTTCTCGGTGGCCACTCCCTGGTTGTGGAATGCCTTGCCAAAGGAGACTAGGTTTACTCTCTCTCTCCTATCCTTCTGCCACTGGCAGGCAAAGACTTTTTTGTTCAAGTGGGCCTTTGGCATATAACTGGGTCTGTTGGGTTAGATGCTGTTTTTACTCTGTTATTGTTGTGTTTTTAATTGTGTTTTAATGTGTTTGTTTTATTATTGTTTTTATCATGTTTTATTTGTGCCTGTAAGCTGCCTCGAGTACATTTGTCTTGGTAGAAAGGCAGGGTACAAATCAAATAAATAAGTGGAGTGCTTCGTAAAATTATACTCAGCTAAAGGAATGAAATTCTCCCCCTCCTTTTGCACCTTCTTTTTTCATTTCCAGTCTTCTTTGCCCATTGGACGCACTCATTTTCTGTTCCCCACCTTCCCCCTGGTCTCCCCTATCCCCACTTGGATACTTACATTGAAGCAGTTTATCTGTTCTGTTGGTTGGTACGTGTTGCTGTAGACATCAACAAAACCCTCCAAATTCCATATGATAAAACAACATTTTAAAAACCTGGCTGTTCAGGTGGGAATTTGGGGTGGGTTTAGGGTTGTTTTTAGAGCAGTGTTGTTTTATTGTTATTCGTTTTTTGTTCAGTTGATTATGCAAATTTGTTATTAGTATTGCACGCTTCCTAGAGTGTACGGCCAGATGGGTGGCTAATAAATCAAATAAATAATTAAGCAAACAAACAAACAAACATTGATTTGATCTATCAGATATTCCAAAACGGTTCACTGGAAAATTATTTGATGCTAACTTTGGAAGCAAAATTATTTCAGCTCTGACACTTTGTATGTATCTAGCACTTTCCCTCAAAGCAATTAACATGCATTATCAACATGTTTGAGCCTGAGAAACAGTGGTTTGCCTACAGCTTAATAAGCTGAGTTCTGAACAAACCTGGTACCCATGCAGAAGTGCATGCACACAACCCCTTTCCTCCTCCTTTTGCAGAACGAGCAGACCAGGAAGCCTCTGACTAACCACAGTATCCTATTTAATTTGAATCTGGCTTGACTGCTTGTGCTGCCAATGGAGGCGTGAAGGGGCTGCATATGCAGTCAAAAGGCTTATTAAGCCAAGACATAATTGCCCAAACATGTCCAGTGAGCCTGTGACTGAGATGAGACCTGAATCTAAGATCATAGCTCATAGCTTGTGCTCTTAACCAATACGTTCCATCTGCTCCTAACAAGCTGCAGCGTTCCTCATTGCTGCTTCTACCTGCTGCAAGTCTAAGAATCTGCTTCAGTGTATTTTATGTGCTTAGATGTAATGTAATTTGAATAAAGGTGAGGACACTGATAGGTAAGATGTTAAAAGCTTGGAAAGAAACAGAAATGGCTGCCAAACTGGTCTTGAGAGCTGTTTTGTAGTCCCAGATCAGACATAATGACAAAATATGAGTGTGCAGTGATCACACTATAGCTAGTTAAAACAAACCAGGATCAAATCATGGCTTGATATCCTGGCTTGCTCACTGACCACATTTCAAACAAACCACAGGTCCTGAGTTCGGAGTAGTGCTATGCCAACACTGCCCCCAGCCTTAGTTTCATGAGCCATGAAAGTTGCGGTGGCGGGGGGGGGGGATTTCTGCCATTTTTGGAAGGGCAGGAGAAAAATTATGAAATTTGACGAGCGGTTGAGAGTTTTACCTGAAAAGTGGCAGCAGGCATTTCTCTTCTTCCTTTTCCTTCTTTATTTTTTGGGGAGGCGGGGGGGAGTGGAAGCATTCCTCCAAACAGCCTGGCAGCCATTCCTTTCCTACAATACCATTACATGATGTAGCAGAGAGCTTCAGCTATTGGGTGGTATAGAAATGAAATGAATGAATAAATAAATAAATAAATAAATAATTCCAAGTGTCAGTTGGTAGAAAACATGGCAGCCCCCCCCCCCCCCCGGCATTTTTTAAGGCCTCTGTCATTGTTGCCACTTTATAGCTTTCTACCCCTTCAGAAATTTTGTATTTTTTCTCCAGTTCTCCAAAGATGTACTGCCTTTATGCTGCACCCCGTCCTTTATGAAGGTCCCTCCAAGTTCTGCAAACACAGTTCACAGAACTTTCACCCCAGCTCTAGGAGGACGAGGAGGAGGCGGAAGAGAGGGGAGGGAGGAAGAGTGTGTGAGCCTGAGGCTCATCCAGGTTTACTCTCATAACCTGAACTAGCCTGTAGACTCTGTTGCTGCAGAGGGAGACAAAAGAAGCTAAAATGAGGTCAGAACTCTACAATAGATATCTGTGTTATAAAACGGTGGATGGGTTTATCATATTTTAAGAGATTTAGGGTGCAATCCTATGCATGTTTAGACAGAAACAAGTCCTACAACTCCCAGCATTCCCCAGCCAGCAACAGCAGACAACAAGCTTGGATTGAAAATTGGGCCACATTTATAGAAATATTTGCAAAGGGGTAACTAGGACGGGCATCTAACTAGGGATGGCGGAGAATTTCTCCCCGAAACTTCGGGGGGCCGAGCGCCAACGTGTTCGGCCCCCCGAACAAGTTTCGGGGAGAAATCCTCCGCCCCCCCGCCCCCCAACCCCCCCCCCCCCCCGGGATGGGACTTACCTTCCCTGAATGTCCCTCCCGGCGGCGGGTCCGGCTGGCGGTTCGTCGGGTGTTCGAGCGGGGCAGGAGCGGCAGCTGGTCTTTCGACCGGCTGCCGCCCCCGCCATTGCAATCAAAGAAAAAAAACAAAACACGTCCCCTGATAGGCTACGTGACGATTCACGTAGTCTATCACGGCTAGATTTGCAAAGTCAGCCATGATAGGCTACGTGAATCGTCACGTAGCCTATCACGGGTGACTTAAAAAAAAAAAAGTGTGTACGGGTAATGGCGGCCCCCATAGGGAGCCGCCATTCCCGTTCCTTATTTGGTCGCTGTAGTCTACGTAAATGTTTACGCAGACTATGGCGAAAATAAGGGCAACGCTATTTGCGTTGCCCTTATTTTCGCCGTAGTCTACGTAAACATTTACGTAGACTACAGCAACTAAATAAGGAACGCGAATGGCGGCTCCCTATGGGGGCTGCCATTCGTGTACGCGCTTTTTTTTTTTTTTAAAGTCACCCGTGATAGGCTATGTGACGATTCACGTAGCCTATCATGGCTGGCTTTGCAGATCTAGCCGTGATAGGCTACGTGAAGCGTCACATAGCCTATCAGGGGGCTTTTTTTTTTTTTTTTTTACTTCCGCGTTCGCGGCCGGGCGAGGCGAGGCGCCTCCTCCCCGGCCTGAATTTTGGCCGGGCGAGGCGAGGCGCCTCCTCCCCGGCCTGAATTTCGGCCGGGCGAGGCGGGAAGCCTCCTCCCCGGCCTGAATTTCGGCCGGGCGAGGCGGGAAGCCTCCCCCCCCAGCCTGAACTTCGCGGGGGGAGCAGCAAAGCGCTCCCCCCCCACCGCGAACAAGCTGCGAGAAAAGGTAAGTGACTTTCGTCCACCCCTACATCTAACTGTGTCAGCGGCTAGCTGACACTTCTAGGGCGAAAACACACACAGCCTGAGGGGTGGTGTTGATCTCGCCATCCCTCCGGACTGCCCCTTCTGGGGGAGGTAGACCTTCCGGTGTCACCCCCAACCCGGTGCCGCATAACACCTGGGTGAGTGAGTAGGGTTGGTCTCCCAGGCAACCCTTATCCCCCCGCCGAGCCGCACAACCTGTTTGGGGGGCCTCAGACGTCACCTGTCACCATAAGGTGCCTCTGCGTGCACACCATTCCTACTCCCTTTCCTGTTTTGCCCGTCCTAGCCGCCACAGGAGTCACAAGCCTATTGCTTGTGAAACTCCCCCCACCTGCGCAGAAGAACTTCCCGCAGGCCCCTTTGCAGATTGGCCAAAAATAAGTCGTTGCCTATGTCTGACAGGTGGACGCCGTCCTGCCTGTAAAGCTCCCTCCTAGTCCAATGGATTCCTTGGTGGTTGATATAACCGTCACCGTGCTCTGACAACCCACGTGCCAGTTCTCTGTTCACCTTGTCCCGGGCCCGTTCCATGGCCGCATTGCTCTGCGCCCTCCACATGATTCTCGGGAGCATTGAGGACCATAATATGGTCACCCCCGGCCAACGATGTCGGATCGTCCGCAGATCAGCCAATGCTTGCTCAATCAAGCCTTTTCCAGGCTTGTAGCCCAGATCGTTCCCTCCTAGGAGCAGCACCAGGACCTGTGGAGGGAAACTGACCAAACCTTGTTGAAAGAGTGTGGGAAGAAGACTGTCCCATCGCATACCCCATCGGCTGAGCCATTGTATTGCCACCTGTTGGGGAAACTGCAGCCGGGATCCGAAGGCCGATGTAGAAGCTCTGCGGGCAGCCCAAAAAACCATACTGTGCTCACAAATGAGCACCTGTACCGGCATTGGTCGAATCCCATCTAAATAAAACATTGGGGAAGGTGAAGAGAATCATCATGAAGCATCAGGCAACTTGCGAATGTAAGAGCGGAAGGCCCTGGAGCGCCATCTCCCTACCGCCTTCACTTGCTTGGAAGAAAAGCCTATGGCAGCTGCCATAGAGGCCGCCCCAATATGGAATGAGTGAGTCCCAAAACGATAATGCCCCAGACCCAGTGTGGTCAAGGCTAACTTAGTGACTGCCCAAAATTGGAACTTTGTCAGTGGTGAACCGTCAGCATGGCAAAATAGGGGACCCTCCTTTGCCCCGCGATGCTCAAAGAAAGCCTGCAAGGCCCTGACAGGGCATAACTCGTCAGCCTGGGCCTGGTTAAGGGTCACCTTGCCTGACTGATCCGTTTTTGAATGTTGAATATGGAGGTGAATCAGGTTAGAATGGATCAGGATATCGGAATACCTCAAGGCCCTCCCGGTGGTGTCGGATTTGGATGCCCAGACCAGTTCTGAAATCCTAAGGGCCCCCAAAAAGGCTGTTAAGGCCGCAGCGTGAAAGAGGGAGGCTTCGTATGGAGAAGAGCAAATGGAGGGCCACAATGCCCGAAGCCCTATAAGAATAACTGGTGACAAAGGATGTCTGGAGTCTGGCAGGGCGGGAGACATCTGTGCCCAGCCTTGCACAGCCTTCCTGATTCAGAAATCTGAGGTGGAGTCCTCCACCCCTCGCACTTTGGCCCAGAAGGCCAAAGAGGCGAGCTTCCCCAAAATGGTCCTAGCAGATAGTCCCTTATTATGCAGATGTACACAGAATTGTAACAAGTGGTTCACAGGTAAGGGCCACACATCCTGCAACTGCAGTCCACACCTGAAGGCGCTAAACTCCCTACCTGCTCTCTTGTAGGCAGCTCTAGTGCTGGGGGCTATAGAATTCAGGATAGCGTGTTCGACTTGAGAGCGCCAATCTCCCACAGTTCGTCTGGCATGGGGTCTGGCAGCGGATGTGCCCATGGAGCCAACGCACGGAACCGGTCGATCTGGTTTCGTGACAAAGCATCGGCTACAGGGTTCCCCAGACCCGGCACGTGGCAGGCACGGAACCATATGTTGTGGCGTAGGCATTGGAGAGTAAATGCTCTAACTAACTCCATAACCCTTTGGTTTCTGGAGGATAAAGTATTAATGACGTGCACTACTGCCAAATTGTCACACCAAAAAAGAGCGACAGCGTTGGCCATCAATTCTGCCCAAATATGTACAGCCACGTAAATGGGGAAGAATTCCAGGAAGGTGAGGTTACGACAGATACTGCCGGCAGCCCAGCTCTCTGGCCACTGGCCCCGGCACCACCGGTCTTGCCAGATTAGCCCAAAACCAAAGGTGCCAGCCGCATCCGAATGGATCTGCATGTCGGCTCGTAGAAGTAACTCATGCCTCCAAAAGGAGATGCCATTAAAGTTTCTCAAAAATTTAAGCCATACCCGCAGGTCCATGCGCATAGCGGAGGTGACTCTGGTGCGATGATGCGGTAGTTGAAGACCCTGCATTGCCCAGCTGACCCGTCGCAGGAATGCGCGGCCAGGGGCCACTACCCTACAAGCGAAGTTCAAATGGCCAACTATATCTTGGAGGGCTCTAAGGGAGACTTTACGAAGGTGCAAGATGGATTGGATCTTATTCCTAAGTATCAGCAATTTATCAAGAGGGAGATGAGAACACTGTGCGAGGGCATCGAGCTCGATTCCTAAGAACGTCAAAGTAACAGCTGGGCCCTCTGTCTTCTCGTGTGCCAAAGGGACACCTAAATCTGAGGACAGGGATATGAATGCCTTAATCAGGTCAGAGCATTGACTGCCGTCCCCGGGTCCAGCAAACAAGAAGTCATCCAAATAGTGAACCACATCGCCGCAGCCCGTCTTATCCTGTATGGCCCATTCCAGAAAGGTACTAAATGTTTCAAACATGGCACAAGAAATGGAGCATCCCATAGGGAGGGCGCGGTCGATGTAAAATTTGTCCTGGAAGGAAAATCCCAGCAAATCAAAATCCAGAGGATTGATAGGCAGAATGCGAAAAGCGGATTTGATATCACATTTGCCCATCAACGCCCCGCGGCCCAGGGCTCTTATCATGGCTACCGCAGTGTCGAAGGAAGTGTAATGCACGGAACATAGGGAATCTGGGATTTCATCGTTAACAGACTGTCCTTTGGGGAAAGAGAGGTCATGAATTAACCTGAACTCACCGGGCGATTTCTTGGGGATAATTCCCAAAGGGGAAATCCGCAGGTTGGGTAGCAGGGGCGAGGAAAAGGGGCCGATGACCCGACCTGACTGAACTTCTTTGTTAATTTTGTCTTGCACCAAGTGCCGCATGCTAAGAACAGACCGGTGGTTACCGGTCAAATACGGCTTTCGCAGACCCATAAAGGGGATCCTGAAACCCAGTGTAAAGCCACGTTCCAAGTAGATCGCTGCCCGACGATTTGGGTAACACCTTAGAAGTTGAAGGAGCGGAAGAATCTTAACTGGGCTGGGGCCCTTTGTGAGGGGGAGGGTGCCCACCACCATGTTTTCTGCCACCATGGCCATCCCTTGGGGAACCTCTCCAACCTCTGGCTCTCGGGCAGGAGGAGCAGGAGTGTTGACCGCCACAAAGAGAGCACTCGTGCTGGAAGCGGCATGGGTTTCAGGAGCAGGAACCTTTGGAGCTGAACTCCCAGCACAGCCAGAGGTGTTGAACCCCTGGACCCGCAATAGGCCTAACGGCTATTGCGGGCGACAGCTTGGCCAGGATGTGGCCGCTGTCGGACCTGTCGCCGAAGCCTGGCCTAGAAGGGGTCATGAATTGGAGCCAAAGGTCCTGGTCCTTCAGATCCCAGCGCATGGAGGGATCAATGGCGGCCCTCCTACGAAAGGCTTCATTGTAGGCCAGCCATGCACTCCCTTCATATTCGGTGTAAGCCCTGTATATTACGTCAAGGTATTTGGTGAGAACCCAAGCCCTCTCAGGGAATCTCTGTTGGAGGATGCCAGCATAAATTAAAAAACCTGGCAACCAGTTCACCCAGGTGCGAGGCACTTTGCGGGCTTTGCTCCGCTCAGGATCTCGGTCACGGGTCCTATTTTTATCGCTGGGTTCGGGCTCACGAAAGAGCAGGGCAAAGACATCGGTAAATTCACCCCGCAGAATCTTTTCTCTGGTGGCAATGGTTAAGTGAAAACCAATAGGGGAGGAAGTAGCACCAGTGGGCATAGATCCTCTACTCAGGTTGGCGCATGGGTCAACTGAGGACAACTGTGGGGCTAGGAGAGGAGGAGATAGGGAAGCCAGGGGGTCCTGAAAAGAACCGGCGTGCCCCTGCCAAACACTGGCAGAGGCGACATTAATTGGATGAGGCTGGAGCAGTGGCGGAGCTGACGTGGTGGCATCTCCTGCTAAGGGGAATGAAGCGCCAGGCCCCACTGAATTAGGTGGGCTAGCCGCCGGAGCAGTTGAGCTGAGAGTTGAGGCCGAAGCAATGGGCTGGAGAGTACTAACTGGGGAGGATGAAGTAACTGAAGGAAGTGAGAGAGGGGGAACTGGGCCACCCTGAAGAGTAAACCACGGCAACCAACCCCATGGGGTGATTTGTCCCATCCCCCGCCATGCAAATTGAGGTGCCAAAGCAGTCTCACCTGTATCAATCGTAGGTGTGCTCTGATGCCTAGCTGGAAAAACCGACGTTGCTGCTTGTGCGCCCAGTGACGATGAGGCCACAGAAGGGAGGAGCTCCACTGAAGGCGGTGCGCCTTCTGGAAGAGCCGAGGAAGAGGAGGTGGATGCCTCAATAGCGTCTAGACGAGCTGAAATAGAAAGAAGCAACGAGCGTTGTGTCTGCTGCCGCATTCGCTTAGGTTGGACCGCTGAGGGTTTTTGGGGCCTGGCTGGGGGAGGGAGAGGTATCCCCGATGAACGCTCAGCAGCTTCCAAATGAGAAAGAATTGATGACAATACCGGGTCTGAGTCCTCATCAGACTCAGAATCAGGCCTTGGCAGCGGCCTTTTGGGGAAGGGGGGAGGGGCCCTTCCCTTACCTTTCTTACCACCTTGGCCCTTCTTGGGAGGCATGATGCAAAAGGTAAGTTAAGTTTAGCTGCTATCGGAGAGTAAGCAAGTGGGCACCCCGGGCAACAGGCAGCTATCACACAATCTTCACAATCAGCGGATACGCGTTCCAGATCGAGAGATTAAAGCTTAAGAGGTGCAGCAAAGTTGGTGTTTTGTTTGTTTGTTTGTTTTGTTTTTTTTGGGGGGAAGGAAACGCGTTTGAGCGTGGGCGCCCTCAGCTGAGGGCGCCCTAGCTCAGGAGGTGCCAAACAGGCAGCCGCGGCTGCTTGATTGTTTAAGTAATTAAATTTATTTATTTATTTATTTATTTATTTTGGTGGGGAGATGCCAACAGGAGAATAGCAAGGCACTGGGGGGGAAACACTTAGCCCCTGGCCCTGCCGCCAGGCTCCCCTCCCCACCAGGCAGTCTAAGCTGTCGAGCTGGGGGGGAGAGGCAGGCACGCAGCTGCCGGGACAGCCGGAGCCGACAAATGCGGGTGCCGCGCTCAACGCGTGCCGCTGCCACACCTCACCGCCACCAACGCCTCCGAGGCCCGGCGAGGTAAGCAAAAGGCCATGGCCAGCAGAGGCCGGCGGAAGACGAGCCCGGCAGACCAATATGCCGGCCGGCAGACAGGCCAGGAGCCGGCCAGCCAGCCGGCCAGCCGGGCAACAAAAAGGGCGGGCGATTGAGAGACCGGGCAGGCGGGTGAGCGAGAGAGCGGGCAGGTGAGCGGGTGGGTGGGCGGGCGGGCGAGCGGGTGGGCGGGCGGGCAGGCAGGCAGAGGAACGATGGGGCGAGCGATCAAGCGGGCGGGCGAGCGGGCGGGCGGGCAGGTAGGCAAAGGAACGAGGGAGCGGGCGATCGAGAGGGCGGGCGGGCGAGCGAGGTGATTGGGGGCTGAACAAAGGCCGAGGGGGCAGGCGGGCGGGTGCGCACCGCCCCACCCGGACCCCCGGGAAGGGGGAAGGCGCCTCACCCAGGCACGAAAACTAGGAGCTGCGGCCGGCGTTTAGACCGCGAAGAGGAGAGATCACGTGCTCGAGCGCCGCTGCTGCGCCGCCAGCCAAACCGGGGCTGCGGTGGGCGCTCGAGGAAAGGAGCCGGCAGGGAGGGAGGGAAGGGGGGGTGGACACGATATCACCAGTAAGGTTGGCTCTCCTGACGGCCAGCGGGCGCCGTCCCAGAGGGAGCGGCGCCGGAGCGCACAAGACCCGCCGCGAGTGTCGGCAACTCGATAGCCGCGCGTGAAGAGAAGCTTTGGCGCGCAGAAGCACGCTGAGTCCAGGTGGCTGGAAAGATGACGACGAAGCCGGTCTCCAGCAGGCGAGAATCCCTCGTCGAATCCAGGAGAGTCTTTAGTTCTCAATAGCTGCGTCGTGCCAAAGAGCTGAGATAGGGAGGGGGGTCGAGTTTAAGACGACTCGGCCCGCTCCTCCCTGACTGGTGGTGCGACTGGGGTGCACCAATCAGAGGCCCATATGTCTTATCACCCCACCTGCCCGCAATGCCCCCCCTCTTTCAGCCAGACAAGCTGGCGCCGGGTAGGGCATTTCTGTCTAAACATGCATAGGATTGTGCTCTTAGTTTTCTAAGTCCCCCATAAGCCTTAATCTGAATTTTCTTAAAAAAATTAAAAATAATTATGGCATCCTCAATTAATTTTACTTTGTTGAGTTATGTTCTCCTGAACACCATGGAATCACTTCTGCATCCCTTTGTAGTGGAGTGGGTGGGTGGGGCTTCTATGTTTCCATCAAAGCCTTTCTTGAGCTGTAATAATTCAGATTATTACAGCTTGCTTCAGATTGCTTTCAGCTGCCATATAATTCTGTCTGTGGATTTCTCCCACATTGCTATTGAGAACCTGTCCTCCCGACTACTCAACAGGCCACTCAAGTCTGTGCAAAAAAATTGTTTCTTCTTGGAGCTGTTAAAACCAACTTCCATCAACTTCTGTGGCACACATTCCTATACAGTGTTTTTTTCAAAAGTTTGAAAATATGTATCCTACAACTGTGATACATTCCAATGCAGCCTTCCTCAACCTGGTACCCTCCAGATGTTTTGAACTTCAACTAAGATCAGCTCCTGCTGCTGATATAGCAGGGATTTAATCCAAAGTGTCTGAAGGGCACTTCAGAGTTGTGGAAGGTTGTTCTAATGGATTATGAAATGATCTCCACCTTGGGATATTTTCCAATGTTAGTTTACAAACAGCCCAGAAAAAAAGGTTGGTTCTTAATGAAGAAAAAAGCCAAGCAGCCCCCCCCCCCAAGTTATAACAGAATTTCGGTTCACGTATTGGTTCAAAAGTGCATAGAGGTCATAGAGGTCATAGAATAGTAGGGTTGGAAGGGGCCTACAAGGCCATCGAGTCCAACCCCCTGCTCAATGCAGGAATCCAAGTCAGAGCATCCCTGACAAATGGCTGTCCAGCCTCGTCTTGAAGGCCTCCAGTGTGGGAGAGCCCACCACCTCCCCAGGTAATTGGTTCCATTGCCGTATTGCTCTGACACTCAGGAAGTTTTTCCTGATGTTCAGTCGGAATCTGGCTTCCTGTAACTTGAGCCCATTATTCCGTGTCCTGCACTCTGGGATAATCAAGAAGAGATCCTGGCCTTCTTCTCTGTGACAACCTTTCAAGTACTTGAAGAGCGCTATCATATCTCCCCTCAGTCTTCTCTTCTCAAGGCTAAACATACCCAGTTCTTTCAGTCTCTCTTCATAGGGCTTTGTTTCCAGTCCCCTGATCATCTTTGTTGCCCTCCTTTGAACCCTCTCCAGCTTGTCTGCATCCTTCTTAAAGTGTGGTGCCCAGAACTGGACACAGTACTCCAGATGAGGCCTAACCAGTGCTGAGTAGAGGGGAACTAGTACTTCCCGGGATTTGGAAGCGATGCTTCTATGAATGCAGCCCAAAATAGCATTTGCCTTTTTTGCAGCCACATCACATTGTTGGCTCATATTCAGCTTGTGATCGACGACAATTCCAAGATCCTTCCCGCTCGTAGTGTGGTTGAGCCACGTATCCCCCATCTTGTAACTGTGCATTTGGTTTCTTTTTCCTAGGTGCAGAACTTGGCATTTGTCCCTATTAAATGCCATTCTGTTGTTTTCTGCCCAGCACTCCAGTCTATCCAGATCACTTTGAATTTTGTTTCTGTCTTCCAAAGTATTAGCTATCCCTCCCAATTTTGTGTCATCTGCAAATTTGATCAGCATTCCCTGCACCTCCTCCTCCAAGTCATTAATAAAAATATTGAAGAGCACTGGGCCCAGGACTGAGCCCTGCGGTACCCCACTCGTTACCTCTCCCCAGCTTGAGAAGGTCCCATTGATAAGCACTCTTTGAGTCCGATTCTGTAGCCAACTGTGGATCCACATGATCGTTGTTTCATCTAGCCCACTTCGAGCTAGTTTGCTCATCAGGATATCATGGGGCACTTTGTCGAAAGCTTTGCTGAAGTCGAGGTATATGATGTCTACAGCATTCCCACGGTCTACAAGGGAGGTGACTTGATCAAAAAATGAGATCAGATTTGTCTGGCAGGACTTGTTTTTGACAAATCCATGTTGGCTTCGAGTAATCACTGCATTGTTGTCAAGGTGCTTCCAGATGGATTGCTTTATGATCTGCTCCAGAATTTTCCCAGGGATTGATGTCAGACTGACTGGTCTGTAGTTCCCAGGTTCCTCCTTTTTACCCTTTTTGAAGATAGGGACAACGTTAGCCCTCCTCCAGTCATCTGGCACTTCCCCCGTCCTCCATGATTTCTCAAAGAGAATAGACAGCGGTTCTGAGAGCTCTTCTGCCAGTTCCTTTATGACTCTAGGATGCAGTTCATCTGGCCCTGGAGATTTGAACTCATTCAAAGTAATGAGGTGTTCCTTGACCATATGCCTGTCGATCTCAAGCTGCAATCCTGCCCCTTCAGCCTGTACTTCGCCTTTGCCAGGGGGGTCATAGACCCTCTTTTGGGAGAAGACTGAGCCAAAGTAGGAATTGAGCACCTCTGCCTTTTCTTTGTCATCTGTTATCATTTTGCCATCCTTATTTAATAGCTGAACAACCATTTCTTTCCTCTGCCTTTTACTATGCACGTAGCTGAAGAAAGCCTTTTTGTTGTTTTTAGCATCCCTCGCTAACCTCACCTCGTTCTCCGCTTTAGCCTTCCTGACGCCATCCCTGCAATTCTGTGCTACCTGCCTGTACTCTTCCTTTGTTACTTGGCCTTCTTTCCACTTCCTATATGTGTCCTTTTTTGTTTTCAGGTCATCCCTAAGCTTTTTGTGAAGCCACATTGGCTTCTTCTGTTGTCTTCCACCTTTTCTTCTTGTTGGAATTGTTTGTGATTGTGCCTTGAGAATTTCCTTTTTTAAAAGTTCCCACCCATCTTGGACTCCTTTTCTCGCTAGCATTGCTTGCCATGGGACCTTACTGATCATTGTTCTGAGTTTATTAAAATCAGCTTTCCTAAAATCCAGGGTACGCGTTTGACTACACTCGGCTTTTGCTTCCCTTAGAACCAAGAACTCAAGTACAACATGGTCGCTTTCCCCCAGAGTTCCTGTAACTGCTACTTTATCCACTAAGTCATCTCTGTTGGTTAGGATCAAGTCAAGGATAGCCGATCCTCTAGTTCCTTCCTCTACTTTCTGTAGGAGGAAGTTATCCGCCACACAAGTCAGGAATTTCCTGGAGGGGCCATGTTTTGCAGAATTTATCTCCCAACAAATATCGGGGAAATTGAAGTCCCCCATTACTACTACATCATGCTTCCTTAAAACATTGGCTATTTGCTTTTCAAAAGTTTCATCCTTGGCTTCTCCTTGATTGGGTGGCCGGTAGTAGACTCCGACCACCAGGTTCCTTTTATTCTTTGCTCCATTTATTTCAACCCAGATGCTCTCGATGGGGCTACCAAGCTCCTCCTCCTGTATTTCTGTGCAGAGATATGTATTTTTCACATACAGTGCAACCCCGCCTCCCTTTCTGTTCCTCCTGTTCTTTTTGAACAAGTTATATCCTTCAACTGCTGTATTCCAGTCATGAGAGTCATCCCACCAAGTCTCAGTTATACCTATCAAGTCATAATTTCCCTCCTGTATTAAGAGTTCAAGTTCGTTCTGTTTGTTTCCCATACTCTGGGCATTAGTATATAGACATCGAAGACCATGTGCTTCATAGTCTGGCTTTCTTCCTACATGTGTCTGAAGACTATTATTGGGCGCTATCAGCGCTGTTCTCTCCATTGCAGTGCATGCGCCTACGTCCATTGTTACCCCCAACATTACATCTCCCTTCCCCGTAGGATTCAGTTTAAAGCCCTCCTGATGAAGTTCTTCATGCTGTGGCCAAACACATTCTTCCCAGCCTTTGTGAGGTGCAACCCATCCCTAGCCAACAGCCCATCTTCCAGGAAGTATAGCCCGTGGTCCCAGAATCCAAATCTCTCTCGTCGGCACCACCTTCGTAGCCAGTCATTCACCCGGAGTATTTTTCGTTCCCTTTCTATCCCTCTTCTAACTACTGGAAGGATGGATGAGAAAACTATCTGGGCCCCAAAGTTCTTGAGTTTCCTTCCCAAAGCTTCAAAGTGTGACGTGATCTCTTCGTAGCTCCGCTTGGCGGTATCATTTGTTCCCACATGGATGAGAAGAAAGGGATACCTGTCAGTGGGCTTTATGAGTGCAGGCAACCTTTCAGTCACGTCTCTAATCTGTCCTCCCGGGAGACAACATACCTGGCGAGTCCACGGGTCTTCGCGACATACTTGGGTCTCGATCCCACGCAGCAAGGAGTCTCCCACTACTACCACTCTTCTCTTCTTCTTCTTGTAGGCCTGGGTTTCATCGCCTCTGTTTGACTGACCTTCAGCCTCTTGCTCACTCTCATGCAGGTTCCCCTGTGATTCTTCCTCTGCAGGCTGTCCTCCAGTCTCATCTGCAAGTACCTGGAATCGGTTCCACAGCTCCACCGCTTCCACTGGTGCAGAGTGGCGTCTAGTTCTTCTTCTCCTAACTGTCACCGTTTTCCAAGGAGTATCCTCTACTCCATTTTTCTTCACCTCAGCATTTCCCACTGCCTCATCTTGCTGTTGCTCTTCAAGCTTCTGGTCTGCCCTTTGCTGCTGTAGTTCCCCCATTCTGTCCAAGAACTCTTCGTGTTCTCTTATTCCCCGGAGGGTTGACAGTCGCCGCTCCAGTCCACTTACTTTTTCCTCCAGCAGCGTGATCAACTTGCACTTGTTGCAGGTGTAGGCCATGTTGTTCTCAGGCAAGAAAACAAACATTGCACACACCTTGCAGGTCACCACCACTGGAGAGTCTTGTCCTTCCATAGCCTCTTCTCCCTTTTTGTGTCTAGCTTTGTGATTGTTCTAGACTAGCCTGTGCCTGCTCCTCTACTCAGTAGAGGTTAAAAGCAGAGTCCCACTGGTGTGGAAGTGTGTGTTACAAGACAAATAAATGAAAAAAAATTAGTAAAAAAAAATAAAAAAAAAATGTTAGGGGCCTCCCCCTTGACCTCCCCTGCCGAACTCCCCTGGCCAACTCCTGTTTGCTCCCCCTGTTCGCTCGCTCTGTTCGCTCGCTCTCTGGGAGCTTGCCTGCTTCTGTAGTCCCTGGACCAGCTGGAGCAGCTTGCTCTGCTCTGCTCTGCTCAGCTGGGAGGCGGGAAACAGACTGAAGCTTCCCGCCCAGTCAGCTGCTGGGAGTACTCAGGCCACACCCCTCCAATTCAGTTGGAGCTCTCAGAAGCTCCTGGTGAGCTCACAGCCAGTCAGAAGGATAAAGGGCAGCGCCCTGGGCTTCCTGCAACCCACTTACCTCTTAGCCTCTGTCTCCTTTGTCTCCTTTGTCTCTTCAAACACTGCAACTCCCCTGGCCAACTCCTGTTTGCTCCCCCTGTTCGCTCGCTCTGTTCGCTCGCTCTCTGGGAGCTTGCCTGCTTCTGTAGTCCCTGGACCAGCTGGAGCAGCTTGCTCTGCTCTGCTCTGCTCAGCTGGGAGGCGGGAAACAGACTGAAGCTTCCCGCCCAGTCAGCTGCTGGGAGTACTCAGGCCACACCCCTCCAATTCAGTTGGAGCTCTCAGAAGCTCCTGGTGAGCTCACAGCCAGTCAGAAGGATAAAGGGCAGCGCCCTGGGCTTCCTGCAACCCACTTACCTCTTAGCCTCTGTCTCCTTTGTCTCCTTTGTCTCTTCAACCACTGCAACTCCCCTGGCCAACTCCTGTTTGCTCCCCCTGTTCGCTCGCTCTGTTCGCTCGCTCTCTGGGAGCTTGCCTGCTTCTGTAGTCCCTGGACCAGCTGGAGCAGCTTGCTCTGCTCTGCTCTGCTCAGCTGGGAGGCGGGAAACAGACTGAAGCTTCCCGCCCAGTCAGCTGCTGGGAGTACTCAGGCCACACCCCTCCAATTCAGTTGGAGCTCTCAGAAGCTCCTGGTGAGCTCACAGCCAGTCAGAAGGATAAAGGGCAGCGCCCTGGGCTTCCTGCAACCCACTTACCTCTTAGCCTCTGTCTCCTTTGTCTCCTTTGTCTCTTCAAACACTGCAACTCCCCTGGCCAACTCCTGTTTGCTCCCCCTGTTCGCTCGCTCTGTTCGCTCGCTCTCTGGGAGCTTGCCTGCTTCTGTAGTCCCTGGACCAGCTGGAGCAGCTTGCTCTGCTCTGCTCTGCTCAGCTGGGAGGCGGGAAACAGACTGAAGCTTCCCGCCCAGTCAGCTGCTGGGAGTACTCAGGCCACACCCCTCCAATTCAGTTGGAGCTCTCAGAAGCTCCTGGTGAGCTCACAGCCAGTCAGAAGGATAAAGGGCAGCGCCCTGGGCTTCCTGCAACCCACTTACCTCTTAGCCTCTGTCTCCTTTGTCTCCTTTGTCTCTTCAACCACTGCAACTCCCCTGGCCAACTCCTGTTTGCTCCCCCTGTTCGCTCGCTCTGTTCGCTCGCTCTCTGGGAGCTTGCCTGCTTCTGTAGTCCCTGGACCAGCTGGAGCAGCTTGCTCTGCTCTGCTCTGCTCAGCTGGGAGGCGGGAAACAGACTCAAGTTTGTATTACTTCCCTAATTTGAGCAAATTTCTCCCCAATCCCTAAAACCAGTATCAATATATTATATTTTCAGAGGATGCACACTAACTTCTTGTGCCTACTGCTACAATTGATGAGGCATAGAAATGACCTACAAAATGTTGCTCCAAAACAAACAAAAAAATGTGTGAAAAGCTTTACGGACGTTGTTTATACCCAGCCCTGTTTCTCTTTGGCATCTGAGTCAGGTGAGGTTATGCAAATGCTGAAGCAGTATTTGGGTTCAGTAATGGGCTAGATGGGGACCAATAAACTGAATCCTGACAAGAGGGAAACACTCTGGGTAAAGCCCCAAATGGTTTAAGGACTCAAATAACCAAAGAAGCAGCCTATCCATACAGATGCCCTTCTCTGAATGCCTTCCTTAGCAGGGGTAGAACTTACAAAGGAGAGGGCCGTTTCTGTGGTGTTGTCACCACTTTGGAACAGCCTCCCAAAAGAAGTGTTTCTGGTGCCAACATGAAAATCTGTTCAGTGCCATTATTAAGACAAGTTTATTTGCAGATACCTTTTCAGTGGTAATGCTGACTTTTCCTAACTGGTGTATGTTTTTTTATTAGAGCTCTGCACAAATGGCCTTTCCAAATTCTCCACCTTATTTGTGGGCAGAGAAATTTGGGAGACAATTTCACCAAATTTCTCTCAGGGGAAGAGAAATTCTCAACAGTTTCTCCTAGGTAGGGCTCCCCGCTGGCAGGGCTTGTAGCACAGCTTCTTTCTCTTTTGGTAAAGGTTTTGGGTTCTTTTGTGCTGCAACAGCATCAACTATCTTGGCAGGCTGGCCCCCATTTTGCATCCACCACAATGCAGGGGTGTGGGGTGGGACAGTGTTATGTCCAGCTCCAGCGATGAGGTGGAGTTAGTGCTCTGCTGAAATCTGTCTTCCAATTTCCTGAAAGTTTTCTTTTCCCATGAAAGGGGCTTCTGTTGCTCTGCCTCATTCTCAGGGTGTTTTATAATTATTTTTGTGGTGTTGTTGAGCTTTCCTAATCACTGCTAGCCTCTCAGGCTGCCTGCAATTCCTGACCTGAAAAAGCCCTATGGGAGGAATTACTTCATGACACTTTCCACTGGGGTTTAATTGAAGTGTAGGAAGCTACAGGCTGCCGGAGAGAGGACTGTACAATGCAAACCAGGACACTTGCACTTACTCCTCAGCCACCTCCTAAGTAAAGTAAGCCCAAGAAACCCCACACCCAACCCATGAGAATTTTTCTGAAATTTCTTCACCATTGCATTTCTTTTTGAAAGCAGTTTCTCTTCTATCAAATTTAAGGATGTATGAAAGCCTTACCTGGCTCCATGCTGGGCAATCCCTGGTGGGGGGGAGGCACTCCGTCCCTCCCCCCAGAATCCTCCCCGGCTGGCTCTGCTCCGTGGCGGCTCCGCGGAGCTGCCAGCCAGGTCCGGCCACAGCCGGGCTGCTGAGGCTGCAAATGGCGGCCGTCGTAGCGGCCTCCATTTGTGTCCTTGCAGTAAGCCATGATAGGCTACGTAAGTATTTACGGGATGCAAATGGCAGCCACTACGCCATTTGCGTGGCTGCCTTTTGCCGTGATAGGCTACATAAATACTTATGTAACCTATTATGGCAAAGAGCAGGGGCGCAAATGTCGTAGCGGCTGCCATTTGCACCTCTGCTCTTTGCCGTGATAGGCTATGTAAGTATTTACATTGCCTATCATGAACAAAGACAGGCCCACAAATGGTGGCTGCTACGACGGCCACCATTTGCAGCCACAGCAGCCTGGCTGTGGCTGGGAGAGCAGCCGGAGCCGCTGCTGCCGGAGCTGCTACATCTACCTCCAGGTAAGCTCCGTCCTGGGGGGATACCACGAGGTGGCAGGGGGTGGTGGAGGCCGTTCTGCCACGGATTCCGGGGGTTCTAAAGAATCTGGCCTCACTGGAGTCCATGGAAGAATTCTCTGACATCCCTAAATTCAAATTGAATGAGAATGGTCAAAAAAAGGTGGGATACATTTTCAGTACAACAGTAGTTTTTATAGTTTTATCTGCCTCTTGTTTGTTTAAATTGTCATTGATGTTTTATTTACTGTATGCACGTACAATACATACTGCCCTGAGTGCCATTTTTTTGATAGACAAGTGGGGTACAAATCAAATAAATAAATAAAATATGGGTGTTTAATTTACTCATGCCTTTCTCAACTCTGTTGGACTCTTTGAATGAAGGTTGTTTTTAAAATAGTGGGACAGAAGGAAGATAGACAGATAGATGGAGCGTCTTATGGGAATAGCCCATTTGATCCTATGATTCAGTATTACAAATATAGAAGTCTACTGATGCTGAAGTATTTGGTGAAAAGGTTTCCTTCTTCCTGAGGTTTGCGTATGAAAGGGGGCAAAGATGCTTTTAAATGCTGATATTGCAGTATAGTATTTTGCTTGCAATTGTGTGTTGTTTCATAATCTCAGGGAAGTTGCTGTAGCTTCGCTAACAAAACTGAGGAAAGATAATTTACTTTACAGATGATTGCTTTCCTGTGATAGGAAAATAATCAGATGGATGTATCTCCCTGAGAATATTTTATGATTTCTAAATAGATACAATTTACAGTGTGCTCTAGAAAGTCAGTGTTCTTTGAAGATGTCTTTAATTTAGTTGTTGCTAATTTATTCACACTAATACTGGGGGGGGGATACTGCAAAAATTTTCATAACAAAAAAAACTGCATATCTCTGTGTTTTAGCTGGCATGTGGTTCTACACAGATGGTTTGGGGCTTACTTTGCTGCAAAACAGATGGGCCTCCACTGTCCCTTACCAATCAAAAGAGTACATGAAAAGATAGTAATCTCTTCACCTTCTTCATGTCCTCCAACAATTCACGTTATTAAAATTCCTGCAGATACGAGTATCACTTCCTGTGGATATTGAAGGAATAATATAGGCAGTCCCATGTTTTAGTCAAATTGTAGTGTGGATGTACCACTACAGAAATGGTCAATATTCCCTGTACAAATGACTAGATAATTAGCACTTATTAAATTTAATTTCATGGGAGCCTTTCCCCTCTCTTGAGTTCAGAATGTGGTGGTAGTAGATGCTAGGGTGGCAGTCAGGGCCAGACTTCATGTTTCACTAATTGTGCGGCATGTAGCTGAGGCTTGTGTGTGTTTTGCTCTAGTGTAACTGTGTGCAGTCCAACTCAAATTGTGACCAGTATGCTCTGGGAGCCATTGATTTCAATGGAAACCTTTTCCTTATTTTTTTTACCCCCCTCCCCCAAGGGGTAGAATTCAGGGGGGAGGTGGTACTGGTCCTGATCCAAATAGGGACCCCCCACAGTTACTCTAGAGCAAGACAAAACACAAGCCTCAGCTACATACTACATGATTAGCATAACATGTGGTTTTGGGCGGCTCTCAGAAAAGGTTGTGGGAAAAGAGGGCTATTTTAGCCTATGGCCCCTTTCCAGGCATTTCATTAGGAAGTGAGGTGGCAGCAGTTGAACCCAACTGCATTTGTTTTGAAACAGCTTGGGAACTGCTTGTGACAACAGTAAATGGTATAGAACAGTGGTGTTGAACCCCGAGCCTGTGGGCCAATCTGCCCCCCTAGGGGGCAAATCAGGCACAATCAGGTCTTCTGGGGTTCACCAGATGATCATGCCATAACCTAACACAGGGGTCCTTTTTGGACCCATAGGTGCACATTTGGGAATCTGAGAAACTGTTGTGGGCACCACCACTAAATGCCTAATCAACGGATCACCTCTTTGGTGTCAACCTGTTGCGTCTACGGATCCTAGGCTGCATCTTATTCAGCAAAAACTTTTGTCTCATATCTATTGGGCACCACAACATCTCTTTAATAAGGTATTGTCTAATTCAGCTAACTGCTGGAGGTGCAATACGGTGAATCCTTCTTCTAAACCTGTGTCCAGCAATGTCCAGTGATTTCTTCGGGGTGGGTGGATTATTTTGTCCGGGAACAGTCTATAATGTGGGCTGATGTGCACACTCATTTAAATTATTAATCTGCTTCATGGAAATTAACAATGAAGCGTAAATGGATTCCCTGTGCCCTTTTGACAGCTAGAAGACTGATATTACAACACTGGAAGGATAAACAGTTGCCTCCCATAATGCAAGGGATTAAGGATCTCACAAGACTTTCAATATTTGAATGGGTGGCATACAGACGCCACCTCCAAATGGGCTTGTATTTGGATAATTGTCTACTTTTGTTGATTGTTGTTCAGTCGTTCAGTCGTGTCCGACTCTTCGTGACCCCATGGACCATAGCACGCCAGGCCTTCCTGTCCTGCGCTCTCTCCCGGAGCGTGCTCAAGTTCATATTCATTGCATCAGTGATGCTATCTAGCCATCTCATCCTCTGCCGTCCCCTTCTCCTTTTGCCTTCAGTCTTTCCCAGCATCAGGGTCTTTTCCAGGGAGTTTTCTCTTCGCATTAGGTGGCCAAAATATTGGAGCTTCAGCTTCATTATCTGTCCTTCCAATGAGCACTCAGGGTTGATTTCCTTTAGGATGGACTGATTTGACCTCCTTGCAGTCCAGGGGACTCGTAAGAGTCTTCTCCAGCACCACAGTTCGAAAGCATCGATTCTTCGGCGCTCAGCCTTCCTTATAGTCCAGCTCTCACAGCCATACATTACTACTGGGAAAACCATAGCTTTGATTAGACGGACCTTTGTCGGCAAGGTGATGTCTCTGCTTCTTACTATGCTGTCTAGGTTGGCCATAGCTTTCCTCCCAAGGAGCAAGCGTCTTTTAATTTCATGGCTACAGTCACCGTCTGCGGTGATCTTGGAGCCCAAGAAAGTAAAATCTGTCACTGCTTCCATTTCTTCCCCTTCTATATGCCAGGAAGTGATGGGGCCAGATGCCATGATCTTAGTTTTTTTAATGTTGAGTTTCAAACCAGCTTTTGCACTCTCCTCTTTCACCCTCAACAAGAGGCTCTTGAGATCCTCTTCACTTTCTGCCATTAGGGTGGTATCATCTGCATATCGGAGGTTGTTGATAATTCTCCCAGCAATCTTAATTCCGACCTCTGATTCATCCAACCCGGCATTTCTCATGATGTACTCTGCATATAAGTTAAATAAGCAGGGTGACAATATGCAGCCTTGTCGTACTCCTTTCCCAATTTTGAACCAATCGGTTGTTCCATGTCTGGTTCTTACTGTTGCTTCTTGACCCTCGTACAGGTTTCTCAGGAGACAGGTA
This sequence comes from Heloderma suspectum, assembly GCF_057233095.1. Classification (NCBI taxonomy): domain Eukaryota; kingdom Metazoa; phylum Chordata; class Lepidosauria; order Squamata; family Helodermatidae; genus Heloderma; species Heloderma suspectum. The sequence goes on from NC_139458.1 coordinate 58,584,125, forward strand.
AGGTGGTCTGGTACTCCCATCACTTTAAGAATTTGCCACAGTTTGTTGTGATCCACACAATCAAAGGCTTGAGCGTAGTCAATGAAGCAGAAATAGACGTTTTTCTGGAATTCTCTTGCTTTCTCCATGATGCAGCGAATGTTGGCAATTTGATCTCTAGTTCCTCTGCCTCTTCTAAACCCAGCTTGTACTTCCGTTAGTTCTCGGTTCACATACTGCTGAAGCCTAGCTTGTAGGATTTTGAGCATCACCTTGCTGGCATGTGAAATGAGCGCAATGGTGCGGTAGCTTGAACACTCTTTGGCATTGCCCTTCTTTGGAATTGGAATGTAAACTGACCTTTTCCAGTCTTGTGGCCACTGTTGAGTGTTCCAGATTTGTTGGCATATTGAATGCAGCACTTTAACAGCATCATCTTTTAGGATTTTTAATAGCTCGGCTGGAATACTGTCATCTCCGCTAGCTTTGTTGTTACTAATGCTTCCTAAGGCCCACTTGACTTCACTCTCTAGGATGTCCGGCTCAAGTTCAGTGACCGCACTATCATGGCTATCAGGGACATTCAGATCTTTCCTGTATAGTTCTTCTGTGTATTCTTGCCACCTCTTCTTAATCTCATCTGCTTCTGTTAGGTCCCTGCCTTCTTTGTCCTTTATCATGCCCGTCTTTGCACAAAACGTTCCCTTGAGATCTCCAATTTTCTTGAAGAGATCTCTAGTCTTTCCCATTCTGTTGTTTTCCTCGATTTCTTTGCATTGTTCATTTAAGAAGGCCTTCTTGTCTCTCCTTGCTATTCTCTGGAACTCTGCATTCAGTTGGCTATATCTTCCCCTTTCTCCCTTGCTTTTCGCTTCCCTTCTTTCCTCAGCTACTTGTAAAGCCCCATCAGACAGCCACTTGGCTTTCTTGCATTTCTTTTTCTTTGGGATGGATTTCGTTGCTGCCTCCTGAACAATGTTACGGACCTCCGTCCATAGTTCCTCAGGCACTCTGTCTATCAGGTCTAATCCCTGAAATCTATTCCTCACCTCCACTGTATATTCATCAGGGATATGATTTAGGTCATACCTGAACGGTTTAGTGGTTTTCCCTATGTTCTTCAATTTAAGCCAAAATTTTGCAAGAAGCAGCTCATGATCTGAGCCACAGTCAGCTCCAGGTCTTGTTTTTACTGACTGTATAGAGCTTCTCCATCTTTGGCTGCAAAGGACATAATCAATCTGATTTCGATATTGACCATCTGGTGACGTCCATGTGTAGAGTCGCCTCTTGTGCTGTTGGAAAAGAGAGTTTGCTATGATCAGCATGTTCTCTTGGCAAAACTCTATTAGCTTTTGTCCTGCTTCATTTTGTACACCAAGGCCATGCCTGCCTGTTATCCCGGTGATTTCTTGACTTCCTACTTTAGCATTCCAATCCCCTATGATGAAGAGGACATCTTTTGTTGGTGTTAGTTCTAGAAGGTGTTGTAGGTCTTCATAGAACCGATCAACCTCAGCTTCAACTTTTGTTGAAGCCTATGCATAAATGCTAGAAAGCTGTATGCATTTCATATGTATTCATTGCTATGAATGTATGCAAATCCATGTAAGTATACTTTAAAAATGGAAAAAATAAAACAGATAAAAGATAATTTCAGGTCCCTGTGGGGACCCCTTTTCAGGTGCCATTGGACTTGCTGTGCCCACCTTGGGGACCCTTGCCTAACAACTACGCTAGCCTAATGACTTCAGTCAGGGGTATCTCAATGATTTCATTAAAGTAGGACTGGACAAATTTGTCAGCTTTTCTTTTTCCTTCTTTTTTTGAAAATACTTTTTATTTTATTTTTTATCTTTATAAATAAAATAAACAATACCAACAACCTAATCGGTAGCTACAGTTTCCCAACAATACAATATTCTTAAGAGGACACAGCAAAAACAAAAAGGAGCAAAAAAAAAAAAATGTTTTAAAGGATTAAATTTAAACTCCAGTACACAAGGGCTTCAAATTCCATTCACTTAAAAATTATACCTATAAGGCTATAACACTGGTAAAATTACAATTCAATACAGCGTGATTAATCTTATCATGTCATCAGTCTTACAACAAGGAAGCAGGCTTACAATTCATTTCCAGTGACCCATATAGCCAGTCTCATAATAATAATAGTAATAATAATAATAATAAGGAGAGAGATTAAAAAGGATAAATAATAACAAATCACTAATAAGTTTTATAATGTTATAAGGTTAAAAACATGCTTTTCCTCACATTTAATTTAGTTTTTTAGTCTCAAGTTCTTGCCATCCTGTTTATGAATGAATTTGTGAATTTTGGTTAGTTCTTATTAAAAAAAAACACCTGAACAAAATTCTCACACATTGGTGCTGGCCAAATGCAGTAGTTAGTGGTATTCCCAATCCCAGCCAGAGCCAGCCCTCCCACTAGTCAGAGTGAGGTCAACCATTCCAGCTGTGTAAGGGTAGTGGATTGTGGCCAGCCCCTACCCCCTTCCTTCTTGCCATAGTTGTTTCCCCTTGCCTCAGCATGCTGCCACCACCACTTGCTTTCCTTAGCTTCATGTCAGGTCAGGGTCCCCATCCTATCAGCTGCTGCAACCACTTGCAATCTACCATGAGGAAAGGGGAGCTCTCATCAAGCTTAAAAGGAGAACAGAAGAACATGAGAAGAGCCATGCTGGATCAGACCAAGGGTCCATCTCATCCAGCATTCTGTTCACACAGTGGCTACATGTGGCCTGTGGGAAGCCCACAAGTAGGACATGTGGGCAACAGCACACTCCTGATCATGTTCCCCAACAACTGGTGATCATCATCATATGCATACTGCCTCTGATACCAGAGAATTGTGAGGAGCTTCCGGAACAGAGAAGTTCATTTCCCCCCCTGCTCCTGGTCTGCCACCCACTTCCTGGTTTGCCTACTACTGATGCACACATCTACCCCTGCCCTCCACATTTTCCAAAGTGTAAAAGCCCCCCCCCAGGTAGGGGGGCAGGCACAGCACCTGGTTCCTCTCTCCCCCCATGGATTGAAGCTACACATTCCAAGATGGGGAAAAGGCCAGCTACTGTGCCAGCCCAGCCGAGTTCCCACTGGGTTCTAGTGTTTTGTTTTTAAAAGAAGAAGGTCCCACAAGCCCGGAGTCTGCACATCCCTGCCACAGAGGGTTCGATAGCTTCAGCATTATGACAACAACAAAAACAATAACAACAGCAAACATACAGAACTCCCTATCTGAAACTACTGACTTCTGCTTCAGTGGAAAGGGAAAAGGCACCTGAAGGGCAACCTTTGCCCTCAAAGGGCAAAGTCTTAAACTGGTGCTCAGGAAGTATACTGTGGTGTGTAGTATCCTGACACGTTGACACAACAGACTCTAGCAGCTTCAGTATGCCCAGACTCTCCACCTCCCCCCCCCCCCCGCCCATTTCCTGTTCTTGAGAGTGAGTTTCCTTTTAGCTCTGCAAAATGAAGATAGTCATTTCAGGGCATTGCATTATGGTAATATAGCTGTGGTAATGGTTCATGAATTATACCAGCATACCATTTGTATTTTTTGCTTTGAAAATTGCAATCCTAGTGCCATTTAACTTGGCTAATGATGTACATTTTTATGATCCACTGGCCTTGTGTGGGAAGGAATTACACTTTGCTGAAACTAATATTGAGGAAAAAGGGACAAGTTTTTCAGTTCATTTTATGATGACATTATTTTGTTGGATGCATGGTACACAGAGCACATCTTCTATTCCCTTTATTCACCTGCCTTCATACTGATTATTTTTAAAAGTTTACTCAGTACATATTAGGGGAGACTCTATCTATCTATCTATCTATCTATCATCTATCATCTATCATCTATCTATCATCTATCATCTATCATCTATCTATCTATCATCTATCATCTATCATCTATCATCTATCATCTATCATCTATCTATCTATCTATCATCTATCTATCTATCATCTATCTATCTATCATCTATCATCTATCTATCTATCTATCTATCTATCTATCTATCATCTATTTATCATCATCTATCTATCTATCTATCTATCTATCTATCTATCTATCTATCTGTCATCTATCTATCTATCAATCATCTTCATCATCTATAATCACATTTTATCTAGACATCAGTCTTTAATATGTTTTACAAATGTGATGCAGTGCTCTGTACGTGGGGCTGCCTTTGAACATTTGGAAGTTGTAGCTGGTGCAGAATGCAGCAGCCAGATAGAAGGGGCCAGGAGTGGGGATGGGTGGTCTGTGCTCGGTGGGTGCTCGAGCAGCTTCCTCTGTTGTTCCCTGGCTCAAGCCAGGTTACATAAGCCCCTGAGGGCTTGGAGAGCTGTCTGGGCATGTGCTACAGCTGCCTGCTCCTCTATGTGAGCCGCCATCTTTTATGCAAGATGGGGTTCTATATTTTCATATATTTATGACTGCACACAATAGTGGCCATAAAGGGCCATCTCCACAACATGAGAGGCTTCCAATGTTGTGGAAATGGCCCTTTATGGCTGCTGTTGTGCACAACAGTAAACATACGAAAGTATAGATCCCCATCTTGCATAAAGGATGGTGACTTGAAAGGAGGTTGAGTGGGTGCTGGGCATGAGCTGCCAGGTCCAGTAAGTCCTGGCCACTTGGGTGCCTTGGAGGGCAGGGGTGGCAGCTTGCCAAGCTGGATTGGGGGGGGGAGTGAGAAGAGCAGAGTCTGACGGACTCCCAGACCCAGCTGGGCACCCATGCCATCCCTAACCAGAAGGTCTGAGCATATAACACCAGTTCTGACTTTCTGAGAGAAAACTTTTATGAGGCACAAGAAATTATTAGAACAGAAGAACAGCCATGTTGGATCAAACCAAAGACCGTATTCTCCCCTATGAGCCTACTCGTGCCCTGAGATCCTCAGGGGAAGCCCTTCTTGCCATACCGCCATCATCACAGGCAAGCCTGGGGGGAACGCGGGAGAGGGCCTTTTTGGTGGCTGCTCCAAGGCTCTGGAACTCCCTTCCCAGGGAGGTGAGAGTGGCAACCTCCTTGATATGTTTTTGTAGGCATTGAAACACTTTTTTGTTCCAGCAGGTCTTTGGGGATAACTAATCTGGACCTGTGAAAATGTGATGTATGGATATTATTTTTGTTGTTGTGGTTGTCTTTTAATGTTTTAATATTTTTACAATTTTAATATTGATGATTTAATTACATTTTTAACTTTTGTACAGTTGTATTTATATTTGTATTCATAGGTTTTAATTGTAGAAGTTTTAACATTGTAAGGCCGCCTTGAGTCCCAGTATTGGGAAAAAGGCGGGATATAAATAAATATAATAAATAAATAATAAATAAATACCTAGTCCAGCATTCTCTTTGCACATTGACCAACCATATGCCTATGGGAAGCCCACAAGCAGGACCTGAGTGCAACAGCACCCTCCCATTTGTGTTCCCAGCAACTGATATACAGATGCCCCTGATAGGAGAAAATATATTAGCCATTCAGCTTTATGGGATGTCCCTGGCATAATGTTCTAGCACTATGAGAGGGAGGAAAGCTTATCCCTATCCACTTTTTTCACACCACGCATAATTTTATACACCTTATCATGTCCCTTTCCCTTACTCGCTTTTTTCTAAGTTGAGCAGCCCCAAACATTGCATCTTTTCCTCATAGAAGAGTTGCTCTGGCCCCTTGACCATTTTGGTTGCCCTTTTCTGCACCTTTCCCATCTCCACAATATATTTTTGAATTGTGGTGACCAGACCTGTATACAGTTAGCGGTGTCTGGTGTGGGGAAATCCAGCCCTCCTGCAGCTTGATGGATTTCCCCGGAGCCCCCCAGCTCAGCTTGCATTTGCAAACCAAGCTGGCAAGCTGTGGGCTTACCGGCCGCTGGACCTCACAGACCCCCAGCAACTGTGCCAGCCATTATGCACAAGTCTTTCCTTCCCCCTGCAAGGGCCAGCAGGGAGGGGAAGACACTTGTGCACAATGGCCAGCAGCGGCGGGAAGGGCAGCACCATGGCTCCTTCCCTCCTTCCCTGCTGCTACCGCCACCACCACTATCACCCACCAGCCACTCCACGCAACTCTCGAGCAAGAGAGCTGTGCAGAGTGGCAGGCAATGATGATGGCAGAAATCCACAAGCTGGCCCAACTTGACACAGGTCAAGTCAGACCAGCTCACTGACAAGTGAGCCGGAGTCCAGGAGGCCAAGCTACCAGAAGCTCAGTGGACTTGTCCTCCCAGATGGATTCGTCTGACATCCCAACATACAGCTAGGGATGGGTGAACTCACCTCATCCCATGGTCAACCACTCCTTCACCAAGCGGATTTGCACAAAAATGGTGGCTCAGCCTTTGGAAAGGCCAGTTTTGTGCAAATGGCAGCTGTAAAGAGGTCCACTTATGTAAAATTACAGGTGTAAATGGTCGATGAGGGATGAGGGAGCCCTGCACTTGCCCAACTTGGCACGTGCTGAGTCAGGCAAGTGTGGGGATCTGCAGACTAGCATCTGGGGGGCTGAGCCAGCAAGAAATCGCTGAGCTTCAGGCCTCAACCAGACGCCCATGTCATCGCTATATACGGTACACCATAGATTTTGCATAAGGCCATTAGGATATTTGCAATTTTACTTTTGATTCCCTTGCCTAGGGGAAACACTAGCTTAGCTAAGCTATCAGATCACTTTTTGGTCTGTTATAATTAGGTAAAAAGAAAGAAGTCTGACTCTTGGAAATGAGACATCCATTTATTTCTGGTTCATGTCATTTTCACATGTGCTCATAAACCTCTTCTGCCCAGTTTCACATTGATCTGTGGATTTTTAAAGATACGTTTTAATCATATTTCCTCACAAACTACATATCACTAAATGTATTTTTTCTCAAAGTGTGCATTTCTAAATGCATTTTATCCCCAAATATGCATTTTATATGTGCATATCTAGGGTCTCTAACACAGAGCAAGTGGGCACCTGCCAGGCTCCCTGCCCCTCCTGATTTGATTTTATTAAGATTTTTTTACATTAAAAAATGGTAGTGTGGCATGCTGCAAAGTGAAGTGCTGCCCTCCAGCACCATCTTCATTAGGATTCAAAAGGGTGGTTCTGTGTTTTGGAGCTCAGACTCCACCTGTGCCTTGTTCTTGGAGAAGTTACTTTTCTTTTACGCTCACCAGTTTGCCTTCTGGGAAATTAGTACTTTGAGACCAGGTATGCCCACCATGGTATCCATTTTATGCATGGGTATCCCCCCATTGGCAGCCAATTTGTGAAAGCAGCCATGACATTCTCTCAAAATTCCAAATGTGCACATTGACCCCCCCAACAAAAACAAAATTGGGGACCCCTGGTGTATACAGTACACACATATGCATTTTGCCCAAGAATTTCAATAAAAATTTTGGAACAGTATAAAATCCAAAGATAACTGTGTTCCAAGCTGTACGTAAGTCTAGGAGGTGCAGTTCAAGCTGGTTGTCTTTGCAACATAGAGTAAATTAAATCCTTGAGCATCCCTAGCTGACACCCCAACTCACACACTAATGCTGTGCTCCAATCATTCAGTGCACACTTTAAGATTGCTTTCTGCCTAAAAAAAAAAAAAGATTGCCAGTTCAGTTCTTTGCAGTTTCTAAATTAAGGATACATAAGTGAACAAAATAGATTTGAACTGCTGTGTCTGTGAGAGAGAGATTTTTGGCATTTGACTTAAAAAAATGCACACCCTATAAAGTTAGATTACGTTTATATGTTATATGGATATGATACTTTTACTCTGTAAATCACAATAACAAAAACCCAAACATTCCGAATGTTTTTTTTTAAAACAAGCACAATTGCCATATTTTTTTCATATGCAGTTGTTAAAATTATATTTCAAATTGAAAATGGCATACTGAAATCCCAGCCACAGTCAAAAATTTAACCACTATGCCATACAGTTTCACTAACTGACTCCCTCAAACAATTTCACTAACTCCCCTCCCCTTCCCCCAAACAATGTCAGAGATTTGACTTGTGATTTACAACTCAACCCTAAATATGCCTTCGCAATAGGACTTTCTCCCAAGTAAGTGTGTACAGGATTGCAACCTTTGGAAATACGTTAAAACAGAGAGGTGGGTTTGTTTGGTTTGTTTAATACTAATAACACAAAGGGGTTTCTACAAAACCCTTGAAAATTATTTCTCACTAAGAAAGTTTACCTAAACCTGTTTCATCCTACAAACTAATCTCAAGCGACAAATTTAATACTTTGTAACAAAGGGAATATATCCCTCTCCGTTTGAATGCAGGAATTGTTAGGACACCACATGAGGTATGAATAGCATTATAATATGGCTATTTACTTAACTAAGGGGGAAAAAGCAAGGGTCGGGTTGCAACCCAAAGATTAAGCCTTTTTTCCTTGGGTTAAAGTTTTTGACCCATGCTATATCCCAAGACACCTATGTACTCTTATATTTGGGTCTTCTACCTCTTGTGAAGTAAACGTTGAGCAAATGTAGGTAAACAGGTTGCTTTAGCTGGTGATAGAAAATCTGTTTTAATTGAACTTTGGTGATAGATGGGAGGCAAATGGTTGCAAACATCTTTGGCACAGAACAATAATAATTGTCCAGTACCATATTGGCGTATAGAAAGAATTCTTCTTTCTTCATTTCACAATACAGTGAACAAATTACAGAAGAGGGAAATGATTTCATTTTTTTAAATCACCAGTTCAAAAGCAGAACAAGTGTATATACTAATTCCAAATTCAATGTGAATGTCATTTTAAGGCACTTGACATTAATTTTGTCAATGTAAAAAATGTAAAAAACCAGCCATTCTTGTGTAGGGCATGTTTAAGAAGAAGTAAATGGAAGTTAGTCCCAGGTAACTTTATAGGACTGCAGCCTTACAGCACAATCTTATAGATGTCCAATCAGAAGTAATCCCATGGAGTTATGGGATTTATTTCCAGGTAAGTATGTATAGGACTGCAGCCTATACTCACATACCTGAAAGTTAGCCCAATTTAATTCAATGAGACTTACTCCTGAGTAGACATTTATTTATTTGTGATACTTCTATACTGCTTAATATCATAAAACCCCTAGGCAGTTCACATATAGACATGTATATATGTTGATGAGCTGGGACTGGTGGATCTGTCTCAGGTTTGTCCACCTGAGTACTCAGTGCAACACCAGATTGGAGGGTCAGAGTGGGGATTCCATCTCCCTCACAAGGAAACCCATCCATCCTAGCACCAGCTTTGAGCGTCCGTACCTTGTGCTGGGCCAAAGAGACAGAACAGATATGCTGCTGGTGTATCACCCACCCTGCTGCCCAGCATTCTCCCTGCTGAGCTGGCTGAGCTGGTCTTGGAGGTGGTGTTGGAGAACTCTAGGACTGTGGTTCTGGGGGACTTCAATATCCATATGAAGGCTATCCTGACAGGGTCAACTTGGGACTTTATAGTGAACATGACAACCATGGGGCTGTCTTAGCACATCAGTGGCTTGACACATGTGGCAGGACATACGCTGGACCTGATTTTTGCTGCTGGGCAAAGCAAGGATGATCTGGTTGGGGAGGGGGGTCAACAACCCTGTTGTCATGGTCAGATCATTTCCTTGTGAAATTTGGTTTGGTGGTAGCAGATCCTCCCTGCAGGGGTGGGGGACCTATTAAGATGGTCTACCCCTGGAAACTTATGGAATCTAATGGACCTGAATGCTCTGGGGGATTTTCCAGCAGATAGGGCTGGCAATTCGGTCGAGGCCTTGGTCTCACTATGGAATGGTGAGATGGGAAAGGTGATTGATACAATCACTCCCAGTCGCCCACTCTGGTGCTGTGGAGCCTGTAATTCACCTTGGTTTACAAAGGATCTATAGGCAATGAAACAGGCCAGACGACGGCTAGAGTGCAGGTGACGCAGGTCTCGGAGCGAGTATGATCGATGATTAGCAAAGACACTTTGTTGTGCCTATTATGCGGCATTGAGGATGGCAAAAAAGTCTTATTACACATCTATTATCTCATCCTCGAAATGTCACCCAACAGAATTGTTCCAAGTGGTGAAGATCCTGTTGTGATTGTGCTCGGGCTCAGAGAAATTGGGATTGGAACCCTCGGTCATCTGCTGTAATATATTTGTTAGGCACTTCGAGGAGAAAGTCACTTGTATTCGCTCAGAACTTGATGCCACAGTTATCGCACAGTCAGGGGAGGTGTCCAGTGCCCCATCTGGTTGTGTTTCCTGGGACCAGCTTCAGTTGTTGCAGCCTGATGATGTGGACAAGACGCTTGAATCAGTCTGTCCCACCATATGTAAGCTTGACCTTTGTCCATCTTGGCTAATATGTTCTAGCAGGGGTGGATTGATTGGGTGGGTCCAGGGGGTGGTAAATGCTTCGTTCTGTCAGGGGGTGGTTCCTGCCACGTTGAAAGAGGCTGTAGTGTGCCCACTCCTGAAGAAGACCTTCCTGGACCCAAAGGTGTGTGAGAACTATCGCCCCATTGCTAATATCCCCTTTTGGGGCAAGGTGCTTGAGCGTGTGGTGGCTGGGCAGCTTCAGACGTTCTTGGAGGAAACTGATTATCTGGACCCAGTTCAGTCTGGTTTCAGGCCAGGGTATGGCACTGAAATGGCCTTGGTTGCTCTGACTGATGACCTATTCTAGGTGAAAGACAGGGGGAGTGCTACTCTGTTGATCTTCCTGGATCTCTCAGCAGCTTTTGATACCATTGATCATGGTATCTTACTGGATCAGCTCTGCGGGATGGGGGTTGGGGGCACTGTGCTACAGTGGTTCCACCGCTACCTGCACGGCTGATTCCAGAGCGTGGTATTGGGGGATTCCTGTTCTACCCCATGGCTATTAAGCTGTGGGGTGCCACAGGGTTCTATTCTACAGGCTGTTCAACATCTATATGAAGCCGTTGGGTGAGGTCATTAGGAGTTTTGGGGTGGCGTGTCACCAGTACGCTAATGACGCTCAGCTCTATTTTCTTCTTGTCATCAGAGTCAGCTGGGGTGGTGAAGGTGCTGGACCAGTGCCTGGAGGCTGTAATGGGCTGGATGAGGATGTCAGGGTGGACACTGAGCCCATAGAATCCCAGAGTAGTTCTGATTCTGAGGAAGAGGAGTTGCTCCTGGGAGAGGAGCGCGCTCCTCTTTCCCAGGGCCAACAGCTGACGGAGATTCCTCCCACCAGCATTCCTAGCTTAGATAGCAGTCCTGGGAGTGACAGAGCGCGGGAAGCAGACTTGATGGACGCGTGATGCTGACGCAGAGAGCGGCGCCAAATGGAGGGCGCAGAAAGGAGGCGTAGTGCCCGGTTGGCGCGCAAACAACGGCTGCGCCCAGAGGATCCAAGGGAAAAGGGGAGGGACTCTCCCTAGTCCTTAAGTTCAGGGGTCTGCCAGTAATTCCCTTTCAAACGGGGACCAACTGTTCCAACTTAGGGCATAGGTACTCTGCTGCTCATATCTAGTTGCTAACAGTAGAGTTGTTAAGTTGTAAAAGAGGAATAAAGCTTTGAAAAGAATCCATTTGTCTTTGTCTGGACTTGGCTACTGGATTAGACTGAGAGAGGCCTCCAAGGAGCCCTTGACAGAGGGCAAATCCTGACAAGGTGGAAGCTGTGTGGTTTGGTGCTTCCAGAGTCTGGGAATTGGGTAAGCAACCTGTCCTGGATGGGGTTGCACTCCCCCTGAAGGAGCAGGTGAATAGCTTGGGAGTACTCCTAGATCCATTTCTGTCACTGGAGCCCCAGGTGGACTCCGTGGCATGGAATACTTGGGGCCACCTTCAGCTGAGCCATCAGCTACGGCCTTTCCTAGGCAAGGATAACCTAGCCACAGTAGTGCACATGCTGGTAACTTCCCAATTAGACTACTGCAATGCATTTACATGGGGCTGCCCTTGAAGATGACTCAGAAGTTGCAGCTAGTGAAAAATGCAGCAGCTGGACTTTTGACTGGAACATCTCGCAAATATCACATAACTTAAAGGAACTGCACTGCCTGCTGATACACTTCTGGTCAGGATTCAAGGTGCTAGTGATGACATTTAAAGTCCTAAGTGGCTTGGTACCTCGATATTTGAGGGAGTGCCTCCCCCTATGTATGCCTGCCCAAGGATTGAGATCTGTTGGAAGAGCCCTCCTCTGCCTCCCACCAGTGCCAGACATACACTACGGTGGAATGTGGGAGAGGGCTTTTTCTGCTGTGGCACCCTGGTTGTGGAATTCCCTTCCCTTGGAGTAGGGATGGGGAGAATTCCGTGATGTACCCCAATGAGGCTGGATTCCAAGAATCTGGCCCCATTGGGGCCTGTGGCAGAACGGAGCGCTCCCCTCCCCCTCCCCCCAGAATCCGTCTGGGTTGGATCCATCTCTGCGTCGATCCTGCGGAGCTGGCTGCCCGCTCCACATCGCTGGCGAATGTTGATAAGGCCAGCAGCCATTGCCGTGCCATATCGCTGTCTAAGTAAGTCTCTGGATGCAAATGGCATAGTGGGCGCCATTTGCGGCCATAAAGCTGGTAGATTAGCTTAAATGCAGCCATTTATGGCTGCATTTAGTTTAATCTACCAGCTTTATGGCCGCAAATGGCATCCACTATGCCATTTGCATCCCTGTTTTTTGACGTGATAGGCTATGAAAATATTTTTTTATGTGATAGGCTACGCATGTTTTAACAGAGAACCAAATGGTGTAGTGTTAATAGGGAACCAAATGGTGTAGTGGACACCGAAGAAAAAGCTAATTTTAAAATAAATGTATATTGCTGATGATATGTCCATTTACCTTTCTTTCAATGGTCTCCAGTCCAGGAAGATTTGTCTGAGATTTTTGGAAGCATCCTTAATTTTGTGGAAATCTAAATGATTCCAGAAAATTTACATTCAGTAGTACTAAAGTTCCCGCCACTCACAGAAAGAGAGAGAGAGAGAGAGAGAGAGAGAGAGAGAAGCTGAACTCCTCTTGGTTGTCCATGTGCTTTTAAATTATATTCCTGCTATGTAGGGACAAACAGATGGTCAGTGAAACTGGATCCTGAGAACCCTTATAGTCACTGAGACTTAGGGAACAACCCTGTGCATGTTTAGACAAAAAAAGTTTTGCAACTCCCAGCATGCAGAGTGGTAGGACTTTTTACAATCTAAACATACTCAGGATTGTGTCTTTATACTGCAAGTTTGGAAGGATAAACACCCACCAATCATTCTACAATCTTACTGCTCTCTTTACATTTGAACATTAGTCGTCAATATACCCATTAGTCATCAATCTCATTTGGATAGCTATTCAGGTATATGGACTGCTTATATTAATGCATATATTGAAGGTATAAGCGCTAGATTTCTGTTAATGTCATTGTGAACCAACACTGTCTTTGTTGTTGTTATATCTGCAAATAAAAAATAAAAGTAAAGAACCTAGGCAGGCTATTTAAAGTTGCCCCTCTCCAAGAGCCAGTCATCTTTTGCCACTGTCTTGGCAACATGGCTTTCCGCCCTGCAGGTTACAGTGTAGGATTAGCTGGTTGCTCTGGGCCAAGTACACATTTTTTGCCAGTTGTTCAGGTTGGCATAGTGTGACAGGTTTTTCCACTCCTCTACACTGTCCACTAGGGGTAGAGGGATGGCAATAAGTGATGGGAAGTGTGTGTCTAAATCTTAAATCACAAGGACAGGGCTATTTGGGAAAATAACGCAGACAGAACATCGGTGAACACTCTGAAGCACCTTTAAGGTGATGGAGGATTCCCAAGACTCACCACACAGGGTGGGACCCAGGTAGGCAGGATACGGAACCCCTTTGGGGACAACCTGTCTCACCCACCTAGAGTCATGGGGTTTGGGGAGTAAGCTACTCAGGAAGGACTCCCTCAACACCTGAAGAGATATGGCCAGTGGGAAAGGGCTAGTAGTTATACTACCTCCAACTCATGGCCAGGAATGGCTCATCCTAATTCAATCAAGGATAGCTACTAGATGGCTTCTGCATTACCAGTATCCCACACCGGGTCACAATGGTTGCAGGCCCTGTTACATTATCATTAAATAAAGTAGTTAACCCAATGGCACTTGTCTTGTTATTCCTCATCTGGTTGCAATAAGCTGAAGCATCTGTATTTCACTGATTTTAATAGGAACAAATTAGTTCAAATCCAGCTACTCTGACTTAATTTACTGTAGAGCAGGTTATATGCTCCCAGACAGGAAAGCCAAATAAAGAACCAACCTTGTTGCTGCCGACACTAAGAAGTGTTGCTGGGAACTTGTTGAAAGATGAGAGTTTAAATTTAAAACAGCAGTCTTCTTTATCTTGTGGAGCATTGGTCAATAGTGTTGACTGAGTTTAAGCCAGTGATTGCCTGCACCACTCAGTAAAGAATGTTGGCATAGAGCGCAGAAATGAGACACACTTTCTACAGTTATGTATTAATCATATCAGGAAGGAAGGCTTGAAAATGAACAATTGACTGTGCTTGACATGCTACGGCTGTACATCTGCACAATGTGACTGGAAATGCCCATCATTTGTATATGGGTGTATTTATTTGATTATTTATTTGGACTTCCTCTCCCCCCCCGCCGCATCCTGTCTCAGTGCAATTTCCAATATAAAGCTAGAGCTGTCAAATAGTTAAATCACTTTTAGTTTGTCATTTGTCTCTTGGCTGATGGAGTAATCAATAATACTGAACATTTGTATGGTGCTTTGAATAATTCAAAGTGCTCCACTTGCATTATTTATTCTATTTTTATTTATTTATTTATTTAAAACATTTGTATCCCACCTTATATCATTAAGATCTCAGGGCAGCGTACAGATAAAATCGATTCAAGCATTAAAAAACGATAAAAAATGTAAACAGGTAAAAGCATATTAAACCTAGGGATGTTAGAGATTCTGCCACGGACTCCAATAAGGCCAGATTCTTTAGAATCCACATCCCCCCCCCCCCGGAGTCTGTGGCAGAATGGAGGACTCCCCCTCTGCCACCCCAAGAAATTTGGGGGCCAGAACATACCGAGGCAGTGCAGACCTGGCATGTATTACGGAGACCTGGCTGGCCGAGGCTGCTGCTCCAACCCTTGCAGCCCTGTGTCCAGCTGGATTTTCGTATGCACAGCAGCCGAGGGCTGGGGATCGGGGAGGGGGAGTGGCTGTTATCTACCGAGAGTCCTTGGTCTTCACCAGACCCCCTCTCCGGGAGACCAAGGTTGTTGAGTGCATGTACTGGAGGTTGGGCCCGAAGGGCAGTCTGGGGATTCTGCTCATGTACCGTCCACCCCGCTGCACGACTGACTCCCTGGCCGAGGTGCTTGAGGTGGTCTCTGATGTGCGTGTACAGTCCCCTAACTTACTGGTGTTGGGGGACTTCAACGTACATTCGGAGGCCATCCTCACAGGAGCACCTCGGGACTTCATGGAGACCATGGCCTCCTGGGAGCTGCACCATATTCTAACTGGGCCCACCCATGTAGCCGGTCATGCACTAGACCTTGTGTTTGTTTCTGGAGAAGCGGGGAGTGATCTGGAAGTCAGGGGTATATCCACCACCCCCTTGTCATGGTCAGATCACTATCTGGTGATGTTGGACTTCTTGGTTCCACAACCCCTCCCCCGGGGTGGAGGACCCATTAAAATGGTCCGCCCCAGGCGTCTTATGGATCCAAATGGATTCCTGAACGCGCTTGGGGATTCTCTGGGGCACACCAACTGCCACTCGGTCAAGACCCTGGTGGGTGGCTGGAATGCCGCAATCACTGGGGCATTAGATCAGGTGGCTCCGAAACGCCCCCTCCCCCTGAACAGGGCTCGGACTGCACCATGGTTCAATCCGCGGTTACGAGCTCTGAAACAGGAGGTGAGACGGCTAGAGCGCCGGTGGCGGAAAGACGATCCAAAGACGATCAGACATGGGCTAGAGTTGTATCTTCAGCCTATCACGTGGCGGTGAAGGCAGCAAAAAAGGAATATTATGCTGCCTTTATCGCGTCTGCAGAGAGCTGCCCCAGGAGGCTGTTCCAAGTGGTCCGGAGCCTGGTCGGTCCTGTGGCTCCTGAACCACTGGAGCATTCTAAGGCCTCCTGTGAGGCCTTGGCAAGGCACTTTGCAGATAAAATTGATCAGATTAGGTGTGTTACTCTGCACGCTGTGGATACAGTTAGTGAGCAAAAGGCGGCCTGTGGCAAACCGGTTTTGTGGGATCGGTTCCAGCTTCTTCCTCCTGATGAAGTGGACAAGGTGCTTTCATCTGTAAGGCCAACCACCTGCTTACTTGATCCTTGCCCATCTTGGCTCATTATGGCCTGCAGAGAGAGACTGGGTGAGGGGATCAGGGCAGTGGTGAACGCCTCCCTTGAGGAGGGAGTGATGCCATCAGCCCTCAAGGAGGCAGTGATAAGACCGCTCTTAAAGAAGCCCTCCTTGGATCCTCAAGTTCTAAACAACTTTTGTCCAGTCTCAAATCTGCCATTTTTGGGCAAGGTGATTGAGCGGGCAGTGGCAATGCAGTTGAAGGCACACTTGGAAGAAACTGATTATCTAATCCCATTTCAGTCGGGTTTCAGGCTTGGGCATGGGACAGAAACGGCCTTGGTTGCCTTGGTAGATGATATGAGGAGGGCTCTGGATAGGGGGGAATGCTCCTTCCTTGTTCTCCTCGACCTCTCAGCGGCTTTTGATACCGTTGACCACGGTATCCTCCTGGACCGCCTGGAGGGGTTGGGCACTGGAGACACCGTATTGCGGTGGTTCCGGTCCTTCCTCTTCGGCAGGTACCAGAGGGTAGCACTGGGAGAGGAGGTTTCGGACCCGTGGCCACTCACTTGTGGGGTGCCACGGGGTTCCATCCTCTCCCTGATGCTATTTAATATCTATGTGAAGCCGCTGGGGGCTATCATCAGGAGGTTTGGGGTGCGGTATCATCAATATGCAGATGACACGCAGCTCTACCTCTCATTCAAATCTTCACCAAGGTTGGCCGTAGAATCCCTGTCTGGAGATGGTGAGTGGCTGGATGGGGAGGAATAAGCTGAAGCTGAACCCTGACAAGACCAAGGTACTTTTGGTGGGAGACAAGAGGAGGCTGGGGGATGTTGACCTGGTGTTGAATGGGGTACGGCTACCCTTGAAAGACCAGGTCCGCAGCCTGGGGGTCATTTTGGACTCCCAGCTGTCCATGGAGGCTCAGGTGTCAGCTGTAAGCCGGACATCGCTGTATCAACTCCATCTGATACAGCGGCTGCGCCCCTTCCTTCCCGGCCATCTGCTCCCATTGGTAGTACATGCCCTGGTCTCCTCTCGTTTAGACTACTGTAATGTGTGCTACGTGGGGTTACCCTTGAAGACGGTTCGGAAGCTGCAGCTGGTACAGAACGCGGCGACTCGCCTGATTAAAGGCAGCCGCCGGTGAGATCACATCACTCCATTGCTGAAGGAGTTGCACTGGTTACCAGTTGTTTTCCGGGCCAAATTCAAGGTGTTGGTTTTGACCTTTAAAACCCTATATGGTTCCGGCCCAGCCTATCTTAAGGAGCGCCTCCAGCAGCACCAGACAGGCCGCTTAACAAGATCAGCCTCGGATGGCCTTCTCTCTGTCCCATCAGCCAGGACAGCTAGACTGGTGGGGACAAGGGAGAGAGCCTTTTCTGTGGTGGCCCCCACTCTGTGGAACTCCCTCCCTAGGGAACTCCGCCATGCCCCCTCTTTAATGAGCTTCTGCCGTGCATTAAAAACATGGTTGTTCAGGCAGGCATTTGGGGTGGGTTAGGGTATTTTAGAAAATGTTTTTATTGTAGAATTGTTTTAAACTGTTTTATTGTATGCTGTACATCGCCCAGAGTGGCTGGGTGACCAGCCAGATGGGCGATTAATAAATTTAATAATAATAATAATAATAATAATAATAATATTTTCCCAGGACGGGCCCTACCCGGCGTCGGCCAGTCTGGTCTGTCCGCTGCCCCGGTCAGCGGCCGCCATTTACCTCCCTGCGTTAGCCGTGATAGACTACGTAAGAATTTATGTATCCTATCATGGCAAAGAGCAGGGATGCAAATGGAATCTGCTACGCCATTTGCGTCACTACTCTTTGCCATGATAGGCTACGTAAATATATACATAGCCTATCACGGCTAATGCAGGGATGCAAATGGCACCCGCTATGCCATTTGTGTCCCTGCGTTAGCTGTGATAGGCTACGTATATATTTAAGTAGCCTATCACGAAAAGAGCAAGGACGCAAATGGTGTAGCAGGTGCCATTTGCGTCCCTGCTCTTTGCCATGATAGGCTACGTAAATATATACGTAGCCTATCACGGCTAACACAGGGATGCAAATGGCGCCTGCTACGCCAGACGGAGTGGAGCTGGCTGGAGAGGATTCTGGGGGGAGGGACGGATTGCCTCCCCCCTCCCAGCAGATGCCCCCACCCAGAACAGGGTAAGTAATCTGCCCATCCCTAATTAAACCATTATCTTGTTGTCATCCTTACAACAACTGTTGGTTCTGCCATTTGATCCTGCTGTGTGCTTATTGGAAGCCATCATCATTTTGATTTTCCCCCAGTGCCCCAGGACATCTGACACAGTATCTCAGTTTGAAACACTGCAGGAAAGTTAACATCATGAGTGGCTTCCCAGACCCAGCCACTACACAAGCCCATGGTCAGAGGTGCGAGTGGGCTTGGGGACTACCAGCATGGGCAGGCTACTTCTGACTATGACAATGTCCACATTACAGATGATGGGGGGGAAAGATGAGAGGGGGTGTCATGCTTAAGATCCCTATGTGCATCCATGGTAATGGACCCCGGAGATTCAAGCTGGGGACTTCCTGATGTATAGCTTAATCATTTAGCTACTGGTAATTACATTTCCATAAACTTGCATATTGTTATTTATTTTTATTTATGTGCAACATTTATATGCTGCTCCACATCAAAGGTTTTGGAGTGGCAAAGAACAAGATAAAAGAATAAAACACCATATTAAAACAATTAAAACATTTGAAAAGAATCAGATTCTGAACTAAATAAACTACTGCTGGTCACTCAAGGAAGGCCTCTTGAAATAATAATGTCAGTTTTTATTGTACATATATGAAATTTGAGGACCTCTCAGGACCCCTGGAGGGGACCCCACCTGCCAAATTTCAGACAGTTTGGCCCAGTGGTTTTTGTTCTAGGTGGAGTTAAAATTTGATGTTTTCCACAAAAACTCTCAAAGAAAAGAGCTATAACTGTTTCCACAGAAGTGCTTGAATTCTGGGCCCCTCACTCCCCCCTGGAGGGCATCACACCAGCCAAAGCTTAGGCAGTTTGGCCTGCTGGGTTTTGTGCTAGGCGCAGATGAAATGTGCTGTCCCAGAAACTCAGACCAAACTCAGAAGGGGTAGTGTGCTGAAGCAGAGGTCACTATCCCTAATCTCTGCTGCAGGTTTCTTTGAAGTGCAAAACAACCCTTATTCAGAAGAATCACCGGCACAGCCTCTCTTTGGCTGAATACACACATCACCTGGAAGGCAAGCTGGAAGAGGTCTTTTTTTAAAAAAAATCTGCTTTTGTTTATTTCTAGCACACACACTAAATGAGTATTTTGTATGTATGTTATATTTTAATGTTTGGGGTTTTTTTGGCCACACTACTCCTGCCAAATTTCAAACTGGTTTAATTTTTTTTAAAAAAAACTGATTCTAGGGAACTGAAGGAACTGAGAGTGTAGCGAGTGCACATAATTATCCAGTTTATGCAGTGGGTGATCTCCGATGACCTCAGGTCTCAGTGGTCTTCTGGAAGAGGCAGGAAGGAAGACACAGCAACTCTGCCAGGCAGGACCTGTGGTAGTTCTACCACATGTCAACTAGGGATGTACAAATTCCCTATGTGCCAATCTGGGGAGGGTCTGCAGTGGGGGGAGGCGATCCGTTCCTCCCCCTGGAATCCTCTTAGGCCAGCTCCACTCCACGGCAGTTCCGCGGAGCCACCGGATGGCTCCGAAGTGCCAGCGATGCAGCCGCCATGCCGTATCGCTGGCTGAAGGGAACTACTGACTACAGAGGCAAATGGCGTCCCGGACTCCATTTGCATCCGCAGTCAGTCCCCGTGAGCCAGTGATACAGCATGGCAGCCGTATCGCTGGCAATCCGGAGCCGGAGGATCCGGCTGAAGAGGATTCCGCACGGAGGTGGGGGTAAGTCTTCTGTTCCACCACGGACTCTGGGGGGCTGGATTCTTTAGAATCTGGCCTCATTGGAGTCCGTGGTGGAATTCTCCGCCATCCCTAATGTCAATGAGCACTTCTATAGGGAAGAGCTGCCTGGGGAGCAGCCATGGACCTTTGGAATAGCTACATTGGTTTTCTAAATGAAGGATCTACAAAAGGAAGAAAGAAAGAAAGAAAGAAAGAAAGAAAGAAAGAAAGAAGGAAGGAAAGAAAGAAAGAAAGAAAGAAAGAAAGAAAGAAAGAAAGAAAGGACCACAGTGCAATGCCTTGCCCACTAGGGCATATAGTGTAGAGAAGGGAGGCCTGGGGCCGCAAACCAGACAACACCAGGGCATATTCTCTAGGGAAGAGCGGCCTGTGGCCAAAAAGGATACAAACTGAGTCAAGCCCACCAAGAGGGCATATTGCTTTATAGGGGACAACTGTGAGGGGTGACTGGGGCTGTGCTCCCCTGGGGCTAACAGTAAAAGCAAATGAAAGACAGATACAGGAAGAAGAGTCCCAACATGCCAGTGGGGAGGGGGAAGGGAGTACCACTGCATCACTTATTGGGCCTTGTAACTGGAGAATGTGCAGCAATCTCATGCTGAGGACATCAGACACCTCTGACTTCTTGTTCACGTTCCTGGAAACAGAGATCCAGCCATGCCAGGAGGGCACATTGATTGGACAACAACGAAAACAGCTATCTTGATGGACTGAGGCAAGGGCACTGGCACATGGCTGGCAGGGAGAGAGACACACCTGTGAGTGCAGCGGGCTGCACATAAGCAATAGGACCATGGCATCAAAGCCACCAAGCCAAGCTACTCCACCCGGGCACGGGGCACGGTGTGACCTGCTTGATCCTGCAAGGCTTGTCCAAGAGATAAGCCATGCATAAAAAAAGGTGTCCCCAAACAGTCGTGTCCGACTCTAGGGTGCGGTGCTCATCCCCGTTTCTAAGCCGAAGAGCCAGCACTGTCCGAAGACGCTTCCGTGGTCATGTGGCCGGCATGACTGAACACCGAGGTGCATGGAACGTTGTTACCTTTCCTGCCGAGGCGGTACCTATTTATCTACTTGCAATTTCTTGCTTTCGAACTGCTAGGTTGGCAGAAGCTGGGACTGAAGACGGGAGCTCACTCCATCACGCAGCACTCGGGTCTCGAACTGCTGACCTGCCGACCTTCCAGTCTGCAGTTCAGCATCTTAACCACTAAGCCACCGCGGTCCCTAAGCCATGCATACACATGGGCATTACAGTGAAACTGGGAAAGGCACATTAAATCTGTTATAGTTCAGTTGGGAGGGGCAGGCAGGCAGAGGCAGGCAGAGGCAGGCAGAGGCAGGCACAGACTGGCGGAGGCAGACAGGTGGAGGCTGGTGCAGGAAGGCTGGAAGAGGCAGGCACAGGCTGGCAAAGGCAGACCAGTGGAGGCAGGCACAGGCTGGCAGAGGCAGGCAGGCTGGGGCTGGTGGAGGCAGGCCAGCAGAGGCAGGTGAAGGCAGACAGAGGCTGGCAGTGACGGGGGCGGGAGAATCCCAGACCCTACGACCAGCAATGACTACAAGGGAGGGAATACAGGAAATTAAAATAATGCAGTGGTCATAAGACCCTCTAACGAACATCCACAGGGGTGGGGGTGGGGAGGATTTTGGTGCCAGGGAGGTGGTGGAGGAAAACAATCCTGGATTCTATGACAAGTATGGGGTAATGAATAATGACATGGGACGGGAAGTCTGGTGCAAGCAGCTGCACTATTGCAAGCTACAATAGTGTTGTTGCATTAAATGGAAGACATCTCATTGCTGCTTCTTGGGAAACAGTACATACTTAATGAAGGATCTAGACAGAAAGAAAGAAGGGAAGGTGAAACTAACAAGCACAGAGGGTGGCAGAGAACCCTTGGGTGCAACACATTGCGCATATACAGCCTGTCATGTCAGCACCTCCAAGTCCAGCTATTCTACCCAGAGATGGGGGATGGGAGGGAGAACTGGTGGATCTTGGGAATACTTAATCATGGTTTTATTATCTATATAATATTTGGTGTTTTTCTGCTCTCATACGGTATTTTAGAGTTGCTGCAGTTAAAAAGATCGTAGTTATTTCTTTAGTGATAGTGTAATGTAATTAGGGGTGTATGAAACCTACTTACCCGTCCACTGAAGGGGTCCACGGGGGGGGGGGAGGCAATCCGTCCCTCCCCCTGGAATCCTCCCTGGCCATCTCCGCTCTGTGGCAAGTCCGCAGAGCCACCAGCTGGGCCCGTCCGCAGCCAGACTTCCAGCCGCTGCCACACAAATGGCGTCCAGCGTAGCGGATGCCATTTGTGTCCCTGTCCTTGGCCATGATAGGCTATGTAAATATTTACGTAGCCTATCATGGCAAAGAGCAGGGATGCAAATGGTGCAGCCCGGCTGTGGAATGAAGACGACGGACCTGGACTGGCTGCCGGAAGGTAGGGTCCATCCTGACTGGCGGGGGGGGGGAGCTGTCTGTTCTGCCGCGGCCTCATTGTAGCCCTTGGCAAATTTCTCTGCCATCCCTAAATGTAATGCCGAGGTGGAACTGGGTAAGTGGGATGCGCTGTTGCTGAAAGAGAGGATTGAGTGTAGGACCTCCCTCCGTTAGTCTGAATAGCAGAGGGCTCTATCAACAGGGAGAGCAGCCTGGTTCTGTAAACAGGAGAACAATGCCTTGCCCACTGGGGCATCTGCCTCTTGACTAGGGATGTACGAAAGTGACTTACTTTTAACGAAATTTGATTCGAGGTGGGGGGGAGGTGCTCCGTCCCTCCCCCCCCGAATCCTGGCTGACCGGGTGTGCAAATGGCGTCGGCCGTATCTGCCGCTGTTTGCGTCCCTGCAGTCAGCCATGATAGACTACGTAAATGTTTACGTAGCCTATCACGGCTGATTTAAAAGAAAAAACAACGCGCGTATGCAAATGGCGCGCCCATAGGCGCCGCCATTTGCGTTCCTTATTTTGACACTTCTTAGTCTATGTAAACATTTATGTAGACTACGGCGAAAATAAGGGGAACGCAAATAGCGTTCCCCTATTTTCGCCGTAGTCTACGTAAATGTTTACGTAGACTACATGTGCCAAAATAAGGAATGCAAATGGCAGCGCCAATGGGCACTGCCATTTGCGGACGCGCGGTTTTTTTTTTCCAGTCAGCCGTGATAGGCTACGTAAACATTTACGTAGCCTATCACGGCTGACTGCAGGGACGCAAACGGCGGCGGCTATGGCCGCCGCCATTTACAGTCCCGGCAGAACAGGATTTGCGGCGGGAGGGACGGGGCGCCTCCCCCCCGGCCAGAATTTGGGGGGGGAGGGATGGGGCGCCTCCCCCCTGCCAGAATTTTTTGGGGAGGGACGGAGCGCCTCCCCCCCCCCACGAATCAACTTTCGTCAAAGGTAAGGGACGTTCGTACATCCCTACAGTGGAAGAAGGATGGTGCCTTGCCCACTGGGGCATTTGACTCTCGGGAGCGGAAGCAGGACAGATCCTTGCCCAGAAGGGCTGTTGATTTTGGAAAGCGGAAGGTGCCTAACTCAGCAGGGCCATTGTTTCTTGAAGAGGGCAGTGCCTATCCCAGAAGGATCAGTGATTTTTGAAAGTGGACAGTGCCTAGCCCAACAGGGCCATTGATTTTGGAAAGTGGACAGTGCCTAACCCAGCAGGGCCAGTGATTCTTGGACAGGACAGTGTCTAACCCAGAAGGGCCAGTGATTTTTGAAGGCAGACAGTGCCTAGCCCAGCAGGGCCATTGATACTTGAACAGGGCAGTGCCTAGCCCAACAGCGCCAGTGATTCTTGAACAGGACAGTGCCTAGCCCAGAAAGGCCAGTGATTTTTCAAAGCGGACATAGACTAGCCCAGAAGGCTCATTGATTTTTGGACAGTGCCTAGCCCAGCATGGCTAGTGATTTTGGAAAGTGGACAGTGCCTAGCCCAGCAGGGCTAGTGATATGTGAACAGGGCAGTGCCTATCCCAGAAGGGCCATTGATTTTTGAAAGATCAAAAATCTGGGCTAGGACAGTGCCTAGCCCAGAAGGCCCAATGAGTTTTGAACAGGCCAGTGCCTAGGCAAGAATGGCCAGTTACTTTTGAACACGACAGTGCCTAGCCCAGAAGGGAAAATTAATTCTCAAGATGGGACAATGACTAGCTCAACAGGGCATATTCTAGATGGAAGACTGGCCTGGGGTCAGGCAGGTGGAGGCAGAAACAAACCAAAGCCAAGCCTGACAAGAGGGCACTTACATAGGGGATCACCCTGAGGGGTGTCTGGAGCTCTACCACCCTCTGGCAAACAGCAACAGCAAATGAAGGACAAATGAAGAAAAATATCTCCCTACAAGTCAAAGGGAAGAGGGAAGGGAGTAAAAGTGCAGTGGAAGGATAGCCAGGGGCATATACACAAACCCATCATTGGTGGCTCATAAGTAATGGAACGAATGGCTGACAAGCAGCTGCATGGCCAGGTGGGGCCTGTTTCCTGGGCACCCCATGACCAATCAAGCAGATAAAAGGCCTGGAGGTGGTTCTGTGTGTTACATTTGCATTTGGTAGCTATTCACTGGAACTCCCATCATGAGGTCCAAAGAGGTGTCCATGCGAGTGAAGGAGGCCATCATTAGGCTGAGGAAACAAAATAAACTCATCAGAGAGATAGCAAAAACAGTGGGAGTGGCCAATACAACAGTTTGGAACATCCTGAAAAAGAAGGATTAAGAAGGAATCCCAGAGTGGCTGGGTGACCAGCCAGATGGGCGATTAATAAATAAAATAAAATAAATAAATAAATAAATAAATAAAATTAACTGGCAAGCTCAGCAACAGCAAAAGGCCTGGAAGACCACAGAAGACAACTAAAGTAGATGACCGCAGAATTCTGCTCAGGGTGAAGAGGAACCCTTTCACAACATCTAGCCAAGTCAAGAATGCTCTTGCAGAGGTAGGCATGTCATTGTCAACATCTACAGTCAAGAGACAGCTTTATGAATGTAAATACAGAGGCTTCACAACAAGGCACAAACCACTGGTAACGCTCAAGAACCAAAAGGCCTTTGCCAGCAAACACGTAAAAAAGCCTGCCAGAATCTTATTCTGGAATAAGATTCTTTGGACTGATGAAACCAAGATTAACTTGTACCAGAATGATGGGAACAGAAAGAATGGAGAAGGAAAGGAACAGCTCATGATCCAAAGCATACCACTACCATCATCTGTCAAACATGGTGGAGGTAGTGTTACGGCATGGGCATGTATGGCTGCTGATGGAACCGGGTCACTGGTGTTTATTGATGACCTGACTGCTGATAAAAGCAGCAGGATGAATTCTGAAGTGTATAGGGCTATACTTTCTGCTCAGATTCAGCCGAATGCTGCCAAACTGATAGGACGCCGCTTCATATTGTGGATGGATAATGACCCAAAACATACAGCAAAAGCTACCCAAGAGTTTCTCAAGGCAAAGAAGGGGGATGTTCTTCAATGGCCAAGTCAATCATCTGATCTCCACCCAATAGAGCATGCTTTTCACTTACTGAAGACAAGACTGAAGGCAGAAAGACCCACAAACAAGCAGCAGCTGAAGGCAGCTGCAGTAAAGGCCTGGCAAAGCATCTCGAGGGAGGAAACTCAGCATATGGTCATGTCCATGGGTTCCAGACTTCAGGCAGTCATTGACTGCAAAGGATTTTCATCCAGGTATTAAAGGCGATCCTTAAATTTGAAACGATGTTGGTTTGTTCCATTACTTATGAACTACCAACGATGGATGTGTGTGTATGCCATTGGGTGGACTTCCTGAATGGTTAGTGCCCCACTTTTGTCAAACCCCTTGAATTACAGCTGAAAGACCTGACTTCGTTCCCATCTGGGTGTGTTTCCTTTCAACTTCAATGTGGTGGTGTACAGAGGCCAACTGCCCAAACAATTATCCTTGTTCCAATATTTCTGGCCCTGACTGTATCTCCCCTTACCACTTTCAGATTCTTATGTTACCTGCTGGAGCAATGGAAATTACATAGTCTAGCCTTCTCTGTAGAAGTCGTGGGAAATTATGGGCTTGAGAAGGCCCAATTCCTTGTTGTTCAAGGACTAATCTACAGTATTTACGAACTGTTGCAAATAAAACTTGCTCTCCCTTATTCTATACTAAATATAATAATTTAAACAATTATGGAATCACTGCAGCTCCATATCTGTTGTTGTTCAGTCGTGTCTGCCTATTCCAAAGTATAAAAGAGCATTTACTTTTGCCTGTTTTAATGTGCTGCCATTGGCGCTATTAAATGGATGATTTAGTAAGATCCTGGTTAGTGAACGGATATGTTTCTATAGTGCTGGAGTAACAGAATTGGTTGAACATGTTATCTTACATTGTGACCTCTATAGGGAATGCAGAGAAAAGCTAATTTCCCCACTATTAAGAGCTTTACTAGGACATAGCTCCACCACTTTGGTATCCATTTGCTTAAGGGATGTGTCTTCTTGGGTCACTGGAAGGGTTGCCAGGTTTTTTAATGATTTCAATGCAAACTAGAAAAAAATGATGTTATTTTCTTGAGATAAGGAACCTCATAAATTGTATTTTGTTACTGTGCTAGTTTTAACTGTGCTTTATATGTTTTATGTTTTATACTGATTTTGCTGGTCTGTGGCTGTAATAAATGAATTCATTCATTCATTCCCAACTCAAAGTGGTCCCACACGATGCTGTCCTGACATGTAGGGATGGCGGAGAATTCCGCCACGGATTTCAGTGAAGCGGAACGCACTGGCATTCGCCCGCCCGAAACCCGTGGCAGAATGGCCTCCCACCCCCCTGCCATTCCACGGTTAGGGATGGCGGAGAATTTCTCCCCGAATCTTCAGGGGGCCGAGCGCCAACGCATTCGGCCCCCCGAAATCGGCGGTGAAATTCTCCGCCGCCCCCGCCCCCCCCCCGGGATGGGACTTATCTTTGGCGAATGTCCCTCCCAGCGGCGGGTCCCGGCGGCGGTTCGTTGGCCTTTCGCTACGTAAAGATTTATGTAGACGCTGTAGTCTACATAAATCTTTACGTAGACTACCAGGACCAAATAAGGAACGCAAATGGCAGCGCCCATAGGGCGCTGCCATTTGCGTACATGCTTTTTTTTTTCCAAAGTCACCCGTGATAGGCTACGTAACGATTTACCTAGCCTGTCACGGCTGACTTTGGAAATCTAGCCGTGATAGGCTACGTAACGATTAACGTAGCCTATCACGGGGTTTGTTGTTTTTTTTTTACACTTTGTTTCGCGGCCAGGGAGACAGGGCGCTTCTCCCCGGCCGGAATTTCTTTGCTCTTTGCCATGATAGGCTACATAAATACCTACGTAGCCTATAATGGCAGCCTTGCAGGATGGAAATGGCGGCTGCTACGGCGGCCACCATTTGCGGCCACAGCAGCTGGCTGTGGCTGGAACTCCGGCTGCGGATGACCCTGGCTGGCGGCTCCGCGGAGCTGCTGTGGAGCAGAGCCGGCCCAGGGAGGATTCCGGGGGGAGGGACAGAGCGCCTCCTCACCACCACGAATCAAAGCTGCAAAAGGTGACTTTCATACATCCCTACTGACATGTCAGTGGAGGAGACACAGACTGCCTGCCTTGAGTCTGGGGGGTCAGCACATGAGCAGGAGGAACAATGGAAGAGGGGGCGGGTGCTGGAGCCTCTGCCTGCTGCTCCTCCTCCAACACACCCTGGAGGATCTCCTCCTCTTTTCTAGGGATGTACAAAAGTGACTTACCTTTCACGGATTATGTTGATGGTGAGGGGGGGAGGCGTTCCGTCCCTCCACCCGGAATTCTCGATGGGGGGGGAGGCGCTCTGTTCCTCCCCCCCCCGGAATCCTCAATGGCCGGCTGTGCTCCATGGCAGCTCCGTGGAGCAGCCGACCAGGCCCAGCCCAGCCCAGCCCAGCCCAGAGCCGTCTGCAGCCAGATTTCCAGCCGCGGAGGGTTCTGGGAAAAAAACAAAACAAACCGCGTGCGCAAATGGCAGCAGCTGCGGCCGCCGCCATTTGCGTTCCTTATTTTTGGCCGTCTGAATCTACCTAAATATTTACGTAGACTATGATGGCGAAAATAAAGGGGAACGCAAATAGCGTAGCGGGCGCTATTTGCGTCTCTTTTTGATTCACCGTTTTAGCCTACGTAAATCTTTACATAGGCTAAAATGTCGAATTGAAAAGGAACGCAAATAGCGCCCGCTACGCTATTTGCGTTCCCCTTTATTTTCTCAATCATAGTCTACGTAAATATTTACGTAGACTAAGACGGCCAAAAATAAGGAACGCAAATGGCGGCGGCCGTAGCCACTGCCATTTGCGTACGCGTTTTTTTTTTAAACCCACCCAGCCATGATAGGCTATGTAAAGATTTACGTAGCCTTAGCCTATCATGTTGTGTGTGTTTTTTTTAAACCTAGCCATGATAGGCTACGTAAATCTTTATGTAGCCTATCACGTCTTTTTCTTTTTTTTTTTAACAAAACTGGAAATGGTGGTGGCGGCAGCTGGTCAGAAGACCAGCCGCCGATGCCGCCTGGAAGATCCACCCCAGGTAAGTCTCGTCCCGGGAGACTTAATCCCATTTGCGTTCCTTATTTTGGCATGTCTTAGTCTACGTAAACATTTATGTAGA
Source organism: Heloderma suspectum (assembly GCF_057233095.1). NCBI lineage: Eukaryota > Metazoa > Chordata > Lepidosauria > Squamata > Helodermatidae > Heloderma > Heloderma suspectum. The sequence continues at coordinate 58,613,050 of NC_139458.1, forward strand.
CTAAGACAGCAAAAATAAGGGGAACGCAAATAGCGTAGCATTTACCAAAATAAAGAACGCATATGGCGGCGGCCATGGCCGCCGCCATTTGCATACACGCTTTTTTGGGGTTTTTTTTCAAAGTCAGCCATGATAGGCTACGTAAATCTTTACGTAGCCTATCACTTTTTTTTTTTAAACTGGAAATGGTGGCGGCGGCAGCTGGTTGGAAGACCGGCCGCTGCAGCTGCCACCGCCGAACCGCCGCCGGAGCCTCCGTTTGTATGTTTTGGGAGGATCAAGACAGAAAAGAAACAGTTGGTTCACTTCAGAATGGGGGTGGGGGGGCAAACACTAAATGGGTAGGCTGCTATAATATATGCCTTTATTTAAGAATTTAGAAAGAAAAAACTAAATGGTTGAATATTAATTTAAATGAGTGGGGGGAACAGAAGAACATGTTGTTGTTGTTGTTCAGTCGTTCAGTCGTGTCCCCATGGACCATAGCACGCCAGGCCTTCCTGTCCTGCGTTCTCTCCCGGAGCATGCTCAAGTTCATATTCATTGCATCCGTGATGCTATCTAGCCATCTCATCCTCTGCCGTCCCCTTCTCCTTTTGCCTTCAGTCTTTCCCAGCATCAGGGTCTTTTCCAGGGAGTTTTCTCTTCGCATTAGGTGGCCAAAATATTGGAGCTTCAACTTCATTATCTGTCCTTCCAATGAGCAGTCAGGGTTGATTTCCTTTAGGATGGACTGATTTGACCTCCTTGCAGTCCAGGGGACTCGTAAGAGTCTTCTCCAGCACCACAGTTCGAAAGCATCAATTCTTCGGCGCTCAGCCTTCCTTATAGTCCAGCTCTCACAGCCATACATTACTACTGGGAAAACCATAGCTTTGATTAGACGGACCTTTGTTGGCAAGGTGATGTCTCTGCTTCTTACTATGCTGTCTAGGTTGGCCATAGCTTTCCTCCCAAGGAGCAAGCGTCTTTTAATTTCATGGCTACAGTCACCGTCTGCGGTGATCTTGGAGCCCAAGAAAGTAAAATCTGTCACTGCTTCCATTTCTTCCCCTTCTATATGCCAGGAAGTGATAGGGCCAGATGACATGATCTTAGTTTTTTTAATGTTGAGTTTCAAACCAGCTTTTGCACTCTCCTCTTTCACCCTCAACAAGAGGCTCTTGAGATCCTCTTCGCTTTCTGCCATTAGGGTGGTATCGTCTCCATATCGGAGGTTGTTGATAATTCTCCCAGCAATCTTAATTCCGACCTCTGATTCATCCAACCCGGCATTTCTCATGATGTACTCTGCATATAAGTTAAATAAGCAGGGTGACAATATGCAGCCTTGTCGTACTCCTTTCCCAATTTTGAACCACTCGGTTGTTCCATGTCTGGTTCTTACTGTTGCTTCTTGACCCTCATACAGGTTTCTCAGGAGACAGGTAAGGTGGTCTGGTACTCCCATCACTTTAAGAATTTGCCACAGTTTGTTGTGATCCACACAATCAAAGGCTTTAGCGTAGTCAATGAAGCAGAAATAGACGTTTTTCTGGAATTCTCTTGCTTTCTCCATGATGCAGCGAATGTTGGCGATTTGATCTCTAGTTCCTCTGCCTCTTCTAAACCCAGCTTGTACTTCCGTTAGTTCTCGGTTCGCATACTGCTGAAGCCTAGCTTGTAGGATTTTGAGCATCACCTTGCTGGCATGTGAAATGAGCGCAATGGTGCGGTAGTTTGAACACTCTTTGGCGTTGCCCTTCTTTGGAATTGGAATGTAAACTGACCTTTTCCAGTCTTGTGGCCACTGTTGAGTGTTCCAGATTTGTTGGCACATTGAATGCAGCACTTTAACAGCATCATCTTTTAGGATTTTAAATAGCTCGGCTGGAATACTGTCATCTCCGCTAGCTTTGTTGTTACTAATGCTTCCTAAGGCCCACTTGACATCACTCTCTAGGATGTCCGGCTCAAGTTCAGTGACCGCACTATCATGGCTATCAGGGACATTCAGATCTTTCCTGTATAGTTCTTCTGTGTATTCTTGCCACCTCTTCTTAATCTCATCTGCTTCTGTTAGGTCCCTGCCTTCTTTGTCCTTTATCATGCCCGTCTTTGCACAAAACGTTCCCTTGAGATCTCCAATTTTCTTGAAGAGATCTCTAGTCTTTCCCATTCTGTTGTTTTCCTCGATTTCTTTGCATTGTTCATTTAAGAAGGCCTTCTTGTCTCTCCTTGCTATTCTCTGGAACTCTGCATTCAGTTGGGTATATCTTCCCCTTTCTCCCTTGCTTTTCGCTTCCCTTCTTTTGTGAGCTACTTGTAAAGCCTCATCAGAGAGCCACTTTGCTTTCTTGCATTTCTTTTTCTTTGGGACGGATTTCGTTGCTGCCTCCTGAACAATGTTACGGACCTCCGTCCATAGTTCCTCAGGCACTCTGTCTATCAGGTCTAATCCCTGAAATCTATTCCTCACCTCCACTGTATATTCATCAGGGATATGATTTAGGTCATACCTGAACGGTTTAGTGGTTTTCCCGACGTTCTTCAATTTAAGCTGAAATTTTGCAAGAAGCAGCTCATGATCTGAGCCACAGTCAGCTCCAGGTCTTGTTTTTACTGACTGTATGGAGCTTCTCCATCTTTGGCTGCAAAGGACATAATCAATCTGATTTCGATATTGACCATCTGGTGACGTCCATGTGTAGAGTTGCCTCTTGTGCTGTTGGAAAAGAGTGTTTGCTATGATCAGCATGTTCTCTTGGCAAAACTCTATTAGCTTTTGTCCTGCTTCATTTTGTACACCAAGGCCATGCCTGCCTGTTATCCCAGTGATTTCTTGACTTCCTACTTTAGCATTCCAATCCCCTATGATAAAGAGGACATCTTTTTTTGGTGTTAGTTCTAGAAGGTGTTGTAGGTCTTCATAGAACCGATCAACCTCAGCTTCTTCGGCCTCAGTGGTTGGCGCATAGACTTGAATTACTGTGATGTTGAATGGTTTGCCTTGGATTCGTACTGAGATCATTCTATCATTTTTAAGATTGTACCCCAATACTGCTTTTCCCACCCTTTTGTTGACTATGAGTGCTACTCCATTTCTTCTAAGGGATTCTTGCCCACAATAGTAGATATGATGGTCACCTGAATTAAATTTGCCCATGCCTGTCCATTTTAGTTCGCTGATTCCCAAGATGTCGATGTTCAATCTTGCCATCTCATGTTTGACCACCTCCAGCTTACCTTGATTCATTGATCTGACATTCCAGGTTCCTAAACAATATTGTTCTTTACAGCATCGGATTTTCTTTTCACCACCAGACACATCCACAGCTGAGTGTCCTTTCGGGTTTGGCCCAGCTGCTTCACTCTTTCTGACGCTACTTGGAAATACCCTCTGCTCTTCCCCAGTAGCATATTGGACACCTTCCGACCTGAGGGGCTCATCTTCCGGCGTCATATCTTTTAGCCTTGTGATACGTTCCATGGGGTTTTCTTGGCAAGAATACTGGAGTGGGTTGCCATTTCCTTCTCCAGTGGACCACATTTTGTCAGAACTCTCTGCCATGACCTGTCCGTCTTGGGTGGCCCTGCACGGCATAGCTTATGGCTTCACTGAGTTATGCAAGCCCCTTCGCCACAACAAGGCAGTGATCCATGAAGGGGAATGGAAGAACATGCCCAGAAGTAAATGATTGTTTTCTAAAGTCAAGATAAGATTGGGTTTTTAAAAATCTAGAAAAGACAGAGTTGAATGAAAAAACAACAAGGAATAGAACAAGCAGCAGTGAAGGCCAAACTTAAAAGAACAAATACAGCCTTTTCAGGAGTCCCCAGGCGAGGCGACCACCTCAACCACCTCGTGCAATGAACAATGGAAAGGTGTGGGGGGGAGCATAGCAACGAGTGAAGAAAAGCTATGTTTGTAAAAATCTTGAAAAGACAGAGTGGAATGAATACACAGAATGAACAACTTGGAGGAAGGAAGAAATAGGACAAAACAGCTGCACTGAGTGCCAAACTTTAAAAAAAACAGCCCCAAAGGAACTTAGAATCATAGAATCATAGAATAGTAGGGTTGGAAGGGGCCTACAAGCCATTGAGTCCAACCCCCTGCGCAATGCAGGAATCCAAGTCAGAATCAGCTCACAGCTCACATGAGGAGAGAAGGAATGATCCCAGGACAGGGTAGCTGTTTGCTTTTGAAAATCTACGGAAGCTAGATAGGAATGGAGAACAAAGGAATCTAAGAAGGTGCTGCAATTCGAACCAAACAACAGCCCACTCCCAAAGGAACAGCTCGCGCAATAAACAAATGCAGCTTTTAGCCGAACTATTTATAGCCCCCTCCTTTACCACTCTCTCTGACTGAGTGCTGCTGGCATAGGTACAGCCCTAGAGTTCCCATTTGCCAAAGCACACTCTTAGGGATGGCAGAGAATTTCTCCAGAATTCTCCAGAAAAAAAAAGTGCGTACGCAAATAGCGTTGCCCTTATTTTCGCTGTAGTCTATGTAAATCTTTACGTAGACTACCCGTGCCCAAATAAGGAACGCAAATGGCGGTGCCCATGGGTGCCACCATTTGCGTACGCACTTTTTTTTTTTTTAAGTCAGCCATGATAGGCTACGTAAAGATTTACGTAGCCTATCATGGCTGACTTTGAAAATCTAGCTGTGATAGGCTACGTAAATCATTACATAGCCCATCACGTTTTTTTTTTTCAATTTACTTTTTTATTTCACGGCCGGGGAGATGGGGCGCTCCCCCCCAGCCTGAATTTCGGTGGCGAGGGATGGGGCGCCTCCCCCCTGGCCTGAATTTCGGCTGGGAGGGGCGGGGCGCCTCCCCCCCGCCAAGAATTTCGGGGGGAGAAACAGAGCGCCTCCTCCCCCCCACTGAACACAGCTGCGGGACCAGGTAAGGGACTTTCGTCCATCCTTACACTCCCTCCTCCTCCACTCACTTTCCCACCTGCCACCTCCTCCTGTGTCTGCTTGCCTTCCCCCTCCCTTCTCCTCCTCCTACCCCTCGACATGAGCTTTCAGAAGTAGTTGATACATTTTGGAGACAGCCTTTCTGGACTGCTCAGAAGGCATAAGAAGAGCTCAGAATATATGAGGCAGACGAGGTGCTTCATGGAGGAGCCGCTTCAGCTCGGGGCTGGTCTGATCTGCTTTGAATCATGACGAGGCACCTCCAAATGGACTCCAAATCAGTCCACTTCACCTTATTTGGGCTTCGTACCAAACTGGGGCACAGCCCTAGTTTTTATGTACTTTATTGCTGTAAGCTGCCTTGGGAGGGCTTCTGCACTGAAAGGCAGCAAATAAATTAATAAATAAAATAAGGAAGCGTTGCTACCTCTTTTTTTCTGACAGACCCCTCATCTTAACAACTATTTGCTAGGCAGGCACATCATGGTCTTCTCTGTGCTGGAAATAGCTGTATTTATTGAGTTTGGTTGGTGCAGATGCATGAATTTTGTTTCAGTTCATTTTTGGTAAGAATTTACTTAAATTTGCAAAGTTCTTCATGTTTGGGAGAGAAAATTTGAATGCAGGAGAATGCAAAATGGTCAGAGGTACCCATCCCTACATTTCAGTACCCAGGAAAGGCTTTTTTTCTTTTCTTTTTCCAAGCTTTTAAATCTGAAGTGTTTGTTCTCTGCTGCTGACTTCTATGCTGGTCATTTAAATTCTGTTTTTTTAAAATATTTTTTTGGTTTTGAAAATGCTTTTATTGTCATTTTGATTCTTCATAAGCCACTATGGGAACTCACTGAATAATGGGGTAAAAAAGACACCCTATAATAAACAAACAAGATCTGCAAACAACTTGTAATCCCACAGATTAATTTTGCAGTCACAGATTTATCAATGGGCAGAGAAACCCTTTCCTGGGCACAAGTTACTATGTATCTTAAAAGGGCATATAAAATAGGATGCATGAACTAAATGAAAAGTCAGTGAAATGAATGTAAATGTATAGTATACTTCAGGTTTTCCTAACCCTAGCATCCTCAAATATCTGTAACATTCTTGTTTTGAGAGTCCTGGTTAACTTTAGTAAGAGGGCTAGAAATTTAATAAATGATAAATAATGATAAAGGAGAGACACAGCCCCCTTGAACATTTACCATGAACCACTTATACAAAGGAATGTTTACCATGAGCCACCTATACAAAGCCACTTCAAAAGAACTCCAAACCCTAGGCTTCAACAGGAATTTTGACCTCCTCCTTCCAAGTAACTGACTTAGACAAAGGTCTTAATGAATAGATAAGATTTACACTTGCCGTAGGAGATCAAAACCTTTGGGTTCTGCTGCCAGATACTGAATTCTAGTGACCTGAGTTCTTTACTGGTATTTGCCTTTTGACATCAGACTTCAAGTCAAAGACTTTCTGAGAGAAGCATCCCAACTCATCCTAACTATATCTTGAAGAAAGTGATTAATTATAAGGTGACCAGGGGAATTGCCCATGCCATGTCTTCATTTATTAACGTCAACATCTCTTCATTGAAGTAGTAGTCATATTGACTTTAGGTGCAGCCAAGGATCACAGCTGCAGTGCTTTCCACATGGAGCACCATCTACTCAACTGGCTAAAGTTCTGGAGTGTTCTATAAGAGTCACCTGAAATAAGCATATACAGCAAACCAATCTGAAGTAGCAGTGTAATTGATCCAAAAGAGGACTGTACCCCAGAAGAATGCCCTAGACCCCTGGTGAGTTGCTGACATCGAAGATTCTGATGCTAGTGTTCCAGAACACTCAGAATGCCAGAAATATAACTAGAAAAAGTGAGCCGTGAACCTGCATAAAATGCGGTGATCGTGCTTATGCATCTCATTACTACTAGTTCCATATAATGTCTTACCCATATGCTGTGTTCTGTGGACAACCAATTCAACAACTCAGGCTTCTCTCTAAGGGGCTAAGCAAGGGATGTGAGAATTAGCAAGGCTCAAGGTCATTGGCATTCTTCAAGTTCTATCTTGAAGCTTGGTCTGCCTCATTCCCATTTCTGATTGCAAGTCCCCTCACCACCCCCATTCAAACAGGAAAAGTATGCATTTAGGTTCACATTTGTTTTTAAAGTGCATCCCCAAGTGCATACTTTCTCCCCCACTGACTAAAGCATGCAAATGCACATTTTTTTTTCAAACTGCACATTTTGGAAGTGCACATTTTCCTACAGTATGCATTTTGTGAATGAGCATCTCTAACTTGGGAATGCATGAGCTTTTCCTGCAAAATGTGCTGACATTCTTGGGTGGAAATGGGGCAAGTTCTGCTCTTAAACACACAGAAATTTAATTCTTGTACATCCCTACTAAGCATATTGTTATGTGCTTGGGGTCAGTCTAAATTACTCCCAGCAGTCCATTATAAGTCACTGCCTCTGAGTTGAAGAGATTGAGGATTTCCCACAACTCTGTAACCCTCGAATTGGTAACCTTTGTTCTATAAGGCCAAGGGGAGAAGCCGAGTGAGGCCTGAGGGAGTAGGAGGAAGTAAGGCTGGGCGAAGGGTGAATCTAAGACAAAAGCGGAGAGCTACTTTTGTCTTCTGGAAGAAGATCCCTGGCAGCTGAAGAGGAGCAAGGATTGATTGGATATGTGATGTTGTGGGCCTTCATCCTGAGCACAGTGTAAGTAAAACTTTTATAAAAGAAACACCACAAGTCTCCAGTGCTCTCCTTCTAGGAAACTAAGTGCTGAAGCCACTACAAGTTCTCTCCTCTCAGGAGTGGGGTGTGGGAGTGTAACAATATATTATGCTCAAACACAGAGAACCAACCAACCAACCAACCAACCCACCTCCCTCCCTCCCTCCCTCCCTCTCTCTCTCTCTCTCTCTCTATATATATATATATATACACACTGTGTGTGTGTGAGCGAGCAAGCGAGAGATCAAGCGAGTGAGAGCATAGCAGGACAGCTGACTATAATAAGAACTGTAATTTCAAGACCTGGTGCTTGTTTGCTTTCACCCACCCTCTGTCCCCATCCCTTTTTTCTCATGTGTCACGTCTTTTAGAGTCAAACTACATGTTACGCTAATTACATAGTGCGTAACTGAGCCTTATTTTCTTTTTACTACAGAGTAGGTGTGCGTGACCCTGATTCAGATCAGGACTACCTTGCACCGTGAGGGGAGGATTAAACCTTTCCCTCCCCATTGTCAGCAATGGGGGCTTTTTTTCTTTTTAACCCCCACACTTGGGGAATGGGATTTTTGAGAAGCAAATGGCTTGGGGGGAAGCTGTAATCCTCCCCTCATGGTGTATGGTGGCCCTGATCTGAATCAGGGCCACATGCTACTCTTGAATAAAAAAAGAAAGATAAGGCTCAGCTACATGATGAACATGAAATTTGACCCTTAGATCTGTGTAAGCCACTCTGGGAGTCATTTTGGCTAAAGAGAAAGGTAAAGTGCTTTAAACAAATGGACAAAGTCAGGAAAAAATGGAACTATCCAGTGGATAATATTTGTAAGTGAGAGCCAGCAGAGTGTACTGGTTAGAGTGTTGGATTAGGACTGAGAAAACAAAGGTTCAAATCACCACAAAATGAACTGGGTGACCTTGGGCTGGTCACTGTCTCTCAGCCTAACCTACCTCACAAGAGATTTTTGTGAGGTAAAATATGAGGAGGGGGAGAATCATGTCTGCTGCCCCCTTAAAATAGAGGGTGGGATATAAAGTAACTGCAAGTTCTGCTGGAAGTGCCTTTTAAAAAACCCTCTTCCCATCCATCTCTTTGTATTTTTAGAAATGTGGCCCTATGGCTTAGATCCAAAGTAGTGCAACATTGCAAAGGGCCTTTTTTCTGTTTCTAGTAGGGCTGTGCACAGCTTCATTCTGAAGCTCGAATAACAAGGTGAAGCAGGCTGATTCAGAGGTGCCTCGTCTTGCTACAAAGCAGATCAGAACAGTACTGAGGCACCCCAAACTGAAGCGGGTCACCTACAAGGCGCCTCAGTTCGCCTCATATATTTGGAGCTCTTCTTATGCCTTCTGAGCAGCTCAGACGGCTGTCTCTAAAACGTATCAACTTGTTAAAGATCATGCTGGAGGCACCAAATCTATCAATTTGAGAAAGATCCAGCCACTGGGAGTGGCAGAAGACAAAGAGGGAGGGGGAAGGGGAGAGGAAAGGAGACAAGGCAGAGGAGGAGGGAGCGAGCTTTGCTGAGAGTCAGCCTCCATTTGCTTATTATGAAAGAGGTGGTGTTACTGGAGAGGACTGTCTGAACATTATTTGACTAGAGCAGTGGTCTCCAAAGTGGGGTGCATGCATCCCAGGGGGTGCACAAGAAGATCCATTGGGGTGCATGAGCCACCTGATATTTGAGCAGCCTCCTGCTGCCCTGACAAACTGCCATTGTGTGCAATGATGGTGGTGGCAGCAGGATGGGACCAGAGCTGAGAGGAAGCTCCATGGCATTTCTGTCTTGGCTCCAGTCCTATCCTGCCTCTGCTGCAGTCACTGAGAGCAACTGTGCCAGTCTCTGCCAGGCATGGCAGAGGAAGCCTTAACCCTTCCCACTCTCTGTTGGCAGAACGAAGCTGAGAAGACAGTGCGTACTGTGACAGCTATGTTAGTGTCTCCCCACCCTTCTGTAATAGGTTTACCATTAGGGTTGGCGGAGAATTTCTCCACAAATCTTCGGGAGGCCGAGTGCCGACGCATTCAGCCCCCCGAAAGTGTTGGGAAAATTCTCCGCTGGCCCCCTGCCCCCCCCCAGGATGGGACTTACCTTTGGCGAATGTCCCTCTCAGCGGCGGGTCCCGGCGGCGGTTCGGCAGCGGTTCATCGGGAGCGGGGGCGGTGGCCGGTCTCCCAACCGGCTGCCGCCACCGCCATTGCAAAAAAAAAAAGTAAAGTAAAAAAAAAAACAACACCCGTGATAGGCTACGTAACGATTTATGTAGCCTATCATGGCTATATTTCCAAAGTCAGCCATGATAGGCTACGTAAATCGTCACGTAGCCTATCACGGGTGACTTTGAAAAAAAAAAAAGCACATACGCCAATGGCGGCTCCCATGGGAGCTGCCATTGGCGTACGTGCTTTTTTTTTTAAGTCACCCGTGATAGGCTACGTGACGATTTACATAGCCTATCACGGCTGACTTTGGAAATCTAGCCGTGATAGGCTACGTAAATCGTTACATAGCCTATCACGGGTGTGTGTGTGTGTGGGGTTTTTTTACCTTTTTTTTCACGGCCGGGTAGACGGGGTGCTCCTACCCGGCCTCAATTTCGCCGGCGAGGGATGGGGCGCCTCCCCCCCGGCCTGAATTTCGGCCGGGTGAGGCGGGGTGCCTCCCCCCCCTCGCCTGAACTTCGGGGGGAGAACTGAAGCGCCTCCCCCCCACCGCGAAGCAAGCTGCGGGACGAGGTAAGTCCCTTTCGTCCATCCCTATTTACCATTCATTCGTGTTGTTTGTTCATTTTAAAATCCAGAAAATTTCATCTTCCCCCACCCCACCTCACACACACATCTTTTCATTCTCTCTCAACAATTAGTTTGCCCTTACTTTGATTCTCTCTCTCCCTCTCTTTCCCCCCCTCCTTTCCTTGTTCTTGGCTCCCCTCCACCTCCCCTTCTCAATTCATGTATTTCTTCCCTTCCCATTTTTTTAAATCATTTTTCCCTAAAAAAAAAAAAAAAAGAATAAACCCCCTTTCTCCTGTTAGGATTATAGTTATCCCCCGCTGCCCCCTGCTTGTAGTTTAGTGTTTGCTTTTCTTTTGCTTGTGTGTGCATGTGCTTGTGCTGCATGGACAAGCAAACAGTGTGTGTCAAAGGAGTACACACAGTCCACAAATTTCCAAAAACAGGAAAGGACTGCACACATTAACAGCTATTATTTAAATAATATAATACTACACTGTGTGTTGCAAAGCAAGCAAGCCCAATATGAGTCATCTTCAGGGTCTTGGCAGAGGCAGAGGTGGGCGAGGTGCTGCTGTGCCCTCCTGGCAGAGTTGCTGTGTTACTTCCGGCCACAGTCAGTCCAGCAGACAACTGTCATTGCTCTTTGTTCAAGTCAGTGTGCCCACCTGGCAGGGTTGCTGTCTTTGTTTGCTTCCTGCCTACCAGCCAGTGTTTTCCCAGGCAATTCAGCCAAAGAGATCCTGAGGTTATTGACTGTGAAATTGTGAATAGGAAAGTAGTACTATTTGCACTTCAAAGAAACCTACTGCAGAGTTTAGGGATAGTGACCTCCTCACTGCTTCAACACCTAACTTCATTATCCCTTTATGAACTTTGGTTTGAGTTTTTGAGAACAGCACATTTTTCCTGCGCCTTGCACAAAAAACTAGTGGGCCAAACTGTCTGAGATTTGGAAGGTGGGATGCCCTCTAGGGGGGCTATGCATTCCCCAACTTTCGTGCATTTCTGTGGAAACAGTGAAAAGTTATACCTCTTTGCTTTGAGAGATTTCTTCAAAAAAAATCAAATTTCACCTGCACCTAGCACAAACACTCATGGGCCAAATTGCCTGAAATTTGGCAATCTCCAGGGGGGCTGAGAGTTTTCAACTTTCATGTATGTGTCATGAAAAGTGAAAAAGTTACGGCTGTTTGTGCTTTCCCACACAAGTCAATCGAAAACACCAAAAATGAGTGATTTGGCTATCCGAATCTCGCTTCGAATTCAGATCCGAGTAGAAGCGGGTGTGATCTGAATCGGTCTGAAGCGAAGCAGGGCTGCTTCAGAAGGTCCAAAACAGCATCCAAAGCAAAGCGGGGGGTGTGTGTGTCTGTACACAGCCCTAGCAACAGCCAGTAAGAGTCCCCTACATGTCCCCAAAATATCCCTTCCAAAGAGGGCCATTCCTTTGGAACAGCTAGGCTGGGGACCTGCAGCTAGAAATGAAATTGGCAACACTGTTTGCTTTGCACACGTGGAAGTGCCTTTCTCTCATTCGCAGGATGGTAGTGGATCTACACATCCTCAGTCAAAGAAACACGGTTCCTTGTAAAACACTCCATTTTCTAAACAGTCAAAGCAATGTGAAAAGACTTCATATATTCCTTGACAATGTAATTGCGGGGTGCAACCTGTCGGCATCATGGGCACCAACGAGATACATACAATTTGTGATGAAGAGCAAAATTCCTCTCCCAGCTCAGTTGCACTTGTTCCATTTCGCCGGGGAATTTTTAAAAATAGTTTTTAATTTAAAAATTATTTTAAAAAGGAGAAGAAAGTGATTCACAGCAGCAAAGCTAGCCCTCTCAAAGAACTGATTCAGCACTGTATGCACAGCCCCGATCCAAGATCAAAATTACTCATGCTGGATTAGAGGATTAAGCTACAGACATGGCTGAATCTGTTACTTCTCTTTGGGCATGCGTTTCTCAAACCAGCAAAGAGGTCCATAGTCACAAGTTTGTTTCTGTATGCCCATCAGTCTTTGCTGGAGTGGTATAACTAGGGATGTCAGGGAATTTTGCCATGAATCTCGGGGAGGCCGAATGCCAGCACATTCGGCCCCCCAAAATCGGTGGCGGAATGGTCTGCCACCCCCCCCCCCAGGATGGGACTTACCTTGGGCAGATCTTCCTGGCGGCGGCAGTGGCGGCGGCGGTTCGGCGGTGGTTCAGCGGCGGTGCGGCGGCTGCGGCGGCCAGTCTTCCGACCAGCTGCCGCCGCCACCATTTCCAGTAAAAAACAACAACAGAAAGAAACGTAATAGGCTACGTAAAGATTTACGTAGCCGATCACGGCTAGATTTTTCAAAAACACCATGATAGGCTACGTAAATGTTTACGTAGGCTATCACGGCTGATTTAAAAGAAAAAAAACATGCGTGTATGCAAATGGCGGCGCCCATGGGCGCCGCCATTTGCGTTCCTTATTTTGGCACGTCTTAATCTACGTAAACGTTTACGTAGACTAAGACGGCGAAAATAAGGGGAACACAAATAGCGTAGACGCTACGCTATTTGCGTTCCCCTTATTTTCGTCGTCTTAGTCTACGTAAATGTTTACGTAGACTAAGACGTGCCAAAATAAGGAATGCAAATGGCGGCGCCCATGGGCGCCGCCATTTGCATACGCGTGTGTGTTTTTTTCTTTTAAATCAGCCGTGATAGGCTACATAAACATTTATGTAGCCTATCACGGCTGACTGCAGGGACGCAAACGGCAGTGGCTACGGCCACTGCCATTTGCGTCCCTGCTAGCCAGTGGCCGGATGTCCGGCTGCCAGCGGAGCGGGCTGGCGGCTCCGCAGAATCCCTGCGGAGCGGAGCCGGCCGGCCAGAATTTTGGGGGGAGGGACGGAGCGCCTCCTCCCCACCACAAATATCAACCTTCGAAAAGGTGACTTTCGTACATCCCTATGTATAACTAATGGGAGAAAGGCCACAGGTCAGCAGTAGCGCCTATCAATTGCATTTAAAGGTCCCAGGTACAATCCTTAGTATCTTTGGGGAAGGCTGGGAAAGATTCTGATCTGAATCCCTGGAGAGCTGCTGCTGTCAGCAGTGGAGGCCGGTGGCTCCAATTTCAGCGGGGCTGTGAATCTATTCTGCCAAACCTATTTTGCAGATTGTGTTCAGCAACTTGGATAGTTCCTTTCAGAGTTCTGACTGGCTCTAACTAAAACCCAGAATAAATTCACAGCCCCACTGAAATCAGAGCCACCAGCCTCCACTAGCTGTCAGTATAGACAATGCTGAGTTGAGGTGTATGGAACTCAACCTTCTGAGTCCGCCAGGGGGTCCACGGGGGGGGGAATCTGTTCCTCCCCACAGAGCAGAGCCGGCCAGGTCTGTCTGCTGCCAGACTGCCGGTCTTCAGACGCAAATGGCATCCGGTAGGGATGTACGAAACCCCTACCTGGCTCCATGCTGGGCAATCCACGGTGGGGGGGAGGCACTCCATCCCTCCCCCCAGAAACCTGCCCGGCCGGCTGCACTCCACAGCCAAGCTGCGGAGCCGCCGGCCAGCTCCGGCCGCCCGCAGCCGGACATCCGGCCGCTGTGCAGCCTTGCAGGTACGCAAATGGCAGCTGTCATAAATATTTACGTAGCCTATCACGGCCTCCGCAGAGATGCAAATGGCGTCCCTGCATTAGCTGTGATAGGCTACATAAGTATTTACGTAGCCTATCACGGCTATTGAGACGAGGAAGCGAATGGCGGCCGCAGGACGGCCGCCATTCGCAAAGCAGCGCGGACGGAAGGAGGTAAGTGCTCTGTTTCGCACACCTTTCGTGGGTTGGGGGGTGGGGGCTTCGTTCCACCACGGATTTCGGGGGGTGAATGCACTGGCATTCGGCCTCACCGAGATCTGTCGCGGAATTCTCTGTCATCCCTAGCATCCGGCATAGTGGATGCCATTTGTGTCCCTGCTCTTTGCCATGATAAGCTACGTAAATCTTTACATAGCGTATCACGGCAAAAGGCAGGTACACAAATGGCGTCCGCTACGCTGGACACCATTTACGTCCGAAGACAGGCAGCAGTGAATGGCAGCGGACGGATGGCTGCAGGTAGGATCCAGCTGGCGCGGATTCCCCCGGGTGGCGGAGGTGAGTCTTTCATTCCGCCATGGACTCCAGAGGGATGGCGGAATTCTTCACCATCCCTATTGCTGAGCTAGACAGACCAATGGTTTGAATCGATGTAAGGCAGCTTCCTATGCTCTGAATTGTATAAGAAATCCAGTGGGACTGCCATGGTTGAGGGTGCCCTGGGCAAGATGCCTTCTGGAGGCCTGCAGAGTCTTAGATTCTCCATTCCCCAGTTTCCCTCCTCCTGCCTCTGCCAGAATTCTTTCTCGTTCTGCATTTGTCCTTCTCCTCCCTCTGCACTCTTTCTCACCTCCCCACTGTTCCTCTTTCTTCCCCTCTCTGACCTTTCTCACACTTTCTCTTTGCTTTCTCCCCACCCCTACTCCAGTGCTCGCTCAGCCCACCCCCCACCCCTTACTGGGCAACAGCACCTTTTATTCCTCTCTCTTCTTTTTAACGGCTAGAAAAGTTTGCTGCAGAGGAAGCCGCAGTCACACTTGGAATCTTGATTTCCCCAGACTTCCTCTGGGACAACATGGGGCCGCCTAGAGGCTCTTTGGAGAAATGGAGATGCCAGGTGCGACTGGCTTCCACTGCAGCACGTCCCATCTTTTCTAAAAGTTAAAAGAAATAAATAAAAATTTAAAAATGCTGCTGCTTGGACTGGTATGAGAGGTGGGAGGAGCAAGCACTAGTGTGTCTCTTTGCCTGAAACTTTTTTTTTTAAAAAAGATGTCCATATGTGGAACAACTGCATTTTGGGGCACTCCAAAATATTGGGGGAGGGGGGCAGGCCTCTGCCCTGTGGTGTGACCCGGGTGGTGTCACTGAGCAAAAACATTCCTCACGAGAATATAGCCTGTTAATAAACCCATTCTGTTCCCTCCTCTTTCAAAATTTGACTACCTTCCAAGGATTCCATTGCAGAAACAGTCAGAAAATTAGTGATAACCTAGAAATAGCTTTTTAAAAGGTTTTTTGTTTTTAAGAAACCGTAGAACTCCTTTTGCGTAGAACCGCAAAGGAGATGGAATTCCAAAGTAGCAGAAGCTGTCTACACCTGAAACATGGCCCCATACTAAGATCTATTTTTATCATTTATGTAAGCTTACAGTTTTTAACTTTTCTAAATATTATTACTCTATATAAGGAACTCATGGTCCAAAGGAAAAAGATGGCCTTAGACATACAAGATGGCCTAGTGATGAAACTAGGTAGGAATGAACATTCTACAAGCAAACAGATTATGCAGTCCAACAAAACATTTCAACACATTCATATTGAAGTTCAGAGTAATATTACACAAACAATTATGAGAGTTCTGGGGGTGGGGGGACTTTCATTACTTTTTATTAATGTATCAATTTTATACACATTTTTTTCTGTATTACAGGCTCTGCAGTTGCTTAATTATCTATCCTACTATTTCAAACGTTATTTTTCTATGTATTCTCCATGAATTTCAAATTCTATGACCTAATTTTCTACTCACTACAAATGAGCATTTAATTTTTGCCAGGTGTGGTGTTTTTATCAGTTCTTTGGATTTAATTATTGTGATCATGTATGTGCATAGACAGAGAACTATAACTATTGCTGAAAAGCAAAAACTCACCACAGGACTCTACAAAAGGGTACATTGCAGAATATAACTTCAACCAACATGAATATCAAGAGGCATATAAACAATGGATGTATAGAGTGCTGGACCAAATAAAGACCCATGTAGTTCAGCATTTTGTTCACCAGTAGCAAGCCAGATACTTCTGAACACTCCTAAGGCTATTGTGTTCAGCCAGCCAGAGCCAGATTCAGTATGGACAGATTTGAATGACACGCCTGCTTTATTTTTGATGAATCCCGAATCTCTCCAAAGTGGCTGGAGCTGTTTCTGGATTTGTCTGAAATGAATGCACACCCATAATTTGAACTACTCCTCCTATGTCAGTGATGCAAGGTTTTTTTGAACCATAAAGTTAATGTGGCCTGGATGAATACTTGACTGACTACAGAAAAGTTCAGTGTTTAGCCAAAACCAGCAAAGTATACAATTCTGAATATAGATATAGCCTGATCAGTAATTCAACAGCAGTGTCATCAATGACAGAAATAGAACGTGTTCAGTACTTGGAGTAGTATCTTCTTTCTTACAACAGACTTAAAATGCAAGATGCATTATACCTGTAATGTGCTTCAAATCACATCACATAGAAATTTCAATTAGCATGAAGATTTGATAATCAGTAACACAGACATATGTATATCACACATTATTGCTCGTCTAGTTCCATGCTTATATAAAAATTAACAGAAAACTTCAGCTTAGGGGAAAATTAGCAATTTTAAAACAAACAAAGTAGGAAAGTGCTCTCCTGAGACTTCATTAAGGCTTTATACATGGTTAGCACAATTAGGCTAGATGAAATCAATATATTATTTACATTGCTTTGCTCAAAGATTTATTACGCTCTATTATTTCAACAATGAAATGCAATTAATAAATTGTCAGATCATTTTTCATGTTTTATTTGAAAATGTTTCGGCATATTTTAGCATATCATTTTTTTAGAGTAGCAAAAATACTCTAATGTATAACATTAATAAACGGTGATAGACTTTACTATAAATATTGCATCTGTTGCCAAGTAAAGTTACATACAAAACAGAACATTGCAAACAGAAGTTCAGTCATTCTTCTGGTAGTACAGACATGTGCCTTCTGCATTATTTTAAGATATCTTTGCACTCTCTGAACCCTGCACACTAATAAACTAGAGTAGAGGCATCTTGTTTTTACATCACAAGTTAGCTGTGCATTGGAAATTAGCTCCATATTGGTCAAGGTTAAGGAAGTATGGGAGACCTGTTGAGCACCACTGTTTTTGACTGACAAAAGTAAACCAAACTGCTAACAGTCACTGTTGTTGGTTTAGGAGAAGCTGTCAATGAAGTCTAGTTCTCATGCTCAGTCATCCAACAATCCAGTATGTGTAGAAAAGTGGCACGTGACACCCCTGTCCTGAGACAAAGTATATTTTGAGAGCTATGTACATAATCCCATGCATGGGCTCAGTTTGCATGATTCCCCCCCCCAAAAAAAAACCACATAGAAGAATCATACAAACTAGACCTTTGGTTGCATGTACATAAGATTCATTCCTTTCATTCATTCCTTTCATTTATATCCTGCCTTTTTTCCTCCTTCAAGAACCCAAGGCGGTGTACATAGTCTTCCTCCTCCTCCATTTTATCCTCACAACAACAACCCTGTGAGGTGGGTTGGGCTGAGAGTCTGTGACTGGCCCAAAGTCACCCAGTGAGCTTCCATGGCTGAGTGGGGACTAGAACCCGGATCTCCCGGCTCCCAGTCCAACACTCCAGCCACTACACCACACCGGCTCATCGACTTTACACACACCTGGCTTGTGCAGTGGGGAAGGGGCATATATAATCTGGAGATCCTGATCCAGATTAATGTGTGAACTGGACCTAAGACACAGCATAAACACGTATTGATAGGATGAAGCCCACTTCCTCCTGCCAGGCCCTGCATCTCTGAAGGAGAAGCAGTATTTGCAGCCAACCTCCCCATGGGAGGGCAGGCATGCTAGCGTGATGTGTGTCCACCCCCACAACCACCTGATCCTTGATGTGAGCTGCCATAATGCATAAAAATGGCAGCTCACATTGAGGAACGGGAACTGCAGGGCTCTCCCAGACTGTTTGCCGAGCCCTCCAGGGCAGGAGGTGGGCAGGAGGTGGGGGTGGGCGGCAGCAGCGACTTGGCAAGCACTCCTGCAAGTAGGGATGTCAGAGAATTCCGCCACGAATCTCAGGGAGGCCGAATGCCCGCACATTCAGCCCCCCGAAATTGGTGGCGGAACGGTCTGCCCCCCTGCCCCCCCGGGACAGGACTTACCTTGGACGGATCTTCCTGGCGGCGGCGGCGGCGGCTCTGGCGGCAGTTCGGCGGCGGTTCAGCAGCGGTTCGGCAGCGGCTGCCGGTCTTCCGACTGGCTGCCGCCGCCGCCATTTCCAGTTAAAAAACAACAACAACAACAAAAACGTGATAGCTACGTAAAGATTTACGTAGCCTATCATGGCTAGATTTTTAAAAAACACCGTGATAGGCTACGTAAATGTTTACGTAGCTTATCACGGCTGATTTAAAAGAAGAAGAAAAAAACCGCCCGTACGCA
The DNA here is from genome assembly GCF_057233095.1 of Heloderma suspectum. Taxonomy (NCBI): domain Eukaryota; kingdom Metazoa; phylum Chordata; class Lepidosauria; order Squamata; family Helodermatidae; genus Heloderma; species Heloderma suspectum. Next base: position 58,631,775 of record NC_139458.1, read on the forward strand.
AATGGCGACGCCCATGGGCGCCGCCATTTGCATTCCTTATTTTGGCACGTCTTAGTCTACGTAAACATTTACGTAGACTAAGACGGCGAAAATAAGGGGAATGCAAATAGCGTAGACTAAGACGTGCCAAAATAAGGAACGCAAATGGCAGCGCCCATGGGCGCCGCCATTTGCGTACGCGCGTTTTTTTTCTTTTAAATCAGCCATGATAGGCCACATAAACATTTATGTAGCCTATCACGGCTGACTGCAGGGTCGCAAATGGCGTACGCGCGTTTTTTTTCCTTTTAAATCAGCCATGATAGGCTACGTAAACATTTACGTAGCCTATCACGGTGTTTTTTAAAAATCTAGCCATGATAGGCTATGTAAATCTTTATGTAGCCTATCATGTTTTTGTTTTTTTTTAACTGGAAATGGCAGCGGCAGCAGCTGGTCGGAGGACCGGCCGCCGCAGCTGCCGCTGCCGAACCGCCGCCGCCGCCGCCAGGAAGATCCGCCCAAGGTACGTCCTGTCCCGGGGGTGGCAGGGGGGGTGGCAGACTATTCCGCCACCGATTTCAGGGGGCCGATTGCGCTGGCATTCGGCCTCCCCGAGATTCGTGGCGAAATTCTCTGACATCCCTACTAGGGATGGCGGAGAATTTCTCCCCAAATCTTTGGGGGGCCGAGCACCAACGCATTTGGCCCCCCGAAATCGGCAGTGAAATTCTCTGCCACCCCCTTGCCCCACCCCTGGGATGGGACTTACCTTTGGCGAATGTCCCTCCCAGCGGCGGGTCCCGGCGGCGGTTTGGAGGTGGTTCGTCGGGGGCGGGGGTGGTGGCCAGTCTCCCGACCGGCTGCTGCCGCCATTACAAAAAAAAAAAAGTAAAAACACCCCCCCCCCCCCCGTGACAGGCTATGTAACGATTTACGTAGCCTATCACGGCTAGATTTCCAAAGTCAGCTGTGACAGGCTACATAAATCATCACGTAGCCTATCATGGGTGACTTCGGGGGGGGGAAGCGCGTACACAAATGGTGGCGCCCCATGGGCGCCGCCATTTGCGTTCCTTATTTTGGCACGTCTAGTCTACGTAAAGATTTACGTAGACTATGGCGAAAATAAGGGAACGCTATTTGCGTTGCCCTTATTTTCGCCGTAGTCTACGTAAATCTTTACGTAGACTAGACGTGCCAAAATAAGGAACGCAAATGGCGGCGCCCATGAGGCACTGCCATTTGCGTATGCGCTTCCCCCCCCCCGAAGTCACCCATGATAGGCTACGTGACGATTAACCTAGCCTATCACGGCTGACTTTGGAAATCTAGCCGTGATAGGCTATGTTAATTGTTACGTAGCCTATCACGGGTTTTTTTTTACTTTTTCTTTCGCGGCCAGGGAGACGGGGCGCTTCTCCCCGGCCTGAATTTTTGCCGGGTGAGGCGGGGCGCCTCCCCCGTCGGCCTGAATTTTTGCCGGGCGAGGCAGGACGCCTCCCCCCCCTCGCCTGAACTTCGGGTGGAGAAGCGAAGCGCCTCCCCCCCACCGCGAAGCACCCCTGCGAAAAGGTAAGTGACTTTCGTACATCCCTATTGAAAGCTGTTGACAAGTCTAGCAGAAGCAATAGGGTTGCAGTCTTGCCATCCATTCCCTGGCATAAGTCATTAACCATGGTGACCAAGGCTGTTTCTGTCCCATAACCATGTCTGAAACCTGATTGGAATGGATCTACGAAAATAATCAGTATCATCCAACTCTCCGTGGAGTTGTGAGGCCACCACTAGGGATGGGCTACTCACCTCATCCTGCCTCACGTGCTGCTCACTAGACTCTGTCAGCTGCCTGGCCCTGCTCACTGTATGCGGTGAGCCGCTGGGTGGTCCACAGGCTCCTGGAGAGTGGCATGCAGCTTCCTGGTCTCTCCCTGAGCCACCATTTTGTATAAAAATGGCAGCTCTGCCTTCTACGGAAAGGCTGATTTTGCACAAATGGCAACCATAAACGGGCCCATGTATGCAAAATTACAGGCATAAATGGTCTGCAAGTTTGCATAAATGGGCTCTTTACGGCCACCATTTGGGCAAAAATGGCAGTTCAGTGAGGGATCAGGGACCCTCGCACTTGCCCAAGAATGGCAAATTTGATATAGAGTGGTAGTTATCTGAAAACAGAAGTTCTAGATTTGGTTTATTCAACAAAGGTCTCACCACTTCTTCTCTCAACTTTCTTTGTTGAAAGTTAATTAAGTTGTGGCCCTAGGGTGGGATCCAGATTTACACTGGATCAAATGTGCTGATATAAGCGGATTTCACCATCCCTCCTTCCCTCCAGCCTCCTCAAAATACTAGTCAGACTCAAAAGCAGGGGTGAGCTGTGGTGTATGTGGGGCAGGGGGAGAGGATCCTCAAAAACTGGGCAGAGAGATCTTCTGAAAGTGGAGCCCTTCCTCTTGCAGAAGGCAGGTCTTGGACCCAACCCCTAGTTTCACCCAACCTTCTGTGTCTGCCTTGTCATTTTCAGGGGCTTTGGTTGCAATTAGAAGAGACAATATCTACAGTCTTGTGTATTTTTTCCATCTTTTGAGGATTTGGGTCTAGGAACCACCCTAGGTCTGCTAACCATTAGATTCAAAGTGTCCTCCTCCCCAATTCCAGCAATTTGAAGATTGGACAAATTCTTGGAGGGGAAGGCTATCAGTGACTATTAGTCTTGATGGCCATATGCTACCTCCAGTATCAGAGTCAGTATGACTATGTACATCAGTTGCTGGGGAACATGGGTGGGAGGGTGATCATGCACTCATGTCCTGCTTGTGGGTTTCTCAAGGGCAGCTGGTTGGCCACTGTGTGAACAGAATGCTGGACTAGATGAACCTTTGGTCTGATCCAGCACAAGACTTTTTATGTTCTTATGTTCTAAAATAATAACTTTATTTACAAAGTATTAATTACTATTTTTACAATTATTTATTATATTTTTATTGTTATAATGCACACACACACACACCAAAGGTAGTGAGGAGGGGTGACAGGGTGTTTTTAAACTTCTGCATCAGACCTCAGAAATATTGTTCTTTAAAACAACCTGTAAATTATATCCACAGTACCGTGAACTGGAGTGGGGAAACAACCATTCCTATGAGCTAGAGTGGTGTAGTGGCTAGAGTGTTGGACTGGGGGCCAGGAGATCTGTGTTCTAGTCTCCACTCTACCATGAAGCTCACTGGGTGACTTTGGGCCAGTCACTGACTCTCAGCCCAACCTACCTCACAGGGTTGTTGTTGTGAGGCTAAAATGGAGAGGAGGAGGAGGATTATGTATGCCACCTTGGGTTCCTCAAAGAGGAAAAAAGTTGGGATATAAATGTAATTAATAGAATCATAGAATCATAGAATAGTAGGGTTGGAAGGGGCCTACAAGGCCATTGAGTCCAACTCCCTGCTCAATGCAGGAATCCAAGTCAGAGCATCCCTGACAGATGGCTGTCCAGACTCGTCTTGAATGCCTCCAGTGTGGGAGAGCCCACCACCTCCCTAGGTCATTGGTTCCATTGTCGTTTTGCTCTAACAGTCAGGAAGTTTTTCCTGATGTTCAGCTGGAATCTGGCTTCCTGTAACTTGAGCCCATTATTCCGTGTCCTGCACTCTGGGATGATCAAGAAGAGATCCTGGCCTTCCTCTCTGTGACAACCTTTCAAGTACTTGAAGAGCGCTATCCTATCTCCCCTCAGTCTTCTCTTCTCAAGGCTAAACATGCCCATTTCTTTCAGTCTCTCTTCATTAGGGGTGGACGAAAGTGACTTACCTGTCGTCGAAGCTTGTTCCCGGTGGGGGGGAGGCGCTTCGCTGCTCCCCCCGCGAAGTTCAGGCCGGGGGGGGAGGCTTCCCGCCTCGCCCGGCCGAAATTCAGGCCGGGGGGGAGGCTTCCCGCCTTACCCGGCTGAAATTCAGGCCGGGGAGGAGGCTTCCCGCCTCACCCGGCCGCGAACTCGAAAGTTAAAAGAAAAAATAAAACGCCCCCGTGATAGGCTACGTGACGATTAACGTAGCCTATCACGGCTAGATCTGCAAAGTCAGCTGTGATAGGCTACATCAATCGTCACGTAGCCTATCACGGGGGCATTTTTTTTTCCTTTTATTGTAATGGCGGCGGCGGCAGCCGGTCGAAAGATCAGCTGCCGCCCCCGCGCAGGACGAACACCCGCCGAACCGCCGGCCGGACCCGCCGCCGGGAGGGACATTCGGCAAAGGTAAGTCCCGTCCCGGGGGGGGGGGTGCAGGGGGGGGTGCGGAGAATTTCTCCCCGAAACTTGTTCGGGGGGCCGAACACGTTGACGCTCGGCCCCCCGAATTTTCGGGGAGAAATTCTCCGCCATCCCTACTCTTCATAGGGCTTTGTTTCCAGTCCCCTGATAGATAGATAGATAGATAGATAGATAGATAGATAGATAGATAGATAGATAGATAGACAGACCAACCAACCAACCAACCAACCAACCATTCAGTTGCCAGTCTTGTACCAAAGAGGCAAGTATTTCAGTGAAGACACAGAAAAATATTATTTTGGGGAAGAGGGGAGCTTGCAGAAGAACACATATCTCTATTAGTAAATTAGTAAATATCTCCATTGGTAAATCCCCTCATTTCCATAAGCTAACACATTGGAGAATCCTGGAAGCAGACTATCAACAAAGCAACTTGTATATTTTTATGGCTATATGTCCCCTGAGGTGTCTAGAATCTGTTCGGCTCCCCAGCTCTCCACTAGTGACTCCACTTAACTAGACTATAAATCTGCATTAGGTGATAGTTTCCTATGAGCAAATGGGGTCAGATAGAGTTATAATGAATGTCCAACAAAAACAAGATTTGCAGAATCAATGGGGGCAATTCAGATGAAATGTGTTCAAGAAACCTCCTTTGCTTGCTCCCCATTCACCATTACGTCACTTTTCCGTTTCAGCACCAGTTTTTCAACAAAACAAAAAAACCCAAACAAAAGAGGGAGCTCCTTCCTGAGGTAATCCCAGCCAATCAGGGGTCATGTAGGCCAGGGGTGGGTGTTCAGAAAGTAGATATCCAAATGTTTGGGACTTCAACAGCATTCCTGACCATTGGCCATACTGGCAGGGGCTTCTGGGAGTTGAAATCCAAAACTTCTGGAGATCTACCTTCCCTGATGTAGGTAGATATCACACTGCCATGCAGCCAATCAGTTTTAGCTATGTAATGACATCACAAGGCCAAATTAGAATGAGAGAAATGCTCCCTGCCTTTACTCTGAAGGGATGAACAGTTTTGCCCCCTTTCACAGGCACCTCTGAAAATCACCAAATGGTGAGTGTTGTGTTTCATGGACATGTGTGTGTGAAGTTTAGTACATGTCTCTGGGACTGTATCTAGATGATGTTCATCATGCTTTAGTCCCATTGAAAGGAATGGGACTTAAATTAGTCATGACTAACTTGCCCTACTGATTTCAATAAGACTAAAAAGTTATTATCTTAGATTGGATCCAGCCAACTGTTTCATCTCAGCCCTAATATCAGAGAGGTCCATACACATGATGGCAGCTGACTGGTGTCTTCAAATGTGTATATCATATTGAAATTGTGGGGAGGAGGAGTTAACTTAAAATGCCTGACAGGCCTCACCAAGGGTCATAAACAGATGCATGGTCCAAAACAGGCAGGAGACGTTTTCTGGGGCAGCAAACAAGAATCAGTTAGGCAAGACAGAGGCAGGTAATCTAAGACAGGCAGAGGTTATGTTTGAAGACAGGAAGCAGAAAGAGGAAGCTGGAGCTAGTCTTATTCACACAAGTTGCCCAGACTGAGAAGCAAACTCAGGCCAGAGCTTTACAGGCCTGGTGCACCCAGAATAGCCCTTATGGCCAAGTGACTAGAAGCTTATGGAAGCTGACACTCAAGGGCTCACTCAATGGTGCCCTTGACATGCAGAGCTCAGTTTCCTAGGCTTACTGTAGAATACTATGGTACTGGTGCCTGAGAGTTGGGAGCCTCAGGTTGAGACTGCTACCAGTGGTGCATTACAATGGCAATAGGCTGGGAGTGCTAAAGCCTCTCCCCACCATTTATCTGCAGGAGGTACATTACTTTGGCAGCTGTGGCCTAGGCTGAGGTGAGAAAACTGAAAACTGAGGGAAGGCCAGGGAGCTGAACGCTGAAGTAATCAAAGCATGAGATGAGCAAGTTACATACTAAATAGACCTGGTCCAAAAAAAGAATCATCATTTTTTTCAACCATTCATTGGGTAGGTGGAGGCCAACCCCCCCCCCCCCGAGATCAGAGATGGGGAGAAATGTTTCCAAAATTTCAGGGTTGTGGTAGTTGCCTCTTACCTATTTAACCTTAGGGTTTTCTGTTTTTTTCCTGCTTTTAAAAGAAACTTAAACAAAAACCCTCCACCACTCACAGTGGTGCAAGGTAGTCTCTCCACAGATTTCTGACAGCTGCATCCCCTGGCATTCTGGGAAGTGCAACTGGCAGGAAACTGTGGAGAGATGTTCATGTCACTGTGAGGGGTTGGTGGGGATGGTGGCAATAACTAAGTTTAGAAAGCAAGAGCAAACGGAAAAACCTTGGCCACCTTAAGCAAGGTGGACAAGGATAAGTGACAACCCTGCCCTGAAAATTTCAGCAAAGTTTCTCCCTCCCAAGAAATCGACCCTCCATTTTCACGGGGGAATATTTTTTTTCAGAAAATGGGGGAGGGCGTAATTTCAGTCCAGCCTTATTACTAGAGATACAGATAAAAATATGATGAGAAAGGGACAGAGGTTTGCAATATTTCATAGGAATAAACAAAATAACTTGGTAATTGAATATGGAGAGCAAAATAAAAGGGGAAACCAGAATTATAGCCAAGATTTCATGCCTAGCCGACAGGGAGAATGCAGATACTGTCAATGGATACAGACTAATCAAGGGAAAATGCAGTTTGGAAGGAAAGCTGAGAAATTCAGTTTTGGACATTGAATTTGAGAAAGTGATGAGGCATCCCAAGTAGAAATATCAGGCAAGCAATAAGTAACTAAATTCAAATAAATGTAGAAAAAATGAACCTCAGAATGTCAACTATGGATTTTTGAGTCAAGTGCCTCTTTTACCATTGTTTCCCTTACATCACACTTTGGCTCCCCCCACCCCCCAATTTGTGTTTTAGTAATGATTTTAGAAAAAAGATATATCGCTATGGGAAACCTAAAAGCCTTTTTAGTGAATGATGAAAGTCAAAAGATTGGATTGACAAGTGAACATGTACACTCACCATGTGGCCTGATTTATATCCTTGTTTAACTAACAAATTGGGTTGTCAAAAGAATGGCAGGAAAATCCTATCTAAACATCAATCAGCACAAAGCAATTAATTGGGCGTCGGATGGAACATAAGCACAATTTCAGTACATGCCTGCACATATTATAGATACAATATAACCTCTGCTGACATGAAGTTACATGAGGTACAACATTATGACAAAGGTTATTTTTAAAAAGGGGAAGTTACATATACATTAATATCTTTGGGATTTTAATTAATATCTTCTAATATAAATTAAAAGTACAGCTTAGGAATATTAAGGAAAGCCATTTTTAAAACACTGATTACATTTCCTGAGTACTGGATACTTGACCCTTGCTCAATTAGAGTTGGGAGATTCTCTGAACTCCATTTCAAAGCTTGGTTCATGTTGCTCCCATTTCCATTTGTGACCTGTTTTTCTTGTCATTCAAATGGGGAAAATGCGCACTTTGAATGGGAAAAGTGCACATTTCTGTGCACGTTTTTCAAAAGTGTGCATATTTTCCCCATTGACAAAAGTGTGAAGATGCGTATTTATTTTGGAAGATGCACATTTTAAAGTGCGCATTGTGAAAAAAATGCATATTTTTCAAATGCAATCACAAGTTCAGGAATGTGTAAGCTTTTTCAGAAAAAAATGCATTTGGAGTTGTGAACGAGGCAAGTTCTAATGACTTGTGAACTTAAACAAAATTCCCTTACATCCCTGTGCCCAATAGGTAGTAGATAGGGGTGTACGAACCCCACCTACCTGGCTCTGCTGGGGGTCCGCAGGGGCGGGGAGGTGATCTGGTCCTCCCTCCCCCAGAATCCTCCCCAGCTGGCTCTGCTCCATGGTGAGTCTGCGGAGCCGCCAGCCGGGGCCGGCCGCTGCCAGACTTCCAGCCGTGGCCAGTCTTCGGATGCAAATGGTGTCTGGCGTAGCAAACACCATTTGCGTCCCTTTGCCTTACCGTTATAGGCTATGTAAAGATTTATGTAGCCTATCACAGTAAGGGGAAGGGACGCAGATGGTGTAGCAGACACCATTTGTGTCCCTGCTGTTTACCATGATAGGCTATGTAAAGATTTATGTAGCCCTATCACGGTAAGGCAAAGGGACACAAATGGTGTTCACTGTGCCGGACGCCGTTTACGTCTGAAGACTGCTGCGGCTGGACCTGGCTGGACCCGAAGCCAGCGGTGCCAGGTAGGATCCGGCCAGGTCAGACTTCGTGAGGTGGCAGGGTGGGGTGGTCCATTCTGCCATGGACTCCGGGGGGGGGGGAGATTCTAAGAATCTGCCCCCCTGGAGTCTGTGGCGGAATTCTCTGCCATCCCTAGTAGTAGATGCTGTTAATAACTAGAGTTCCCCCATTTGTGAAGTGGTTGTCTTGCATACAAAATGGGGGAAGAGACAAGACTAGAAGAGGGCCACATGGAAAAGAGGGAAGGGGAAAGAACCTTGGCCATATATAGAAAAAAACTTCTGTGTGTGTGTTTTAAGCCATGTCCTTCCAAAACTAGTTGGGAATGAAGGCTATAGTACATGCTTTCTCCCCAAAGGATTCTAAACTGCAAGATAAATATTGATTGGGCATCAGGACATGGGAGATCCTTCCCTGTGGCTCCACCAAGGCTTTGGAACTCCCTACCTGCAGTGGCTGGCCATGCCCCTCCTTTTATGCAGCCTTCCATTGTTGCATAAAGACCTTTATTTTCTGGCAGGTATTCAACCTGCCAGATTTTCAAATATTTATTAGGGCTGTGCAGGGACCCCATGACCTGACTCGGAAGCTGCTTTGTGGCTTTGGAGAAGGGCCCGATTCAGCTATGGCTGATTCAGGGAACCCCCAACCCAACTCAGCCCTGAACCTGAAGTGGGATTTGGCCACCCTAATCTCGCTTTGGGGGGCCCCAATGCCCCCATGCAAACCCTATCTCCTTACCTGGGCCACCACTGCATCCTCTACTGCCACTGCCACCCCCTCCTTCTCCTCCATTGCTGTCACCACCTCTGTCACCTCCACTGTCACCGCTGCCACTATCGCCATTACTACTGCTTTAGGAAGCTTGGAACTCCTTTTGAGGCTTGTCTGCCAAATGTGCTCATAGGAAGTAATTACTTCCCCCCTCCTCCGTTACAGCGATCAAGCGCAACAGGGTTAAGGAAGCTTGGGGCTCCGTTTGAGGTTTGTCTGCCAAATTCATTATAGAGATCCTGCAGGTTAAAATGGGGGCTGGTTTCCCTCTTTGTGTTCTCCCCCTGCCTTCCCCAGCACAAGCGTATGTGTGTCTACTTGGAAGTAACTCCCATTTTGTTCAATGAGGCTTGCTCCTGAAATGCAGGTGCATCTGGACTTTCAGGGGGAAGGAGAAAAGGGGGGGAAAGGGGGAGCCTCTCTTATTGGTTGAGCAGCCCCTGCCAGTCAGATGGCATTCACTCCAACCTCACCTGGAAGTATGTTCTGTGAAGCAATTTTTACTGCTGCAGAGAACCTGCTCATGGAGCCTTGCTCATAGCAAAGCCAATTCCTTTTAAAAAAATCTGGTACTCCTCCATTACCTTCTCCTTCCATTGTCATGGAAACATGGCCCAAGACCAATGTGCTCTATCCACATGGTTTTCCTTCCAATGGAATACATACTTGGATGCACATCTCCACATCAGGATGCACATTTGAACCATGGATTTTTTTTCATGCATCTACACTTGTAATGATGATGGTGATGATGAGATAATATATTATATAGTATTTCAATCAGATATTGAGATAATATTATACACTGATACAAGTGGAAAGACATATATGTTCTTGTTTTTCAATGGAAGTGTGTTCACTGAAATAAGCAGTAACATCATTTAAATATGTAGTAACTTCAAACCAACATGAAACATTCTTAGGTACTCAACAAGACCAATATTTTCACATTTTAGTCAGTCCATTGGGCGCCCAGAAGAAGCATGGGCCAAGCTGCATTGCAAGGCATCTCTTTGTCAGTAACACCCCCTCTCCCATCTGTATCCAACTGGATTCAGTGCTAAAGAGGAAGTTACTGAAGGATTGCACAAAACTATTGCTTGGATGCACTTTCATGGGTTGTGTAAATGAACAGCGATGCAGTGGCTGACACAATTTGCCTTACATACACATCTGTGAGAGTGAGACCAAAGGTAGTAGGAGCTGGCAAGGGGGGGGAGAGCAGATCTGATTTCCCCATCACCTTAAGCCAGAACGCATGCCTTTACTCACCATGCACTCATTCCCTGTCACACAGCAAAAGAAAAGGAGCCAGTAAGTAACCAGTATCCGGCACTTACGTGCAAAGAGAGAGCCAGCCCTACCATTTTGCAGAGTGAGGCGGCTGTGCCAGGTAGCAGATTTTAGATATCATGGAAGAGCAGCAAATCAATAGTGATTCACTTTTTTATTTTTTATTGCCACATTTGCCAGGCAGAGGCAGAGGTCCTTGTTGGCTTTTCTGCCTCAGTTGCCAAAGTAATTTGTGTGGCTTAGGTACTGTGCACTTTGACTTGGATGGCTGATAGAGATGGATGAATCTGTCAGTTTAGGTTTCTCTCAATTTCTCATTTTTCCACTCTTAAATTCAGTTCATCCAAACTTTGAGAATTTTTCCAATCTTAAATTCAGTCTGCCTCGAACTGTGATAATTTTTTTAAGGTTTGCATAAAAACATGTTGTTTGTGCATTTCTCCAAAAATTGCATTTTTTGTATGCACTTTAGCCCAACATACACATTTTTGCAAGCAATTTGCCTAATACAATGCATTTTGAACATTCTGTTCCCTGATGTATGCACTTTCGAGTGCCATTTTTTTTTTATTATCATTGGAGAACTCCATTGCTAAGTTCAGAGAAAGTGTAAGTTTCAAACGGGCACAATTAGTTAAGTTTGTGAACCTAATTAATTCCTCTCCTGTCGTGTGTGTGTGTGTGTGTGTGTGTGTGTGTGTGTGATTTGCTTCTCTGCCTCAGGCAGCAGCAAAATGTCTTGGGCTGGCTCTGACAAAAGAAGAAGTAAGGACTGATAGGGGCTGCATGTCTCCCACACAGATAAGATACAAATGAACCATTGCAAGATTTCCTGCAACTAGTTTCTATGAAGGAAAAACATGAGAGCCTAGGTTCTTAGAGCAGATTGTCAAAAAGAAAAGAAAACCTTTCCACCCCCTTGTTTCCTAACTGCAGTGTGGCGTCATTCCTTTTCTGTCATGGATTTTATCTCTGGATTTTATTCTATGTAGGGAAAAGCAATTAACATGCAAAATCTCTTCTCCTGTGGAGCATTAGTGGCACATATCAGTGTGCTGAAATGCAAGTGCAATGTGTCTGGCATACAGGTGTTCCAGTTTGTATTTGCGCCAGGTAGCCTGCAAACACACACCATGTAGGAGAGAAGGGAGGGGATAATCACATTATGTTTTTGCATGGGAGAAGAGAGAAGGACATTGATCCTCCACAGTGTTTCTTTCTTCAGCCTTATCCTTTGCCAATTAGCATAACAGATGTATGATCTGGGAAGTCTTCCAGATTCAGTTTTAAGAAATTAAACACTCAAGATTGGTTATATTAGGAAGGAGTTTTTTGCTCAGTTACAATGTCATAAAGAATACTGAAGATCCATCCTGAGCAAGTTGAGAACTTGGTAATCAGTAGGGGATACGTCAAAGACGCTGGCCCATAAACATATGTTTTTACTAACTTTTTGTACACAAAAAGTGCACCTGCAAATCTGCTAGCTGTGAGTTGTGAGGTAGGTGCCCCCATTCTGTAGGACTCTGAGGGTGCAAGGAATAGAGGAGGAGACTTCACATGGCACTGGAAGTCAGCAAGCACTGTCTGAATTTCAGCTTCCATCACTCCAGGAAGGAAGTAGCTGTGAGGCTGAAGACTGGAGCGCATGGAGTCAGGGTGTATATCTATCCATCCATCCATCCATCCATCTATGTGAGATAACCCAGAAAAAAAAAAAAAAAACAAGCATGGGAGAAACTTATGGAAATTGGTAGTGCTTGGATGTCCCTCATGGATCAGTACAGAGCCATTGATTTTGAAGGGCTATCTGTGTGCTGTATTCCTGGGCAACCTAACCAAAGCCTCATCTCTCTCTCTCTCTCTCTCTCTCTCATTCTCTCTCTCTCTTCCTGTCTTGTTGCTTGGTGTTCTTCTTAAAGTGGTTTAAAAATAGAAGAAAAGGAGAGGTGACACAGGAGAATCTAGAAATTGTGTGTGTGTGTGTGTGTGTGTGTGTATATATATATATATATATATATATATATATGGCACAAAGATATCATATGAAGAAATCTTATACATACCAATTCAGATGCCTCACTGGCTTTAATGGAATTTACTCGCAGATTGGGGGGGGGGGCTAAGTGCAACAACTGAGAATTGTTCCTGGTTACTGGTCCATCTAGGCCCTAGTTTATTCTGCCCCCTAAGGAGATTATGCAGGCCCTACTACTCATACAGGATTCTTCTGCAAAAGGGAGATTATTTCTTCCATTTCACTCACATGACCTACTCATGCTGGGCCTTCTGGATTGTCTCTTCAAAAACACACAACTGGTATAGGATTGCTATTTTTTTGTCTATTTGTTGTCCACAAAGTCTTAACCTGGAGCATTCCTATTTGTATATTGTCTGGGTGTTTTCGGATTAATAGTGATATTGGTCAAGCAGTCTTGTTTCAGCTATATCCTTGGTAAACAAGAAGAAACTACAGCTTGTTCTTTGATAGAATATAACAGAAATTAATGTTGTTATTTAAAACCAGTGGGTTTTCCTAGTTCTTAAAAATGATACATTAGGACACATGACACTTTGTTTCTGATAATATGGAAGGCATCCCAGATGGTCAAGCTGTGGTGTGTGTGTGTGTTTTTACAATAGTTAAAAATGTTGTGCTTGACCTGACGTTCTCCTGTGAATCAGGTAAAGAGAGACCATTCTGTTTACAGACTGTGTTGTTGTAGAGCTGCTTTCCACAGGCTGGTGCCCACTGCCCAGCAGATGTTTTGGATGACAACTCCCAGCATTCCTGACCATTGGTCATGTTTGCTGGGGCTGATGGGAGTCAAAATCCCAAACATCTGGAGGACACCAAGTTGGGGAAGGCAGCTGTAGAGGGTAATTATCAACATTTCCCTATACTGCAATGTTGCTGCTGTTGCTACTTCTAGACCAAGTTGATTTGTAGCTAATCATTGGTAATCACCAAATCATTTATTTAAATACATCAAGTTCTGATATGTCCAGCAAGGTAACTCTGGAGTTAAAATTTCCAGAGAGGTATCTGTGTTAGTCTGGAATTCTGTCCTCGTATTAGCTACACAACTGCTAGAACGTGTGCTCATATACTTCCTTCTTTAGCAAATGAGTCAATTGTCGGCAGGAGGGTACATATCCTTGATTGGCTCTACAAATTAAAGTATGTTATTAATTAATGCATATATTAGGTAAGAGATTAACCTTCCAAATAATGATGGGAACACCTCTGTTCAAGCCCCTGAATGCATGCTTGTCAGCCATGATACCACTTTTCCCAGAGAGGAAATGAGACCAGAATCAGTTCAGTACATCTTCAGTGCAACTCTCAAGGGTGGGTCTCCTAATATTTATATATTATAGATATAAATCATCCATTATCTCTGGATCTGGATTCCTACTGAATAGAAAAGGTTTTTGTCTTCATTCTTATTGCTCAGTATTGACCTCCTGTTTATTGGGTATAAGAGTCAATGTTGACACTATGCTCAAAGATTCCCAGTGGCTTTCTCTACCAGTATGTTGAGCTGACTAAAATATAGTAAGATCAAATATGCTCAATATCATCACATCTTTTTATGTTTGAATACAGCTTGAACTCTTTGGGGCGCTGGGAATGAAACTCCCATCTTCAACTCAGCATGTGATCTTTAAAGATATATATTTTAAATTTTCTCTCTTGAAAGGGTAATCGATCTATTATTCTGCAGTGAGAGTTAACATGCCTTTCAAGTGTAGAGATTTGCAAGTTTAAGCATAGCTACTACAACGTCTTGTTTATTGCTTTTTTATTTTTGCACAGCTATTGCTGTAATGACACTGAGAAAATATGTCTGTTTATTGCAGACCAAATAGTTTCCTTAAAACATTCTAAACACATGCAAAAGTTCATGATGCATAATGATTTGACTGTTTCTCTAGGTAGGTGTTCTGTATTTCAGAGGATCCATATGTGTCACAAACAGTGAACAATCAGGAACACGCACTGATTATGATATGATTCTTTTTTGGCAGACTCTTGCTGTTGCTCTGGCAGAATTGCACTGATGTATTAGTCATTTGCATAGAAAAGATCCTAGTGCATGACAGTCATTTATTTGTGGTGCCATCTGCACTTTATTTTTTTTAAGTAACATTTTAGAGGAAAATGTGCCTGCAGTTTATGGATACTTCTTGATTTGGATAGAATCCTATTACTTTTCAACAGTATTTGAATAAAATAACAGACTCATTATGGCAGTGTGTACAAGAAGTAAAGCTTAAGCATTAATTAGGAGGAGGAAGGGTGTTGGATGAAATGTTGCCATTATCCCATGGATCTCTTAAAAACAGATCATGCATAGTTATCTGTTAATGGGTTGCAATCTTTCCCTCTTCTCCTTTTTCTTCCCCTTCTCCTATGAAAACCGTGTTTATTTGTCTTCTGTCTAGTAACCGTAGTGTGTCACTCACCCAACCACCACAATCTACTTTTCACGTGCCACCACACTGCCTACTAATTCTCAAATGCTTGTTTGTGCCTCCAAACAGCCCCATCTTGCTCCTGCGTGTCTCTCCTTGATGCTACATTAGGTCTTCCTTCCTTCCTTCCTTCCTTCCTTCCTTCCTTCCTTCCTTTTTCTTGATCTAGGCATAAATCCACATCACATAAGCAGACTTAAATAATAGATCATAGAATCATAGGGTTGGAAGGGGCCTACAAGACCATCGAGTCCAACCCCCTGCTCAGTGCAGGAAGCCTGATTCCCAGGTGGGCCCCCATCCAAGTACTAACCAGGGCTGACCCTGCTTAGCTTCCAAGATCAGACGAGATTAGGCACATTCAGCCAGCGGTGGGTCACACTGCAGCTCATGTGGCAGGTCTTCCCTTTGCTTTCTTCCCCCCCACCCCCTGCAGCCCCACATATACCTTCCAAATCTGCTCTGGAGCATATTTGGAGTGGTGGTGGTGGCAGAGCAAGAGGTGGTAGAACTAGTTCAACCAGCAGTTTCCTTTCCACTGATGGACCATCAGGGGTGGACACAACCCTTATATTTCACTTTCCCATCCACACATGGAAACTCAACAAGGATTAGAATTTAATAATGCATACAATAATAATAAAAAGGTAGCAAGTTACCAAAACCAGACACTCTTCATCCACCAGCCAGCAGCATATTTTAAGTTCTTTATTCAATGCAATTTTATAAAGCTCCCCCCGCAATAACTCAGCTTTCACTCTCTTACTAAAAATGGAAAAGGGTGAACATATTTGGGGATGACATTCCAAAATCTCCTTCTCTGTACTCTGATGGAATTAATCTCATGGAACTTAGAGCAAGCCATCTCTTGTTGTTGTTGTTCAGTCGTTCAGTCGTGTCCGACTCTTCGTGACCCCATGGACCATAGCACGCCAGGCCTTCCTGTCCTGCGCTCTCTCCCGGAGTGTGCTCAAGTTCATATTCATTGCATCGGTGATGCTATCTAGCCATCTCATCCTCTGCCGTCCCCTTCTCCTTTTGCCTTCAGTCTTTCCCAGCATCAGGGTCTTTTCCAGGGAGTTTTCTCTTCGCATTAGGTGGCCAAAATATTGGAGCTTCAGCTTCAGTATCTGTCCCTCCAATGAGCACTCAGGGTTGATTTCCTTGAGGATGGACTGATTTGACCTCCTTGCAGTCCAGGGGACTCGTAAGAGTCTTCTCCAGCACCACAGTTCGAAAGCATCAATTCTTCGGCGCTCAGCCTTCCTTATAGTCCAGCTCTCACAGCCATACATTACTACTGGGAAAACCATAGCTTTGATTATGCAAACCTTTGTTGGCAAGGTGATGTCTCTGCTTCTTACTATGCTGTCTAGGTTTGCCATAGCTTTCCTCCCAAGGAGCAAGCGTCTTTTAATTTCATGGCTACAGTCACCGTCTGCGGTGATCTTGGAGCCCAAGAAAGTAAAATCTGTCACTGCTTCCATTTCTTCCCCTTCTATATGCCAGGAAGTGATAGGGCCAGATGACATGATCTTAGTTTTTTTAATGTTGAGTTTCAAACCAGCTTTTGCACTCTCCTCTTTCACCCTCAACAAGAGGCTCTTGAGATCCTCTTCGCTTTCTGCCATTAGGGTGGTATCGTCTGCATATCGGAGGTTGTTGATAATTCTCCCGGCAATCTTAATTCCAACCTCTGATTCATCCAACCCGGCATTTCTCATGATGTACTCTGCATATAAGTTAAATAAGCAGGGTGACAATATGCAGCCTTGTCGTACTCCTTTCCCAATTTTGAACCAATCGGTTGTTCCATGTCTGGTTCTGACTGTTGCTTCTTGACCCTCGTACAGGTTTCTCAGGAGACAGGTAAGGTGGTCTGGTACTCCCATCACTTTCAGAATTTGCCACAGTTTGTTGTGATCCACACAATCAAAGGCTTTAGCGTAGTCAATGAAGCAGAAATAGACGTTTTTCTGGAATTCTCTTGCTTTCTCCATGATGCAGCGAATGTTGGCGATTTGATCTCTAGTTCCTCTGCCTCTTCTAAACCCAGCTTGTACTTCCGGTAGTTCTCGGTTCACATACTGCTGAAGCCTAGCTTGTAGGATTTTGAGCATCACCTTGCTGGCATGTGAAATGAGCGCAATTGTGCGGTAGTTTGAACACTCTTCGGCGTTGCCCTTCTTTGGAATTGGAATGTAAACTGACCTTTTCCAGTCTTGTGGCCACTGTTGAGTGTTCCAGATTTGTTGGCATATTGAATGCAGCACTTTAACAGCATCATCTTTTAGGATTTTAAATAGCTCGGCTGGTATACTGTCATCTCCGCTAGCTTTGTTGTTACTAATGCTTCCTAAGGCCCACTTGACTTCACTCTCGAGGATGTCCGGCTCAAGTTCAGTGACCGCACTATCATGGCTATCAGGGACATTCAGATCTTTCCTGTATAGTTCTTCTGTGTATTCTTTCCACCTCTTCTTAATCTCATCTGCTTCTGTTAGGTCCCTGCCTTCTTTGTCCTTGATCATGCCCGTCTTTGCACAAAACGTTCCCTTGAGATCTCCAATTTTCTTGAAGAGATCTCTAGTCTTTCCCATTCTGTTGTTTTCCTCGATTTCTTTGCATTGTTCATTTAAGAAGGCCTTCTTGTCTCTCCTTGCTATTCTCTGGAACTCTGCATTCAGTTGGCTATATCTTCCCCTTTCTCCCTTGCTTTTCGCTTCCCTTCTTTCGTGAGCTACTTGTAAAGCCTCATCAGACAGCCACTTGGCTTTCTTGCATTTCTTTTTCTTTGGGATGGATTTCGTTGCTGCCTCCTGAACAATGTTACGGACCTCCGTCCATAGTTCCTCAGGCACTCTGTCTATCAGGTCTAATCCCTGAAATCTATTCCTCACCTCCACTGTATATTCATCAGGGATATGATTTAGGTCATACCTGAACGGTTTAGTGGTTTTCCCTATGTTCTTCAATTTAAGCCGAAATTTTGCAAGAAGCAGCTCATGATCTGAGCCACAGTCAGCTCCAGGTCTTGTTTTTACTGACTGTATGGAGCTTCTCCATCTTTGGCTGCAAAGGACATAATCAATCTGATTTCGATATTGACCATCTGGTGACGTCCATGTGTAGAGTCGCCTCTTGTGCTGTTGGAAAAGAGTGTTTGCTATGATCAGCATGTTCTCTTGGCAAAACTCTATTAGCTTTTGTCCTGCTTCATTTTGTACACCAAGGCCATGCCTGCCTGTTATCCCGGTGATTTCTTGACTTCCTACTTTAGCATTCCAATCCCCTATGATGAAGAGGACATCTTTTTTTGGTGTTAGTTCTAGAAGGTGTTGTAGGTCTTCATAGAACCGATCAACCTCAGCTTCTTCGGCCTCAGTGGTTGGGGCATAGACTTGAATTACTGTGATGTTGAATGGTTTGCCTTGGATTCGTACTGAGATCATTCTATCGTTTTTAAGATTGTACCCCAATACTGCTTTTCCCACCCTTTTGTTGACTATGAGTGCTACTCCATTTCTTCTAAGAGATTCTTGCCCACAATAGTAGATATGATGGTCACCTGAATTAAATTCGCCCATGCCTGTCCATTTTAGTTCGCTGATTCCCAAGATGTTGATGTTCAATCTTGCCATCTCATGTTTGACCACCTCCAGCTTACCTTGATTCATTGATCTGACATTCCAGGTTCCTAAACAATATTGTTCTTTACAGCATCGGATTTTCTTTTCACCACTAGACACATCCACAGCTGAGTGTCCTTTCGGGTTTGGCCCAGCCGCTTCACTCTTTCTGGCGCTACTTGGAGATACCCTCTGCTCTTCCCCAGTAGCATATTGGACACCTTCCGACCTGAGGGGCTCATCTTCCGGCGTCATCTCTTTTAGCCTTGTGATACGTTCCATGGGGTTTTCTTGGCAAGAATACTGGAGTGGGTTGCCATTTCCTTCTCCAGTGGACCACATTTTGTCAGAACTCTCTGCCATGACCTGTCCGTCTTGGGTGGCCCTGCACGGCATAGCTTATGGCTTCACTGAGTTACGCAAGCCCCTTCGCCACAACAAGGCAGTGATCCAAACTA
Source organism: Heloderma suspectum (assembly GCF_057233095.1). Classification (NCBI taxonomy): domain Eukaryota; kingdom Metazoa; phylum Chordata; class Lepidosauria; order Squamata; family Helodermatidae; genus Heloderma; species Heloderma suspectum. The sequence continues at coordinate 58,650,903 of NC_139458.1, forward strand.
GAGTTAGTATGTGTCTGTTTTCTCTAAGGTACTCTGGTCCTAAGACTTGAAAGGTAACTAATTTCCAGCCCCTGTAACTGTGCCCATAAACTAACTCAAAGCCAGTGCTGTCTGTCTACATAAGCCAGATCTTATGAACTTGGTGATTCATTCCTCATGGTAATCTGTCAGCCACGTATTTCAAAAGTATTTAGTTATTGATCATGCTTATAACTGCCTTCAGCAATTTCTTCTGTTCAGGACCTTCAGAAATATTACTTCCAAGGTCTCAAAACAATGGCTAGATCTACACTACTGCTTTATAGTGGTATTGAAGCCCATTGATAACTGCTGGGGCACATTTCACATTTGATATATGGCTTCTGTAGCACTTTTCCCTGCTTTTTATTCCACATTATCCAATATTCTTCAACAAATGCCATTGTGTGTCCTACGAGGTACAAATGTGCAGGAGTTACCATGATGGGATTGTAATGATATGACACAAGGCATGGATCTGCCCTATGTTACCAAAATAGCAAATTGAACTAATGTTTGAATGACACAACACGGTGAGATAATGCTGCAAATGATGTGTAGGTGGGACATCAAAACTTCTACATATTTATACCATTTGTACATTGCTGGACATCTCATTTGAGTAACTAAAGTGGAAAGTACTATGTTGCTAACAAATTCTAGCACATTAGAACAGAATATGAAACATAACAGAAAATTACTTGCTCATGATAAGCCCATAAAAATGAACTTGTTCATGATAAGGCCATAAGAAACCTTATTATTTGATGGGGTGGTAATAATCATTTCATTTTGATGCTAACAGTCTTTTGTCTATTACTTGATCCACTCAGGGCGCAATCCTATGGCCTCTAGACAGTGGCTAGATGGCCATCGGATTGGTCGGTTCCCAGAGAACCACCTCCCACACCTCCCCTGCCACCTCATAGGCAGTGCGGATTGTCCCTACACTCCACGCTGAAGAGCAGCATGTAGTAGGGGAAATGGGGCGTTCCCAGGGGCAGGGCAGGGAGTTCAGAAATGCTAGTACAACACTTCCTATGTGTTGTCCGGCCTCCCCACCCTGTTCTCCGATGTCCCACAGCTAGACAGCCAAAATTGGCCATCTAGCCGGGAAAGCAAGGCAGCTGGAGCATGGAGGAGATGATCCCCTCCACACTCCTCCTGCCCTGCATTGGATAGGTTGTCACCTCCGAGTTCAGAGGCAGCCACCTATCCCCATAGGATTGCTCTCTCAAATTAGTGGTGCATCAATATTATTTGAGAATTATTAGATGCTTCCAATATTAGCAATTCACAGGAGTTTTCTTTATAAGATTTTGATGGTGATTGCTTCAACTGACACCTTGGAAATTATATTGAAACCAAGACAAATTTGACCTGTGGAAAATAATAATGCTTAACTATGGGTCAGGTCTGAAAAAAAGAGGTCATTTATATAGTGAGTAAAGAGATGTGTAAGAATCAAATGCCTTAAATGGCTAATGTTCTTCTTTACAGTAAAGTACTTTACAGACCTCCTTCACTAATTCCCATCTCTGTGATCTCTATGGTCTCTTCTTGTGATGCCTATCCTATGACAATCTTAATCATCCTATGAATAGTTAATGTATGTAGAGATAATTTCCTGGCTGAAACCCACCAGCCTTGCAGTTCTTCTCATCTGTTGAACACCTCCTGGGTACAACTGAATGGACATTTTGTGGATAGATAGGGATGCATATTTGGATGTCATCCATCCACATTATATTGCTTTCAGTGGGATGTCCAGTCAGCAGGGCATCTGATGCACCATTCTGCTCCAACTCATCATGTGTAACAACACACAACTAGACGTAGATCAGGAGGATGAATATAATGATATGGAGTACTGATAGGCAATGAAACGCTAATGCAATGAGGTGAAAAATAAAGTATCAGCCTGGTTTGCTCAGACAATGGGAATGCGTTCCTTCTCCTCTGATTTACTATGTGGTGCCATGATATACCACATGATCCCTGATTGGCTGGACTCACACAGTATAGAACTCTTACTTTTTTAAATCAAAAATGGTGCCAATGCATGAGCAGATTGGAAAACAATAGCTGCAAATTCATACCAAATGTGGGAAAGAGCGGAAAGTACATTTTTATCACAGACTCTCCTTCCCCACTCCCCAGATAATTTTTGCATCAGAAAACAGAATCTCACAAAAACTCATTGCGGTTAAAATATTTTAAGTCTTTCAGACTTCAGGAACAGTGAAGGTTACAATTCAAATAAATAAATAAATAAATAAATAAATAAATTCAGTTTTTAACGGGATCTATTTCTGACTACTTTGATGCTTTCACCTTATAAAAATACAGTCTTTTTTCCTTGCAATTTCTGTGGCTCAGTTGTATGCTCATCTGCCAAGAAGTACTAATTTCTTATGACATACATTTTTCTACTTGTTATTATAACAATAATAGAGAGGATCTCAGAGGGCATTTAAAAATGAATCAAGTCAAAATAGAACCATATTGGGCAGCATAAATCTCTGCAACTTTAAATTAGTGATAAGGAAACCTAGCTCATAAAAATTCAAACAGCATTTTGCAAAACGATTATAAAGCTAGAAGGTTGAGAGTTAGACAGAGTACCCACACAGTAGGAGAGTACAAATGAACACCTACGCAGATGGCGGCTACAGGAACAGAACAGCCATCCTGATATATAATAGAATGATGTAAAATGAAGTGTCAATTGTAAGTGGTGCTTAACTTTATTAAGCCAAGAGAACTCTATTACTGAAAGCCTGTATCTAGCAAAGAGAAATTGCTTTGTTGTAATCATGTTCATGAGCTGTCTTAGGTAGGCAAAGGCTTGTTGTTCATTTCAATTAAACTGTAGCCTTTAAAATGTTAATTAGATGTTACAGCCAGATGCAATATTGAAGAACCTTTCATTCTTTTTTAAAGTTTCAACTGTTTTCCTGTAAACATTAATTAATTTATTTTGTTGTATTCATAAGCTGCTTTTTCCCTGGATAATAATCAGTCATAATCATCACATCAAGCATGGAATAAAAAAATAAAGTAAAAACTTAAAATTCAAGACACATTTTTCCAAACAATATGAATTAAAATATATGAAATACATGGCTAGCGGATAAAACCATATATTAAAGACAGAAAAACAATTAGTTCAACGAAAGCCTAACCCTGAGCTCTCTAAACAGGACTATTTTAAATTGCCTTCCAAATAAAATTTAAAGGAGGGTAGTTCAACTCAGGCTTCTCCAGAGTTGTTATTTCCATGACTAAAATGGGCATGTTAATTGCATTAGCACAATTAATGTCGCATCTAGTTTGGCCCCCAAATACAAATGTCTCAAAATACAAACAGACCCACAATGACCCACTGTAGCTACTCTACTCCATATCTATATCTCCCACTGCCTCCGACAGTCCTCACTGTGGTGCTGTAACTCCTTTTGTATGCCCACACTTTGCCTGACCAATCAGCATAGACATCCCTAAGGAGTGGCCAACTCACGAGCATTCTTCACAGAGTTGCCTCCATGAACTGGCTAAAGGCATTCAGGGAGAAGGGTTCTGTTCCTACTGCCGCAGCCCCTTTCATTTCATCATGCCAGCATTCAGTGAAACAACTACCAAGGGAAAATTATGTCAGGAACCCTGAAGAGGGACTGTGCAGCTTATGGATGGAGTTTATGGATGTACAGCTGAAAAGGCTTTTCCATGGAAAAATTAGCTTGGTCAAACCAATTGTAGTATAATGACAGGAACTGTTTATAAAAAATAAAACTATTAAGATGACAAAAACATGCTCCAACAGCAGGATTGATATTAGTGCTGAGAACAAATTCAACCCTTTCACCCACAAACAGTTATATTTTTTCCCCTCAGCATCCAATCTGTGAAAAGCCCAGAGCTCAAGAAAACCTTTGGATGACAGTCCATGTTTCTTTATAGACTCTGTTCAGCTTTATTGACTTGTAGTAGGAATCTACCAACCCAGGCATCTACCATGGACTTGACTTAAACTAAGTAAGTGCAACAGTTTCTATTGATTTTAAATCCTGAATTCTCACAGTGCTAAGAGGCTCAAGCTTGAGGCAGTTTGGTAGTTAGGAAAATAATACTTACCATTTGTAGATTGCCTTAGAGCGCTCTACCTGAAGCATTTCACCTAAAGATGGAATCTTATTCTCTGAGGGTTTAACCCCTCCAACTACTAGCTAGAGCTATCCAAATTCTCTTCTATTGTCTTTTCAAAATTTAGTACACCACCTAAATTATCTTCAACTTTGCTCAAACTGTCTAGTTTGTCTCTAGTTCTGTGTCTCACTGACAAAGGAACTGGTGTGCTTTCCCTTATATTTCCAGGTAATATGGAAATGGGGGATCAAAATGAGGGATCAATCATTGTTTGTTTGTTTCTTCATCCCAAGAATCCTAGGGACAGCCCTAGGTGTAACCTGAACCCGTCACAGCACCTACTAGAGCCCACCTTGAATGTCTACTGTCTGCTATATCTTCCCACATTTCATCTTAAGAGTGTAACTAAATGCAAACTCAATGGCTTCAACATCAGCCAACTCCAGCAACCCCCCACATACATGAACTTTGTTTACCATCTAGCCTGATGGAGAGTTCAGGAGAATTTTTTTAAAAAACTTGCACTTTTTGGTGATATTTTGGCTGGCCTGATAAAAGTTTTACCCTAATATGGATTTTAGAGGATTCAAAACACTTGCTGTTTTAATGTTGCATCCCTTCACGGCTGCCATTTGTGTAAATGACTATTTATGAAAAAGGCCAAACTGCCATTTTTACACTTGGTGGGCCAGCAGGGACCGCCATGCTTCCCTGGCTCAGTGCGCAATAAGTTGGGCAAGTGTGGCAGTCCATGGACTGGACTCTGGGAGGCCAAGCGGGGGCAAGTCTGCCAGAGTCCACCCCCTTCCTGGACTCCCACAACATCTCTAAATCCATGTTCTAGTATGATGGGAGAGGAGCAAAAATGCTGCTCTATCCACTTTCTCCACACCATGCATAACTTTATACACCTCTGTCATGTCTCCCTTCATTTAATTTTTTTCTAAGCTACCTCCGCCCCCCACATTCTAACCTTCTCTCATAGGGGAGTTGCTTACGCCTCCTAATCATACTAATTGTCTATTTCTGCATTCGTTTCAGTTCTACAATATACTTTTTGAGATATGGTGACCCAAACTGTGTGCAGTATTCAAAGATCCAGAGGGGTAGCCATGTTAATCTGTTACAGCAAAAGCAACAAAGTCTTGTGGCACCTTAAAGACTAACAAATTTATTCTTGCATAAACTTTTGTGTACACTATTGACTTCATCAGATCCATAAAGAGGGATGAAGGCTAATTTTAGACTTGTTTGATAGGCTGCTGAATGCACAGAGACTTCTGTGTAAGGAGGGACAAGCTTCCTTTGATGTTAGTATAAATAGTATAAATTGTGTTGCCCCTTGCAAAGGTACAGCAGCCAACACATGCCATCTGTTTCTAATCTAGTTCTTAAAGTATGAACGATATCAAAGCAGAAAATGGAAATATGACATTGGATGGAAGAAGAAAAATTCCCAAATAATGGAATTCTTATTCTGAACTAATCTCTGGACCAGCCTTCCTCAACGTAGATCCCTTCAGATGTTTTGATCTACAGCTCCCCACACCCCTCACCAAAGACTCTTGAGAAGATTTGACAGTTATTAGATAAAAGGATAAGTCCTTTTATGGACTGGTAACTGGTTAAAGAATAGAAAACAGTGAATACGAACAACTGTTCAGTTCTTGCAATGGAGGGATGTAAATAGTGGTGTCCCGCAAGGATCTGTATTGGGGCTGATGCTTTTTAACTTGTTCAGAAATCATCTGGTGGTAGGGGTGAGTAGTGAGGTGGCCTGTTTTGTGGATTACACTAAATTAATGGGTTTTTTTTAAAAAAAAAAAAAATAAGGCACAATGAAAGCTCCAAATGGATCTCTCCAACCTAGCAGGATGAGTAATACAATGGAAAACGTGGTTCAGTATAAATAAGTGTAAAATGATGCACATTGAGGCAAAAAAACCTAATTTCACATAAACAGTGATGGGGTGAACTGTCTGTATACACTCATGGGGTGTACTGGTGATGAGTGACAAGGAATGGGATCTTGGGATTGTGGTGGATAGTGTTGTGCATAGTCTCTATGACAAGCCTCTAGGGGTCTTCTGCTGTCCTGTGTATATCAGTGCAGAATAAAATAAGCAAGCAAGCAGCGTGTCTGCGTAATAAAGACATTGCCAAAGCGCTGTGTCCAGGAGTTACCAATGGGACACATAGACATAACAGTTACGATGAAGGTGGGATCAACTCACACTGTTGATGTCCTACTGTAACTAGAAAAAGAGCAATCCAGAAAAGAGCTGGTAAGTGTGATATACTGGGCTGGTTGGATTGTGTGGTAGGCCCAGGTGGTTTGTTATAAAGACTAGGCCTAAACTCAAGCCTCAAGCCGGAGAGTTAGGGAGGCCGGAGAGGTGATCAGATAACAATCTCACAGAGTTTACATTTTCACAGTGGGATCCCAGAGCGTGTATATGGACCCCTTGTTAATACTGTAGGAGACTGGCCCATATATAGTTAACTCCTTGAGCAGTAAACCACCCCCATGTCCCACCATACCTTTCAAGGTCCTTGCAATAATAGTGGCCCTGTGTCTCCCAGTGGCCGACAGCTGCCACCATCTTCCATGAAACCACCTACAGTGTAGACAGGCAGCATTGCCCTCACCCTGTGGCATCATTCCGAAGCCAAGCAGAGTGTGAGTTGTGCTTTCTGCCCTCACTTGGGTGTGTGTGTGTGGGGGGGGAGCGACCGTGGCAATCACCAGCTGCCACGGGACTCAGGAGCTCATGCTGTAAGTCCCTCCTCCCTTGTGCTCTCCATACCCCTGAAATGGCTGTCTCAACTTCACACTCTAAATGGGGTAGCAAAATCTGGGGGAATTCAGCTGAGCCTTACAGTTGGCCAGAATTCCTGAGAGCAAAGAGAGACCTTAGTGCTTACAGTTCTATGAGCATAGGTTCAGTGCAGCCCTTCAGGTGAATCTATGAAGAGAGGGATGGGGGAGAGCAGGGATGGATGAATCTGTTTCTCCCACATTCAGTTTTTTTTAAAAATCTCAACTTCTTTCCATCTCATTTATGAAGAAATTTCCAAATTGCAAATGTCTTATCCAGAAATGATCTGAAAGCAATTCTCTCCCATCCCTATGGGAAAGTGCATGAGATCCCATTCCCCCTCCTCTGTGCATTTATCAGAACATGTGAAAAGGGCTAATCTAACAAACATTGTGAAGTGATTGGGCGTACGTGAGTCACCTGATCTCTGACTCTTGCAATAGCACCTCAAGCCTCCTGTGAACTAAATGACTCTTAGCAGGTAATTAAGTAACTGAGCTATTCTAAGTATTATATGGCACCCATCACCTCAATATCTTGGTGTTTTGCAGACATCTTTGAAGCCAAAAGAAAAGTCATTGTACTACTTTTCTCTTTGAAGCAGCTTCAGCTGAGCACTCTTGACTTGTGGAATGTAGGATACAGTTACAGTAGCAACCTTCAAGATCTAGCTTTAGCTCATACATTTTGGGTGGCTTAATTATACAAGGAAAACCAATTTCTTGTCAACTCGTCTACATTTCTTGATGACAATCCTAGTTTATTTTGATTTGTAAAAGTGCTGATTTCTTCTTCAAACTTCTAGGTGACTTTAATCACACTGGCATTGTGTGTTTATTTTTGGAAACTCCTGAGGAACTCTTCCCCCCTCCCCCTGCCAATAAGGGTAGGTAAATAATGTTTTTGCTGGTCTCATCCATGCTAGTTAAGTTAATTAGAAATCTGGGAGGGCTTTAAACACACACACACACACACACACACACACACTTTTTTAACAGGATAAAATATTATGCCAGTGCCAAGTCAATGAATGGGGGTAGGGGGAAGCTGATATAAAATGTACATGCTTGCTTGCTAGCTTAGCTAGGAATCTTTTTTTCTTTTGATATTGTTTGTATATATTTCTCTTATTACCCAAGCATGTTGTTCTTCGGTTATTTTTAAATCTATCTCCTCCTTCATCCCTGAAGGTGTTTTTAGATTAATCTTTTTTTCTTCCTTTTTTTTTTGGTGGTCCAGCTGTATTTCCAGCATACGTTATTTCTTGAATGCTGTCACTTCTCTACAAGTGACTATTAGCCTTTTAAAGGAGTCGTATTTCAAGGATCAGGTGGGAAAGACAGAAGTGTTGGATGCACCTCGCTGCACTGCTGTTCATCCTCAACACTTTGTACAATGTGAGAATGTTTAATAATTCCTACCCAGGCTAGAGATAAAAATCTTGGGTGTCACATCACAAGCGGCAGTGCTGGTGTGAGATTTGCAGTAAAACAATATTCCAGCTGTAGCTATCATTTACAGAAATAAAATCGCAGAATAGAGCTGGGTGGGAAGGGGTGGAGAGCATGGAAAGATAAACATTTTTAGTCATTTAGTAACATTTTTGTCAATTCTAATAATAATGGAAGTACCAAAATGCATGTGCTTAACAAAGCATTAAGAATGTAAGGGATATTATGGCACTGGTCACCTTTTAAGATGTTTTCAAGATCTACTTTTCTTTTTCTTTTCTTTTTTAAGTTATCCAATTAAATGTCTAACTTCTAAAGACATCCAATCCAGGCAGATCACCAAATATAAATAAGCCTTTTTTCCAAAATAAAGTACATGGCAACTGCAGGGGACAGGCGGCCCTATTTTTCTCCCATTAATCACCAGAAACTTCACACGCATGGAAGGTCTCAGGGGAGATTTCTGGCTGGGAAAAAGATCCTCCCAGCTCAGTTTTAATCAGTCCATCCCATCTGTAATGGCTTTAGAAAATTGTTAATGACATAAAGTGACAGTCGAAGGGCTTTTTGCTCTGTCAGTATAGAGTTTCTATGAGATCTCTAACAAACTACTGCACACAGGCCTCAAAGCTTCTGGAAAATGATCTGGATTACTGAGAAATAAATTTGATATGTCAGCAATCACAACCAGGAATGAAAAAGGAAAGGTTTCCTTAATGCTGTTCTTTCAGGCCATAAAGGAAAATACTAAGATGTATCTGGCTTAAAGACAAACCACATAAGAGTGCTGCTAATCCTCAGGATATTGGGCAGCTTTATAGAATCTGTAAAGTATACACATATCTGAATAAGAAGTTAAGAACAGAAATGTAAACAAACCTTTAATGAATCTGCATTACATTTAGGGATGGACAAATCTGTCAGTTTCAGTGTATCTCGCTTTCTCATTTTTTCCAGTTTTAAATTCAGTTCATCCTGAATTTTGAGAATTTTTACAACCTTAAATTCAGTGCATCCCAAACATTGAGATTTTTTTTTTAAAGGTGCATGAAAATTTGTACACATTTTTGTATGGAATTTTGCCTAATGTACACATTTCTTGCAAGCAATTTTCCTAATATTTTTAATGTTATTTTCACTAATATATGCATTTTTGTGTGCACTTTTCCTTAATATATGCATTTTTGTACACAGTATTTGAATGGAGAACCCCATCACAAAATTCCAAGAAGTGTAAATTTTAAAGGAAAACTTTTCACTTTGCACATTGGTTTGAAACTGTGAAATTAGGTAAGTTTGCATTAAAATGCAAACTGAGCACATTTCTCCCCCATCCCTAATTGGTTTGTGGATGTCTTTAAGATCACAATCTACTAATTACACTTAACATACAATGGCATTCTAATGAGTACTGCTGTTCAGCAATTTCAGTATTCATGGAATGTTCCAATATAAATATGAATCCAAACTTTTGACCAGGCAACAATCCCATAATTTGAAAAAACTGTAAATTCAGATGCCAATAATAATAATAATAATAATAATAATAATAATAATCAGCTCATCCATTTCTAATACATTGCGCTTCAATTATTTAATGTACAGAATTGAGAATAATGTTAAGAACACTGCAGTCTGAAGCACAATTCAATATAGCACCGGAAGATCAAATAGCATAATAACACTCCTGCTATTATATAAGCTATTAGGTGGAATTCCAGTCTCAATTACAATGGAAGAAATTAATTGACTTTAGTGAACTTGCTCATTTATCCCATTTATCAGTGAGATCAGAATCTGGCTTGCTGCTCTTGGCTTAGTGGGTATACTTGCATCTGTGCATTTGAATTGCTTAGGAGGAGTTGGATAATAGGTATGTAAATGGAAATTTGCCCAAATTCTGTTCTGCAGAATGAAACAGACTCTTTTTTTTTCTTTTTTCAGTTTCCAGAAAATTTGCTCTATTAATCAAAAACAATGAAACACAAAGATTGTAACATTCATGTGTACATAAAGTTAGCAAAGACTAAGCTATTGTGGTAAAATGAGATTTTTCGATATATCATATGTCTGCTTCACATGTGCAAACTGGCTGCATATTCCTGCATGTAATCCATCCCACATCTTTGTGTGAACCAGGCAGTATGTATGTTCAGACCACAGCATCTGCAAAAGTGTTTCAGTGATTGCAGAGATGTTGTGGATGCCACTGCTCTTGGCTGTATCTACATTGGGTCTCTTCCATAAGGCCTGGGAGAAGACTGGCACAGACTCGTTCTCTTAAAGGATTGCCCATATAATCCTGTACATAAGAAGGATCCCTGTGTTGCTTCCATCCCAATCCAAACATGTGTAAAGTCTTCTGCCCACGTGGATGTTTCTGAGAATGTGTTTAGCAATTACTGCAAGTAGTGCCGCAGGAGTCATCACTTGCATGATTGTTGACTGTGATATCAGAGGCACCTATGGAAGCTGAGTGGAAGACTTTACAGGTACCTGGAACTCCAGTGGAGCAAGCAGAGGTGGCGACAGGCTCAGCACTTGAGACGCATGTCAAGGGGTGGTGGGTTACTCAGATATGTCAGAGGACTGGTGCAAACTTAAACACAGACAATATCTCAACTACAGGGACTAGGACAGCTGAACAGTACAAGTGATCCCCAAATTAGTTATCCCCAAATGCTGTTAAAGAAAGTTATCTCAGCATTGCAACAGACATTTAATTATGGTGAGCCTATAGATAGTCAGGAAAATGGGCATTTGTTTTCAGGAAAGAATGAATTATGTGGAACGCCATTTCTCACTGAATTAGTAGAACACTGGGTTGTACTTACTAAACATGACCCAGCAATGGCTTAACCACGTAGGGGTTGGATCCAGACTTAGTCAACTTAGAGTAGACCCACTGAAGTCAGTGGAACAAGTCAGTCAGGACTAATTCAAGTCCCATTGATTTCAGTAGGTCTATTCTAAGCATGACTAAGTTTGCATCTAACCCTAGGGGCTTCCTGGGCAGGTATCTCTCCTGTGTCTTGCATCGGGCCCTTGAGGGGTGGGAGAGGAGGACACAGATCAGAAAGTATCTATTTTCCTATTGCACAAAATGGAAGCAGAAACCATGTTCAAAGGAGAGAACAAATCGGAAGCTAAGCTAGCAGAAAAAGCTGTTTGAATGAATTCAAAGATGTGAGAGGGGCTGCCTATACTTTTGTAACATTAGCACATATGACTTGTGGATATGTAGAGAGTATGGCTTAAGAACAGGCCCATGTTGTTCTGTACACGTTTTTCGACATAGGACCTTCATATCCTTTAATCTGCCATGAAATACCATGTCATTAATTCCAGGTCCTCGAAGAATACAGAGCTACCCCAGAACCAAAATCTTTAGTTCCAGGAAGATCTTGTTATTCACCTCAGTAATAATGTACAGCAGCCTTCCCCAACTTGGTGCCTTCCATATGTGTTGGACTACAATGCCCTGCTGGCTGGAGGATGCTGGGAGTTGTAGTCCAACACACCAAGGAGGACACCAAGTTGGGGAAGGCTGCTGTACAGAGAAAGAATGAAAGAGAATTGTCAGTGCAGCTTTCAGAACAGTAGTATCAGTCATAAGCATTCCATTTCTTTTCAGTGTATGTTCTGATGCTGAGGTGTGTAATCCTGTCCTTGCCCTTCCCGAAAACATAGTGAATGGAAGTCCCTTGCTAAAATGTACCCTATTATTAGAAGGTGGACCCAGCAGTCACTCACCACCCCTCCTTCCCCCTCCCCTCCATTTAGAGAAATGAAAACAAAATATGGTATTTTTGGAAACATGCTGCCTGCCTTTCCAAAGACAAATTGCAAACCAAGCCTTTTGCTGGGTCCAGCTTTGGTTCTGGTCACTTCAGAGGGAAGCCCACTTCACTCCAGGAAGCACCAGAAATGGTCTAAAGGGGGCCAATTTGGCTTGGGATTCAGGATTTGTCCAAATCTGCTGCACATTCCTACACCTTACCATCAAAAGAGGGAGCGGGCTGGTGGTCTGTAAAAACATCAAGCATTTGTAATGTAGAAGTAGAAAAACTGTGCAATGGGAAACAAGCTGGTCTCAATTCCTTCTTCCTGATGCGCTAGGTTTATTTTTAATTTGTTGCAAGATTTTTGTGCAGTGGAGCATTCAAAAATGGCACATCCCACCTGCAGATTGAAGTGATTCTTTCTACTCTACCGCCTCAGGATTAGGTCTAGGTGTTAGTTTTGGTGTGATCAGACAAAGCCAAACACACATGCTTAATTCTTCTACTGAAGAATTATGTGCCATTGAGTACCTTTTTTTGGTAGAAAGGCAGGGTACAAATCAAATAATATTTAAATAAATGGGGCTTAAAAGTTTTTAGCTGTATCTGGGCCTCTTTTTTTAACATATGAGTCATTTCTCCATTAAAAATACTGAAAGCGATGTACAATGGTTAAAAACATACAAAACCAAAACGGTCATACATATTATATAGAAACAGCATGCTTCTTGAATGAGGTACCTTCATCCCTGGAAATGTATCTTTAACAGGAAACCAATATTAAAAGCAAAAGACCAAAACAATGCTTCCCTCCCACCTGCTATGACTGCACCATTCTTCAGAGCTAGAATATATTTGGAAATAGGTTTTGCACTTGAACATTGAATATGATCAATTTCTTTATCAGCAGTACTTCTCTTGGCTATTTTCCTAAATTACATATTCCATTGCAAAATTATATTCCATTGCTAAGGCATTAGTCACTATCCACAGTTTGTATTTTAATATCAAAAGGGGTTTTTGTATGCCATTGTAGGTGGACTACTAAAATGCCTTAGGGATAATCCAGTCCATTCTTAAAAGTGTGAATCTGTCCTATTTAAAAAGGTATCCTCTGCATAGAAATGAAGGTGTCAGGGGAAAAAAAAACACCAGCTAACTTTTAAGGGGGGAAAAAACAGACTATAAGACAGTCACATGTTTAATTCAAATAAAGATTGTCTATTTCTTTTCTGTGCCCATTTCATAAGGGCATTTTTCTGTGGTCATCCTATTGTCCTACTTTTCCCCTTTTATATAACTATTTGGTTCACTTGTCTCAACTACTTGCATCACTTTGCCAGGAAAAGTTTAGCCTGTTTCATTTCGGGTAGTGCGAACAACTTTTTTTCCCTGGCAGGTCCCTATACTTAACTGTTCTTAACTTATTTAATTTATTGCCCCTCTATTAAGCAATAGGCTAACCTTCCTCATCTTGGTGTTTTACAGACATTTTGGACTGCAACTCCCAGCATTCCTGACTGGCTGGTCCTGATGAAAGTTGGAGTACAAAACATCTGGAGGGCACTGGGTTGTGGAAAGGCTGCAATAGATTCAGGAGTTATTCAGTTGACTGATGACAGTGACATCCCCTACCCACTTTTGCTATGGCAAAGCTTGTTTGGAAAGGGGAGGTTGCCAGGAGTTGAAAGCAGAGACAGCATCAGGCCTTAAGTAAGCCCTATTCAGGGCTCAAAGCATGTACCGGGACATCCCTTCCATGGGCAACCCTCCCTGTGTGCTCCGCTCACCCTGCCCCCCTCAGTTCAGACCTTACTCTGTTGAACTGGTAAGCTCCTATTTAGAGAATATTATTTCTGGGAAGCCAGTCTGCAAAACAGTAGTTCTGAAAGTCTGTACAGGTTTCAAGCTTCACTCTTTGTGTTGTAGTGATTTCACTGCATAGTGTGCAGGCAAAGCTGTTTCTTTTCTTTTCTTTTCTTTTCTTTTCTTTTCTTTCTTTCTTTGTCCTTTGATAAAGTGTGATTTTTCTTTTACACTTTTGACAATTAAATACATGTTTACAAGGGTCATACAACCGTAGTCTCTAGGAACATAATATTCAAGGACAAAAACAGAGTGGCAGATTGTCAGTTCCATTTTGGATTTGCTTTGCTTAAAATTCTAATTTCAGAAGAAACAAAACACTGCCTTATTGCATAAGAGAAACAGACTAGTCCCAAGTTTCATTATGTCTGGTCAATAGGTGCGCATTACTCTGGTAGAGAAGGAAATATGAGAGATTGATTAGTGTGTATCTCCAGGCCCATGAAATGCTTAGTTCCAATGTTAGCTGTGTTTGGTGGATGTAATCAATACACTTGCTTTCATCTATCTTTTTAGTCCTTAGGACAACCTTCCCCAAGCTGGCATTCTCCGGATGTCTTGGACTACAACTCCTATCATCCATGACCATTGGCCATGTTGTTGGGGCTGATGAGAACTGTAGTCCAAAATACCTAGAAAGCACCAGATTAGTGAAGGCTGCCTTAGAATATGCTTCTTTGATGATGATGTATGAAGGACTGCTCATGAGCAATCCTAGTAAGTGCAGGTATAGTGTAGTGGTTGAGAGACTGCACAATGAATCAGGACATTCTTGGTTCAAATCTCGCCTCTGCCATGAACTACTAGATGGCTGTAGCAAGGGATTAGAGATGTTGTGGGCACCCACTACAGGGGTGGATTCCAATGGAGTCCTCCCCACTTGGTCCCCTGGGCCCTCATTTGCAGACCACCCAGCACTCATTGGACCCATCTGCAAGTGCAGTGCAGTCCGTGAGCATCTGACAACTGTCCGCTCCTTCCCTGAGCTGCCATTTTGCATAGAAATGGCGGCTTGGGTCGTTCTGGAACAGCAATGTAGCAGAGATTGCAGCCATAAAGGGGAGATCTACACAACATTCACACCTGTAATGTTGCGTAGATCACCCCTTTACGGCTGCAATCTGTGCTACATTGTTGTTCCGGAATGACACAAGCTGCCATTTCTATGCAAAACGGTGGTTCGGTGAAGGAGCAGGTGGCCCCGCTCCACTTGCATGCTGCTCACCAAGCTGTCAAGGGGCTCACGTGCAATGGCAAGTGGGCATGGGCAGCAGTGGCAGCTCAGCGACCAATGACAACCCCAGATGGAGGTGAGTCTCTCCATCCCTACTAGGGATAGACATATCTGTCAGTTTCAGTTCCTTTCAGTTTCTCGTTTTTCCAGTCTTAAGTTCAGTTCATCTTGAACTTTGAGAATTTCTCCAGTCTTGTGTTTGGTTTGTCCTGAAGACTATTTCTTTTAAGTTTGTATGAAAATTTATAAGCATTTTTGTATGCATTTTCCCCAATATGCACAGTTTTTGCAAGCAATTTTCCTGGTATGATGTATTTTGAACGTTATTTGCCCCAATATACACATTTCGTATGCATTTTTGATTGGAGAATTCAATTGCAAAATTTGGAGAAGTGTGAATTTTGAAATATAACTGAGTTTTGCTTCGCATAGTGGTTTGAAAGTGTGAAATTATGTAACGTAGGGCATAATCCTATGCATATTTAGACCGAAAAAGTCCTACAACTCCCAGCATCCCTCGAGCCAGCCCTGCTGGCTAGGCATGCTCGGAGTTGTTGGACTTTTTTCTGTCTAAGCATGCATAAAATTGCACCCTAAACTAATCCCCCCCACCCCCGGCTGTTGGCAAACTCTTTCAGCTTTGGTCCCTCCACCTGCAATATGGGGTGTGTGTGTAATAATACTGATTTATCTTGCAGGTTTATTGCAAGAACAACTAGAATCTACATAGCTCATGTGAAGGGCCTTGAACACTTTGAAACACTGTACAAATGTTAAGTATTATCTTTTAAAATTTCTGTGAAATGTATGACAATGGCATTCCCTGCTAATAACACTTGCTCTGCAGCAAAAATTCTGTAGGAGGCAGAATGATATAATTTAAGTCAAAGGATCATTTTTCAGCTGCAAGAACAAGACATATTGTGGCATATTCCATTTAGGTGAAGGGAAATATAACTGAGGGCAATATCAGTTTTATTTTATTTTTTACACATGAAGGAATTATACTCCAGTTTCCTCATTTGTGATAAATAGCAGATTTTAGGAAACAATGTTTCTTCTTCTTCAGTAAATGCATTTGCTCTGACAGCTCAAGATCAGAAAACAACCTTGCAGTACAAATTAAGGACCCTATTCAGCAAGGCCAACTTGAACCCCAAAGCCCTCCTAGGATCCATGTGGTAACTCCATTTTTTTTTGTGGCAATGCAATTTGTGAGTCAGAAGCTCCTAGCAACAGAAATTTATGGTACCTCTAAAGCTCCAAAGTACAGTTTGGATACCATACTGTTCTTGCTAGAGTCAATAGTAAAACTCCCTTTCAGTTAAAGGGAACCTTGTAAGTGATACGTTCTTGTTAAAACAGTAGCTCCAATTGATGTCTGAAATGACCCTTAGAACAGTTCTGGAATAATGTGGACGTTCCAGATGCATTTGTGGGAATGATTAGGTGCAAATCATAACTTTTTCTACAGTGGATGGCTCTGACTGTAATTCTTGCAGGAGCACTGGTTCCTTTACGAGCCATTCCCATATATGCATGTGTGTGTAGGTAGGTAGGTAGGTAGACAATACAGTAATTGCAAAATATAATTAGTGCTAAATGTTTTGACTTTTGCCTTAATCAGAAGCTGTTATCTTAAATGGATACCAAGAGTAGCAATTTGGAACCCTGGGAGATGAAAATCCTGAGAAGAAGAAGAAGAAGAAGAAGAAGAAGAAGAAGAAGAAGACGACGACAAACAGAGGTGTGAGTGGTAGAAGCTTGTGTGTGTGTGTGTGTGTGTGTGTGTGTGTGTGTGATCTGACTATTTCCATTTGAATGGATCACTTTTGAATGACATCTTTTTAAAAAGTTTTATTTTGGGTAGCGGTGGTTGTCTTTTGGAGGTTTTGGATCACTAGCGGTGCTTTCTGCTTTTTTAAATAAATAGTGGCAAGCAGGCACTATACTAAATGGGCAAACGGTACTGGCTAGCCTTGTCAGCCTTTACTCTTGTTTGCCAAGAGCAATCATTATTAGGTAATGAAAGAGTGTATAAGAAAGTAGTCGATTATTTATGATAGAAACAAAATGAAACTAATGGGACAAGATTTGAAAGCTGTGATGCATGAAAGGTACTATAGAAGTAGCTTTGGCACCATGACAAATAAAGAGAAAGGCTCAGTGGGAAGCAACAGTGTGAACATGACTACCAAGAAGAAAGAATACATGTACCGACCAAATCCTCACCATCTGGTGTTTATTTAATACACAATGAAGGTCAAATGGCTACTGATCCTTTCTGCCTTAGTCCACTGACTACAAGAATGGAAGGAATCAATGGGTTTATCAATATGTCTGGAAATGCTTCACCATATGATCTGATGGAGTTCATATTATTGGAACAACATTCACATTAATATTTCAAATGAGGAACTAAGACTTCAAGGGAGGAAAAGGTTGCAGAAGCGATGCATGGCAACTTACTGCATTGTTGTAAATAAAATTCTATAACTGGATCTCTCCAAACCTACCTATACTTAAAAGGAAGATATAATTTTATTGCTAACAAGCATATTTACACATGCTGGCACTTTTTTACCCCCTTCCGTAGTTTTTCTTTCCCTTCTTTTCTTTCCACTAAATTGATTACACACCTATTTTATATAATTATTCCGCTGGGATACATTAACTTTGGGTGAAATATGTTTATTAGGCATTATATGTAAACAGCATACGCTATGAGTAAATCTTATGTATATTTAACAGTATTATTTTACATAACATTCTGTTTCCTGCAGCTTCTCCCAGTTGTATGCGCTCAGGAAAGGCACTATTCTCTAATAAACATGATGCCATCAAATTTATCACGCATTGCATGGGAGTTGCACCTGCAGAGTAGAGGTCTATCAGGTGTTTTTTTTTTTAAGTGGGAGTGGGGAGATCTTGCAGTGCCTTTATTCTTCTTGTTTTTCAGTTTGCAAAGGAATAGAGGGAAGAATTAGCTAAATTAAGGGCCAGAAGGCCATTACATTAAATCTGTGTCTAGAAGTTATGTCTTCTTCTCTTTTCTTTGGCTCTAGACAAGGCATGGGGCCCCAATCCAGATCGGGATCCTAGTTGAGGTGTGTGGGGGGGTATTAACATCCGGATTGGGTCCTGAGGAAAAAATGGGGGGATAGCTGCTAGACATGGATTTAAATAATGTCTGTTTGGGCCTTAAGGTACTTCTTTTAAGAGGAAAGGGGTCATTAGGGGTGCAAATGTATGGCCCCTGGGAGGGCATCTCAGGGGTCACAGGATACTACAGACTTCCTCCCCCCTGGGCAGAGAGGGAGGTCCACCTGCAGAGGTCCTCTCTAGATGACAGCAGAGCTTCCACCACTGTGGTTGCCCTTCTGGTATTACTCTGCCAGCAGTAATGGCAAAAGGGGGGTGTTCTGGGCATGTGTCAGAGGTGGGTCAGGGGAGACTTTGGACTTGCTGGACCCAAAGTCCCCTCATTTCTGGACATGTTCACTACACCTGGTGTAGTGAGTTTCCCTCTGATTGGAAACAATGGGAAAGAAATGTGGTTTTTTTTTTAAAGAGAAGGTGATGGAGGGAGGGGAAGAAAAAGTCACTCCTCCCCTCCTTCCACACTGGACAGCACAAGCCTGAAAGGGCTTAGGATGTGGCAGTTCTTCTGCCTTGGATTCTCCATCTGTCCCCATTGTCGTAAGCCATAGATCTTCTACCACCCGAATAAATGAAAATGCTGGGAGAAGAACTGGATTGGGAGAAAGTTTTGCTGCAGGCATATTCAAACTAGATCTTTCTTTAAGAAATATTCTCTCTGCCCCTGCTTGCCTCCACAGGTGTAGGGGAGCTCTGCCAACAGAGTGGAAAGTCCACTTGATTGGTCTCTGGTCCACCCATAGAAAACTTCATGGGCATAGGAGTTACATTCCCATTGGATCCCAAGCTCCCTTGTATGCCCAAGAAGCCCTCCGGATCGGTCCCTTATCCATGCCAGCCTGAAGCTGGTGTAGTAAATTTTCTTCCCATCAGTTTCAATGGGAGGGGAAATTTAAAGGGAAAAAATGGGGGGAAATAATAGAAAAGCCTCACCACCACCTCTCACCCTGGCTGTGTGAGCCATCAGGGATCTGGATAAATAAAATAAAAAATAATAAAAATATTAATAAATATTTTAATAAAAGAGTGAATGAATAAATGAATGTGTCAGTGAGTCCACCACAGATCCCCCTCCCTTGGTACTTGGGAATGGTTTGCCTGTTAGTAGTTAGTTATATCGTCCCATTGCTTTCAATAGGAATTAGTCACCATAACATTAGATGAATTTGATGCAATGGCTCTCGAATCAGTCGCCAGTATCCAGATTATGAATGTATTTAGGGTACTATCCATGTTAGTTCACGTAGCGTAGACTCATTGAAATGAATGAGACTTCAGTTAGTTACCACTAACTTAACTCCCATTCATTTCAGTGGGTTTACTCTATGTAGGACTAACATGGGGTACTACCCTTAGATTTATAAGGGCTCATCCTGAAAGACTGAGGCAGGTTTCAAAATCCCGTTGAAACAGAATAAAAATATTTGAGTTTGAAATGCCATTGTTGGCTTGTTTAATATATAGATATTTAACACCACCTTTTCACAATACAATATTCCAAGTGAGCAGTGTCATTATTTGAGGGATAAAGTTCAGCAATAAGAAAAAAAAGAAAGCAAAATATAACTAAAACAAGGGGGAATACAGCAAAAGCAATACCAGAATTGAATAGTAGGTGAAGACGGCAAGACCAGTTGTTCTAAAACAACCTGCCACTCGTAAAAAGAATTCATCTTGTGAAAAGAATACATCTAACTTGCCGCTCATAAGAAAAAATGAAGTAGATGCCAAGTGAATGCCTCTAGAAAGGGCTTTCCACAATCTAGATGACACTGCAGAAAGTGTCCTGTCCCTGGTTGCTGCCTTGCCTCTGAAGGTGGGCTCAGTCAGATGGTGGTCCCAGTCAGGGCTCCTTCACACTGGGCTTTTATCCTGTAATGGAGATCGCTCCTTCATGGAGGTTTGCAGGCTCTTTACATGATGCCGTGACCCTCCAGGGCGTCTCCTGCACTAAATGCTCTTTGTTCCGTTTTTAAATAGATCGCAGATAATGAGCTATCAAATGACCCTGCTGTGCGCTCCACTTCAGTTCCTTCCATCAAGAGAGTTAAAGCGACAAGAAGAGGAGCAAGATCAATGAAAGATAATGGAAGACTCGGATATGGGGAGAAGGGGAGGGAGGGAGGAAGCGCATGTAAAGGGACACAGTGGTGATCCTGCATTTAAAACGGAAGAAGAAAGTCCCATTTTAAATGCAGGATTTTAGGCTGGTGTAGAGAGCCTCATGTGGCGCAGAGTGGTAGGCGGCAGTATTGCAACTGAAACTCTCCCCATGGCCTGAGTTCGATCCCAGCGGAAGCTGGGTCCTAGGTCCTTACCTGATCCCGAAGCTTGCTTCGCGGTGGGGGGGAGGCGCCCCATCTCTCCCCCAAAAATTCTGGCAGGGGAGAGGCGCCCTGTCCCTCCCCACCGAAATTCTGGCTGGGAGGGAGGCACCCCATCCCTCCCCACCGAAATTCTGGCCTGGGGGAAGGCGCCCTGTCCCTCCAGCCGCGAATCCTCTAGTCCTGCTGGGACGCAAATGGCGGAGGCGTAAATGTTTACGTAGCCTATCACGGCTGACTTAAAAAAAAAGCGCGTACGCAAATAGTGTTGCCCTTATTTTCGCCGTAGTCTACGTAAATGTTTACGTAGACTACACGTGCCAAAATAAGGAACGCAAATGGCAGAGCCCATGGGCGCCATCATTTGCGTACACACTTTTTTTTTTCAAAGTCAGCCGTGATAGGCTACGTAAACATTTATGTAGCCTATCATGGTGTTTTTTAAAAATCTAGCCGTGATCGGCTACGTAAATCTTTACGTAGCCTATAACTTTTTTTTGTTTTGTTTTTTACTTGGAAATGGCGGCGGCGGCAGCTGGTCGGAAGACCGGATGCCGCCGCTGCCGCCGCACCGCCGCTGCACCGCCGCTGGAGCCGCCACCGCCAGGGACATTCGACCAAGGTAAGTCCCATCCCGGGGGGGGCAGGGGGGCAGACCGTTTCTCCACCAATTTCGGGGGGGCCGAATGCGCTGGCATTCGGCCTCCCCGAGATTCGTGGAGAAATTCTCTGACATCCCTACTGGGTCCCAGGTAGCCGGCTCAGGTCGACTCAGCCTTCCATCCTTCCGAGGTGGGTAAAATGAGTACCCAGCTTGCTGGGGGAAAGGTAGTCATGACTGGGGAAGGCAATGGCAAACCACCCCGCTAGTCTGCCATGAAAACGCCAGCGCAAGCAGCGTCCCTCTAGGGGTCAGTAATGACTCGGTGCTTGCACAGGAGGAACCTTTCTTTTCTTTAGAGATGCCTGAAGTGGGCAACTTCATATAGGAAGCAATCATTGCCCTTCCTCTCTTACCGGCTTTGTCATCACCCCCCCTCAAAAACAAACAAACAAACAAACAAAAACAGAAAAACCTCAGTCCATCTGTGTGTCTGCTCAGTCTGCTGTTGATGGGCAACTTCAAGGCCCAAGCTCTCTCTTCTTAAGGTTCTTTCTCTTTAAACAGGACTTGGACTACTAGGCAGGCCTTCAAACAAAGTACACCTTCAAAAAGGGGACTGTCCTCTGTAAAGAGGGACACATGGCCACCCTAATGTAGGCATAACCAACCAAACAAGGTCTTTTCCCCTCTGGCATGGATTGTGCATCTGGATTCTGCCTCTTCACACTGCCATTGGGAGCTCACATCATTGAATGCATTTCTATACAAAAATATCCCTCTCTGTGGAAAACTAGCGCAGCTGGGAGAAGGCTACAGTATGAAGGAATTTGTTTTTTTAATGGAGAACCATTCAGTCATGTGAATTCTGCCTCTGTGTCCTGCAGTGAAGTGGTATAGCCCTGATGGAGAACTTAGGGGAATTTAGGGGAACTAGGCCTATGCCTCTACCATACGAGTGCTTGTGCAACTTCTAAAGAGAACAACTTACAGATAGGTTACCAATAGAACACAGCCTGGTTTTTAAAATGCTGCATGTCATACCTAAGCTTGGTTTAAGGGTTCCTTGCAAGTTTGCATTAATGATGCCAGATTTTCCTGAAAGCTGCAATATCTGCTTGTCAGTGGAGGCTGGTGTCAGTGGGGCTGTGGATCCACTCTGGGTTTCAGTCAGAACTCGAAAGGAGCTATCCAAGGTACTGAACCTACTTTGATGGTTGGCTTCAGCCCCCTGGATAGCTCCTTTAGGGTTCTGACAGGTTCTGATTGAAACCCGGAGCAGATTCACAGCCCCACTGACATTGGAGCCACCAGCCTCCACTGCTGCTTGTTACTTGTACAATAGAACTTGGAGGTACCATAGGGTAGGGGTGAGCAGACTTCTGGCTTGTGAGATCTACTTCTTTTTTTTTACTATAACCCTGTGGTCCGCCAAACCACCCAAGTGCAAAATAGTGGCTCAGATGGGCAAGCATATGCAAAGAATTAAGGATTAGGGTGCCTCTGAACCCAGGACTTTGTGACCACTACCAGAACTCACAAGTGCTTTCACACCCAAATCCATGCCTGTTTTCCCCCCAAGTGCACTTTTTCAGGAACCTAATTTTTTTGGTTCAGGAAAAGGGGTTTTTTAGTCGTTGCTATTGTTCGACAATAGGGAGTCAGAACTCCTTACCACTCTGCTGTAGAAAATCACCCAGATGTCTACAAGTAGATTCTGATCTGCTTTCCACCAACCTCTGCCATAGAGGACAAGAAACAAATATTTCTTGCAGATATGCTTGAACTAAATATTCAGATCTCAGGAAGTGCTGGGGGAGTGGAAGGGGCCTATCAGGGAGGATATAGGCTTCATTGATGCCATTATTCTATGAATGTAGCTTGTCCATTGGTATTAGAGACTGAATGATATATTTGGCCCTTTGAGGGATGATTCCTTGCCCAAAGGCCAAGGATCTCTTTGTAGCTGAGTGACTTCCATCATTCATTCATTCATTCATTCATTTGCAATATTTATATATTGCTCCACATCAAAAGATTTTGGAGCAGTGAACAGCAAAGATAAAAGAATAAAACACCATGTTCAAACAACTCAAACGTTTTTTAAAAAAAACAAGTTACAATAGGAGCAAAGTTACTATATCGTGGCTGGTCATAACAATGTCTTCAGGAGGTGCCAGAAGCAACACAACATTGGTCCCTGCCTGACCTCCAAAGGCAGGGAGTTCCAGAAGAACGCCCTCCCCACACACACACACACACACTGAAGGCTCTTTTCCTGGTGGACTCCAACCGGGCCATGGGCCCATGTGGAACCACCAGGAACATGCCCTCTGATGACCTCAGTGACCAGGCAGGTTGGTAAGGAAGGAGGCAGGTTGGTAAGGAGCTCTCTCAGGTATCCTGGTCCCAAGTTGTTTAGGGCTTTGTACACTCGCACTAATGCCTTAAACTTGGCCTTGTAGTGAATAGGCAGCCAGTGCAGTTCCCTCAGCAAAGGAGTTGCATGCTGAAAAGGGGAGCTCCTGACGACTGCTAAGCTGCTGTGTTCTGCACTAACTCCAGCTTCTGGACCAGCCTAAGTGCAGTCCCACATCATCCATATTTGTCCTTTCCCCACTGGGCTCTCTGCTTCCCTCATGTAATGGAATAGTCAGCATATAAAGCAAAGCTTGGTATGTGGTATTTTGCCAAGAGGCAACAGTTTTTTTTAGGATTCAGAAGCGACACACACATACACACAGGTGGACAGATGTTTAAGGAGCAGGCAAAATGATAACATACGATACCAGTGCAGAGCAAGATAGCTTCCTTCTCCTTTCTGTTGTCAGGAGCTCAAGCTCCAGATAAATGGCAACGGAGAGTCCCCAGGTGAATGACTGGAATGCAGCACCTCCATGGTTCAGGTTTTCACTGAAGCTCAGCCTGGGTGACAACACCTTGGGGACTTATATACCTAAGATTTTCTTTGGCTGTGTGCAGTTTGGGACAGCACCCTATCACCTGTTGTGGTGGTCTGATTTTTAGGTCTCATGGTGTTTATACATTCCTGAACCATTCAAAAGATAAGCTAGAAACAAGTAGACAGAAGCCAACATAATATATATAGAGATCCTCCCATATTCCAAGGTTGTGTCTTTCAAAAGCAAGTGGCTAACGCTGAAAGACAAAAAAGTCAGGCCAAGAGGCTTGGTAACGATTAAGGGGGTCTGGTTCTTAAGGCCGTTCAGGAGATTCAGGCATGGAAGGAATAGTTCGTGCCATGTCACCCTAACTATTCGATATACAATCGTCTTCTGGTGCATTTTCCTCTACACGTGGTTGCTTTCTTTTCTAGTGGGCTTGGAAGGAATCATTCACCCTTGCCTGTGCACTGCAGCTCTCTATGGGTTAGATAGATCCCAGTTTAGACACTTGCAACCTGGCTAGTGAAAGTAGTCTTCCCCGCCCTTTACTCCCCATGGCACCCCCTCCTGCCTCCTTGAAAATGCTACACAGAGGATTGGGTGACTTAGCTGAATGTAGTGAGCTGTGTGGTGTGTGTGTGTGTGTGTGTGTGTGTGATGGGGGGGAATCCCCAGAATCAGAGGCATGAGCAGAGACTCTGTCCTCAGGAGGCAGATCCTGGATCCAACCTCACATATTTCCAAATGTGATGGCAGAATAACATATTAAAAGACAAACATATAGTTTCCAACCCCATGTTTATATTTTAATACTAATCTGGGGCTAGGAGGGGAAATTTCCAGGGGGGAAATCAGCAAGGTACCCAATGTACTAGCTTTTTAACACCTCTGACAGAATCCTAATTTATGAACTAAGGAGATATATTTAAAAATCCAAAATCAAGTTTTAGTTAAAGGCTGAACACTTGTTCTCTCAAATCTTCTCTCTCTATTTCTCTTTCTCCCCCTCCCTTACTAATATCTGGTAGCAGGTTTCTTTTTATCCCTTTCCCTTAAACTAGCTTATTATTTTTTGAGGAAAAAATGTAGAATTAATTGGTAGCACTTCTATTACTGACAAAAAAGTTAACAATGTAGCTGACATTATAGTGAAAAGAATGCATTGCTCTTTGTTATATAAGAACTTCAAGTTATGTGAGTGATTCAAGAAGGTGAAGTATGTTAGACTGTAGGCAACAGTGAAATACTATGTCAGTTTTTGCCAGTAACTGACACTGAAAAAAAAATGAAATTAATACTTGTCAGAGGAATGCTATTTTCTGTATGTTGACATTTATTTAAAACATTTCAAGAACATTGCATGTTTATATTTAATGTTGATACCCTATTATTACTCATAGGATCCCAAAGATTCTAGGAAGCTTGTGATAGACCAAAATATGTTCCCATGCTGTCCCGAGACCTTCCATGGATATTGATCAAATATCTGATGTGGGTGGACGTGGTCCAGAAAGATGACTTCTACATATTATCTTACTAATTATTTAAAGAAGGCTGCAATCTTGTACACACGCACTGAATACGAAGTGTTCCAGAGTGGACATGTGTTGGATAGCGCTATAAGTCGGGTTCAATCCAATAGTGCTGCAAAATGAATTCTTCCCCCAAATTCAAACCAATATTCCCATGTTTGTGCCCTCACCCTCTGAATATGAATGGCACAAAATTCACCCATGTTCTTGTTAATCTGAGATTTGCTTTTGGACTAGTGAAAACACACATTGTTTTGTGACTGCATTACATTTAAATTCAGATTTCTAGATCAGACTTTTCTGAGATAATCTTGATAGATGTCACGGCCAGACAAATTGGCTTAGCGTAGGTCCATATCACTAAATTCCTCCATTATGCACATGGGTATGTCACTGCATGGGGTAGTGGTTAGTGTGAACCATAGCAGTGAGATGGCAGTGATCTCCATAACTGTGGCAGCACTTTTTCCAGCAGCTGCAATCAAAAAAATAGCTACAGGGTCACTCTTCTTACAGTCAATGTTGTATACTTACTTTTTCAGACATGGCTATAGGAATCCTCATGCATAACAAGATGGAGGAATTTAGTCGTTTGAACCAGCCATAAAGACTAGATGGACATTATCTGCAATTCTCAAGATTAGACAAGAACTCCTATTTACTAGGGGTGTGCATCAGATTTGGAAAAAATCCAAAGCCCAAGCAGAATTGGGCCATTTCAGTTTGTTTCTGTTGGATCTTGAAGTGAAGAGAGCTTCCCTCTGAAGACAACAGAATTGAAGCCACTCCAGGATAAAAAAGTTATTGGCAATTCATATATATATATATATATATATATATATGAAACACACATTCTTCATTTCAAGTTTGCAATCCCACTTTGACCTCTCCATATGTTTCCAAGTGGGTCAAAAGAAAATGTGAAACAAACTGCAGTGCAGATTCTGCAGTTTCTGCAGATTTAGAGATCCCTGTAAACTAAGGATGGATGAATCTGTCAAGTTCACTTTCTTCCATAGTCACATTTTTTAAGATCTCATGTTCTTTCTGTCCTGTTTATGAAGAAATTTGTGAATGCTGGTATGTTCTTATCAAACAATGCATCAAATAAAATTCTCACCCAAGTGCACTGGCCAAATTCAAGAGGCACGGCTATTCCTGGCATAGAGAGGAGCATGCCTGCCAGGTAGCTATAAAAGATGATGAGGCTGTCAGAAATAAAGGTGGCAGCAACCCTAATTCAGCACCACAAACATGTCTGAATACCCAAAGATTCAAAGCCAATGTTTAGGGCTAAGTACTCAAAGCCCTCTGCCTGGATAGATGAAACTGCCATTTTTGGTTTCTCCTACATTCTTAAAATAACAACAACAACAACAACAATAATAATCTCAATCTTTCATCCCATTTTTGTAATTTTTGGTAAGATTATATTTATCCAAACAAAATTCTCACCTATCCCTACTGTAAACATGGGAATAATTCTCCATTTGCAGTTCAAACAAATGGTTGACCCCCTGCAGCTTTTTCTGAAAGGCAAATGGGAAATGTAAAATACATTGCAATACAATATCTCCTTTGGAGTTTATGACATTGGAATTAAATTTAACATGCAAAATTCTCTGCCCTATTTTTGGGCAGAGAAATTGGAGGAACAATTCCACTAAATTTCACCACAGGGAGGAGAAATTCTCCAATAGTTTCTCACAGGTAGGACTTATTGTTGGAAATACTTCTTCATACACCATATAGTTAAACTATGGAATTCACTTCCACCAGATGTAGTGGTGGATTTAGAAGGGGACTGGAGAAATTGATGAGGATAAGGGTATCAATGGCTACTAGTCCTGATGGCTCTATGCTACCTCCAGTATCAAAAGCAGTATGCCTATGTACACCCGTTGCTGAAGAACATGGGCCAGAAGAAGCTATTGTACTCATGTCCTGCTTGGGTGTGTCCGTGGGCAGCTGGTTGACCACTGTGTGAATAGAATGCTGGACTAGACAGACCCCAGTCTGATCCAGCATAGCTCTTCCTTTGTTCTTATTGGAAGGGTTTATCACAGCTTTTCCTTTTTTTGATGAGGGTTTTTGGTTTTTGCTTGTGCTGCCACTGCAAGTGGCAACAGCAGCAACTGTGTTGGCAGCCTGGCCCCATTTTGCATCATCCAAAATGCCCCATAGCATAATTCCAGATCACTGGGTAGGGGGAGAGGAAAGGCAACCACCATCACCCACCCTCCCCAAAAGGTGAAGAAATCCTTGAGAAAATTCTGCAAAGTGGCTTTTTATTTCTAGAGCGGTAAGAAAAGGAAAATCTCAAGACTTCTGAGGAAAATGTCTTCTGAGAAATCCTGGCTCAGCTCTAGTTGTTTCCTACAGGGTTCTGCACCTTCCATAAGGTCTTCCAAATGTTAAATTTCTAGGGGTGATTGTGGGTAGGTCTTGTCTCTAATGCAGAGATGCTTATAATACCACCACTTTGCTGAAAGTCCTGTAGCAGATGTGAGGAGGGCAGTGTTGTGTCCAGCTCCAGGGAGGAGGTAGAGCTAGCACTGTACCAAAATCTGTCCTCCAATTTCCTGAAAGTTTTCTTCCTCCATCAAAGAGGCTTCCATTTTTCTGCCTCATTCACAGGGTATTTTATAATTTATTTTGAATTTATTTTGGTGGTGTTTTTTTTAGCTTACCTAATCACTCCGGGTGTTCAGATAATCACAGGGGTAACAGAAGCCATCATGGCTTCTCCCCCCTACCCCTGCATGTGCTGCCTGCACAACCATGATTTGCATATGTGCAATACAGTGCAGGTTGCCGTGTCATCTGAACCCGGTGCAGTGTGTGCCAGGGGTAGCTTATTACCAGTGCCCCAACCCCTACTACAAGCCATGGGTTGTGATGTGGGTAGGAAGTCACCCCCACTGCACACCATGCCGGGTTCAGACGACACAGCAACCTGCACTGCATCGTGGGTAATTATGCAAATTGCAGTTGTGCGCACAGCATACATGGGGGCGGGGAAGTCATGATGGCTTCTTTTGTCCCCATGATCATCTGAATCCAGTCAAAGTGAGGTGGTTGAGGGTGCTGTGTATGTGTTTTTCTTTCCATTATATATTTCTGTGTTTATCTGAAGCTTCTAGGGATGCTGGAGAAATCTACCATGGACTCAAATGAGGCCGGATTCCAAAGAATCTGATCTCCGGAGTCCAGGGTGGACTGGCCACATTTACCTCCAGGTCTGAAGGAGTTCCCGCAGGACGGGTCTCCAGCTTCCTAAAAGACGCAATACGCTAATAGTGGCTGCCATAAGCTTATTGCAGGAAAGTTACAGCCATAAATGGTGTATTGTACACCATTTGCAGCTGTAAAGCACTTACTTTTACCTAAATACAGCCTAAACAGCTGCAATGTAGGTAAAAGTAAGTGCTTTACGGCCACAAACAGCACACAATATGCCATTTACGGCTGGAATTTTCATGATAGGCTAACAGCAGCCACCATTAGTGTATCGCCTTTTTTAGAAAGCCAGAGAGCCACTCCACCAACTCCGGCAGACATGGCAGAGCTCCGGAGGACTCCGCGAGAGGCCAAGTGGCCCCAATTGCCCCACAGCAGACCTTCGCCCCGACCAGACGGGGGGGGGGGGTTGTACATCCCTAGCAGCTTCCCAGGCTGCTTGCACTTCCTGATCTGAAAGAGCCCTATGGGAGGAATTACCTCATGATGTCTTCCTCTGGGCTTTAATTGAAGTGCAGGACGGACTCCAAGAAGGCTACAGGCTGATTCTACAGTGAAAGACAGCAGGGGACTCATGCACACTCCTTGGCCACCTCCTAGGTAAGTAAGCATAAGAACCCCGAAGCTAGCCCGTGAGTTGGGTTCTTCTGAAATGTTCTTCTTATCTGAATTTCATTTTGAAAGCAATTTCTTTCTGTCAAGTTGAATGAGAAGAGTAAAACAAAATCTGGAAGAAAGTTTTGGCACAGCATCAGTATCTCTCATCTCCAAAGGCAACTTGCCCTGCAAAGGCTGCTCTAAGCTTTCCACTACTCAGGAAGGAGGACTCAAGAGTGTATGAGGTACTACTCCTATATTTTCTCTTCCTTAACTTAGCTTCCACTGGTAAAGCTACAGGTCAAGCCTTTTAAACAAATGTTGGAGATGAAATTTGCCAATTCAACTTTCATTGACCTCTTGCAGAAGACACTGTTTCCACAATGTGGTCCCCCAAGGAAAAAACCTCCTTTTGCTTTTATCTAACTAAAGCAGCTTCCTGTGTCTTTTTCCCCATCCTCTTTTGTTTACTTCCACTTGCAAACTGACTTGGCAAGTTGCACTAATTTGCATGATAAGATACAGACATATTTTAAAGGACCAAAAGGCCATACACTAGATTTGCTTATTTTGCATAATTTATTCTGCTGCTGAGGGCCAAAACAGGCATTATTTTAAATCTGTATCTATCAGCTATATCTTGTTTCTTTTTTAAATTCTAGACTAGGTGCAGGGGAGGCTGATCTGCTTCTTAAAAAGCTCCCTGAACCCCCGACCCCTGGCCCAGGTCCTATCTGGATTGAGGTCCCTGTGCTTACTCTAGAGTAAAAAAACAACAACAATGGGGGGAAAAGCATAGCTGCTACAAACAGATTTACAGTAAAGTCTGTTTTGGCCTTCAGATCCAGATTTTTTGAAGAATTTGCAGACTTTTGACAGGGACTGGGGGAAAAGGAGAATAGGGTATGTCAGAACGGAAGAGGTAAGTTATAAACTGAGAAGCCAACAATCAGTATTCATGGGGCATGCTATTCCTGAGGAACTAGAAAATAACTGAGATTTTCAATATACTTAATTCACTACCAGACACCATATCTGAGTGGTAATCCTTCAGTGCATGGTACATATATATTCCTGAACATAATCCAAATCGGAGGTGGGCAACTTGTGGCCCGCTAGTGGTTTTGGGCTACAACTTCCATCAACCCTAATGACCACAGCCAAGGGATGGTGGGAGTAGTAGGTCAAAACATCTGGAGGGCCACACAAGTTGCCCACCCCTGATCTAAATGAAGTAGTCTACTGCAGCCTTCCCCAACCTGGTATCCTCCAGATGTGTTGGACTACATCTCCCAGCGTGCTGGTCTAATGTGTCTTCAGTGCCTGAGGAGGGATGAACCTCAATCCGTGCATGGATTTGGGCTAGAATCCCTTTCAGCCCTATTGTTCTATGAAAAATTCAATGAATAATAGTACATGTGAGAAATATGAGTAGGGCAGCATTGTTTTAGGGTCACCAGTAGGGATGTCAGAGAATTCCGCCACGGATTCCAGTGAGGCTGGATTCTTTAAAATCTGGCCTCCTGGAATCTGTGGTGGAATGGCCTCCTGCCCCCCGCAACTCCGCGGAATCCCTCCAGGACGGAACTTACCTGGGGTGGATGCGGTGGCAGCAGTGGCTCCGACAGCAGCTCCAGCGGCGGCAACAGCGGCGACTCTGGCTGGTCTCCTGGCCGGCCGCAGCCGGGCTGCTGCGGCCGCCATTTGCATCCTTGCAGCCGTGATAGGCTACAGAAGTATTTATGTAGCCTATCACGGCAAAGAGCAGGGGCGCAAATGGCGTAGCGGCCACCATTTGCGCCCCTGTTCTTTGCCGTGATAGGCTACATAAATACTTACGTAGCCTATCACGGCTGCTTGCAAGGACACAAATGGTGGCCGCTACGACGGCCACCATTTGTGACCGCAGCAGCCTGGCCACAGCTGGAACTCCGGCTGTGGCCAGCCCCGGCCGGCAGCTCTGTGGAGGAGCCAGCCAGGGAGGAATCCAGGGGGAGGGACAGAGCGCCTCCCCCACACCACGGATGCCCCTGCACAGAGCCAGGTACGGGATTCGTACATCCCTAGTCACCAGGACTAAACTAAAAACTATGTGCCCCGGTTCTATTTTAGTTTATCCACACAACAAATAGATCTGAGTAACTTTATTATGGCTGCCTTTACACTTAAGAAAACCCCCATAGTCCTGCCATTCTGGATCCTTCTCATGTTTAGCATGGGCTCCCAGGTAGTGACCACGTGATTGCTGAGAGGAGAAGCCTGTAATTTTCAAGCCTCCATAGAACTCAATCAAACACTGCCATCTAGTGGCTGTTTTAATCACATAACATTCTGAGTTAAAAAGATGGTTCATTAGTTCTGAATCTTTTTGAGATGAAATAACCAGGAAATACCTCTGGATGTGCCCTGGAGGTTAACGACGTCATGAAAAGGACCCGCAAACGTCCATGAGTGAGCTATGTCAATAACAGGATAAAAGCCCTGTGTAAAGGAGCCCTATATCCTTTTTTCCTTGTTAGCATTGCATGTTTCTTGTTGGTATTGTAGTATGTCCATACATCTCTTTTGCATAATACATTTCATCTCACTCCACAGAAAAACTGTCCTGCTACCCTTGCACTAAACACAGTGGAAGTGAGACAGGAGTCGGGAAAGTACTAGCAGTCACCACCGATCATGTGGAATGAGTGTTAAACTTCTGGCTGATTATTCAAATTTGAATAGCATGAATGCCGCAACGTTTAGAGGAAAAAAGATGCTTTTAGGTAATCCACATTAGTGATTATCATACCAGATTCTTCTTACATTCCTCCCTTTATCCTAACAGGAAGAGAGAGTAAGAACAGGCAAAGAGTTTCCATCCTCATTTATGAAGACATAAACGATGCACACGCACACACATGCGCCAAAGCTTTTTACTTAAATGTACCTTTTAAATGTATCCTCATCCAGCAATACTACAGGAAATGAAGTCTTCGAATGTTTCACATAAAAGCTTTTGGTGTCCAGTGCAGTAAGGAAATCATTTAAAGAGAAATGTTGAAAGAGCGGCATTTCTTCATTTTGGTCCTGAAGCATAACCAAGCAGTTCCAAATTATAGATTTGCAGTACTCTCCTCAGGAACATATGAGTAATCATTTAGATTTTCTGAGAAATTAGCACAGCATGGCAAGATATGTATCAAGGGCAACAAAACTAAACCATCTTAGAAGTGACATGCAAGAAGAACATCTTGTCCTCAGCAGAAGGGACATATAAGATGGAGGGATGAATCTCTTACCTTCCAGTTTCAAATTTTAACTGGCTGTTTACTCTGTATTTCCAAAGATACTTTAAAACAACTAAAAATCGTTAGGCCTTGAGACATCAAACAAAGGTGCTGGGCCAGGGGCAAGTTTCATGCTATGTATGTTGTGCAAACATAGTGGGCCAGTTTGCATGATCAAACAAGCCACCATGGCTTAAATAAGCCATGGTGGCTTGTTTTAGTCAATGGCATGTTTGGCTGCCATTTCCCTAATTGCCGGCCAAGGCATGGCTTGTCGTATCATCTGAACCTGGACAGCATGGCTTGTTTGAGGGGGAAACAATCCTCAAATAACCCTACAACAGGCCATGGATTATTTGAGGGTTGTTTCTCCCTCAAACAAGTCATGCCACCTGGATGATATGACAAGCCATGGCTGGGTAGGAAAATGGAGGCCAGCACATGCCACTGATTAAAACAAGACACAGTGGCTTAATTTGATCATGTGAACCAGGTCAATATATACAGGTATTTTGGTGGTGGGTAGGAACACAGTCTGAAACTACCAATATAAAACTGTCTAGTTTCTCTCTGTTTCTGTTTCCACCTGCCAAGGAATCTGTGTGTTTCACTTCTGTGTTTGAGCAAATGGCTGGATTTTACCTTTTCAAAATAGAGATCTACCATGGTTTGTTTCCTCTTCCCAGCAAACCTTGGCAGAGTCCCAGGTGTAAGCTGAAACCATCTCAGTACCTGGTAGAGCTTCATTTGAATGTCTGAAGCCCCCACCCACTTTTTATCTTAAGACTATAACCACAGACTCTATAGCTTTAGCATCAGTTACTTTTCTTTCCCACCACCTTTTTTTGCTTTGTTTACCATCTTGCCTGATGAAGAGTTCTGAAGAACTCAAAAGCATACACAGTACTTTGTGACACTGGAGTTGGCCTAATAAAGGTATTGCTCTAATATGGATTTTAGTATTGGAATTTCTCTTTTGGATTTTCTCTTTTGGCCAACACGGTTACCATCACTTTTAATTTCACCTACATCAGCCATCCTTCTAATAGCTGTTTCCTTACACAATAAAGACAACATGGAAATGGGGCACCCTGCTTTACAAAGGACATCACCATATTCCATGTCCTTCTGCACCACTCTTCAAGCAAATGTTTCCAGAGGATGTGGTGCACTACTCCATCCCATCCCATTCTATGAACCCCTTCTGTGTTTCTTTAGCCCCTGGTGCTGCTGGTGGGGAAATATACCCTAGGATGGCATGGGGGGAGGGTCCCTAGATCTGCTTTGGTGTGCCTGGAATGTGAATTGGCTAGGGATGGGCAGATTGCTTACCCCGTTCCAGGTGGGAGCATCTGCTGGCGGGGAGGCAATCTGCCCCTCCCCCCAGAATCCTCTCTGGCTGGCTCCACTCTGGAGCGAGTCCACGGAGCCACCGGCTGGGCCCGCCTGCAGCCGGACTTCCATCCGCTGCCAGGATGCGGCTGCAAATGGCGTCTGGCGTAGCGGCCGCCATTTGCATCCCTGCGTTAGCTGTGATAGACTACTTATACATTTACGTAGCCTATCACAGCAAAGAGCAGGGATGCAAATGGCACCTGCTACACCATTTGTGTTCCTGCTCTTTTCGTGATAGGCTACATAAATATATACGTAGCCTATCACGGATAACTCAGGGACGCAAATGGCATAGCAGCTGCCATTTGCGTCCCTGCGTTAGCCGCGATAGGCTACGTATATATTTACGTAGCCTATCACGGCAAAAGGCAGGGACACAAATGGTGTAGCAGACGCTATTTACGTCCCTGCTCTTTGCCATGATAGGCTACGTAAATACTTATGTAGCCTATCACAGCTAAAGTAGGGAGGCAAATGGCGGCCGCAGCCTGGGGCAGCCATTCATGGCCGCAGACCGGGGCAGCAGATGGACTGGACTGGCTGACACCAGGTAGGGTCTGTCCAGGGAAAATTTTGTGGGGTGGCGGGGGGGGGAGTGCTCCGTTCCGCCACGGACTCCAGGGGGCCGGATTCTAAAGAATCCAGCCTCATTGGAGTCCATGGCGGAATTCTCTAACATCCCTAGAATTGACACATCAGGAGCAGGATTTCGTAATAAATAACGGCGTTGCCAATGAGTAAGTAAACCGAGTCTCACTGTGCTGATGTGTCCATTTATGAGAAAAAAATACTGTTGTTGTTGTTAAAGATAAGGCTAGAATTACAAGACCAAAATGAAACCATTCTAAGACATTTTCCACCATCATCCAAATGTGACTAGAGTAAATGGTAGAATAAGCAGCTTGCATAACTGGTTTGAATACAATTATTGTGGGTTTTGCTCTTCATTTCATTTTACTTTCTGTTAAATGGTTTAAAGCTTTATCTGTCAGCACTTCAAAAAAAACCAATTTTCACTATTTATATCCCATCTCTAAAAAAAATAAAATTTCTTGAATTGGCTTACATAAGAACAACAACAAATAAATAAGAAAGCTATAATTAAAAGCAGAATAAACAAAATAAGAGAAGACACATCAGCATAATAAGATATCCAGGAACCAACAGAAAAAGCATTAATTTAAAAAAAGCTTTGTGAACATCTTCAGAGCTTGTGTAAAAGCAGGGAGAGAAAGGTTTGGAGGAGTTTCCTAAAAAAGGGAATTTCACAGTTGTGGAGCCACTACCAAAAAGACCCCATTCCTAGTACTTGGGATTTTGAGACAGGGAATGCTAATAGGTATGCCAGTCCTATTTTTTCTCTCTTTGGTATGATGACATTATTTGGAACTGCAGTGTAGTTCTGGTCTTCATAAGACTAGGAATTGGAGGGTAGTGTGATGCTGGGTGTGAAGTTGGATATGGAAAATCCAGCTTAAAATTCCTATTCTGCCTTGAAGCCCAATAAATGGCCCTAGACAAGTCAGTGTTTCTCAGTTTAATTTACTTCACAAGACAGAAACAGATAAAAATCACCTTATGCTAAAAATGCAACAGATTTTTTTTTAAAAAATCTATTATTTCTTTAATTTAATCAATTGATATACCACTTACCATATCTAAACACCCCCACCCCGATTTTAGCAAGCTTTGTTTGCTCTACTGGATGTGGTTGCATCTTTCCATGGCCTATCACCTGCAGGCAGATGGGGATACAGAACAAACTTATGTCATCTTGGAATAGTACATGTGGTGTTATGTTAACTACCAACAAGGTAACTGGAGAGTTACTGCCTTTGACAAAGTACGCATATAATAATGACCTTCAGTCCTCCACCTTGCAGACACCTTTTTATGCTAACTACAGGTATCATCCCCTATTCTTTCCAGGTACCTCCCCAGAGTCCTCCATCCCAGTCACAGGCCACTTCCTTCAGGACTTACAGGCCTTGCAGTAACAGCTAGAGCAGGTGAAACAGACTTACAAACACTTCACAGAACAGAACCATCAACTGGGACCTCCACTGCAGGTTGGGGACCAGGAATGGCTGTCATCCCACCACCTCCCATCAAGCTGTAGGTTGGATGCCCAGTGTCTGGGTCCCTTTCATATAACTGCTCAGACCAATCCTGTTGCCTTTCAGCTGTAGTTACCCCTTTCTGTGTGGATCCATCCTGTGTTCCATCTGTTCCTCTTGGTTCCTGTGTCATTGGATCACCCATTTCAAGGCCCCTCAGATCTGCCTCCACCAGTGCTTGTGGATGGGGAGGAAGAGTATCAGGTGGCACACACTGGACTCTCATCTCCACCACAGGTACCTTCAATACCTCATTGATTGGAAGGGGTACAGCTCAGAGGAGTGTTTGGGGGAAGATGCCAGTAATGTTTATGCCCCTACTCTGGTCCACCACTTCCATCACTGGTATTCAGGGAAACCAGGGCATTCCACTTTTGTGGGGAGAGATGGAAGGTAGTGTCATGTCCCCACTGAAAGACTCCTCCTTGGAGGAAGAGCTGGAGGAACCACCTGACACCAGCATTGCTCAGGATCTGCCAGTAGATCAGGAGGAGCCTGAGCCCTCAGGGGTGACTACCATGAGGAGGACAAGGACTCTGCCTCAGAGGCAGAGAAACCCCCAAGCCCTTGGGAGAGATGCCACCGGAAAAGACAGGAACTCAGAAGGAGTACTAGACTGAGCCTCAGACCTCTTTGTGAGAAAAGGTCTACTCACACATACAGGGCTTGCTCACAAGGAGGACCTTTTTAGCAGTAATCACTAACAGCTCATAGCTGAAGCTTGGTTGTGGCTCTGGCAATCTCTGCATAAAAATAGCACTGTAAGGCTGAGTTGCTGGAAGCAATGTCATCTAGACTTTCCTGAAGCCAGCTTCCTGTGCCTTGACTCTGAACCGCTTCCTTGACTGATTCCTGGCATGAGTAGGGATGGCATGGATGCCTCATTCCATCCAGGAATCTGGCAGACGCCCCCCCCCGCCTGCACACCCGAGCCCCGCTTGCCAAGCCCCTGCCCCCACTCGCCCCCTGCCCATGCTCAGTGAGCAGCCTGCACTCACCCCAGTGACCTCGTCAAGCTTCACAGTTGCCATTTTTTAAAAAATAAAATGACAATTGCAAAAATGCGCGTCTTTGCGTATGCGGGAAAATGTGCATTTTGCAAATGCATCTATTCATGTATGCAAAAATGTGGGTTTTTTGCGGATGCATATTTTTGCCTATACACAAAAATGCACATTTTTTAAAAATGCACATTTTGTGCATATGCAAAAATGCACATTCACAAAAATGCACATTTTCACACATACACAAAGATGCGCATTTTGTGATTGCCATTATATTTTTCAAAAATGGCAACTGCAGAGCTCAAGTAGGCTGCTGGAGTGTGTGCGTTCTGCTCACTGAAGGCATGGGAGGGACTTGAGCTCAGTCTGGGAACCGGCGAGCGGGGGCAGGGGCTGGGTAGGCACTCGGAAAACCCAGTCGGGCATGGGTTCACACATTCCTAGGCATGGCATGAGTACTTCTGGACTAAACTCTGACTCTCCTTCTGCCTGCTGTTTGTCTGCTGTGTTGCCTTGGGACCTTGTTACCTATTACCTGGACTGAACTCTGACTCTCCTTCTATCTGCCTCTTGTCTGCTCTGTTGCCTTGGAACCTTGTTGCCTATGACCTGGACTGCTGAGACCTTGCCTTTTGCCTCATCCCTGTTTGTGCTGATTACCTTGGAACTCTTTGGACCCTTGAACATGCATGCAACAGCTAGGCTCAGACTCAGGTAACATGTCCACAGAGGTTCCCTGTCCATCCTGTGGAGGCCTGGGTTCTTTCTGTGAGCCTCACTCCTTGGCCCAAAGGCTGCTGAGCCTAGTGAGCTCTGCTTGTTTTTCACCCTCCCTGAGTGGGGAAGGTGAGGGATGAGTGAGGCTAGTGACACACTTGGCTGGTGCTTTCAGGAGTCCCAGGAAGCACTGGCCAGGTGTGCTCTGCTCAGCTATCACCATTGCCAGGCAGGGAAGGTGAGCAAACAGCAAGGCCTGTTTCCCATCCAAAGCACCAACAAGGTAGTGCTCCAGCCAGAGACTTGATGACAGCAAGGATGGAGCCCCACCCATGACGTCACAGGTGGGCCCCCCACACCCATATACCTTCCAGCCTGTGGGGAGTCCAGGGGTCTATCAGGAGCTCAAAACCTGTATGGTTCCCCACCCCTCCATTGGCCAATGATAACAATGACCAACCAGAGTACTTTAGCAGCGCCTTCTGAAATCTGCTATCCAAGAAGGATCAGAGCCACTGTAACACAAGCAGTCCAGAATGATACCACCATCTATGGTATCAAAGGCTGCAGAGAGATCCAGCAGAACCCCATTGGGGGTCTTTTTCCTGATCCTTGTTTGAGCTGATCACCATAGAACTCTTTGGATCCTTGGACATGCAACAGCTAGGATCAGACTCAGACCTATCCAGTGCTTGGGGTAGATTGTCCAAAGCAGTCTTTGTCCCATAACTAGACCTGAAGCCAGATTGAAAGGGAGA
Source organism: Heloderma suspectum (assembly GCF_057233095.1). NCBI lineage: Eukaryota > Metazoa > Chordata > Lepidosauria > Squamata > Helodermatidae > Heloderma > Heloderma suspectum. The sequence continues at coordinate 58,689,838 of NC_139458.1, forward strand.
TAGATAATCCATGTCATCCAGAAATACTTTGCGCTGAGATGCCACCACCTTGCCCAATAATGGAATCATGGAGAGTGACCATGGTGCTTCCTGATCCAGGGGTTGAGACTGTGACCACCTGCATGCAAAGTCATGCTGTGTCGAAAACTTCATCTCTTCCATTTTCGGCATGGGGGAGGATGAAAACTCTGGAGAAAGCAGCTGGGAGGAGTGAGAATTTCAGAGAATTTTCTCTTGGAGAGGGGGACAGGGTTTCTACATGCCATTTCAAATTGCACTGGCTGCAAATATGCTTCCAGTCAGAATTCAGGGTTTTGGTGATGACATTTAAAGCCCTAAGCGACTTTGGACCTTGATATTTGAGGGAGCACCTCTCCCTATATATGCCTGCTCGAGAACTGAGATCTGTTGGAGGGGCCCTCCTCTGCGTCCCACCAGTGCCAGACATAGACATACACTATGGTAGGACATGGGATAGGGCCTTGTCTGCTGTGGCACCCCAGTTGTGGAATGCCCTCCCCCTGGAGGCCCAATTGGTGCAGACATTGGTCTTGTTTCGGCACCAAGTAAAAACTTGACTTTTTACCAAAGCCTTTGAGGGCTAAATGCATTCCCTAGCACATTGTTTTAACTGTTTTATTGTTTTAGATTTTAACTAGTTTTAACTTGTTTAATGGTTTAATATGTTTTTAGGTGTTTAAATTATTTATTGTTATATACTGTTTAAATTGATTTTATCTGTATGCTGTCCTGAGATCTTAATGATATAGGGTGGGATAGAAATGTTTTAAATAAATAAATAAATAAATAAATAAATAGTACACAATTCCTGAGGGGGTCTTCTTTCTACTTTAAAAAAACACACACAACACCCCTTGCACTTGCAGGAGCCCAGGCCTCTTCTTCAGCCTGGCCATTCTTTTTGAACTTCCAGGAGACCACGTGACCTCACCCTCTCCAGTAGGCATTCAGGAAGAAGTTCCAGCTAGAGAAGAGGCATCAGCTCCTGGAAGTGCAGGAGGAGTTTTTAAAAGAATAAAAAATAGAAAGAAGACCTCCCAAGAATCACCTACACTTTAAAAAAGGTATGTGGAAACCCTGTCCCGCTCCTCAAGGAGAAAATTATCTGCAATTCTCCCCCTCCCTGCAAAAGAGGCAGAAAAAACAATGCCTCTTTTGCAGGGAGAGAAAAGGTTCCCAAAAATAGGGGGCATGGTTCGGCACAGCACTAATGCAAAGCATACGTTCTACCATTAAGTCATGGTATCTCCCTCCCTAAACAGAGATAGTGGGAATTGAACCCAGGACCTCATGCATGCAAAACAGGTCCTCTATCAATTAACTTTATCCCCTTCACTTTTTTGTTGTTCCTTTCTTGAATGTATGAACGATCACTATACACACACCATTTATATCACAAGGCTCATATCAGTAAAACTATTCTAGTCATGTTTATCAGCCCTCATATAAGGAATGTTTATTTAGATGGCAAAATGAGCTTAACGTATCTGTGAATCAAATTGTGAATCCATCCACAATTTTCTCAGAATGTCTAAGAAAGTATTTTGTATTAAATAAATAACAGCAAGCTTTTTTTAAAATAGCAAGATACAGGGCTGTTTTGGAAAACACTGCAGTTATGTAAATTATAAAAAAATACAGATATAGGTAAGATTTTTTTTCTATACAGAAATGCCAATCTTTTTCAACCTCACTGCTCATGCATTTATGAATGTAATATACTAACTTTCTATCATCTTCACCATAGAAGAAGAGAATAGTTTCCTTTTAGAGTTCCTGAACTGACAAAAATGCCTTTAAAATGGGTAATTAGTGACAAGTGACTAAGAAGGACCCAGTGCTGAGAAGTTGTGCCTAAGCCTCTTGAAGAGTCTTCATATAAACAAGTCAGACCACATCACTCATTATTCCTCTTTTGTTTACTGGAAGAAAAGTTCAAACAATTTAATGAGAGGATTATCCATACTTCAACTCTATTGAAAAAGATTAATTGATATTTTCCTGTTAGGGGTTTAACCACTTGGATTTGGTCTCATATCCCCTATTGTTATTGATGCTGTGATCAGTGGAGCAAAGTTGCTCAAAGGTTAGACAAACTTTGCAGCATAAATTACATGAACTAATTTATGTTAACATCCAAAGGAATGCTCGGAACGGCTCTCTGAGTATGGCATTTAAACAGTGAGAAAAGGAAGATCCTTCACTAGCTGAGATCTGTTAGAAGCTTGCATTTATATTAGAATAGTCAGTGCCATATTTATTACTGGAGGGGGAGATGTATCTTTTAAAATAATATCACATGAATGTAGTGAACACATTGCATGGCGATTAGCATCCAGCACCTTTAAATATACTTGCTTGTTGCACAGCCTTACAAATTCTTTTTTAACTGTGTGCGTTGAGGACATATGGCTGCATATTTGGATAACCCTATTTGCATTTTTCAAATGTGTAATATTTTTAACCACTCATTTGGCTTTTGCTTTCAGAAAAGTAGACAGCTAGTGTAACCATTTTGAAGAGGCAGTTTACTTAATTCTTTTCAAAGGACAAGAAGTAGATGGTATTTGTGTTCATAAATCATTTTAGCTTAGATGTTTGTGTTTTTACGTCTGGAAATGTAAACTGATAGCATGATTTAGATAAAGTATGAAGGAGAAAAGCAAAGATTCTCCAAATTGGAGACAGCAGAGACAGCACAGGATGTACCAAAATGAAGGTGGGGTGGAGGGAAGTTTTCACAAATAATTCAGTACAAATGTGACTGTATTTTAGATTCTCATTCATAAACTGTAATCTGGAAAGACTGTTGGTGTAAAGTGGTGTAATAATTTGGGAGAGTAATAAGGTCATAAACAACAAATCTACAAATCTCTATCATCTCAGCATATGAATTATGTGTAAGAAATATGTCAGAATTCTTACAAAGTGTGAAAAAGTACTGACTTTTTAAAAGTAAAGATTTCTAAATCTTTAAATTATAAATTATAAATGCAACTATCAAAGTTGCAGAAAAAGAATTATGAAATAATTACTTTTACTTCTGGAGAAAAATAACTAGCAAATCAATATTTATTTTAAAAATATATATTACCACCCTTCAGTACCATATAATAGGGCAGCGTACAAAATTCATTAAAATAACGATTACAATACAATACAAAGATTAAAAAACAACAACCCAAATCTACTAAGTATTAAAAATCAGCAAATGCCTAGGTGAACAGATACATTGTTAGGCATACCTTATTGTTGATATAGAATATAATATACTCCAAATCCTTAAGTTGTATGATAGCTTAATCATAAAGCTCAAATATATTATATTATATAATATATTCTTGCATGTTCAGTGTTTGTTCTGCTTGACTGGTGATATTTTACAAGTGTAATCAAAGATATCTGCTGCTTCATAGTAATCATGCAAGGTGTACATGTTCCTTGCACTATATGCTAAAATATACAATAGTAATATTGTGCACACATTGGGACATATTGGAGATATATTTGGACATATTGTGGGCATATTTGAATATTTCAGTGTCTTTTTAATTGACATGGTATAAGTGTACTTGATTTTCTCCAAAACCCTCAATCTGCTACAAGGGGAAGGATATTTTTAATGCTTGTATTGATGATTATATGTTCATTTTGGCAAAAGGCTTTTGATTAATTAACAACAGTTCGACAATGGAACAAAAGCAAATACAAACATGTATGCTACTTCTGATACTGAACATGTACAAATTTTATTGACCTTAATCTGGGCAAACGTAGTTAACCTTATTGATTAATTCGAGCCCATTGAAATGGAATGGAAACTGTTTTACCGCAAGACATTATATTATGATCCCTGTGTCAGTTCTTTCAGCCTTCTGAACTTAAAAGCTCAGCCTAACATTGACCATATTGATCCTTCTTAATAGTGCTGCTATAATAAATATTACATTCTTACTGCAAGTCTCCACAGTCATTTTAGGTGATTGGAGAATGGAGCTGTAATCAGAGAAAGTTCTGTGAAAGATAATCTTTCTTTATTCTCCTCCACTGAGGCAGAGATAGGAACCAAGGGACAGCGGTAATTGCTGTCGTTGCTCTTATAAAATCTCTTTCCTCAATGACCAAGTACCACAGCTAAACAATTTAGTATTTATCCTTTTGAAGACAGACATTTTCAGAAACACACATAAATGCAATTAACTTCAATGGGATTCTTAGTTCCAACCATTCTAACCAGAACAATTGTTTTTTATATAAAACTTGTGTGTAACAAAGCTTCTCTTAAAAAGGACAAAGCACCTCATATAATTTGTCTATATGACTCCATTTCATATGGAATAATCTATGCAATCCATACAATATTTTGTGTGGGGGCGGGGAATGCGATACTGCTAAGTTATTTGGAAAGGTCATCAGAAAACTTGTAATTCTCTTCTCTTGTTGCTTTAGCTTTTTTCCTCATCAGGTTTGCAATAATCTTCTCATTAATATCAACCACGATATAGGCATGTATGAGAAGATAGTTAATAAGCTGTAGGTTTTCCAAGTGGCAAAAGAGTCATGTACTCTAGCGGAGATTTTTTAAAAAAAACACACACACAAGACACACACATCAACAACAACAACACGCAATTATGTCTTCCTATTTAAAGGCAAGGATTAAACAGAAGGAATTCAAGACTTAAACAAAGCAGAAGACAGATGTCCAGAAATTGTCATTAGCTACAGCACACAGATTGTGATTAAATTTTAATGTGCCGTTTAACTTAAGTAAAGATTTTTGCTTATCAGTGGGAAAGAAGCCTAGGGAAAATATTGTTATTGATTTCATTGCTTTAAACGTAACTGATCCTTTAAGTAATTTTTCTTGGTTTCAGTGTCACTTTTGAAATGTCTGCTTGGACTGAAAGAGTCATTAGAGGGCATGTTCATTGAAAATTCTGCATCTAATGCATAAATTCTTCTCCAGTGTCTTCTAGGTTCTATCTATAGAAAACAAAACAAAGCATTTAATACACTGAATAACAGCAACACACAATTGTGCATGGTAGGTTATATGAACTGAATCGCATTAGAAATGTCATGGTTAATTTCAGGGATTTCTTTGTGTGTGTTTCCCTAAAAATAATACTGATGCTCTATATACAAAGTGAGAAAAATATACCAATGCATTTCATAAATCTATATTTCATCTATGAAGATAATGATGACTATTTTAAATAAACTGATCTGGAAAAAGAGTGGGGAAAGAAAAACCAATAAAATAGTCCTTCTTCTATTGTATTTTACTAGATCTTTTTGAAGAAGATAAATGTATTTTAGCTTTTCCATCAAGCATGCATTCAGTATTTTTTTAAAAAATAGCTGTTAATTATGGAGCTATTAGAGACACTATCATGTTTTGATATTTCATAAAATTGGAACTGTAAGTTAAGATGGGTTAGAAGGGCTAATTCAGTTTAACTTTAATGCATTTGCATCACTGAATAAATAAAAATGTACCTGCCAAAATTCTGAGTATGCGCATGTTGACACCCACTGAAATCAATTGGATTATGGCTATTGTGTTTGGAATTCACTATAAAATCGTAAATGACATACTTTAAGATAAATGACGATGATGGTGATGAAGATGGTGATGACAGATGATAGAGTATTTCATTTACATCTTTTGAAGATCTGATGGAATATTAAAACAAGGAGATTGGTTCAGGTTTCTCACTGACCCAGTTCCATGATAATGGCAGGGGAAATAAGCCACAGTGGTTAATTTTCCCCACCACACATGCCAAGGAGATTTGCGTAATTACCCTCCCCAGTGTGGCTTGTTGTTACATCTGAAGTGGGCAAGGGTGGATTGTTGCCATGGTTAACAAGCCACCCGAGAACACTAAAACAGCCCATGGGTTCTGGGTGGCTTTTTAATCACAGCAACAAGCCACCTTCACCAGGTTTGCGCAACAAGACAATCCGCGCTAGCGAGGCTAATTATTAAACTTCCGCCAGCATATGCAAGCAGGGGAAATAAGCAGCCGTGGCCCCATGATGATTGTGCAAACAGGGGCACTGTCTCATTAACACAACATAAGAACATAAGAAAAGCCATGCTGGATCAGACCAAGGGTCTTTCTAGTCCAGCATTCTCTTCACACAGTGGCTAACCAGCTGTCGGCTGGGAACCCACAAGCAGAACATGAGCGCAACAGCACCCTCCCACCCATGTTCCCCAGTAACTGGTGTATATAGGCTCATTGCCTCTGATACTGGAGGTAGCACATAGCCAGCAGGACTAGTAGCCATTGATAGCCTTTTCCTCCAAGAATTTGTCCAGCCCCCTTTTAAAGCCATCCAAATTTGTGGACATCACTACATCCTGTGGTAGAGAAGTAGTTTTACTTAGTGCTGTGTGAAGAAGTACTTCCTTATATCTGTCCTGAATCTCCCACCAATCAGCTAGGGGTGTCAGAATTTCTCGCCGAAACTTCGGGGGGCCGAGTGCCAACGTATTCGGCCCCCCGAAGTAGTTTCGGGGAGAAATTCTCCACCCCCCCGCCCCCCGCATCCCCCCGGGATGGGACTTACCTTTCCCGAATGTCGCTCCCGGTGGCGGGTCGCAGTGGCGGTTCGGCAGGGCTTCGACAGGGGCGGGGGCCACCACCATTCCAAGAAAAGTAAAAAAAACAAAACAAAACGCCCCCGTGATAGGCTACGTGACGATTAACATAGCCTATCACGGCTAGATTTGCAAAGTCAGCCATGATAGGCTACGTAAATCGTCACATAACCTATCACGGGTGACTTAAAAAAAAAAGCGCGTACGGCTAATGGCGGCCCCCATAGGGAGCCGCCATTCGCGTTCCTTATTTGGTCGCTGTAGTCTACGTAAAGATTTACATAGACTACAGTGACCAAATAAGGAACACGAATGGCGGCTCCCTATGGGGGCCGCCATTTGCGTACGTGCTTTTTTTTTTTAAGTCACCCGTGATAGGCTACGTGACGATTAACGTAGCCTATCACGGCTGACTTTGCAGATCTAGCCGTGATAGGCTACGTAAATCGTTAATCGTCACGTAGCCTATCACGGGGGCATTTTTTTTGTTTTAAAACTTTTTATTTCGCGGCCGGGCGAGGCGAGGCGCCTCCTCCCCGGCCTGAATTTCGGCCGGGCGAGGCGGGAAGCCTCCCCCCCGGCCTGAATTTCGGCTGGGCGAGGAAGGAAGCCTCCCCCCCTGGCCTGAACTTTGGGGGGAGCAGCGAAGCACCTCCCCCCCACCGCGAAGCAAGCTGCGAGACCAGGTAAGTGACTTTCGTACACTCCTACAATCAGCTTCATAGGATGACTCCAGGTTCTAGTACTTTGAGAGAGGGAGAAAAATGTCTCCCTATCCACATTCTACCATGTACTCCTGGCCTATTTCCTCCCCTTCTACATTTGGGCAATCAAAAACATTTTCATCTTCATCCCTTTGAGATGATTTAATCCAAACTGGATGCTTCCCAGCTCCTGTTGGCTTTCCCTCAGGGATTAGTTTAAAAGCTGCTCTGCCACCCTTTTTATGTTTAGCACCAGCAGTCTGGTTCCATTTTGGTTCAAGTGGAGCCTGTCCCTCTTGTACAGGCCCGGCTTGTCCCAAAACATTCCCCAGTGCCTAACAAATCTGAACCCCTCCTGCTTGCACCACCTTCTCATCCACACATTGGTGGTCCTGGATTTCAACCTCCTACCTAGCAACCTAAATTTGGCTTCCAGGATCTCACAACAATTTTCCCCACATCATTGGTACCAACATGGACCATGACCACTGACTCCACTTCAGCACTATATCCTAGGCTATCTAGACAGTGCATGATATTTACAACCTTCGCACCAGGCAGGCAATTCACCAGGCAGTCTACACACCCATCACAAACCCAGCTGTCTATGTGTTTAATGATTGAATCTCCCACTACCACAAGCCCCCTCCCCTCAGAGGCACATCCTCGGTGCGAGAGGATATTTGTTCATCTTCTGAGCAACGGGTCCCTCCTAAGGGATCATTTCCCTCTTCCTCAGATTGCCTCCTTCCCCAAGACCTGCATTCTCCATGACAGCAGAGGAACTGCCACCATGGGAGTGGGACACAGCTAATAGGTCCCTGAAGGTCTCATCCACCAACCTCTCTGCCTCTCTTAACTTCTCCAGGTCAGCAACTTTGGACTCAAGGGAACAAATGTGTTCCCTGAGAGCCAGCAGAAATACAACAATACATTTAGAGTACAAATCTAAGGGATTAATACTTTGTGGACAGAGGGATCCAATCTTGGAACCCTCCATTTATCCTATGCTCTGCTAGCCAGTGCCAGGAAGAGCAGGAGGAACAGCAGAGGCTTTTGCAGCTTCTTGTTCTCCTGTTTTGCTATTTAGAGCTGAACAGCCTCAGAGCCTGTCCAGCTCATTCACTCACCTGGGGCAGGGCTGGGAGATGGAGAACCTCATGGTTCTTGCAGATTCCCATCTCTCCATCGCCCACCTTGCCCACTGGAATGCACCCTGTTCACCCTCCCCGACTGCTTCTGAGAAGCCGCTGTGGTGCTTTCCACAGCAGCGGGGTGGGGGTGGGGGGTGCAGAAGAAGGCAAGGAGACCTCACTCAGATTTCCCGTCCTGAGGCTGTGGCTATGTCTACAGCCTTGGGAAGTGAATTGGTCTGTGAATAACTTATGAATATTTGTTAGTTATTTAACAAATAAATTGCCCTGTGGGTGAGTGGTTCCTGTGTCCAGAATTGCCTCTTCTGTATGAGGCTGCACTCCCTCTGAAATAACAAATCCATAATCTGGGGTTACTCTTGTATATATTTTGGTCATCAGAGACTCAAGTAGCCCTGGCAGCTCAGAGTACCTTCTATCAGCTTGAGCTCGTACTCCAGCTATGGCCTCTCCTAGACAGCCTGGCCACAGTGATATGGGTGCTAGTAATCTCAGGCCTAGGTTACTGCAAATGTTCTATGTGGGCTGCCCTTAAGGCTGGTCTGGAAGCTGCAAGTAGTGCAGAAAACAGCAGCTTGGCTATTGTCAGGGGCTGCCCCTTTTCAGTATCTAACACCTTTGCTAAGGGAACTGCACTGGCTGTCTATTTGTTTCTGGGCCAGGAATAAGGTTTTGTTATTGGTGTATAAAGCAGCATCTGGGGTGGGGGCAGACATAGGATTGTTCAGTTTCTGGGATCCAAGGTAAGAACCAGGGCTCCGACCTTGGAGCATAGAAACTGCACTCCCCAACCACCATCACCCCATAGCCAGGGCAGCTCTCTCCGTGCTGGCTACGTCTCTGTGCTCAGAAACAGAGCATGAAGACAGGGAAAAGGGGCATTCCTGGAGAGGGGAGGAGACCAGGGAAGCTGTGTTATGCAGCTTCATATGTGTGCCCCAGCCTCCGTCCCTCCCACTGAGAAGCTCTGCAAAATCACCCATCTAACAAAAACGCAGGGTGGCTGGAGCATGGAGGCAAGGATCGCCTCCATACTCCAGCCACCCTGCGTTGGATACTCAGCAGCCTCCGACTTGGGAGACTGCTGACTATCCCCATAGGATTGCGCCCTAAACGACCTAGGACCAGGATATTTGAGAGCCTTCTCCCTTATTAACCTATCCAGTCACTGAGGTCATTGGATGAGGTGCTCCTGGTGGATCCACATAGAGCTGCGGTCTGTATAAGGTCCACTTGGAGTAGAGCTTGTAGTGGACTGGCCCCTTTCTGTGGAATTCCCTGCCAGCTGTTGTCAGTCAGGTGCCAACTTTGCTTTCTTTTCTTTTTTTTTGGAGTCTGCTAAATATATATATTTTATTTTTAAAAGCTTTTCCTGAATGACCAGCCAGCCATGGTTTTATTGGTAAAACATGTTTTTAAATATTTGTATTCTTTTTTATTTTGACAGTTTTTTTCTTTATTGTTCAGTGCTCAGGAATCTTTTAGACCTAGAGCAGGTTATCAATTTTGTAAATAAATAAATAAATAAATAAATAAATAAATAAATAAATAAATAGAATTTGATGCCCTTCCATGAAGCCAAAAAACCAGCTGCCTGAAGGGGCACCTCACTCCGCCTAGTGGCAGAGCTTACCCTATGTGGTGATCTCTTGGTGCCCCACCTGCTGCTTTGGAGAAACCCCTTCAGCCAAGGAAGCAGTGCCATAGGTTGGGATGGGGTTAAGGGAGATACAACCACATGAACATGAAATATCCAGTCAGACTCCAGGGTAAACAACAGCCGTTACTGTAGGAGGGATCTGAGGTAACTCCTCCGCCAGTTCTTCTTTTCCTCTGTGTTAGTGCAAACACCACACGGCAGTGTAGACTATGTGAACTTAGCAGCATTAGAAGTTTCATTATATGGTATACAAGTTTGGCTACTGAAGGGAGAAGATGATCAGGCCTATTATACTGTTGTGCTACATATATGAATGGAGGCTGAATCAGAAGTATAATAAAACATATTTTATTTATATTACTTAATATTCATTGAAGCATCATATTACAAGGCTGGTTGTTCATAGGGATGTACAAAATACTTACTTTCAGGTCCGGGGGGGGTGTCCACAGGGGGGGGTGATCCCTCCCTCCCACCGGAATCCTACCAGGCTGGCTCCACTCCTGGCAATTCCGCAGAGCCGCCGGCTGGCTCCGGAGCGCCAGCGATATGGCCGCCATTGCCATATCACTGGCTGAGGGAGATTGACTGCGGACGCAAATGGCATGCAGTACGCCATTTGTGGCCATAAAGGTCTTAGGTTAAGGTAAATGCAGCCATTTATGGCTGCATTTAGCTTAACCTAAGACCTTTATGGCCACAAATGGCGTCGTGGACACCATTTGCGTCCACAGTCAATCCCTCTCAGCCAGTGATATGGCAATGGCGGCTGTATCGCTGGCGCTCTGGAGCCAGCTGGTGGGGAGGATCCGGCCAGCAAGGATTCCTCCAGGAGGCGGAGGTAAGTCTTCTGATCCTCCATGGACTCCGGGGGGCTGGATTCTTTTGAATCCCGCCTCACTGTGGTCCGTGGAGGATTTCTCCCCCATCCCTAGTTGTTCAACCCCTGACTGAAGGCAGGACCCAAATTTCTTAAGATATTGAGGAGAGTTGTTCCCCTAAACTATTTGAGGAGCTTTAGCTTCCCAATTAATTTGTTCCAGGGCCTCCGAATTCTTGCATTTCAAAGACTACAGTGGCAACGATAACTTGTCCTGTTGCAACTACTACTAGAGCTGGTCAACACCATGACCTAAAGCAGGGCCAAGTGTGCCTAAACAATCTTAGAGGATTTCACGTCACGATAAATGAATCTATTATTTGACATTACAACATGAATGTTTCCATGACAGACAGGGGAGTGAGACACAGCTAGGAATGGGAGAGAAATCCTCCATGGACCCCAGTGAGGCTGGATTCAAAAGAATCTGCTCCCCCCCCCCGGAATCCATGGAGGATTGGGAGACTTATCTCTGACTTCTGGAGGAATCCTCACCAGCTGGATCCTCCCCACCGGCTGGCTCCAGACTGCCATTTGCGTCCCTGTTGTTCACATGATAGGCTATGCAAATATTTGAGTAGCCTATCGCGTGAAAAAGCAGGGATTCAAATGGTGTCCAGTATGCCATTTGTGGCCATAAAATTCTTATTTTAAGCTAAATGCAGCCATTTATGGCTGCATTTGCCTTAATCTAAGACCTTTACTGCTGCAAATGGTGTACCAGATGCCATTTGCATCTGGAGACAGTCCCCCTCAGCCAGCAATATAGCAATGGTGGCCATATCACTGGCGCTCTGGAGCTGGCCGGCGGCTTCACAGAATTGCCATGGAACAGAGCCAGCCGGGTAGGATTCCAGGGGAAGGGACAGATCACCTTCCCCCCTCTGCAGACACCCCCCCCCCCGTGGACCTGTAGGTAAGTATTGCATACATCCAAAGACACAGTGGTACCTTATTTTGGATCACTGATACCTAGTTTAAAGAAATAATAAGACTCCCAGCAGGAAATATAACCAGGAATTGAGAGGAGGGTGGAGATGCTTCACATTTTATGGGGGATAGTCCTCTATTTGAGGGGCTGTCAGTGGATTGCCCTCTATTTGAAGATGGTCTCTTAAGAGATTTCTGGTTTTCTGATAGAGAACCATAAGAAGGAAGAGCCAGGGGCTTTGAAGTTGCCCATCAGAAGTTAGCACCTGGACAACAGACCAAGCAGGCACACAGGTCATCTGGCCATAGTCTTCCCCTCTATAGTGAAATGTATTGAATTTCTATTTAAATTATAGAAATTATTTACCCAAATACATTATCATATGCTAATTTTATGCAAACCTCTGGCCTCTTTTTGGTGATACATTTCCTCTGATTTAGTGATGGGTAAGTGGCCATCCTAGCCAAGAGGCACATTTGCGATGGGGAACACTGAATCAAAGTGCTCTTAAGACGACCCTCCAAACACACACAGACAGAATTGGATGTAAAAACACAAATGTTGGAAGTCTAACAGTGTTTGGATTTTTACCAGTTTTATCCCCCTGAAGAGGTATAGTGAACTACTTTCATTATCTGGTTTACAAGGGTCTGATCTACATTGCACCTGCCATCGCAATGAATTCAGTGTCCTGTCAGGTTAAATGCTCTCACATAAAACGTGATTATCCACACTCACCCATTTTCCCTGTTGCGGTGCTTCATCGAATGCGTGAGCTCGGTTCACACTTGAGCACTGTGCTGTTTTCCTGCTCTTAAAGATGGAGGATCTTATTGGAGGATCAGAAACTCTTCCTGTTTCTGCTGATTCCACGCCCACCATGCTCATAGCTCTCGACGGCCCCATGTCGTCTTCTGGCTACTGATCGTGTAGCTTCCTCAGCACTCAGTGTTTCCTCAGCAACAAGCAAAGGGCTGGATGTGCACGTGCTTGTCTGATCTTGGAAGCTAAGCAGGGTCGGCCCCAGTCAGTAGATGGATGGGCGACCATCTGGGAATCAGGCTTCCTGCACTGAGCAGGGGGTTGTTCTATCCCTTCAAATAAGACTAAGTTTTACCCCCTTCTATCCCCCACTTTGGCTGTTGTTGGTTTTTTTTTTAATTGAGGCTTTATCTTCAAAGAATCATGGCTTCTCCGTGATTTTTTTTTCCTAATTTTTTTTCCTAATTTTTTCCTGAGGATGTTAACAATTATAATGTTAACCTGGGCAAGGTGCTTGAGCAGGTGGTTGTAGGACAGCTCCAGGCACTGTTGAATGAAACGGATTATCTAGATCCATTTCAATCGGGCTTCAGGCCTGGTTTTGGAATGAAAACTGCCTTGGTCGCCCTGTGGGATGACCTCTGCCGGGAGAGGGACAGGGGGAGTGCGACCCTGTTGATTCTCCTGGACCTCTCAGCGGCTTTCGATACCATCGACCATGGTATCCTTCTGGATAGGTTGTCTGGGTTAGGAGTTGGAGGCACTGCACTACAATGGTTCCGCTCCTACTTGGATGGCCGATTCCAGAAGGTGGTGCTGGGGGATTATTGCTCTGTGCCATGGCAATTGTACCATGGGGTTCCACAGGGCTCTATTTTATCCCCCATGCTGTTTAACATCTACATGAAACCGCTGGGGGAGGTTATCCGGAGGTGTGGGCTGAGGTGCCATCAATATGCAGATGACACCCAGCTCTACCTTTCTTTCTCATCAAACCCAGGTGAGGCAGTGGCTGTTCTGAATCAGTGCCTGGGCACGGTAATGGACTGGATGAGGGCCAATAAACTGAAACTCAATTCAGACAAGATGGAGGTGCTGTTAGTGGGTGGTTCGTCTGCCCGGCTAGGTGATATTCAACCTGTTCTGGAGGGGGTTGCACTCCCCCTAAAGGATCAGGTTTGTAGTTTGGGGGTGCTCTGTAGTTGGATCCAGAACTGTCACTTGAGGCACAGGTGAACTCAGTGGCACGGAGCACTTTTTATCAGCTTAGGCTGGTATACCAACTACGCCCTTATCTGGACAGAGATAGCCTAGGTACAGTTGTCCATGCTCTGATAACTTCTCATCTGGGTTACTGCAATGCATTATATGTGGGGCTGCCTTTGAAAATGGTCCGGAAACTTCAGCTGGTCCAAAATAGGGCAGCAAGATTGTTAACAGGGACTGGCCTGCGAGCTCATATTACGCCAGTACTTTTCCAGCTGCACTGGCTGCCAGTCCATTTCCGGGCCCGATTCAAAGTGCTGGTGTTAACATTCAAAGCCCTTAACGGCTTGGGGCCAGGTTACCTGAAGGATCGCCTCCTCCCATATGTGCCTGCCTGGACCTTAAGATCATCATCAGCGGCCCTTCTCCGTGAGCCCCTGCCAAAGGAAGTGAGGCAGGTGGCTACTAGGAGGAGGGCTTTTTCTGCTGTGGCACCCCGGCTCTGGAATGAGCTCCCTAGTGAGGTTCACCTGGCATCTACATTGTATTCCTTTCAGCGCCAGGTGAAGACCTTTTTATTTTCCCAGGCATTTTAGCTTTCTAAATTTTTATCTTTGCTGTTTTAAATCTGTATTATTAACTCCTGCACTGCTGCTAGGTTTTATTGTGGTTGTATTGTTATATTGTGGTTTTAATGTTCTATATATTTTAAATTGTTTTATTGTGTGTTGTTTGGTTTTAGTTTTTGTGAACCGCCCAGAGAACTTTGGCTGTTGGGCGGTATAGAAATGAAATAAATAAATAAATAAATAAATAATTCAGGCATGATCTTTGAAGATTCGAACATTTGGAGATTTGAAGCTTCAAATCTTCGAATTTTTGAATCTTTGAAGATTCAAAGATTCAAAAAGCTTCAAATCTTCGAATCTTCAAAGATCATGCCTGAATTAGGAAAAAAAAATAGTGGAGAAGCAACAATTCTTTGAAGATAATGCCTCAATTTAAAAAACATGCAGCTGAAGTGGGGGATAGATGGAGGTAAAACTTAGTCTCATTTGAAGGGATAGAACAACCCCTTGCTCAGTGCAGGAAGCCTGATTCCCAGGTGGTTGCCCATCCATCTACTGACCGGGGCCGAGCTTCCGAGATCAGACAAGCGCATGCACATCCAGCCCTTTGCTTGATGCTGAGGAAACATTGAGTGCTGAGGAAACTATGCAATCAGTAGCTGGAAGATGACATGGGGCTGTCGAGAGCTGTGATTGGACAGGAGGGAAATACAAACACTGCCGTATATGGACAGGCAGGGGAGGGGACTATGGCCAGATATGGTAGCAAAGGCGGAAAATCAGAGCACATTAAGGGGAAATACCGGGATATCAGGGTATTGAAAGTGGGAGCACAGAAGCGGGACATTCCGATTCCAATTTGAGGTGGGTACTGCGTAGTGTGAAAGATGGGTGGTGAAACATCATTGGAAGCGAAAAAACCCGTAAGTGTAGATCGGCCCAAGGTATTGTGGCTTTGCAGGCCTTAAAGCACAAAGGATAAAACCTTATGCAACATCTTCCCCCTTCGTCCTGTTTACTTCTGTCACTGTCTATCCCCTTCTCTTTGTTCTTTCAAACCTTCCTTCACAGAATAATGTGTAGAAGAGTCAGTTCTTTTACCCACTCATAGGCACATCACTTCCTCTTTCCTCCCTCTCCCAAAGCATTGTTTCATATACAACCAAATTGATTGTTCTTCTATTTGTCTATATGGAGACCTCAGGAATTTCACCAGAACACTCACTTATGCTCAGCTGTTCCCTTTCTATTTTATGCTATTAAACTCATGCAAAAACGTAGGAATCTTACAGTCCTTCCTGATTCCACTGACTACATGACAATGGGCTAATATTTTATTATTGTACCAATAGGTGGTATGGTATTTATGCTTCAGTGTAATGCTGCAATAATGCTCTTTGACATCCTTTGTATGAAGAGTCTGCAATGGGCATTGGCCTTACAATGAAAAATTTTAACTTACATTTAGTACTGAGAAGTCTACACATTTTCAGTCTTGTGGCAAGTCACTTATACTAACTTCATGATTAGTGAAATAATGAAAAATTAAAAGGGAGCAGATATGTATGTGGGACAGTTCTGTGGGTGACAAGTGGCTTTAATCTGAATATGACCTAATGACATCATCAACATTTGGATTCCAAGCACTGGGTTATAAAATTAGTGAAAATTATCTCTGCTTCTTAATAGTATTCAGATCACCCATATTTAAGAGCTAGAATGACCTTCTGAAGTTTGTTCTTGTGTAATTGTTGGCTCTGGAACCATCACTGCTGTACTGTCTCCTTCCACATGGTTATCTAGCCATCTGGATAATGTGTCAACATTAATGTTCCACACCCCCGGATTTCTGTGCTCAACAGTGAAGTCAAAGTGTTGAATTGCTACAGCCCACCTGCATTAGCATTCATCCAATGTTCAGCAATTCCATTGACTGACACTTGTACACTCACCATTATCACTGCTGAACTTTTTTGAAGATCCTCTTGGGATTTAAAAGATCAGTATTAGGATTTATTTTGTAGGAAGGGAAACCAGATTGAAGGCTTTTGTCATTGAAACAGATTGGAATTCACAGGATTCCTAAGCTTTATAGAAATCCTGCTGGCTAGAATGGCTTCTTTGGAGGCATGATGTGGCAGGGTATGAATTCTAAAACAAATGCAAACTAAAATAAATAAAAATGTAGTGCCTGACAGTAGCAAAATTAGATCCTAGGCCTGCCAGCCAATACTGTCATTATTCCAATGGTATTACTTCCCTAATATCACTGTTGTTATTTCAGTGAGCAAGAACCACTGATGGCTATATCAAACTAACAGAAAAAAATGAAAAAAGGAGATGTTTAGCTTCTCCAGAGTATCAAACAAGTCAGTAAACAGTAAGACATTAGCAATGTTTCTATGTATTTGCACCAACATGTAGTCTTCTAGGGTTCTGCTCAGTTAATTTACCCAGTTGTCCACATCTCAGGATTCCTTGTTTTGCTGTTGCTCAGCTTCTTGATACATTGGGTTGTACATATCCACATTTCCTCTCACTTCTTGTACAAGGGATTCCTTCCCCCATACATTTCCCTAGGTCCCCACTGAATGAAAGATAACAAAATTCATGCAAACAGTGATGACAGTTGCCATCTGTGTTCTATTACCAAGGAAAGGTATCTCTTCTCTTTTCCCTCATCTAACCAAGCTGGTTACTGCCAAGATCCCAAATGATGAACGTGGGCCTGCCAGTGCTCTGATAGATGGCCATAAGGGGCTAACTGTCACAAGCTCTTCTGTCAATCTCTAACAAACTGAAGAACTCAAGACAATTCCTCAATCTATGAATGGGAACTGATAAGGAATTGTCTATACTGAAATCTCACCCTCCCATTGGTTCTTTGTTTCATGAAGCTGTATATCTGCAACAGACCATACCTGTTGGTTGCTTATGCAATTCTGGCACATGCCTTTAATAGTATTATATTTATTTCCTGGACAACACGTTCTAGCTTGCTTCCTATTTAGGCCATACCATCTTCTCCCAGAATTGTTCCATCTCCTAGTCCAGCTCTCTCTCCATACTTGACTGCATTGTTTGAAACTAATTAGCAATATTCAGGCATTCTTGGAAGCATGTTTAAACACATGAGGAGGGCAAGTGTTCCAGCCCCTTCCATTATTGCTGTTGTCGCACTGTACCCTTGGAGAGTGAGTGACTATAAAGGAGAGCCTTCTCTATCTGTGGGGGCTCTCCACATGATCCACAACACACGTCCAGGGGGATGAGAGGGACAATGGAAGGGGGAGGGGCTGGAGTGCTCCTCCTCATGTGTATAAACATGCTTCCAGAAATGTCTGAATAGGGTTATTGTGGACTTAGAATCCAGAGACTGAATGCTGGCCAGCCTCAACTAGGTTAGTCTGTCTTAGTCATGGTCTGGGATCCTGTTAGAGAAGAGCTCTGAGGATGGTGATGATTGGGTCCCTGCAGCTCCTCAGAAGGCAGTCTCCAAAGTAATGACCCCAGTAGTGGTCTACAGGGGAGAGCCTAACAGACAGTATGGCCTCTGTCCCTAGTTCCAGAGGAGATAGTTTTCTATGCTTTTCTTGTTTTCCACCAAAACCACCATTTTATATTGAATAGCATTTCTTCCATCAGGACATGACAGTATTGTGCTATTTGAGCTTGCAAGAATTTTGTTTACAAGTATCATTTCTGTATAGCAAAATCAACTTATATCACAATCCTTCTAGTTCATATCATGAACAATGTATGTGGTAAGACACTGGCAAAGATAGACATTTTAAAATAAAATAAAAGACTTGGAGACATTTTAAAATAAAACTATACATCAGACTATAACATATGATTAATTCCCATCACAAACAATGGTGAATTCCATATGATGCCAAAGCATCAAAAACGTTGAGGAGGCACTCTTCCAAATGGCAACATGTTCCTATTCATTCCTGTTGACCTTCTATGAAACCAGAAAGGTGCTATAAACATTGTGTTTGGATTAGGGATGTATGAAAGTCACTTACTGTTTCATGGCTCTGCTTTGCGGTGGGGGGGAGGCGCTCTGTCCCTCCCCCCGGAATCCTCGATGAGGGGGGGCGCTCCTCTCTCTGCCATCCCTAGTTTGGATATATCTCGAATTTCTTATTTCCAACAAATCACTTTCTTATTCTAATTTATCCTGTTATAACAATGGTATAACATAATGATATTATATTAGTTATAACTCCACATGACATACTGCCAGTGTTGTGAACTCCTACTGAGTGTACACTAATAAAACACCTCATTAGTTCTTAGCAACAAGTTCCACTGAATGGTCTGAAGGAGGTACATGATTCAGCAGCCTGCAGCTAAGCAAGTGAGTCTGGTCAGTGCCTGAATGTGAGATCACCTGGAATCCCTATATATGCAGCCTTGACCTCAGTGGAAGAAAGGTGGGATATAAATGTAATAAAAAACGTAACTATGATTGTGAATGGAAAATAATTTCAGAAAGTTATCATTCATAAGAACATAAGAAGAGCTGTGCTGGATCAAACCAAGGGTCCATCTAGTCCAGCATTCTGTTCGCACAGTGGCCAACCAGCTGCCCAGCGGGACATGAGTGAAACAGCAACCTCCCCCCCCCCATGTTTCCCAGCACCTGGTGTACATAGTGCCTCTGATACTGTAGGTAGCACATATTCATCAAGACTCGTAGTACCTGGAGACAGTGGGAATTGAACCAGGGACCTTATGCATGCAAAGCATGTGCTCTACCATTGAGCTATAGCCCTACGGACCACCTGGGCCAAGTCCCATCTTGGCCCTGACTTGAGGACAAGGTAAAGTTATGCCACTAAATCATGAACAATACCAGTCAGGAATCAAGGCAGTCCTGAAAAAGGAGGGTCTTAGGGTAAGAATAGGGATGTCAGAGAAATCTGCAACGGATTCAAATGAATTTCGATTTTTATGAATCTGACCTGTGGATTCCACAGTGGACCAGCTTTTTCTGTGATTCTGTGGACTTGTGGATCAGTTTTTCATTTTTGGGTGGGATTTATGCTAATATGCATTTGCAAACAAACTAAATTCTCATACAAAAAACCCGATTCCATCAATGAGTGGACAGTGGAGTGAAAGATGCCTGACAATCCATGAAATACAGATGGAATGGATTTAACAAAATCTGTACATTCTTAACTAAAACTAGGGATGGGCAGATTCCCTACCTATCATTCCGCAGGGGAATCCGCCTGTGGGGGGAGGCAATCCATTCCTCCCCCTGGAATCCATCCAGGCCGGCTCCGCTCCATGTCGATCCTGCAGAGCCGGCTGCCAGCTCTGCATTGCTGGCGAATTTCATCAATATAGGCGGCCAGCAGCCATTGCCAGACTATATCTCTGTATAAGTAAATCTCCAGACACAAATGGTGTAGTGGGCGGCTGCATTTAAGTTAATCTACCAGCTTTACAGCCACAAATGGCATCCACTACACCATTTGTGTCTCTGTTTTTTTACCTGATAGGCTACGGAAATATTTGCGTCCCTGTTCACACGATAGGCTACGCAATTATTTGCATAGCCTATCACGTCAGAAAACAGGGATGCATATGACATAGTGGACGCCATTTGCAGCCATAAAACTGGTAGATTAACCTAAATGCAGCTGTAAATGGCTGAATTTAGGCTTATCTACCAGCTTTACGGCCGCAAATGGTGCCCACTAGGGATGTATGAAAGTCACTTACCTTTCCGCAGATTATGTTGATGGTGGGGGGGGAGGTGTTCCTTCCCTCCCCCCGGAATCCTTGTCAGGGGGGGAAGGCGATCTGTTCCTCCCCCCCGGAATCCCCCACGGCCGGCTGTGCTCTGCGGCAGCTCCGTGGAGCAGCCGGCCAGGCCCAGGCCAGAGCCGTCTGCAGCTGGATTTCCGGCCATGGAGGGCTCTGGGTAAACAAAAAACAAAAAATGCGTACGCAAAGGGCAGCGGCTATGGCCACTGCCATTTGCGTTCCTTAGTTTTGGCCGTCTTAGTCTATGTAAATATTTACGTAGGCTATGATGGTGAAAATAAAGGGGAAAGCAAATAGCGTAGCGGGCGCTATTTGCGTCCCTTTTTGATTTGCCGTTTTAGCCTACATAAAGATTTACGTAGGCTAAAACAGCGAATCAAAAAGGGACGCAAATAGCGCCCACTACGCTATTTGCGTTCCCCTTATTTTCGCTGTCTTAGTCTACGTAAATATTTACATAGACTAAGACGGCCAAAAATAAGGAACGCAAATGGCGGAGGCCATAGCTGCCGCCATTTGCGTACGCGTTTTTTTTTCCACCCAGCTATGATAGGCTACGTAAAGATTTACGTAGCCTATCATGTCTTGTAAAAAAAAAAAAAAAACCTGACAAGACTGCAAATGGCGGTGGCGGCAGCCAGTCGGAAGACCAGCTGCCGCAGCTGCTACCGCTGCAGCTGCTGCCGCTGCAGCTACTGCCAGAGCCGCTGCCACCCAGAACATCCGCCCCAGGTAAGTCTCATCCCAGGGGAGATCCGCGGGGGGCTGGGGGGGTGGCAGGCTGTTCCACCACAGATTTTGGGGGGCCGAATGCATTGGCATTCGGCCTCACCGAGATCCGTGGCGGAATTCTCTCCCACCCTTAGTGCCCACTATGCCATTTGCATCCAGAGACTCACTTATACAGTGATACAGCACGGCAATGGCTGCCAGCCATATCAACTTTCGCCTGTGATGCAGACCATTAGGCTGGGTCCGCAGGATTGACATCGAGAGGAATCTGACCCGGATGGATTCTGTGGGGAGGCAGAGGTGAGTGGTCCGTTCTGCCATGGACTCTAGGGGTCTCATTGGAGTCCATGGCAGCATTCTCCGCCATCCCTAACTAAAACCAATATGGTGGAGTGGTTCAATACAGGCATCACGGCTGGGCTGGGCTGAGGACCTATGTTGTCCTAGCAACCAGCAGCCTTCAACTGAGGGCTGATATAGCCTGGGCTTCCAGGCTCAGCTGCAACTGGTTAGTCCAGCTCCTTACTCCCAAGGAGTCCCTTACACATGAGGAGCCCTGTGTGCTATTTCACTGGGTGGCTGCCTGTGCCTGCAGTTTCTGGCATCAGCGTTCTCTGTGGCTGGGAGGCGATTCAATCTCAGATCCCTTTTGATACCACAGGTGAGACACGTGCCACAGATGAGAAGAGAACCCCCTTCTGTGGGTCCTTCCAGATCCTTTTCTGCAGATAAGCCCAAGGCAGCCTCTCCTGGGAAACTGGGGTGGGTGTCTATGGACTCCAAACCATCTGGTCCCTGTTTGAGAAAGAATCAACCTGGGTCAGGTCTGAGCCAGGCATAGGGATGGCAGAGAATTCCGCCACAGATTCCAGTGAAGCCAGATTCTGTAGAATCCGGCCCCCCAGAATCCATGGTGGAACGGCCTCCTGCCCCCTGCCCCCCCCGCGGAATCCCCTGGGACGGCACTTACCTGGGGTGGATGTGGCAGCGGCTCTGGCGGCATGGCAGCAGATTCGATGGCGGCGGTTGCGGCGGTGGGGGTGGATTCGGCAGCGGGTGCGGCGGCGGCAGGTGCGGTAGGGTGGCGGGGGCGGCGTGGTGGCAGCGAGTGTGGCAGGGTGGCGGCGGGAGCAGCTATGGGTGTGGCGGCAGGTGCGGTGGGGGCGGCGGGTGTGGTGGGGGCGGCAGCGGCGGGGTGGCGGCAGCAGGTACAGCGGCAGTGGCGGTGGGTGCAGTGGTGGCAGCGGGTGCGGTGGGGTGGTGGCAGCAGCAGGTGCAGTGGCGGCAGGTGAGGCGGGGGTGGTGGGGGCAGTGGGGCGGCGGCGAGTGTGGCGGCAGGTGCAGCGGCAGATGCAGCGGCGGCGGCTGGTCTCCTGGCTGGCTGCAGCCAGGCGCAGTGTACGCAAGTGGCGGCGGCTATGGCAGCCGCCATTTGCGTTCGCTATTTTTCGCCGTTCTAGCCTACGTAAATATTTACGTAGGCTAGAACGGCGAAAAATAGCGAACGCAAATGGTGGCTGCCGTAGCCACCGCCACTTGCGTACCCGTTTTTTTTTACTTTGCCATGATAGGCTATGTAAATATTTATGTAGCCTATCACGGTTAAGTACAGGGATGCAAATGGTGGCGGCTATGGCCGCCGCCATTTGCGTCCCTGCTGCCCAGCAGCCGGATGTCCGGCTGCGGGCAGAGCCGGCTGGCGGCTCTGCGGAATCCCCGTGGAGCAGAGCCGGCTGGGCATGACTCTGGGGGGAGGGATGGAGTGCCTCCCCCCTCGTTGAAGATTGCAGGGGGAGGGAGGGAACGCCTCCCCCACACCGTGAAGCAGATCCGCAAAATGGCAAGTGACTTTCGTACATCCCTAGCCAGGCATAACAACCTATCACTATGGATTCGGCCATTTGTCAATATTACTGTAGTATTATAAAAGCTGTGGGTCTGCTCACAAGGACCAAATGTTGGGTTCATAGCTCACCAGTTCTTTAACCATGAAAGTGGCTGTGCGTAGGCACAACTCAAAATGCGGGTATTGACTTTTAAAGCCTATCACAACTTGGGACTAAGGGGCACTAAGGAACTGCCTAATTCCACATCCACCTGCTTGTATAGTGATGTCATCATTGGAGGCTCTTCTCCAGGTGCTGTCACTGCACCAGGCAGCTAGGGATACATCCTTTTTGGTGGTGGTGCCCCACCTGTTGAATGTTCCCCCCAAGGAGGTTCACCTGGCACCTACATGATTATTTTTTGGTGCCAGATAAAGAGGACCAATATCGTTATCATCATCATCCTCATCATCCTCATCATCCCTTTTAGACTATATTTAGTCCCAGATTTGAATTAGGCTTTATTTTATGATGTTATCTTAATTGAATTCTGTAAGTCGCTCTAAGCATGTTTTATTTGATGAGCAGGACATTCATTTATTGACAAATAATAAATAAATGGCTGGTGCTTTGATTATCATGCATGGCAAACTATGGGAGATATCTCGTACGCCCGGCCCCTAACCATGTGCCATGATTTACTCTTCTGGAACTATGTTCATGATAAATGAAGAAAAGATAAATCAATCACCAGCCCTATTCCTTTAGCACCAGTAATACTGGTCTGGGCATGGGCCCCAGACTCATGAACAGGTGGGCCCTTTTCCTGAGCAAGCCCTATTGTAGAAGAGCCATAATGGGACTTGTTTATCAGAATTTCTGGCTTGATTGTGGCATGTGTATTCTCCAGCCCTTTCTTTCCATTTCTTTTCTCACTGATGCGTATTCACTTTTCTTCACCATTATACCTTAAACATCTTTCCTTGACCCACACCGGAATTCTTCTCCATTTTCTTTAGGGCTGCATGATGAAATGATCATTGTACATTCTCTTTTCAAATGCCTTGCAAATGTACTATGGTCAGAAGCATTCAAACAGTTCCACAGAGCCTCAATGCACCCCCCCCCCATAAGTATTTCTCAACTGCCTTCTAGTCTTTATGCAATACCCCGTGGGTCCCTTTTCAATGCCAATAGTGACATATTCCACCCATATGTGAAAGATGGGAAAGGGATAGTTTCCCTGCTGTGGGGCTAAACTTGCTGGTGGCCACCCTCCAGCAACCTCTACAATCTTGGTATGCCAGGAGAAAAAGCCAGCCTATCAAAGCTGCTTTTTAGATATTTTCCACAGCATGGAGATAAACACCGGGGGTGTTCACTTAAGCTACACATATATCCATGTGCCCATCCAATGAATGGGGGGGGGGGCAGTAGGTCCATGCATCCTCATCCCATCCACAATAGCCTGCCTACCTTCTGACATCTGTGTGTTCACTGCAATGCTTGAAAGGGGAACCTGTGTGCACACAGGTCTCCATGCAATCAAGAAGAAAAACCTTCAGAACCAGGATTCTCAATCATGCTTGTGGGGAGTGGGAGGCCTGTCAGAGACGAGAGACTGAGAGGAAAGCCAGAAGTTCTCCCCCAGGTCAGAACTGGAGAAGGGTTAAGGAGGAGGGGCTTAAAAGCTCACTTCCTTTATGAGCCAGCCTTTAAGAATCCCAGAAGTTCCATTCTGAGCCCAGCTCAGGCAAACTTTGCCAACATTGCTAAACTTGGGGGGGGGGGTGTTAGAGAGCAAGAAGACAGGAAAGGTAAATACGAGAGACTGTTTCTTAAGGTATGCAGGGACCAAGCTGTTTAGAGCTTTGAAAGCAATATGTGTTTTTTTAGTTTTAACTATATTTCTATAGGCTGCTTAACAGCATATATTCGCTGAGCAGCTCATAAAGGTTTTAAAGGAGTAAGATCTAATTTTAAAATAAAATATCAAAACTAAGTAACAGAACCATCAAATATTTCCACTGGCAATGAAAAATGAAAGCTGACAGCAGTACAAATATGCAGAGATTGGCTGAACCTAAGCAGGTCTGGATTTGGTTAAAGGCTGGGTGGGAGACTGCCCACAGTCTTACATATGCCATTTGAAGTTCCCACAGTACAGCAATATATCAATGTAATAAATAAAAATATTTCTAAATTCTAGTTTGGGTGTGTCTTCACAGAGAAAAGAACAGAAAGATGTTCCCTTTCCATCTTCGACAGCCAGTGTGTGTAGTGGTGAGAGTATTTCGGATTAGGACTGGGGAGACCCAGATTCAAATCCCCACATGGCAATAAAGTTCTCTGGCCTACTTGGGCCAGTCACCAATTCTCAGCCTAACTTACTTCATAGGATTGTTGTGAGAATAAAATGGTGTGTGTGTTAGGGATGTCAGAGAATTCTGCCACAGATCTCGGGGAGGCCGAATGCCAGCGCATTCGGCCCCCCGAAATCGGTGGCGGAACGGTCTGTCCCCCCGCCCCCCCGGGACGAGACTTACCTGAGGCGGATCTTCCTGGCGGCGGCGGCTCTGGCGGCGGCTCCGGCGGCGGGATGGCGGCTGTGGCCGCTACGCTATTTGCGTTCCCCTTATTTTTGCCGTCTTAGTCTACGTAAATTTTGACGTAGACTAAGACGTGCCAAAATAAGGAACGCAAATGGCGGCGGCCGTGGCCGCCGCCTTTTGCGTATGCATGTTGTTGTTGTTTTTAAGTCAGCCGTGATAAGCTACGTAAACATTTACGTAGCCTATCACGACTGACTGCAGGGACGCAAACAGCGGCGGCTACGGCCACCGCCATTTGCGTCCCTGCTAGCCAGCGGCCGGCTGTCTGGCTGCTGGCGGAGCCGGCTGGCAGCTCTGCAGAATCCCTGCGGAGCACAGCCGGCCAGCCAGGATTCGGGGGGGGGAGGAGGAATGGAGCACCTCCCCCCCCGTCCAAGATTCCAGGGGGAGGGACGGAGCGCCTCCCCCCCCATCAACATAATCCGCGAAAGGTAAGTGACTTTCGTACATTCCTAGTGTGTGTGTGTGTGAGGGGGGGGATACCATGTACACTGCTTTGAGTCCCTTGGAGGCAAGATGGGATATAAATGAAATAGACAAAACGAAATAAAAATTTAAAATAAAAATCTGGCATTTGAAAGCCCTTTAAAAAAAATCACCATTTAAAAGGCCTGGATGAATAAAAAGGTCTTCATCTGGCTTTGAAAAGGTCATAATGAAGGCACCAGGCCATCCTCTCTGGTGAGACTGTTCCATAACTGAGGTGACACTACTGAGAAGGTCCTTTCCATGATAACCACCTGCCTCATTTCACTTGGCAGGGGCACTTGGAGCAGAACATCTTAGCACTTCGTTCGGAATATGTGAGAGAATGAGATATTTCAGGTAACCTGTTTCCATGCCGCTAAGGACTGTAAAGCACTTTGAAGCCAGCACTTTGAACTGAGTAGGGATGGCGGAGAATTTCTCCCCGAAACTTCGGGGGGCCGAGCGCCAATGTGTTCGGCCCCCGAACAAGTTTCGGGGAGAAATCCTCCGCACCCCCCTGCACCCCGCACCCCCCCCCCGGGATGGGACTTACCTTTGCCGAATGTCCCTCCCGGCGGTGGGTCCGGCCGGCTGTTTGGCGGGTGTTCGTGCGGGGCGGGAGCGGCAGCCGGTCTTTCGACCAGCTGCCGCCGCCACCATTCCAATTAAAAAAAAAAAAAGCCCCCGAGATAGGCTACGTGACGATTAACGTAGCCTATCACGGCTAGATCTGCAAAGTCAGCCATGATAGGCTACGTAAATCGTCACGTGGCCTATCACGGGTGACTTAAAAAAAAAAAGCGCGTACGGATAATGGCGGCCCCCATAGGGAGCCGCCATTCCCGTTCCTTATTTGGTCGCTGTAGTCTACGTAAAGATTTACGTAGACTACGGCGAAAATAAGGGCAATGCTATTTGCGTTGCCCTTATTTTCGCCGTAGTCTACATAAATCTTTATGTAGACTACAGCGACCAAATAAGGAACGCGAATGGCGGCTCCCTATGGGGGCCGCCATTAGCGTACGTGCTTTTTTTTTTTTTTGAAGTCACCCGTGATAGGCTACGTGACGATTAACGTAGCCTATCACGGCTGACTTTGCAGATCTAGCCGTGATAGGCTACGTTAATCGTCACGTAGCCTATCACGGGGGCGTTTAAAAAAAAAAAACTTTGGAGTTCGCGGCCGGGCGAGGCGGGAAGCCTCCTCCCCGGCCTGAATTTCGGCCGGGGCGAGGCGGGAAGCCTCCCCCCCCAGCCTGAACTTTGCGGGGGGAGCAGCGAAGCGCCTCCCCCCCACCGTGAACAAGCTTCGATGACAGGTAAGTGACTTTCATCCACCCCTAGAACTGAGCTTTGAAATGAACTGGGGTAAGGGATCTTCACAACAATGGAATGAGAAGCACATTAGAGTATTATCTGGATTTTCATGAAATTGGCTTTGGTCCATCAGGGACACATGAAGCATGAAAATCCGAGAGTGCTGTACCTTTAAAATCTGGTTTTCATGGGTCACACAGTGCTTCAGAGGAACATACTTCTGGGTTTGGTGGTGGGGACTAGAACAAAACATCATCAACCTGGCAGGGGCTGCTCAACCAGTGACAGAAACCTGTTTCCCACCCCTGTCCTGGCTCCCTCCCCCATTGCATGAAGAAGCGCAAATCCCTGATTCTCAAGTACAACATCTGAAGGTTCCCTGTAAGCATATCCCATCGCCCCAATTTCACCACATTCCAGCAAACTGTTACAGAGTTACTGCTCCCATCCCATTTTTCCCAATGTGCACACTTTTGCCTGAAAACCAAAATCCCCAATTCTCCAGTGCAGCATCTGAAGGCTTCCTATGAGAGGAACTCCCCCCCCCCTATTTTGTCCCATTCCAGGAAATGGCCATGGAGTTATTGCTTTACACCCCTTTCTCCTTCTCTGGGCACTTTCTCCCTGATTGCAGTGACAGACTCCAGAGACCTCACCAGATTGGAGCGTGACTATATATAACATCAAAGAAGTGACTTTACACAATATCAGAGATGCGATTTAACGCAACAATGGAGAAGTGAAGTAATGCAAATATCAGAGAAGTGCATCACCACAGAGGCTAATTACTGGCAAAATGCAGGGTCATTCTGAAGGCTGGAAAGGCTCAGTGGGGACATGGCCAGGTGAAAGACACACCCCTGGGCAGGGCTATCATGCTGATGTAAATGCAGAGGATAAGGGCACACAGCACCAGAAGCAAAGAGAATCTGAATCAAATAAATGTAATGGAGTAAAAGTCATTTCAGAAAATACAGCTTTTCCATCAGAAATCTCCAGGGTGGCTGCAGATTGGCCACAACATCATTTGTCATAAATGACCTTGAAATGCTCCCAATTCTCAGGAAATACCCCATGAGGGCAGCCCCTGGGAGCCAGTGGTAGCAAATTTCATAGTTTAACTATGTGTGGTGTGAAGAAGTATTTCCTTTTATCTGTCTTCCTTTTATCTCTCACCTATCAGCTTCATCGGATGACCCCAAGTTCTAGTATTATGAGTCAGGGAGAACAACATCTCCCTATCCACTTTTTCCACACCATGCATAATTTTATACACCTCTATCATGTCTCCCCTTAGTCACCCTTTTTCTAAGACATTGTAACTTTATATCATAGGGGAGTTGTTCCAGCCTTTGATAATTTTGGTTGCCCTTTTCTACACCTTTTCTAACTCTACAATATCCTTTTTTTAAGATGCGTTTACCAGGACTGTACACAATATTAAAAGTGTGGTCACACAAAACTTTGTTTAAGGGCAGTATGATATTAGGAGTTTTATTTTTGATTCCTTTCCTAATTATGCCCAACATGGAATTTGTCTTTTTCACAGCAACTGCACACTGGGTCAATGATTTCATTGCACTGTCCACCACAACCCCAATATCTCTTTCTTGGTCAGTCACTTCTAGCTCAGATCCCATCAGTTTATATATAAAGTTGGGATTTTTTTCAGGCCACAGATGCCACCTGAGCCTCTGGTGACAATACTAGATCAAGAACCATCCTGAGACTGCAGAAATGATCCTTTAAGGGGAGAGCAACCCCTTCCAGAACAGGTTGAACACCACATCCAGGTGGACAAACTATCCACCCATAACTAGTACCTTGAATTTGGCCCAGGTGCAAATCAGAATCCAGTGCAGATGAGACAAAGTTAATATAATATGCTCTCTGCCACTCCTTCTCGTCAATGTTCAGAGAGTTCTGAACCAACTGAAGCTTTGGAACAAACTTAAAGGGAAGTCTCCAAAAATGGGATAACTGATGCACAAAGGTGTTAAAAAGCACACTGGCCACTGATGTCATCTGATAATCTAGTCACAAAACAGGGTCCTGAACTACAAACAGACTACCAGCCTATTTTTCAAGGAGAGTGTGTGACCATCTCCCCATTCTTAGATCTGCCATCCATCAATATTTTGACTGCCTTTTCTAGGAAATTTATATAGCTTCAAGAATTCCACATCACTTGTGAGTGAAAGTGAAAAATGGAGATGAGCGTCACATACCATTGACACCACATTCTACAATGACACTCAAGCCCACCCATCAACCGTATATCGATATTAAATAGCACTGGGGACAAGAATGAACCTTGCAGTGCACCATAGGTTAATTCCTACAGGATAGAACAATAGTCGTCCAGTATGAACACTTAAAATCATCCAGCCAGGAAGGAGGACAATGTGGCACCCCCAACTCCCAAATGACTCAGAAGGATTTAATGGTCAGTCATATAGAACTGTGACAGGTCTAAGAGAATCATCATTGTCGTCACTAGACAGTCAAGCAGGGTAACTAAGATGGATTCCATTCTGAACACTGGCTTGAAGATGTCCTGAGTAGCTCAGCTCAGGGTCCCTAGGGGAGCCAATCTAAAGCAGTGGCACTTACTAGAAGGGCAGGGGTATGCACACTGGAGAAGAGTCAAGTCTGGTGGAGCAGAGTCAAGCTGTGCAGAACCCTGGACAGATCTGTGCTGACTGGAACCCACTCAAGAAGAGCTGTTGTCACAGGAACATGTAGAGGCTTTCTGATGGTTTACGAAGCCTGGCTGATCTAGGCCTGAGGTTACCCCCACCCCCTCGGCAGAATCTCTTAATAGGCAATTGCCTGATTCTGCAGTTGCTGGTTCCTCCAGCATGGGGTTGGTGAGGACTGCATTTGGGGTTTTTCCTCTGAGCATGATGAGTCTGATAAAGTTGGATGGTCAATGCTTCCCACACCTCTGAATATTCCTCTAGGACAGAAAATATGACAGATGAAATCTGACTGATAAAATGGCTCAGCAACTGTCTGTATGCTTTATTAGTCTTCACTGCATTCTTAAACCTCAGTAAATTGATATCCCAGAAGACTCCCCTTCTGGAATTAATGCTTTATAGAGTGGCATTGCTGTCTCTATAGGCAGCCAAACAGCAGCATGATTTGTGAACTGGCACTCTGTTTCCTGAAGAAGGTTCCAAACAGCAGTACAGAGCTGTTGACACTGCATGCTGTTACCTCAAGTACAGCAAAGAAATCCGTGTTGTCTCCGGGAGTTCACGGAGCTGGAAGGCCAATGCCCCACCCCCTTTCTCAACCCCCGCAAGCAGCTGCTACCAAAGTAGATGGTACCTCCAACTCAGCATGCTTTGCCACATGGAGTTTTGAAAGCAATTTCCCCTGACACTGGTATTTTTTTTATTTATTTTTTACTCCTGTAAGGCGCTGATAGGACTATTTTTATGAGGTGGTTATAATATTTTTGATGGCCTTTTATAAAGAACTTGAGTAGGCATCAATTCTTTTTGTGCCTGTGTGAATAGGATGCTCAATCCTATTTCTCTTTCTCCTGATTATTGGGAAAGCAGCAGGACGAAGATATAAATACAAGTTGAATCTGTTTCTGAAAGCCAGCATTTTACATAGCGCTAAATGGTAGTGCTGCTTAAAATTAGATGCTTTCTGTTGCAAATAAGGTTAAAGCGACAAAGGAGCAGGATGTTGCAGGAGTCCTAGGGGCTTCACACAATCGTTTCAGGTCAGATACTGTTTTATATGAAAGAACAGCTGTTTATGGCACATTTGTCAATTTAAATTAAATTACAACTTTGGGGATATGAACTTCAAAACTTAAAGAAAGCCATATGATATTATGCATTACATCTTCTGCCCATTAAGGAATCTTAAAGTAAGGTAACCAAAGACAGAAAATACTGGTTCGAATTTCAGCCCACAAGAAGTGTGAATATACCCTCAATTTAATAAAATGTATAATGCAACTTCCTGAGGCTTAAATTTCTTACAATTGCTCTTGGAATGGGCACTTGTTTCCCCATTATTGGCCACTTTAATCTACTTATACCCTAGTTGTCTCATTTAAAGATCACTTTATAGGATGGGGTGATACCACATTTGAAGTATGTGTTCCATGGCTGCCTGATGGAACAACACAACAGTTTACGTATTTCTGATCATGATCTGAAAAGTGATTTAAAAATCTATAGAGACAATCCAATTGTCTTGAAAAGATACACACACAAGTCTGCTCTGAGGTGGCTAAAATGAAGTAAATCCAGTTTGAGGAGACAGAAGGAAAGCCAAGACTGGAAAGTAAAGATCGTGAAGTAAATGGGTACTTGCAGTGACCAAGTTCGAAAACCCATCTCTCCCAGGAGAAAATTAGAAGAGGGCAAGAAAGACAAGCAATTGGAAAAGTAGAATGTTTGTGCTTTTTTTTCCAGCAGACTGCATTAAATATTCAGCAAAAGCTGGGGGATCAGTTTACATTACTCTTCTTGTTTCTCATGTATCGGCTGACAGGTGCTGTAAACATACATAGACAAACATGGTCCTATGCTAGCACTGCTCCAATAACTGAGGGCAGGAATACTTTTATTTCCTGCAGCAATTACATTTGCACTTCTAAAGCATCCTAGCTAGTGTGTGAATTCCCTTCCAGACGTGCAGAAACAAACAATTGGATGTCTTTTTCTCCTTGCCCTTTTATATGTGAGATTTTGATTCCTATAAGCAGACAGTCAGAAGGGGGATTTTATTATTGCTGCTCTCCAAACAACTGAATCCCTTCAGAAACTCCTGTATCACTTGTGTTTTGGCCTTAAACGAGACACAAGAAAATCAGCCAAAGAAATGGTCACTATTGCACTTCAAACTCCTCTGCCAGATTGCACAGGGTGAAGGGATCAGTGCCAAACAGTTGACCTTGGCTAAGAGATGGGAACTGGTCTTTAAAGCATTCACTCATTCATGTTTAAGAGATGTCACAGTAAATAAATTATGACTGTTTTGTTTACACTTAGTCCTAAGTGTCTTCTTTTCCACACCATAAGCAGCTATCTGGCTGTGATGCTATCATTCAGAGTGAGCTGATCACGCAGTACTTCCTCCCCCATCCCACCCCGACTTAAAATAATACTTCTGGTCGCCATTTGTTCTTTGGGTGTTGTTGTTTTTTAAACCTATGGTCTTACATTGTACTAGACCATGCAGGAGCAAATCTACTTTTCCTAAATGGTGATTACAGTTAATAAAGGAAGAAACCAGCACTCTTTGTCCCAAACTAAAATGTGGCATTTGCATTTGGCCTTCTGATAGTCATCTGTGAGCAAAACGGAAAGCATAAGGAAGCCTTCAGTAGTAACCTGACGTTGTAACGTAATCCTAAGCATTACATGTATGAATCATAAAAGCTGAAGCTAGTAAAGCTGACCTTGTATATTTTTATTGCCTCTCTGTTGGATCATACGATATTTAATAATTGGTTCTGGCACCTTATTGCATATTATTATAACGTTGAGATGCAACAGTTTTCTAGAACATATGGGCCACTCAGCCTCCAAACATATAGATGATACATCCTATGAAGGAGACCTTCTGTCTTGTTTTGTTGAGCTTTGAAAGGTTAGGTAAATTTTGTTATCTAGCTGTATTTTTAAATTCTTCCGTAGTTTTTGCAATTGTGAAATAAATATGTTAGTGAATGACTTTTTGAGGTTCTGTGCTAAATCTGATGTGGTTTATCTTTGTTATGCATGCTTCTGATCTTGCAATGTGTGGTTTTTTGGGATAGCTGTTTTTTTTTGTTTTTTTTTTAAAGTAACACCTTGAATAAGCACAGGGAAAATTCTTCACTCATTCAAATAGGACTTTATACAACTTCCTTTGACACGTTGCATTGTAATGTCCCAGTTGCTACCACATGTCATATCCTGATATGAGCCACGTAGGATTGAGTAGAAGTACTCCCCCAATTCATTACCCTATCTGCAAGAGGTGAATGGGAGGAGGGATTTTGGCAAATTTTGAGTGGGGAGCGAAAGCAACATTCTTCAAAGGATTTGGTGGGGGCTTCTAACTAATGACAGCACAGTTGTAGCAACTTTTTCTTTTTCTTTTCATTTTTACTTTATTTTTATTTTATTTATTTATTTATTTATTTATTTATTTATTACTTTTATATCCTGCCTTTTTCCTCCTTACGGAAGCCAAGGTGGTATACATAATCCTCCTCCTCCTCCATTTTATCCTCACAACAACAACCCTGTGAGGTAGGTTGGGCTGAGAGTCAGTGACTGGCCCAAAGTCACCCAGTGACCTTCATGGCTGAGTGGGGACTAGAACCCGGATCTTCCCAGTCCAACACTCTAGCCACTACACCACACTGGCTCACTATATTAATACTTATATACTGCTTAATATACTAACATCCCTAAATGGTTTACATATATTAAAATTACGGCTTAAATGCACCATTAAATCAGAGCTACACTATTAAAAACAATTTCAGCTATGATGTGTGTAGCTCCTCTCAGCAGAGCTCTTCTCAGCAATTACCAAAAGTTGACTGCCATTTTGTTTTTCACAATGCTCCAGATGTAGCTCCATGAAGAATGGCTGGTATCAATGGAAAGACTGCTTAAATGCCTCCCCTGACTGTTCCCACATGGGCAAGCCATTTTTAATCAGTATCGCTCACCATGTTGATTGGGAGATTTTCTCCACACACTACCACAATGTTTCTCATTTTATGGATTGGAAACATAATACACTAAAAGTTGCTATTTGGAGATTACTGCCCTGCCCTGAAGACCATGTCAGAGTGCCCTTTCCACATACATTGGTCTTCAAGCACATTGAAGAGCACAGTTATTGCATGGAGGACACCACATATGATTGGGCCCTGTGTGCCATCACTTCCCATGCAAGTGCCAACTATTTCTACAGTTGTGATTGCACTTTGAAGTATCCACTGTCCTCCTGCTCCACTATCTATGAAAACAAATGCCATTTCAAATAGTCGTCTAACTGCCACCATGTTGTTGTTTTTTGGGTGTGTTTTTTTTTAAAACACTACAGCCTACTATTGTTTTTATTTATCTCATGTTTCATATCCCACTCTTCGTCCAAGGAATTCAAGGTGTGGGGTTCCCAGGCAGACTCCTAACCAGGCATTGACCAGATCCAGACCTGCTTAGCTTCAGTCAGGTTGCTCCACCATGTGCTTTCAGCACATGCTTTTTGAGCACTACTATTCCTCCAAGAAATCAGAGCACCTTATTTAGCATCTCATACATTGTGTTTGTGTCCTGCCCTGTACCACAGGAAATCCGAGCAGAGGCGTGTGTGTTTTTTTTTAACTTGACAAGAACCTTATTCATGGAGGATAAGGCTACCAATGGCTACTAGTCACAATGGCTATATATAACCTCCAGTATCAGGGGCAATATACTTAGTATGCCACTTTGGGGGAACACCAGCAGGAGGGTGCTGTCACACTCATGTCCTGCTTGTGGGGCGGGCTTCCTGTGGTTATCTGATTTGCCCCTATACCAACAGAGTGGCCTTTGGTCTGATCCAGCAGAGTTCTTATGTTCTTAACCTTGTTAGGTAGTCACTTGTCCATGAACAGCCAGTGAGTCTTATAGCTGGGGCTGGGGGTGGGGATTTGAACATCCATGCCCAGTGCTGTAGTCCCTACAGCACACCAGTTCTTTTGTGGAATATAGTGCTATGGCTATGACCACCAAGCCTCTTAAGCCAGTATAATTGCAGCTAAAGCCTCTTAGAACTGCTAGAAGGTCCAATGTTACATGACATAAGAACCATTTTACTACTGTTCCTAGTAATACTGCTTCTAGTCGGCCTGCATTAGGTCACTATCTGCATGGGAGACCTCCAGGGAACCCTATGTACACTGCCCTGAGTTCCACAGAAGAAAGACCAGGTATAAATGTAACAAAGAGAAGTGGCTTAAGTTCTTTGTGAATTATATTGTCAGTACTGCAATAGTGTTGCATTGTCCCATATACATACACACACGCACACGTGTACGTATGTGGATATATATGTATATGAAGGGCCACAAAGATGATAGAAAAGGTATTTATCATACATATCCTCCTGCCACTAAGCTCATCCTTGTTTTCATGTTTTTATTCTCATGATTTTTTTGTTTTTTGCCTGCATTAAAATTATAATGACATATCTGAAATTAAAATTATAATGACATATCTGAAATGCCATGGACAGTGCCTGAAAAATTCAAGGACAAAGCCATGTGCTCAAAGTTAAGGGAACTTAGGGAAGACAGATTTTCTACTTATCCTTCTGGAGACGTGGAGCTGGCTTCGGGTGCTATCCACAATATCCCACTAAAAAAATTCTCAAAGCTCTTATTCGTTGGAATGGGTCTCAATTGCACCCTTTTTTCTCACACTCTTAGATAGGGCCAGAAAACATCATATTTAGGCTGGTAATCTGTGAAAAATGAATATTAGACTTCTTCTTAATGATTTGGAATAGAAAAGTAAAGATATGAAAACACTGTGATTTGGAAGCACAAGAATACCAACATTTAACGGCTTGGGTCCCATACTGCCAATAAATCTCACTTTATTTTTTTAAAATTCTCTTTGAAATCTTGCTTGACATATATTGAACCAGTAGGTGGAGTGCTTGCTAATAATAATTGAGTGAGCAGAGCTTGATCTTCATATATGCGCAAAGCGCTTTTCTTATTATAAACTGCTAAAATCGTATTTGCACTCAGCATTTTCTATTGGTATAATTAGTTGGAAATAATATTACAAGGGCAGAGTTGAAATGCACACAACCTTGTAGAGACATTTTATAAAACACAGGCAAACAAGGCTCAGGAATGCCAACAGAGCACAGCGAAAATGTCATTCAAAGGAAGACTATGGGGAAAAAAGTATTCATAAAAATTTGTGGGCAGTAATGTTCCATTACCACCTCCACCCCAGGCTGACACTGATTTAGTTCTCTCCCTAGTAAAATGAATTTCACCCTATCAAGAGGATATGCTCTCTGAGACACTTAAACAGCATTACATTCTATTTATCAAATGTTCTGTTTGTCTGGAACATGGTATGAGCCACAATTGCGATGTTAGTTCAACAGAATGGTACCCGGGGGACACACACACCAAACAGTACATTTTAATGGACCAAATTCGGTTGGTATATGAATATGCAGTGTTCAAAGTACATATGGTTAGGGATGGGAATCTCTGAACCTACATAGCAGCTTTAGTAGCATCCACAACCGCAGTGGCTGACATCAACATGGCTGAAGCTCAGTCCAGTTCCTGGGAAGAATATATCTACCTGACCTATACTGTGGGGCTAAATACACATGATGGTATATGGGTCACCAGCAGCATCATGTGAGGGATTAAAAAAAAAATGAATAGGAAACACTGGGGGAGGGGCGTCTTGTTTTGAATCAGGACCACAATGACCAGTTCACACAATCACCACTGCCCGCTGTGCCTTGTTTAAGCCATGGTGGGTTGTGGCATGTTTTGGTCACCCTTTTGAATACTCAAGCTATGTTGGGCAGGCACCACAACTATTGTGTCATGCGAACCCAGCAAGCGTGGCTTATATGAAGGTAAAATAAGCCTTGCATATCCATGGACTGTTTTAGTTTTTGTTTGACCCTCACCTAAGTCACCTAAGCCACTCTCACTGGGTTCACATAACACAATAAGC
Source organism: Heloderma suspectum (assembly GCF_057233095.1). Taxonomy (NCBI): domain Eukaryota; kingdom Metazoa; phylum Chordata; class Lepidosauria; order Squamata; family Helodermatidae; genus Heloderma; species Heloderma suspectum. Next base: position 58,726,817 of record NC_139458.1, read on the forward strand.
CATGGTGACTGCCTGCCACAGCTTGAATATTCAAAAGGGTGGCTGGTATGTGCTGCAACCCACCATGGCTTAAATAAGCCATGGTGGACTGTGGAAATCATGCGAACCAGCCCAATGTGTCGGGAGAGAAGGTTTAATCTTTCCCTCCCCTGCCACAATCCTGACAAAAATTGCTCCCTACACTGCAATTAGTGATGGGGGGGGGGAAGCTCCCATTGGCACCAGTGGGACCTTTTTTTGTCACTGATTTCAACACTGGGGTGATTTTGTCAGGATTTTTGTCAGGATTGCATCCAAGGTGCTGAAAGGTGCTATCCACGGTGCTGAACCATATCCCCCTTTCAGACCTTGGATAGCACTGTCAGCGTTTTGACTGGTGGTAACTAAAAACCTGAATGGAATCACAGCCCCTCCAGAACGGGAGTCACCAGCCGCCACTGGGCTCTCTTGCTTTTCAGACAACCCCTCCGCCTGTTTGGCTGTGTGGTCCAGATCAACCATCACATGTCTGTGCCAGATTCTGTGGCTCCAATAGCTTCAGAGGACACCACACCAGGAGGCCATACAGGACCTTGTCCTGTTCCCTCCTAAGATGTACAATGGCTAATATCGGTATGCAGAAGGAACAACCAAGGCTACTCCTGCCCTGGTTGTGGGACTGGAGTTTTGGGCTCCCAGTGTTTTCATGAGGACAGCAGCCACTCCTTTGCACTGGCACATGGTCACTTCTACCACCAGATCCTCTCAGCTGCAGCCTGTACACAATGGCTCATAGAAATGGGCCATGCATCACTTACACAAAGTATATGAAGAGCCATGTAAATGAAGTGCAACTTTATTGTAGCATAAGTGCTATGTGTGTGTGTTTTTTCAGAGAGTGTTTTCAAATTGGTTCCAAAGTTGTAACTTTATACTTGCTAAGTGCATCACCCTAGATTTATCTGCCTCACACCTAAAGATGCTATAGCGACAGTTAGAACTTGTGGGGAGGGGGAATCCTGCAATCCATAGAGTTTTAAAAAGCAAGCATTAAAATGGTGAGAATGAATAAGTCTTTTTAAACATTTGTTTCAGCATAGGAATTACATTGGGGTGTGTGTGTGAGAGAGAGAGAGAGAGAGAGAGAGAGAATGGAAAAGAGGAACAATCTCTCTTGTGAGGTCAGACTCAACTCTCAGGGACAATTTGCTCAACCTTAAGGCTGCAATTCTATAGTACTTACGTGGGATTAAGCCCTATTGAACTTAATGGAGCTTCTGGGTAAGTACTGTTAAGGCTCTTGCTAGCCTTGCACAAATAACTATGACATAGTTAAATACATGAGAACAGACGTTCTCATGTATTTAACAGTTGTGTGACACGAAGGAGCCACTTATTACTAAAGCTGTGCAGAAAATTTCAGTTCTTCCATTTTCTGCATTTCATGGGGGGAGAGTGGGGGCAAAATGAAAACTGTGCTGAAAGAAGCTAGGAGAGGTGAGAATTTTGAACAACTTTTTCAATGGGGCAGAGGACAGGATTTCCACTTATCTTTTTAAGTATAGGCAGTGGCTGAAGGGACTTCTTTCTATTTTTTTTTTAATGCCCCCTACACTTTCAGGAGCCCAGGACTCTTCCCCAGCCCCGCAGCTCTTTCTAAACTCCCAGGAGACCATGTGACCTCCCTCTCTCTCTCTCCTATAGGCATTCAGGAGGGGCTCCTGTCCTGGGCTGCAGAAGCTTCTTAGGAAAACATGAGTAAATGAGGCTTTTAGAGCTTTAGAAAAAAATTGTTTTTCCTCGCAGCAACACAGAGTAAGCAAGATACACATTTTTCTATTCAAAAGTCCCATTTGTTCTTGTTTGCAGCAGCCTGGGACTCTTTGCTAAGCTTCTGCAGCCTATAGGAGAGGGTGAGATCCTGTGGTCTCATGGGAGCCCAAGACATCCTGCCAGGCTGGAGAAGTCTCTCTGCAAATGGTCTCATCATGCTGGGGGCATTTTTCAAGTAATAAACTAAAATAGAAAGAAGATCCTTCAGCCACCTCCCAAACTTTAAAAGGGTATGTGGAAACCCTGTCCCCCTCCCCAAGGAGAACATTCTTTGAAATTCTCCCCCTCCCTGCGAAAGAGGCAGAAAGAACAATGTCTCTTTCACAGGGAGAAAAAAATAAAATCCTGAAAATAGGGGACAGGATTCAGCACAGGATGAGTTATTACCACTTCATAAATGGGACAAATGTGGCACAAACAGGCCAACTCAAGATATTTCACTGCCTTAAGTAAAGGACAAGATCTCCACTTCAGAAGGTAGAAGGTTAACTTAAGGGGCTCAGGGCAGGTCTTGTGGCACACACAGCTCTGTCCTCCAATAGTTCACCACCACTTCCCACCTCTCTGTGTCTGGCTCCTGAGGCAGCTCTCCACTTTACCTAATGGCAAGGCCAGCCCTGGGCACAAATATAGCCTCAACACTACTTCCCATGGCTGTATAAGAATTCTGTGCAAGGGAAGAACCATAAGCAGTTAAGGACTTCATTGCAGACAGACACTACATCTTGAAATACATGAAGACACACCATGCCCTGATCTTCATAACATCATGGAGAATGCAGAGCAGGTCCAAAAGCTACAGGCACTTCTGCACTTATTCAACCTTCTTCTTCTTTTAATCAGTGCCACCAGGAAACAAACTAATGTAAATGGGGCTGCAATCCTAGCTAGACATTTCTCTGGGAGTAAGTTCCCTTGAACTGAATGGGGCTCGCTTCAGACTAGACATGATTACACTGTAAAATAGAAAGCTACGTTTAACCAGCACAACACTCTATGTTGCTGGGCCTTATTACAGCCCCCCTGAAAAGTTATGGCCTTTCAGACTCTGAGCCAAAGGGCCTAGATGGGCACCACTGGTGGCCTTGCTTTGTCCTCCCTATCAGTGGGAGTTTCCTTTTCTGTCATAAGCTGTGGCAATGTCTGAAGTCAGAGCCTGGAAAAGCCTGTCAGTTAAACCCTTGCACTGGAGCTGTGACCATTTAGCTCATTCTTAGCTTCACTGTTGGCAAAATGGAGCCATAGAATCAGACATTATGACTTTCCCCCCTGTCAGAATCATTGCCCAGATTTTTTAAAAGGAATACCATCCAACGTTATCTTATTTAGTGTGCAATCCTATCAGTGTTAAAACAGAAAAAAAGTCCAACAACTCCCAGCATGCCCCAGCCAGCATGGCTGGCTGGAGCATGCTGGGAGTTGTAGGACTTTTTTCAGTCTTAAAACATGCATAGGATCAAGTCCTTAATATATCAGCTTGACATTTCAGTACTTCCTGAGTTTGGGGACTTTTTAAAAATATGATTCTAAATGTTTAGTATGGTCACAAAATTAACAGTCAGAGAATCTATGATTCTATTTAAATCATTAAATAACCCTGGACAGTGTTATTGGATTTGTTTGTGTTTAATGGCATTATGTTGTATTTTGACATTACTCTTCTCAAAGAAAAACAGCACATAGAAAAACAGTATCTGTAGAGTTCTGATCTTGTATAAAGAGATTGACACAAGTGAATTTGCCCACTGACTTCACTGCATGTTGGAAGAACCCTGGTGATGTTAGTAAATGCAGGGCTGATTCCAGAGCTTTTATTCTGTCATTGGCTGTGTCCCTAAGCAAGGTTCAGGTCAGAATGTTCCCACTGGTGGAAAGGGAAGGAGATTATTTTTGTGGATTCCCCCTCCCTCTGCAACCCCAAACATCACTTCCCCCACTGTACCATAGGGTCATGGTCCCCCACACCTCTAGAGCAGATTTTTTTAGGGACGTAGGGGGCTACACAGGGAGGAGGGGATTGATGAGTATTGCCTGATGAGCCGGTGCAAAAGCTCACCTGGGTCAAAAGAAGCCTCCGAAAGATGGAAAGAGCACTTCTGCCCATGGGAGGCTTTTGCTGGGCCTAACCCATTGTCTCTGTGGTTCAGTGGTCCTAAGGGACTGGGATTCAGTTTCTTTCCCTGATAGGATTAGTGTAAAGGTGAATATGGCTAGGGATGGTGCAGGTGCCCAATTCCATCTGGGAACCTGGCAGAACTGCCCCTGCCCCGCACCCTGAGCCCCGCTCACTGAACCCCTGCCCCTGCTCACCCCCTGCCCTTACTCAGCGAATGGCCTGCACTCACCCTGGCAGCCTCATCAAGATTTGCAGTCACCATTTTTTGAGAAAGAAAGTGGTGGTCACAAAAATGGTGGTCACCAAAAAAAAAGGGAAAAAAGGCAGGATATAAATGCAAGAAAGAAAGAAAAACACCTCCTGGTTCTTATTTCATGATTGAGATCTAAGAAGTTACAAATAAAGAATAGGATTAAATCAGCTTTAGCAAAATTCAGATAGAAATCAAAATTCATTTCAGAGTTATTCAGGAATATATCATTGGGGATGTCACAGAATTCCGCCATGGAATCAGTGGCGGAATGGCCTCCCCCCGCCTGCCACCCCGCGGAATCTCCCTGGGATGGAGCTTACCTGGTGGCAGATGCAGTGGTGGCTCAGATGGCGGCAGCGATGGCAGCTCCGGAGGCAGATGTGGTAGCTCTGGAGGCAGCAGGTCCAGCTGGTCTCCCAGCCGGCCACTGCTGGGCTGCTGCGGCCGCAAATGGCGGCCGTTGTAGCAGCCGCCATTTGCGTGCTTGCAGTCAGCCATGATAGGCTACGTAAGTATTTACATAGCCTATCATGGCAAAGAGCAAGGGCGCAAATGGCGGCCGCTATGCCATTTGCATGGCTGCCTTTACTGTGATAGGCTACGTAAATACTTACGTAGCCTATCACAGCTAAGAGCAGGAGCGCAAGCTGCTGCAGAGCAGAGCCGGTCCGGGGAGGATTCCAAGGGGAGGGACAGAGCGTCTCCCCACCACCACCGATGCCCCGGAACGGACGGGTGAGTAGGATTAGTACATCCCTATATATCGTTGCTCATGATGTAAATGGCTCACCAGCTTAATATTTTAGAAGTTACATTGTTCTCTGTCAGTCCTCTTATCTAATCACTTTCCCTAAATCAGATGAATATTTTACATGATTTCAAAGTGTTTTGTGTAAACTGAGGAGGCGATAAAATTAAAATTTAAGCTGTGAATAATACTTTGGAATCCATGGATTGTGTTGGTTGTATGTGAGCCTTTTATCTTATAAAACGAACAAACCCCCAAACCAAAAAAACAGCCCATAGCTTCTTAGTGTATTCAATACTATCTCAAGTAAACAATGTTTTAATTAAATGCAATCTCCAAAATAAGAAAACCTAGATCCAAACCAGGCAAGATGAAATTCGTGCAGTTGGGAATTGCATTAATAGCTTTTTTAAAAGTACATCAGGGAGGGGGAGCAGACCTGCTATTTTCATTGGAAGAAAAGCTTCCATTGTTGCAAATGCGGCATGGGGGGGGGGGAGGCCGAAGCCCTATTCTTCTTGGCTTTATTCTCTTTAAAACATATTGTTTTTATATTATGTTTTTCAGTGTTATTGTATTTTATGGTTTTAACTCTTGTGTTGTGAACCACCCAGAGAACTTCAGGTAATGGGAGGTATAGAAATGCAATAGTTCTTCTCATTTAAAAATTCCCACTGCTTCTGCTATTGTAATACTATTTTACTGGTGATGAAATCCTGCGCTATGCAATATAGTGCATTGGAAGTAGGGATGTCTGTCACAAGGAAATCTATTTCATTTTGGCTTCACAGAGTTCCCCGACATGCCTGACTCAGCTTGCATTTCTGGGCCGATCCACAGGTTTTTCCTGAAATCTAGAAAGTTCTCACATTATTTTTTTGTTTGTGCAAACAGAGATTTGCACAAATTGCAGCCAAAATGTATGCAATTTGTGCAAATTGTGGTTAAAATGTGCAAAATGTGTGCAAATTGCAGATGTAATTTGTGCAAATCTCTACTTGTGCAAATTTTTTAAAATGGAAAATTTGTGAACTGGCCTGACTCAATGCAGATCAAGTCAGGCCAGTTTGTGGAAAATGGACCAAAGCCCGGGAGGCCGAACCAAGGGAGGTCGTCAAGCTCCACCCCTCTAACAGTCCTAATTGGAAGCTATCATATACCAGGTAAAACAACTTGACTACTTATTTATTTATTTATTTATTTACCGCCCTTCATCAAAATATATCAGGTTATTTAACAATAAATGTAACAAAAATGCTCATACTACTAGAAACTTTAGACAACCAGAAAACAAGAAATGTCATCATGACACAGCATTAAACAGCAGGAAAGATATGGTAAGACAGATGGACTGAGTTAAAATGCCTGGATGAGTGGACAAGTTTTGACCTGGTGCTGAAATGTTTTCAAATCCAGTGCCGGTCATACCTCTATGGGGGGAGTGTGTTCCACAAATGGGGTGCCATAGCTGAGAGAGCTCTTTCCCTAACAGAAGGTTAGAGATTACATCCCCTTCATGGATCACTGCCTTGTTGTGGCGAAGGGGCTTGCGTAACTCAGTGAAACCATAAGCTATGCTGTGCAGGGCCACCCAAGACGGACAGGTCATGGCAGAGAGTTCTGACAAAATGTGGTCCACTGGAGAAGGAAATGGCAACCCATTCCAGTATTCTTGCCAAGAAAACCCCATGGAACGTATCACAAGGCTAAAAGATACGACACCAGAAGATGAGCCCCTCAGGTCGGAAGGTGTCCAATATACTACTGGGGAAGAGCAGAGGGAATTTCCAAGTAGCACCAGAAAGAGTGAAGCGGCTGGGCCAAAGCCAAAAGGACACTCAGCTGTGGATGTGTCTGGTGGTGAAAAGAAAATCCAATGCTGTAAAGAACAATATTGTTTAGGAACCTGGAATGTAAGATCAATGAATCTAGGTAAGCTGGAGGTGGTCAAACATGAGATGGCAAGATTGAACATCAACATCTTGGGAATCAGCGAACTAAAATGGACAGGCATGGGCGAATTTAATTCAGGTGACCATCATATCTATTATTGTGGGCAAGAATCCCTTAGAAGAAATGGAGTAGCACTCATAGTCAACAAAAGGGTGGGAAAAGCAGTACTGGGCTACAATCTCAAAAACGATAGAATGATCTCAGTACGAATCCAAGGCAAACCATTCAACATCACAGTAATTCAAGTCTATGCCCCAACCACTGAGGCCGAAGAAGCTGGGGTTGATCGGTCTATGAAGACCTACAACACATTCTAGAACTAACACCAAAAAAAGATGTCTTCTTCATCATAGGGGATTGGAATGCTAAAGTAGGAAGTCAAGAAATAACTGGGATAACAGGCAAGCATGGCCTTGGTGTACAAAATGAAGTAGGACAAAAGCTAATAGAGTTTTGCCAAGAGAACACGCTGATCATTGCAAACACTCTTTTCCAACAGCAGCAGAGGCGACTCTGTTTTTTTATTTATTTATTAAATTTATTAATCGCCCATCTGGCTGGTCACCCAGTGACTCTACACGTGGACATCACTAGTGACTCTACACATGGACATCACTATGGTCAATATCGAAATCAGATTGATTATGTACTTTGCAGCCAAAGATGAAGAAGCTCTATACAGTCAGTAAAAACAAGACCTGGAGCTGACTGTGGCTCAGATCATGAGCTTCTTATTGCAAAATTTCAGCTTAAATTGAAGAATGTAGGGAAAACCATTAAACCATTCAGGTATGACCTAAATCATATCCCTTATGAATATACAGTGGAGGGGATGAATAGTTTTATGGGATTAGACCTGATAGACAGAATGCCTGAGGAACTATGGTCGGAGGTCCGTAACATTGTTCATGAGGCAGCAACGAAATCCATCCCAAAGAAAAAGAAATGCAAGAAAGCAAAGTGGCTGTCTGATGAGGCTTTACAACTAGCTGAAGAAAGAAGGGAAGTGAAAAGCAAGGGAGAAAGGGGAAGATATACCAAACTGAATGCAGATTTTCAGAGAATAGCAAGGAGAGACAAGCTAGGCTTCAGCAGTATGTGAACTGAGAACTAGGGATGGACGAAAGTCCCTTACCTGATCCCGAAGCTTGCTTTGCAGTGGGGGGGAGGCGCTCTGTCCCTCCCCCCAAAATTCTGGCTGGGCGGGGAGGCACCCGTCCTTCCCCACCGAAATTCTGGCCGGGGGGGAGGCGCCCCATCCCTCCGGCCGCGAAACCTCCTCTCCTGCCAGGATGCAAATGGCGGTGGCTGTAGCCACCGCCGTTTGCGTCCCTGCAGTCAGCCGTGATAGCCTACGTAAATGTTTATGTAGCCTATCGTGGCTGACTTAAAAAAAAAAAAAAAAGCGCGTATGCAAATGGTGGCACCCATGGGCGCCGCCATTTGCATTCCTTATTTTGGCACGTGTAGTTTACGTAAACATTTACATAGACTATGGCGAAAATAAGGGGAACGCTATTTGCATTCCCCTTATTTTCGCCGTAGTCTACGTAAATGTTTACGTAGCCTACACGTGCCAAAATAAGGAACGCAAATGGCGGCGCCCATAGGCGCCGCCATTTGCGTACGTGCTTTTTTTTTTTTTTCAAAGTCAGCCATGATAGGCTATGTAAAGATTTATGTAGCCTATCACAGTGTTTTTTAAAAATCTAGCCATGATAGGCTACGTAAATCTTTATGTAGCCTATCACGTTTGTTTTTTTGTTTTTTGTTTTACTTGGAAATGGTGGCGGCGGCAGCCGGTTGGAAGACCGGCTGCCGCAGCCGCCACTGCCGAACCGCTGCCGAACCGCCGCTGAACCGCCGCCGAACCGCCGCTGCAGCCACCGCCGCCAGGGACATTCGAACAAGGTAAGTCCCGTCCCAGGAGGGGGGCGGGGGGTGGCAAACCGTTTCTCCACCAATTTCGGGGGGCCGAATGCGCTGGCATTCAGCCTCCCCGAGATTCATGGAGAAATTCTCTGACATCCCTACAGAACTACTGGAAGTACAAGCTGGGTTTCGAAGAGGCAGAGGAACTAGAGATCAAATCACCAACATTCGCTGGATCATGGAGAAAGCAAGAGAATTCCCAAAAAACGTCTATTTCTGCTTCATTGACTGCGCTAAAGCCTTTGATTATGTGGATCACAACAAACTGTGGCAAATTCTTAAAGAGATGGGAGTACCAGACCACCTTACCTGTCTCCTGAGAAACTTGTATGAGGGTCAAGAAGCAACAGTAAGAACTGGACATGGAACACCCGTAGGTTCAAAATTGGGGAAGGAGTACAACAAGGCTGCATATTGTCATCCTGCTTATTAACGTGCAGAGTACATCATGAGAAACACCAGGCTGGATGAATCACAGGTCGGAATTGATCGCCGGGAGAATTATCAACAACCTCTGATATGCAGACGATACCACCCTAATGGCAGAAAGCGAAGAGGATCTCAAGAGCCTCTTGTTGAGGGTGAAAGTGGAGAGTGCAAAAGCTGGTTTGAAACTCAACATTAAAAAAACTAAGATCATGTCATCTGGCCCTATCACTTCCTGGCATATAGAAGGGGAAGAAATGGAAGCAGTGACAGATTTTACTTTCTTGGGCTCCAAGATCACTGCAGACGGTGACTGTAGCCATGAAATTAAAAGACGCTTGCTCCTTGGGAGGAAAGCTATGGCCAACCTAGACAGCATAGTAAGAAGCAGAGACATCACCTTGCCGACAAAGGTCCGTCTAATCAAAGCTATGGTTTTCCCAGTAGTAATGTATGGCTGTGAGAGCTGGACTATAAGGAAGGCTGAGCGCCGAAGAATTGATGCTTTCGAACTGTGGTGCTGGAGAAGACTCTTACGAGTGCCCTGGACTGCAAGGAGGTCCAATCAGTCCATCCTAAAGGAAATCAACCCTGAGTGCTCATTGGAAGGACAGATAATGAAGCTGAAGCTCCAATATTTTGGCCACCTAATGCGAAGAGAAAACTCCCTGGAAAAGACCCTGATGCTGGGAAAGACTGAAGGCAAAAGGAGAAGGGGACGGCAGAAGATGAGATAGCTAGATAGCATCACGGATGCAATGAATATGAACTTGAGCACGCTCCGGGAGACAGCGCAGGACAGGAAGGCCTGGCGTGCTATTGTCCATGGGGTCACGAAGAGTCGGACACGACTGAACGACTGAACAACAACAACAACAACGTATGGCTATGAGAGCTGGACTATAAGGAAGGCTGAGCGCCGAAGAATTGATGCTTTTGAACTGTGGTGCTGGAGAAGACTCTTATGAGTCCCCTGGACTGCAAGGAGGTCAAATCAGTCAATCCTAAAGGAAATCAACCCTGAGTGCTCATTGGAAGGACAGATACTGCTGAACCTGAAGCTGAAATATTTTGGCCACCTACTGCAAAGAGAAATGTCACTGGAAAAGACCCTGATGCTGGGAAAGATGGAAGGCAAAAAGAGAAGGGGACGGCAGAGGATGAGATGGCTAGATAGCATCACCGATGGAATGAATATGAACTTGAGCACACTCTGGGATAGAGCAGAGGACGGGAAGGCTTGGCGTGCTATGGTCCATGGGGTCACGAAGAGTTAGACACAACTTAACAACTGAACAACAAAGAGATTACATCCAGTATAGTATTGTCTACTCTGACTGGCATTAGCTGTCCAGGGTATCAAGAAGATACTTCCCAACACCTTTCCAACTAGAGATGCTGTGGGTTGAAACATGAACCATCCTCATATGGAGCTACTGAGCTATGGCCATTCCCATTCCATAGCCAGGAAATGGCAGATGGAAATTTGGTGGCCGGTGCCACCTAGGTCTCATATGCTCAGATTGAAAGGCCCACTTTGATGTCATTTTTAACTTGCTGCTTTTCACCCAGATTTATGGGAGGGGAGCTATAATCAAGCTGCTTAAGAGTGCAATCCTAGACATCTTTTCCCACTGAGTTCAATTATACTTTGCTCAAGTGAGTGTGTATAGGATTACAGCCTACTTGTGTTAAGGTGGTGAAAGGAGATGGAGGGCAAGTAGGCAATCTGTTACAATGATATAGAACTGAATAGTTCATGTTTCCCTTCTGGTCACTTGTACTGCTTTAATCCTTCCATATGCATTGGGTTTATTGGCTAAGGGCACAATCCTATTGAGATAGACAGCCGCCTCCAAACTTGGAGGTGACTGCCTATCCAAAGCAGGGCAGGAGAGGCACGGAGGGGATTATTCCCTCTGCACTTCTCCTGCCCTGCATTTTTGGCTAGACAGCCGATTGCAGCTGTCTAGCTGCGGGAGGATGGAGCAGGGAAGGAGGCTGCTGTACGACATGCATTTCTGCCCGCCCCACCCCAGAATGCCCCCAGCCACACCCCTTTTTGGCAGCTCCACACTCCTCTTGCAAGCGTGGAGGATGGGGCTTTTCTCCACTGCCTGCAAGGCAGCATGGAAGTGGGGGAAGGTCGGTTCTCCAGGAACTGAGCTCGGAGCATGGGCTCCGAGGTCGGTTCTCAGAAAACCAGATATCCTATGGCTGTCTAGCCTTTGTCTAATGGCCATAGGATTGCTCTTTTACTCAGAAGAGGAGGCAGAACACAGTTATATTTGAAGGTGTAATTAGCATCACAAGAATTCACTGGCATAAATTACATAGGCGGGCTCATGCAATGGATAAATTGTGCAGGCACAGCTTGAGGTTGGGCTACTTTATATAATTCTGGCCATTTCAGTGATTTTTGGATATCCTTCTCTGTAGAGCAGAAGGAATGGACAATCTGCCATGACAAATTCAGTATATCGTTGCATCATTAACTCCAATAATGTTGACTATGTGGGCCATACCCTTTTTTTCCCTTGAAGTAAATTCAGGGTAGTTTCAGGCAACATTTCTGCTTTCCATGTACTATGATGTTTGTAAGTAGGGAATAGTGGGAAATCATGTTGTATGAAGGCACAAGGACTATTGGACATGTTTCCTGATAGACTCCATTGTAATCATGATTTTAGCAAACTAGATTTCTGCAGATTTCCCATATGTGGAGTTCATGGTAGATCAGACTCTTTCACCCAATTTAGTTCCACTGGATGGCTGTTCCATAGTATCTCAAGGAAGTCATCATGCATTGGGTCAAAAACAATGACAGCAACAACCTTGGGTTGGATCCAGATAGGCATGTTCAACTGGGCTGACTGAAGCAGACTTCTCCATCCCATCCTCCTCACAGCAGTCCCTCCAGCCCCCTTAAAATGATACACAGAGAGTCAAAAGACCCTGCTAACTGGGGTAAACTGTGGTGTGGTGTGAGGGGATCCCCAATATCAGGCAGAGGCACATTCTATGAGTGGAGTCCATCAGCCCAGATGCTGGATCTAACCTTGTATGAAATCCTCTGTGTTTTCCACATATTGATATCATGAAGAGCCAAACACCACAATTATGGCGTGATTGGCTGGATTTAAAAGTCTTAAATGACTTTAACCTTAAAAAGTCATAACTTTCTGCCCGCTTCCACCCTGATCAGACTAAGTTTCCATTCTGATTCAAGAAAGCCTACATGCCACCTCAGATTTACAATGAAACTGGAGACCATATTTATTAGACGTTAATCAATACATTACCTCAGAAACCTGTTATGTGCATGATATTAAAGTAGATGAACAGTGGTAGAACTGTCTACTCAGAGTCAGAGGTGAGTTCTACTGTGCTCAGTGGGGCTTATACTCTGGTAGATGTATAGGATTGCAACCAATGTGTTCAGCCCTATGCCTGCTTACTTACTTAGGTCTTGAACTCAACACTTTTGGCATGTTACAGCGTAACTTCAGTCTCTTGCTGTGATTTCAGCACTTGATGTTCTCCTCAAGGATCACTGGATAGGTGTATCTTTGGAGGGGAGACGTTTTCCCCACCACATTCCCCCTGTCCCACCCACCAATATTTATCCCTTCATATTCTGTGAGTGTCATTCTTATGAACACATTTAACATATTTTTATTCCTCTTCTTGGGGCGGGGGGAGCAGCACACATCCTTTTCTGTCAGTTGTCATTCATTTTACCTTGTTTTGCTTGCTTCAGTATGTTTTTTCTCCTTATATTGTGAACTGTGTCATTCCTGCCAATGTGCATTCCTTGCTAGTGAGTCGATGCAGTAGACTTGACTAAGAAACAGAAAGGAAGTGTTAGCCACCGCTCTCACCAAGATTATATTCTCTCTTAATAGAAGCTGTTGATAGATCCTGCGAGGCTACAACACTTCGGGTGTTGACTTGTAGAATGAAATCCTCTGCACACAAGCACAGCAAAATATTTTGGCGAAAAGTAATTATCGGAAATAGTGACACTAGTAAATTAGTTAACTGCATTTCAGCATGAAGCTTGAGTTACCCCTGCCCGTTCTTGTTCAAGTCCCATCGAAAATCAGCAGTTCGGCTTAATGATGTCACAACATTTGCCAGGCTGTGGGCACTGAAGAGAAGACGTGAAAATGCTCCTACTGAATCAGTTCCCCTCCTCTCACTGAGCACAGTTAAACAGCCCATCTGTCTCACTCACATTGAAACTGTTCTCTTTCAAACATCGTTCTATTATTACCATGGGTGGTTCTCAAATGCTTGCCTTAATTTTAGCCTATGCTCTCACCCCCCAATTTTGTTTGGAATTCTCAGAGTCTCATTAAACCCTTCAAAAATACTGGAACCAAAATGCCACGAGCCATTTTTCCTCCCAACTGGAGATTTGAAAGTCAGCTCCTGTACATTCACCTTCATTTAACCAGTGTATGTTTCTTGTAAGATATAGATCCTCTACATTTAAATGTAAAGAAAAAAATCATAACAAAGAATCCCCCTTCCAAATCCTACCCCCCCCCCAAGTGTGAATTGAAGAGGACTGAGAGACAGATGGGTCTGGAATGATCAAGTTACCTGTTACAGCGGCACATCTGCCAGAGCAGTCAATCACTCTGATGTCTCTGACAGGTCAATGGAGCCTGAACAGAAAAGCTAATGCAAGGAGAAGAAGGTCTGAAGAAGGGTTACCTTCCTTCTTGTCTCTTGGGTTGGGTTTGACTGGTCTGAAAGCTGTACTTGAATTTGCTCATTAGAAATCTGTCTGTCTGGCTCAGACACTGGGAGATGCCAGTTATGATCTTTCTTGCTTGCTTCTTTTTTTTAAGAGGAAGGGGTGGGGGATAGTATAGTGAGCAAATATAATTGTGAAATGGATTCCATTAGTGTTCTTGAGCTGTCAGTCAGGGCGTTTCAAAATTGTATTTGCTTTACAATTTCAGAGAGAGAGAGAAAGAGAGAGAGAGTAGAAGAAGAAATTTAGCAAAATAACATCTTTTAGGATAAACTCTTCCCCAAACCAAAGGAAAGGTTCAACGTGAATCATCAGGATAGAAAGAAGGAGAAATAATAATAATGAAAGTATCACATTTCAGAAGCTAAACATGAAGGAGTGCCTGCTCTAGTTCGTGTGTGTATATGTTTAAGATTTATCATTCCATTAATTTGCATTAACCATGTTGTCAGTCTTCTGCTTTCTCCAGCATCTTTATTTTCAGATCCACAGTTCCATAAGTGAAGGTTAATTGTCCTGTGAATAGCTTATATTGGGAGGTACTGAGTGGTGGGAAGGGTGTTCACAGCTACAATCAACTTCCAGATTTTACTAACATTTTGCACAAATGTGTTACAATAAGAACAGTGCTAATTGTGCTGCTATTTTAGCTCATTTGTACCAATGTGGGGTTACTAACAGGACAATGGTGTCTCAAAATAGCATAACTCCTCCCCAGCACTAATTAATCAGATGTTAAAATGCAAGATCAAGAAAGAATCTTTGCTTACTGTGAAAGCCTTGCAGCCACAAGAATCTTCTATTTTTTTTAAAAAAAGAATCCTTAAAAACAAATCTAATCTGAAAATTGATAAACAAATGTACACATTGCAATATGTTCACCAACACTATTGATTGGTTTAATGGAATTATAGAAACTCAAGTAAAAGTGTTAGTAACAATGGTTGTAACATTGTATAAGTACAATGAAAAAAATTACTGCTGGGGGAAAAGATTCACAATCATTAACAGCAAAGAAAACTAGTGATGTTTTGTGCAGTGCAAAAGGATATAGCTGCTATTAAATATATATCCTTGGTCACTGCATGGAAATACTTCATTTCTGACATCCTCATCTTTAATCATAGTTTTCAAAGTAAGACAACGTTGTCCTTTTTATTTGCATACTCTCCTCAGCCTAACCACAAGTGCTCTTGTTACATTTGGCAGCAGATGGTTTGAGATATCAGAACAGAAAATGAGTTAATTATTTGGGTTCAAAATAGTAAGATGATCAAATACATGTAACATTCCATGGCACAGCAGAAACTAGAAGACGGGTGGGGGGGTGGGGAGGAAACCACATTTTATTATAAACAACAGAACTGGCAAATGACAATTGTCAACAATACAAAAGAGTGTGTGTGGGGGGGGAACAAGCAAAGAAGCATTTGAGTACAAATACATTATTTCTTTATAAGTGTAGATCTGCAAAACGAAATAGTGGTTTCTTATTTTTCTCCCACCTTCCTGTTGTTGTTGTTGTTGTTGTTGCTGTTGTTGTTGTTGTTGTTTCTGTTACAGGGGGTTGAATGTAACAAAAAAGGGATCTACACTTAAAAGCTGCAAAGCAAATCTTAAAATGAAAAGAATGTTGTTTTTAAAATTTTGATATTGCTTTTCAACCCATGTCCATCTATGGAAAAATGCACATACGAGAGAAAAGGGGCAGGGCAACAGAATATTTTTACCACTTTTTCTCCCCCATACCTATGCTTCCTAACCCTGATCCAATTAAGGAGACCCACACAGGAAGCAACTTCTGAGTGTATATCTCCTTTGGTAGGTCAGGAGTAGGCATAAAATGGATACGCATCCAAATGAGCACCTGAGTGGCAATGTCTAGTACCAATGCATGATGCCATCTATTTTATATGCGTGGGATGTGCAGTTGAATGTGCATCCATATGTGTAATCCACTGACAGCAATGCAGTGCAAGTAAGCACCTGTATTCGGATGTGCATTTGGTTGTGCATCTTATTTATGCCTGCCCTGACTCAACTAAGGAGATCTGTTCTTGGAAGCCTATTTCCCAGTGCAGATCTTCCTAGTTGGATTGGGGGACCTTGCTTGACATAGCAGACTCCTCCAAGGACACCCATTGCAGCTTCTTTATTCAGCAAGAAAGCACCCACTTGAAGCAGAGGGCTGCAGTGGGCCACTTGCCTGGTTTGGACCTAGGTTTTCTTATTTTGGAGATTGCATTTAATTAAAACATTGTTTACTTGAGACACACTTTGAGACACATTGTTTACATTGAACACACTAAGAAGCTATGGGCTGTTTTTTGGTCTGGGGGCTTGTTTTTTTTATAAGATAAAAGGCTCACATACAACCAACACAATCCATGGTTTCCAAAGTATTACTCCAACAGGGGAGTGTCCATTTCAAGAAGAGTGCTATAGAGCCATTTCAATCCCTGCAATGGCAACTTTTGGAGTGGGCCCCATACTGTAGGTCTTTTGCACCTGATCCACACTACCTTTCCCAGGTGGGGGTGATGAGGTGGGGAAAAGGCACAAGACTGGCCTTACCTATGTGGTTCCAGAATTCACACATATGCTGCAGCTACATGGCTGCATGGGTGAAGGGGAACTTAGCTATACCTAACCATAGGCAGAGTTGCAGCCTCTGCTATTATGCAGGGTTGTCTTCAATTCCAGGCATGACAGCTGCAGTGCATGTATGGGGCTACTCCCTACATTGAAACACATGAGAATGCCTATGCACTCTGGACCTCTTCATGTGAACTGCAGTATGTGGAGCTCTGGATTGTCATGTTGGAGTGTTACTTTGCTGTATTCTGAAGCAGGGTTGGCCCAAGACATTTTGCTGCCTGAAGCAAAGAACAAGATGGCCCCTCCTCTGACTTCATGTACAAAAGGTAAATGGATGAGCCACTGGATTTTTCTTCATCTCTAGCTGTGAGACAGCAATGTCTACTGCACCTGAAGGTAGCAGGCTAGCTTAAGGTGGGGTGGGGGATCAGCACAGGCTGCATGGCACATGTTGCTGCCTGAGGCAACTGCTTCACTCTGCCTAAAGATAGGGCCGGCCCCTTGTTCTGAAGCGCAACAGGACAAAAAAGTTATATAAATATGAACGCTACCTTCTAATCATACTAGGCAGTGTCAGTCCTACCACCTTAGATGGCAGAGGGGGTGCAGTGGTGGCAGCCTATCCAGACGTATGGCTTAGCTACCCCTACCCATTCCCATCCTCCTGAGCTGGCAACCTAGTGGCAGCAACACTTTCTTCTTGATGGCCTGGGCTGCCTGTCTGCCTGTCTTACCTTGTTGCCTTCTCCCCATGTATCAAAGAACGAGCAATCGGAGAGGCAGCCAGCTCAGGCCACACACTCCAGCAGGTATCACATTTGCCCATATGTTGCTCTGCTCATGTGATGTGCATGGGCACCACCATTGCTGCACTGCAGCATTTGTTTGTCCAGACAGAGAGCAGGTGTCTAGTGGCACAGTGTGCAGGCAGCAGCAAAGTATGTGTGCCATGAGGCCTACTCTGCACCCCATGAACTAGCCAGCTGCCCTCAGATGCAGTGGAGGACATTGTCCCTTTGCTGGTGCTGAAACAAGATTCAGCTGCCAGTGTGGTTAGCTTCTGTATATGGAATGAGGGAGGGAGGGAGGGCAGGGGAAGCAATCTTATCCTTTGCTTCAGGCAACAAAATGTCTTGGGCCAGCCCTGATATGAAGTTGCCTTATACTGAATCAGAGCATTGGTCCATTTACCTCAACAATATCTGCTCTGACTTGTGAAAGCTTTCCATAAACTTCAGTGGGCAGCCTTCTCCAGCTCTGCTGCCTGGGGGATCCTTTTATCTGGAAATACCAGGATTGAATTTAGGACCTTCTCCATGCCATGCATGTGGTATTCCATGGAGCCATGGGCTCTGCACATCTTACTCAAATGTGAAGGGAAATGTTGATGGGAACCCACCCAACCCCCGGCCAGTACAAGCTGACTCAAACAAGCAGGTCTTCCGGTCTTTCCAGGTGATGTTCTGGCACAAATCTGTGCAAATCTACATAGGAAGGGGGTTCTATCATTCTGAAAGAACCACTGAGATCACCGCTCTGCATAGTTTCAAAGATTTTTCAGACTGATAGAACCTCCTTCCTGCAGGAAGGAGTTTCCTGTATGGAATGTTTGCAACAAATGGTACAATCATGAGGGCATTCTTGGCTGAACATAGGGACCACAACATGATTTGGGGGGAGGAAGTTGTTACTTATGCCCCAATTCTTTTAAAATTCTTTAGGTTAACATTGAGAAAGGTATCCCAGCAGAAGTGTTACATATTCCTAGGGATGACAGTAGTCAAGGTCACTGTTTTTTTTTTATATATATATATATATACACCTGTTCAGTAGGCTGCCTTGCAGTGGCAGGACATTGCTATAAGAAGAACTTAGAATACACACAGATATAATAAGTTATTTGTATACTGTAACTGCTTGTCCTGTCATGCCTACAGTGTTCACCTCCCAAACAGAGATGGGCAAATCTGTCAGTTTTGCTTTTTCCAGCATTCTTTTGTTTATTATTATTTTTTTAATCTCCAGTTCTTTCTGTCCCATGTATGAAGACATTTGTGAATTTTGGTAAGTACTTATCAAAAAGCAAATCAAACAAAATGTACACACATCTGTATTGGCCAAATGTAATGGGCACAGCTACTTGTAACATGGAGAGGAACATGGTGTACCTGCTTAACAACACATAGCTGTTAAAGTTGAGGAGCCTATCAGATAAAAAAGAGGTGGAAACCCTAATTCAGCACTGATATGATTGAATACACAGGGATTCAAACTCAGACTTTTAAGGGCTAAGCACTCAAAGCCCTAGGCCTGGGTCTACAGATTTGACAGTTTTTATTTTTTTCCATCTCTGAATGTTTAAATCTCAATTTCTTCCCTCCTGTTCATGAAGAAAATCAAACAAACCCACCAAACAAAATTCTCACCTATCCCTACTTCCAAATGAAAGATCTTAGTGGTCTTAGTGGAGAGGTAAGAGTGCTAAAGATATTTTCCATGTTGTTGGGCACAATCCAGTGAAAAGGCATGGCTAAATGCCACTGAGAACATGGTTTATACATTAAATGCCATTGAAACCAGTAAAATTTGGGCTGCAGTCCTATGTGGGTGTCATAGGATTTTTTTTTCCCAATATAAACATGCATAGGATTGCACCCTAAATGAACTCAGTGTGGCTTACTTGTGAGTAGACATGTACAGGACTGCAGTGTTAAACAGAGACATCCCATTAATTTCAATGGTACTCAAGTGCATTTATATTCTATGGATTGTGCTTATTAAGTTGTGCTTAATAAGCACAACTATATTTAATAAGCACAACATATTTCTCTATCCCTGTAGGGTCTGATAATTAAATTACTTTTTTTTGTAAAATCCCAGCCTTTCTCCAAGGAATCTCAAGGTCATATACATGGCTGCTTTTCCTAAAGGGATTTTGCTGTAAGCAAATATATTTTTGCATCAACTATGTCCTACAGTAATGAAGTCTGTGTAACACCACTGTGTTCGATTTTAGCGATTACAATCTGCCAATGTGGGTTTTTTCATCTGCCCAACAACAGCCTTTTCGGTCCCCTCCCAGTGTTTGTTTGTTCGTTTACTTAACATCTAGCTTAACAAGCTTGGATCAATTCAAAGCTTGCTCTTCTTTCTGACCTAGTAGCTGGGCCTACTCTAGTGTTTCATTTGGATATTTGCAGTGATGGCATTGATGATGTTGTGATGCCTCCCATTTTAGAGGCAACTTCCAAAAGGCTCCCAGTGTTAGTCTATTACAGCAAAAAACAACAAAGTGTCTTTAAAGGCTAACAAATATATTATGGCATAAGCTTTTTGTGGACTCTAGTCCATTAAAGTGAGTGCCACAATACACTTGGTGGTCTTTGGGGGGCCACAAGAGTCTTTGTTGTTTTAGAGGCAGCAGAGTCAGGTTGGAAATAAAAACTTGAGTTCTTGACCAGGTACCATCCACTGGGCTCATTGATTTCCAAGTCCCTTCTATTAGCCTATTTGTGGATTAGCAATACTATTGATTCTGGAGAGCTCAGGCTTTTCAGCCAATTTTGTGTAAAAAGGAAAATGGCAAAAGAGCACACTTGCGCTGCTAAATATATTAGGGCTGAAAATGAAATAGATACCAGGAAAGCTATTCTATTACTTCTCTGTTTATTGTTGACAGTACAAGGGTTGGCCAGCAGGTAAAATTAACTGGATTACTTGTATCTGTACATTTCTGGATCACTCATATCTGTACAGCATCTATTTATCATCAACCTGTGATCTACCCTTCATCCTTAGGGACAAATTTTCTGAGTTCAATATGAGTTATCAGGAATGTTTTATGGCTTCATTTCACAGCCTTTCAACCATGAGCCTCTGTACTTGATGGGTCCAAAACTAATTTGAATATGCTAATATGAATATTTGCTAATATTTTAATATGCTAACTCAAATACTCTAATGTGCAGTTCAGTCTGACAATCTGAATTCCCATTGACTTCAGTGGACCTTATTTGCAGCCAAGGTTGTTTAGGAAGACAAGGTAAGTATATAATCATTCAGTCTGAAGACTTCAAAGGACCATCCAGTCCAACCCCTTAAGTAGGGATGGACAAATCTATCAATTTTGATTTCTCTCAGTTTCTCATTTTTCCAATCTTAAATCTGGTTTTTCGCGAACTTTGAGAATATTTCCAGTCTTAAGTTCAGGTCATCCTGATCTGTGAGAATTTTTAAAAAATTAAAAAGTTTGCATGAAAATAACACATTGTGCACATTTCTCCCAACATATTATTATTTGCAAGCAATCTGTCTAATATGATTAATTTCTAACATTATTTTCACTAATGTGCATATTTTTGTATGCATTTTTTATTGCAGAACTCCATTGCAAGATTCAAAGAAATGCAAAGTTTGGAGGATAACCAGGTTACTGTTCACATATTGGTTTGAATGTGTGAAATTAGATAAGTTTGGATTAAAATGCAAACCTAGCAAATGTCTCCCCTATCCCAACCCCTAAGCTAGGTAAGGATATCTTATACCACACATGTTTCAGTCTGATCTTTTTCTGGAAATCTCTAAGCGAGGTACCCCATGTTCTCCTTAGGCAGAATATTCTATGTTGAACATGTCATATATCTAGTAGGTTCTACCCAGTGATTAAACTAAATCTGCATCCCTGTACACCACACAATGTTCTCTAAAAGTCTGTCTCCAGGAAGCCCACATTCGATAACTAGAAATATTATGTCAGCAGTTAAAAAATGGGATGCTGATGCACTGGCTAAAAGATGGATTTCTCTGATTTAGTGTGTCAAGTTTCTGAAGACTGACTAGAGCAAAGAATGAAATAATTCCCAGTCATTGTAACAATGGGTGAATATAGCTCTATTCAAATCAATGTGAACTTTGCTATTGGCTTCAGTGGGAGATTTTAATTCTATTTATTTAAACTTTTGTGGGAGGCACCATTAAGGGAAAACCCCTTAAAACAGTTTCACCAAGACTACTAAACTGATTATGAATATCAACCTAGAAACCTCTATCACCAGCCTTAGAACCCCCAAACTGCACCCAGAACAATTCTCATTGTGAAGCCACAATGCATCGGAGGTCAGATCGAAAGGCGTCCATGATATGGCTTTGTTGGTTTTCAAAATGCTTCTTTCCTATGATTTGTTAGTCAGGTTTGTTGGTAAATAGACATTTCCCTCCCTAGCTGCTTGTTTTGTGTGTGTGTGTGATGTATGATTTTGCATGCATTAAAGCTCAATGCATATCCAAATAACAATTAGTATTGATTTGAATGGGAAAACTTTTCAATATTGCCGCACGCTTCATTAGCTGTCTACCTTTAAATGGAGTGAAAAGGCATCAAAAACAACATATTGTTTCAAAGGCTCCCTGGCTGACATTGCTGCTTCTTTCATCACTGCCTTTTCTGCCATTTGTTCCATGGGAAGGACCGACCATGTCCGTCAGTGATGCAGGGAGCAAAAAAGCCCCAACTTGATACTGTGCTGGTATGCTTTAGCAGAGCTATTTTTAATATTTCCTTGTAACTGATTTGTAAGTGAATTGTGCTTAGGCAGTGTCAGAACTTTCCTGTCAGCTACTTTAACAGCAAAGAGATAGCTTGATGAATAATTCATTGTAGGCAATTTTCTCCTAGTCACTGAGTCATCAATCACAGTTGCCTAAAGAGCCTTGAATTGGCCAGCAGAGCTCTATTCACAGGTAGTGTGATTTCAGGGGAAAGGAGCCACATTCATTCTGACAGGTCAGATAGCAATAGGTAATGGAAGGTGTCTCCCTTTCAGACTGCTAATGAGGCACCAAAAAAAGGAAGAAAAAAATCTGTACACTGTTTTCAATTTCCCCCTTTTGTTTTTTTTCTCTCTCCTCCCTCTCTTTCTCCCTTTTTTTCCTCTCTTCAAAATATCACTCAGAATTGTAGCCATCGGGTAGTTTTGCCAAACAAAGGTGCAGTTGGATGAAAAACCAGTGTAAATATTTGCACATTTTTTTTCTGGCAGAAATCCTCCTCTGAAAAGAAGCTCTTCAAAAGGGAAAAGTGATTTGATACATGATTGCATGCATTTACCCATGTAATTGAAATAATGAGAGATGATTGCTTTGAGCTAATAGTCATAAGTTACTGGTCTTTTTGTTTAATCCAACCATCAGCTGTCAAGAGCCTCACAGGAGCACTGGGGAAGATGCACCAAGGATATCATTTGCATCACCTCAGACTGTAATTTTGTTGTGTGTGTTTTTTTCCCCAGCACTGATACAAGCGTCAGATTCTATACAAATCTCCCTGGAGCATACGCGCTCTAGTGTTGTTTTGATAGGAGAAAAGATAAAAGGAGCACGTATATGCCTACTCCTCATCGCTTAAATGCTCTCATGATCACAAATAAAATAAAAGCACTTTTTTTGGCAGACTTTGTGCAATTGTTAAAAACTAATTTTGCATCACAGTCAAGGTATGTCTTTTTGCTTGGAAACCCCCCCTCCCTCATCTGAGCACAATTTTCAAATATATACCTCTTCGATCATGCTGCTTATTGTTCCAGTTGACAGATACCTTTGTGGTGTATTCTACATCACCCATTAATTCCCTAAGCACTACCTATTGTATTAATACCAGCTGTCTATGACTATTCAACCAGCACAAGAAAACAGGCAAAAACAATAGTGCAGTGATGAGTCATAATTTTCATAGTCTTGCTTAATAAGGAGGTGTGAAAAATGTTTTCTAAATATTGTAGCTCTGCTGTTGTCTATATGTGATTATAATGTTTATGCAAGCAACACAAAACAATGTGTACACAATCAACATCTGGCTACCCAGATTCCTCTGAAGAGAGCAATTCAGGGAAGATTTATTGAGCTCTATTCAGAATGGACCAGATTCTGATAACCCAGCTTGCAAGAAATAAGAACCTTGTTTCCAGAAGGTTTTTTTAAATGAATTTAAGATGCATCTCAACACGATAAAAGAAACTGGAGAATTAAAGTTAAAATATATTTGACATTTGTCAGAATTATTCAATAGTAAAGATACCTGGGGAGGAAACTATATGTAGCTCCACATACGAATGGTGAATTTGGTGACATATTCCCCTTCTTTTCAATATTGACCTATACATAAAGCATAAATGTTAATACTGCTTTCTAAGCAACTATATGTTCCACTCCTTAGCATCATTCTCACTGAAATTACAAGGCAATGCAAATATTACCTCAATATATCTAGTGATTGAGCCTATGGATTAGCTTATGTTTCAGTAGCAGGAATCATAATTTGCACCACTGAAGCATCACCGCAACTGGCTCCTTTAAATTATGGCTGGCGGATGTTTGGTGAGGACACATACAATGCCATGGCACATGTTGGGTTATGTCTATAAGCACGAGTTGCTATGTACTTTAAGGGAAGTTATGAGAAGGCACATGCATCTGTTATGCAAGAGAGTCAACAAAAGAATTAGAAATATTCCAGAAAGCCAGGCGCATGAACCAGCCAAAGCTAAGCACTGTACGAAGTTCCTTAATTTCAAAAGGGAGAAAGATAAGCACCTACTTGACACTCCCATTCAAATCAACTTTAAAATGCTGAGTGTTTCTCTGTGGCCCATTTCAGCTCCAGTCTTGTCTGCACGTGCCACCTGAGATTGCTATTAGAGAGACTGATATAACACAGCATTGTTACGATGACCATATACAAAGCTGACAAAAGAGAAAGACACTGTCAGACAGAAAACAAAACTAAGGCTTGGATCACGAGGTTGTGCAAGCAGAAGCAATAGGTGTTCCTGCTCCTTCTTGCCCTTTGAAGGTCTTTCTTGATGGTTGGAGGGAAAGGCCTGGGATGGTGCAGTGGGAAGGAGAAATCAGCAAAAATGGGAAGGGAGCTTGTGTGAGTAGAGCACTCATTCATGCCAGCTGCATCCACCTGGTTTCCTCCAATCCCCTCTTCCCACTGCACCCCTAACACCACATTCTATGCCTTTTCTGAGGGTCTCCAGACACTCAGGAGAAGCTTGGGGGGAGTACACGGAATTGCAATGCAAGAAGAGGGGCGAGAAAGCTCTAGGAAAGCACCACTTAATGACCTCTACTTACCTGTCCTCTGTATCCAAGCCAATGTACACATTATGCATTTCTGAGTCTAATGTACTTATCGCAGGGCTGTCAGTCACTGATTAAAGAAACGTTACAAGGCAATCCTATGAATGTTGACTCAGATGGAAGTCCCACTGAGTTCAGTGAACCTCTCTCTCAAGGAAGCATACTTAGGATGGCACACCAGGTCAGGAAAGGGAAACCAGTGGCAGAGGAACTGCCAGATCCCAAGTCCTGCTGGGCTCGCAGTGGCAGGGCAAAAGGGGGGCATCAGTGGAGGCTGGTGACTCCCATTTCAGTGGGGCTATAAATCCTTCTGTGGGTCAATCAGAACCATCCAGAACTCTAAAGGAGTTATCCAAGGTGTTGAAGCCATGTGGGGGATAGGGTTCATACCTTCGATAGCTCCTTTAAAGCTCTGGCTAGTTCTGACTGAAACCCAGATTGGATGCTCAGCCCCACCAAAATCAGAGCCACCATCCTCCACTGGGGGACATGTCAGGATATGTGAGCTCCAGGGCTGGTATTTCTTTTTTCTTCCATTCCAGGGGTGTGTCAGGGGAATGGGAGGGCTTTGGATCCAATGCATCCCTGGCACACACCCTTTTTCTTATTATTCCCATCTGAGCACAGATGACAAAGTGGCACAGAGGTTTCTGTGCCTGCAGTAAGGGGGCTTGCAAAGGCAAAACTCCCTCTCTACTCACAGACTTCCCCCTCCTGGGCATAAAATGAGACCATTTCCATCCTATCGCCTCTGGGATGCCTTCCCAGGGATCATAGGATTGCAGCCTTGGTCAATTAATCACATAAGTGATTAAATCTATATCAGTTTGCATAAGAATCAACCAACTGATTTTAAGAAGAAAAATTAGACATGATTTTAGAAGAGGAATTCTCTTCTTTTAGAGAGAAGGTGAAATGCCTCTTCTAAAATGGGGCTTGCCTTCTGTAGTTTTTATATTAAAAAAAAGGTATTGTCCAGTTAATCATGAGCACCTTTTTAGTTGATCAAAAAGGCGCAATTGATTTATCTAACCAATTTTGACTAAGCAGTGCAGCCCTAGTGTGTATACATCTGAGGTGAATAACAGAACAGAAATCCACAGTGCAGCCAAGAAGTCAGTAATAATAATATTTATGAAGACTTATGAGTGTTTCTAAAAACTAACTCCATATAGGCTCCAAAGAAAAGCAAACACCTTTTTATATTTCTATATGTCAAGCTTTCAGAAAAGATGTGGGGATTTGTCAGCATTTCCCCTTTGGGGCTACTAAGACTTGAAACAATGATAACCTGCTGAAACCAATCTTCTTACTGAAAGATGGGATTAGGAGGCAATGTTGGAATTGTCAGTCAGTAAAGCGGTTGACTTAACACTGCATGATAGCACCTCGCCCCAAAGTGAAAAGTGGTATTTTTGTGCCAAGCTCAGCCAAAAGGACAATAAGATAAGAAAAGGTTTGGAGTTATAGAATGGAAGCTGACAAGTTATCAATTATCTGATCCAAGGAAGGTGATCCATGTGTGGAAGCGAGTTGCCCATGCAGATCAGATTTTGGGGTGCACTCCTGCATAAGCCAAAAAGTGCTGAAGCAAGGGGGACACTCAGGATCAAGTCCAATGCTAAAGAAAATCCCAGAAGAAACATGATGGCAAGTCTCAACTGAACAGAAAAATTCAAAACATTAATCTCAATTTTCTACATAAGGGAAGCTCAGAAATACACATGATTTTGTCGTCCCTGTATGAATAAGCCAGCCTTCCAAAACCTTCCAAACCATGCTGGCTGGGGATGATAGGAGCTGTAGTCCAACACATGTGGAGGGCATTACATTGGGGAAGGCTGGACTAAGTTCCCTATTTCCCTAACTCTCATTTAACACTGAACTTTTCTTAGATGATGGAAAATTCCTAAATTTCGCTTTTCTTTGAATGGCTTAATATTTGCTATATTGAACAGTAACACATTTCTATCCTCCTGTGCTCTCTATCTCTCTCTCTCTCCCCCTCCCTCCCTCCCTGTGTGGGTGTGTGACTCAAACACACATGTACAGACATGTTAGTCCTTGATAGATTTGCTAAAAGGGAATCCAAAAAAAACAGTTCCAACCAATGGTGATTTGGCACAGACTAACTGGGAATGGTGCCAGGGTGGGGATGGCATCTGTGACAGCACAAATTCCTGACACTGGGACTAGACAGGTAGATAAGGTAGCATAGGAAGGAACAGATTAACACTGAAAGCTGCCTTATGCCAAGTTAGACCACTGGTCCATCTAGCTCAGAATGATTGGCAGAGGCTCTCCAGGGTGTCAGAGAAGATTTTTTTCAAGCCCTAAGTGGAAATTCAAGGCATTGGACCTGCATGCTATTCCACCTATCTGAGTAGATGATGCCCTCTCACCCATCAAAAAATAGATGGTCAGGTTATTGTTGGGTAGGAAACACTACCCATCTCTCCAAGACTGTTGTAGGCATTCACTTCTCTTCATAATAGTATTGCCCTGAAGCACTTGTGGATGGTCCTGATCCATGACAGCACTGTCTCCTCTCATCTAATCTAATAGAATTATAAGAACATCAGAACATAAGAAGAGCCATGCTGGAGCATATCCAGTGTCCATCTAGTCCAGAGTTCTGTTCACCCAGTGGCCAACCAACTGTTGACTGGGAACCCAACAGCACCCTCCCATCCATGTTCCCCAGCAACTGGTGTACATAGGCATACTGCCTCTGATGCTGCAGGTAGCATATAGCCATCAGGACTAGTAGCTATTTATAGCCTTATCCTCCACTGATTTGTCCAACCCCCTTTTTAAGCCATCCAAATCAGTGGCCTTCACTACATCTTGTGGAATTCAATTCCATAGTTTAACTATGTGCTGTGTGAATAGTACTTCCTTTTATCTGTCCTGAATCTTCCACCCATCAGCTTCATGGGAAGACCCCAGGTTCTGGTTTTAGCAGAGGAAGAAAAATGTCTGCCCATCCATTTTTTCCACACCATGCATAATTTTGTACATCTTTATAATGTTTATAATAAAATAAACCCAGATGTTGTTGTAAGCTTTCCTCATAGGGGAGTTGCTGCAGGCCCTTGATCATTTAAGTTGCCCTTTTCTGCACTTTTCCCAACTTTACGGTATCCCTGCCCACAACCGCCAGACTGCACCCACCGAGATGCTGTCCTCGCTTTCCCCCCGCTCACGCCCACTCGCACCCTGGTCGCATCCTCCAGGACTCACTGCGATCCCGTTTGGTGAGTAAGTGGAACTGTAGGTCAGTTGAGCCCCCAGGGAGTGGAGATTTTCTATTTCATTGTTTTATCTACTTTGGTGGCAGGGGACTATGCAGATTCAGACTTCCTGACTGAGCTGGCAGAGGTGGGCTCCACTCTCAAGTGTGCTGTTGGAGGAACCCAGGGTGGTGGTTCTGGGTGACTTCAATTTCCATGCTAAGGCTGCCTCTGGGGTTCCAGCTTTGGATATCATACCCTCCAGGAGAACCATGGGGCTATCTCAGTTTGACATTGGCCCAATACATGAAGTGGGACATACCCTTGATTTGGTCTTTGGTCCAAGCTGTGAAATCAGCTTTTTCTAACTCTACAATGTCCCTTTTCAGGTGTGGTGACCAGAACTGTCCTCAGTATTCTGAGTGTGGTCACAGCATAGGCTTGTATAACAGGAGTATGAAGTTGACAGGGGTTTTTTTTTATTCTTTTCCTCCATTATCATCCAACAGTCCAACTGCCACCCTAGCTAGTTTTCTGTTTTCTTCAAAGTGCTTGTTTGCATCTCTTATTGCCTGCTTGTATCTCCTTTGTGCAAGTACTCTTCAAAGTAATGTGTAGCTTGGCCCTTAGTATATTTCTTGCAATTTGGAACCCTGAGCATGCAAGGTTCTAAGCAGCACGTACTACCACACACATGACAAATCTCCTTCTGCCCATCATGCAAAGGTCTGAGACTGCAGCTGGTGAGGATGTGAACATTGGGGGGTGAGGTAGCATATGTCCCCTATTCCTCCCTCCACATCTTCTGAGAACAAATGAAGGTAAACAACTACCTGAAACTAGAGTCAGTTTATTTGAGGGCAGCACACTATTCCTCCCCAGTCCCCTCCTTTAGGCAACTGCCACTCCAAGTGGTGGCCTAGGTGTGTATGATGCTACGCGATTGTGTGGTGTCATTCACAAGGGTATCCGTAGCAATGTTATCAGCAGTCAGGCTGCTGCGTGGACTTTGAGGGGGCGGCTGCCTTTCTTTACAGTTTTTATTTTTTAAACAAGAAAAAAGGCAGGAAACCTTGAACTACCTCAAAGTAATTACCCCACCAGCCCTGGATGTTCATGTTTGCCCACAAAATTACCCCACCTGGACATCAGAAGGGTGTCCCCTCACAACCCACTCAAAAAACCTCTGGACTGAAATTCTCAGCCCAGCCCTAGTTTATGGATACACTACATTTCACAGAAATATGTTATGCTCAAAGTGGTTTGAAGAACAGACAATGTAAAGATAATGATAATAATAATAATATTAAAGAAACATGACAGTACACTCCAATATAAGATGGACAGTCCAAGAATTAACAGTTCACTGAAAACACACATAAAGTTTAAATGAGCATAAAAATATATCAGAATGGTCAGTTAACAATGCCCAGCCAATAACAATAACGTCAATATTATACCCACATTAAGCAATTCATTCAGTAGTCCATAGTCCAAGAACTGGGAATAAGATCTGGAGATGACAGTAACAGCAGTAAGGCCTCACAAGAAGACCAAGATCTACAAAAGAGGAAAAGACCAAACTAACAACACTAAACTCCCCTTAACAATAGTAGGGAGGGGCAAATCTGTTGGTTTTGCTTTTCCCCACATCTGAATTCATTAAAAAAAAAAAAAGTTCTTTCTGTCTCCAAAATGAAGAACTTTGTGGAGTTCGGTAAATTCTTATCAAAAATTAACTGAAACAAATTTCTCACCCATCTGACCAGCCAAATTCAACAGGTATAGTTATTCCCAGCAAAGAGAAGACCATGATGTACCTGCCTGCCATAGAGATGTTAAAGAAGAATTGCCCATCAGAAAAAAGAGCTGGCAACCCTAATTCAACACTAATGTGGTTTGAATACACAGGGTTTCAAATCCAGACTGTTAAGAGCTAAGCACTCAATACCCTGGGCCTAAGTGGATGAGTCTGTCAGTTTTTGCTTCCCCACATTATCATCATCATCAAGTTCTTTCTATCCCAAAACTTTGCAAATTTTGGTAAACGCTTATCAGAACTAAATTGAAAGGAAATTTTCACTAGAGATGTCATGGGAATCTGAGAGGGGGGTGGAGTCTGGTGGATTGCCCCCCAGTCATCCTCCCAGACCCCACTCACTGAGCCACCACATGCTTACCAGGCAGTTAACCAAGCACCGCACAGTTTGTGAGTGCCCAGCGGCTGCCTGTCCCCTCAGCGAACTGCCATTAAAAAAATGGTGGTGCGGGTTTTTCCGTAAAGGCAATGTTGTGCAAATGGTGGCTGTAAAGGGGACATTTACGCAATATTACTTTTAAAGAAAAACCTGAGCCACTATTTTTACACAAAATGGCAGCTCAGTTAGGGGATGGGTGGTCGCCAGGCTCTTGCTGGGCTGTCCAGTGGCTCACAAGGAGAGAGGGGGCAGGCAATGGTTCATCCATGCCCAGCAAGGATGGACTGTGGTGAGTGCATCCATCCCTAATTCTCACCTATCCCTAGATGACAAGTGTTGGGTTAAGCCCAAGGGTTTATAGAAAAGGTGGTTTTATGAAGTGATTTGAAGGAAGAATTACCTACATGCTCAGGTGACATGATCCAACCCTAGAAACTGTTTTGTCCTGCTTTGTGTTCCTGGCCAGTCACCGAGTCTTCCCAGCTTTGTACCAAACAGGAGGAAGCAATACCATTTGATCTGCTTAGAGTTATTTTGTTGCACATGAAACCAAAGCATTTTTGATAGACTTCTTTCTCAGCTTTGATTTATTATTTGAGCTAATGACTCCTTGCCTTCGACATGTAAGGCCAAAATGGGCAGCTCAATTTTTCTTTCCATTGTAAGAATAGAGAGGCAATAGTTTTTTCCATCTGAAAAGCAAAAATACTTTAAAAAATAAAATAAATTATGCCATTTTTCCCCGAAGAGAAAAGCTTTGTTGTTTTAAAATTATATATCTGAAGATGAAAATAAAGTGACTATTCGTTGTACTATCCAAATAGGCTATCTTTGTGCAAAAAAAAAGGGGGGGGACTCATTTTCACGACTACATTGACTAAAAGGCACAGTTACCTAGCAACATTCATTGTGTTTATAACCTTTCATCCAATCTAAGCTCACAGATGTGCTTCTGAAGCTAATATACGTACATCACACAGCCCCTCCTGCTTTGATGAGCTATATGAGCAGTATTAAGCGGATTATGAAATGCTTTCTATATAAACAAATTAAAGAAAATGAATACAAATTCCGTATTCATTGGCGAAGTCTTTCTAAAAAATTTACAGTATGTTGTCAGGCACTTAAAAACAGCCTGCAGTAAGTTGAGATTGCTGCTAACTACAAGGAAATTCTGGAAGTGCAGCCATATTATGCTCACAATATTACTCAGCCAGTTCATGGTTGGATTGTTGATAACATCTCACTCTTGCTTATGTGGATATATGCGAGTTACAAGCCACTGCTTGTCTATGTCATCTATATCTATCTGTAACTATATCTATATTTTTAAAGGTCTACTAACAATTCTATAGATGATGGGTTGGATCCATGAGAGAAGGTCCTTTCATCTGATTGTTGCAGTTCCCCCCACAATTCACCCCATCCAGCAGGGTCTCCTGACCCTCTGTGTAGCATTTTTCAGGGGGATGGAGAGGCTGCTGTAGGAAGGAGGGGACAGAAGAGTGGCTATACCTAGTGTCATATGAGCAGAGCGGAGCATCCGTGATGTCTGCCTGAGTGTGTGGCCTGGCCTGGCTGCGTCTCTGCCAATGGTACCTATGTAGGATGGCCAGGTATCCTTTTTTACATGGGGGGGGGGGTGATGTTGCACTCCTGTCCTGCTTGGAGGGTTCCCATGGGCAGTTGGTTGGCCACTGTGTAAACAGAATGCTGGACTAGATGGACCCTGGTCTGATCCAGCATGGCTCTTCTTATGCTCTTTTTGAAGAACTATATGAAGAACTGGCAGAGAACAGTCCTCCACTCGAAGGTGTCTTCTGTTTAATGAACTTTCCAGCGGAAGTAGGGATGTCAGAGAAATCAGCAACAAAAACCAAATAAGTTTGGACTTTCATGAATCCGACCCATGGATTCCACAGCAGACCGGCTTTTCCCTGTCAGCCAGATTCCATGGACTTGCAGGCTGGTTTTCTAACTTTCCCAAATTTTGCACAAATTTCATCATTGAAGAATATGAAAAATCTACCCCCCCCCCCCGCCAAAACTGTGCATTTCCCCCATAGGCTATAGTGTGAAAATGTACATTCCGGGGGTGGGAGGAATTGTGCATTTTCAGCTTGTGAATTTGCACAAATTCAGAAGCAAAAAAAATAATAATCCAATTCTGATGGGCAGACGGTGGAATGAAAGGCACCTAACAACTGCAAAACACAAGACAGAACAGATTTTACACAATCCATATATCTCTAAGTCAAAGAAACAAGATTCCCGAGCAGTGAACAATACAAAAAAGTTATACGTCAAAATACAAAAGGATTAAATTAAAATATTAAGCATCAAATTATGCCGATAAAACCATGGCTGAGCTTTTAATCAGGGAAGGCCTGTTGAAATAAAACTTTCTTTAGCAGATGCCAAAAACACAGCAACATTGCCCATCTGCAGTTAGCACCTAAGTTAGCCTGCAGACAAAGCAGCCACACAGGTCACCTGATCAGTCTTCCATAGCGGTGTTGAGATGTACTGTATTTCTATTTAAATTATAGTTACCATTTCTAAGTTTGCATCTGTACATATAAGTCAGCAGCATAAATGTTATGCAAACTGGTGTTCTTTATGTCCTCCTTTGCAGTGATGCATCCCCTTTTCTGGTGGTGGTGCTGGGGCGAAGTATAAGTGGTGACCCTGTCTGTGGCACATTGGAAGAAGGCAAGAACGGCAGTCAGCCCAAGCCAGCAACAAGTAAGCATTGTTGCCGGTTGTGTGCAGGCTCACGAGGGTAGGAACAGCCAGAGGGACTCATGAGGAATAGCCGGGGGGACTGTTGCCATCACCACCCACCATCCACTGCCTGAAGCAGCCACCACACTCTGCCGAACGGTAGGGCTGGCCCTGCCCAAAGATCTGTTTCTCATCTGTGATTAAAACTCATTCACATAAAGAAAAGAACCATATTCAAGCCAGTAGTTTCTAAACTGAACCAAAGAGGAGATATTTTGTCCAAAAATAAGTAGCAAATATATTACAGCAGGCTTGGAATGACTCAGCCCATGAATGAAATCAGCCCAGAGTCACTGAGCCATTCAGTGCCCAGAGCCGCTTTTCTGGATTTCATTTTTCAGATGTAAGGGTACAGAGAAAGATGATTTACCTTTGAGTGCCGCTGTAACGGCATGGCTCTTTTAAAATGACCTCCTTGTGCTCTCAACACCCACCTTCCATCCACTTTAGATTTGCTGTAAGCCAAAGCCCTATTCTAATGAAGCAGTGAGCATCTGGGCTGATGATGGCTAAGGTCGTGCTGTTGTCCCACAGTTAAGACACAACCCATCATCTGGAGAACTGCCAAGCTTGGATTGTTTATCCCTCAGAAAGTTGCAGGAGCAGCTGATCCCGTAAGGGCCCTGTGACCGAAAAAAGTTTAAAGCAGCTGCCAGGGCAGCCTGGCCATGTGTCCTACTTTACAGAGGACAGTCCTCCATTTGAAGGGCTGCCAGAGAACAGGTCTCTGTTTGAAGGGCTGTCCAGTCCAGGTCTGGTTTAAAGGTGAAGACTTTAGGAAGACTTTAGGAAGGAGAGCAGGGGCCATGAAGTTGTCCATCAGTCGTTGGCTCCTGAACTGCAGAATGAGCAGGCACGGGGGTCTAGTTGCACTCTTACTGCCTACAATAAGATGTATTGCATTTCTATTTACATTATATTATTTCTCAAACTGGGGAGAGGTAACGAGTGGGGTACCGCAGGGCTCAGTCCTCGGCCCAGTGCTCTTCAACATTTTTCTTCACGACTTGGAGGAGTAGGTGCAGGGAATGCTGATCAAATTTGCAGATGACACAAAATTGGACGGGATAGCTAATACTTTGGAAGACAGAAACAAAATTCAAAGTGATCTGGATAGACTGGAGTGCTGGGCAGAAAACAACAGAATGACATTTCATAGGGATAAATGCCAAGTTCTTCTGCACCTAGGAAAAAGAAACCAAATGCACAGTTACAAGATGGGGGATACGTGGCTCAACAACACTACAAGTGAGAAGGATCTTGGAATTGTTGTAGATCACCAGCTGAATATGAGCCAACAATGTGATGTGGCTGCAAAAAAGGCAAATGCTCTTTTGGGCTGCATTCATAGAAGCATCGCTTCCAAATCCCGGGAAGTACTAGTTCCCCTCTATTCAGCACTGGTTAGGCCTCATCTGGAGTACTGTGTCCAGTTCTGGGCACCACACTTTAAGAAGGATGCAGACAAACTGGAGAGGGTTCAGAAGAGGGCAACAAAGATGATCAGGGGACTGGAAACAAAGCCCTATGAAGAGAGACTGAAAGAACTGGGCATATTTAGCCTTGAGAAGAGAAGACTGAGGGGAGATATGATAGCGCTCTTCAAGTACTTGAAAGGTTATCACAGAGAAGAAGGCCAGGATCTCTTCTTGATCATCCCAGAGTGCAGGACACGGAATAATGGGCTCAAGTTACAGGAAGCCAGATTCCGGCTGAACATCAGGAAAAACTTCCTGACTGTAAGAGCAATACGACAATGGAACCAATTACCTAGGGGGGTAGTGGGCTCTCCCACGCTGGAGGCCTTCAAGACGAGGCTGGACAGCCATCTGTCAGGGATGCTCTGACTTGGATTCCTGCGTTGAGCAGGGGGTTGGACTCGATGGCCTTGTAGGCCCCTTCCAACCCTACTATTCTATGATTCTATGATTTCTGAGTTTGCATCTGTACATCAGCATATGCAAATGTTATGCAAATTGGTGTCCTCTTTGGTCCTTCTTTTTTTTGGGGGGGGGGTGACGCATCTCCTCCCTTTTTTGGTGATGTGAAAGTGGTCATCTTATGCAAGGGACACCAAACTGGATCATGGCAATAGTACTGGGAGAGGGGTTAACTCTTTTCCCTGTGTAGTTTCCCTAATTAAAATCTCCCCTTACATGCTGGAGCTGCCATTAGCCTCGCTGGGTAAAAAGAAGGAACCAAGTGGGGCCAATAGATGCTTTGGGGGCTGGCGGTGTGCATGCGTAATTCTGATCAGATAAATGGTCTTGGGGAGAGGTTTACCCCTCCCTCCTTTAGTACTGGTTCAATTCCACCACCACCCCCTCACTACCACAGCTTTTAAAAAACACCGGGAGATCCAGTCATGGATCTCTGATACCTTCTATACGGGGCGGCCCCTTGACTAGCTGCCAGCAACTGACACCCTCAGCAAACCATGCAATTGGCGCTCCTGCCCCCAAACCCAAGGGCAGGTGTAGACTGAGGTTTTTGGTAAACTGGGAAACATTTTGCCCCTATTTTCCATTTAATGAAGAAGCGACCCTCCCACACACACATCTTCAGAAGCAGAAATATTATCATTTATAATAAAATATGCCCAAAATGTTGTTGTTGTTGTTGTTTACTAAGCACTGTATCAGTACAGAGGGTGTGATAAAAACAACGAAGTAGATGAGCGCAGCTATCCACTCTGCGAAGGAACAGAAGTCCATCCACAATGCTCAAAGGAAGTCCCTGGAAAAAGAGTCCTGGCTGCATCCTCAGGGTGACACGGCCAACAAAGCACCACCAGCCCCTAGGCTCAACCCTCTGAGGGCAAAGGAAGTGGCTGCTCTCCAGGGGGCCTCTCACTCCCTGCCTCCAACTGGGAGCAGCAGCGGAGCAGGAGGATATTTCGCGTCGCCTGAGGGAGGAGAGGACCGGGTTCTAAAGGCAGGTGGGCGGCCTGACTTAGCCCCCCCATCTCCAGTCGGTCCTTTGCTCACCTTACAGTCTTGGTCATATTCCCTCTGAACATACACAGGAATTGAAATAATGACATCTTAGTTATTTTATTTTGTTTTTTTAATGTGTGTGTTTTTCTTGAATTTGGCACCCCACTTAACTTGGTGCCCTAGGCAACTGCCTAGTTCCCCTATATGGACAGGCCAACCCTGCTTGTGTATTGTGGTCCTCCTCAGTGACACAGGAAGGCAGGAGTCCATATTGATCCAACCACAGCAACTGAGTTTTGATAACCCAGTTCGCACATCACAGCATCAATTCCTGGGTTATTTAAGAGCCACGTGCTTGCCATTTCTGCTTTTAAGAACCCAGGATTGTCCCTGGGTTGTTTTGTGATGTCCATACTCAGTAACTCTGGGTTGTTTATGGGTTAAACAACCCAGAGTTAACCCAACAACAAGTCATGGCAATTGTTGGGTTAACCCTAGGTTGTTTAACTACAAACAACCCAGAACTTCTAGTTTCAGATGTCACAAAACAACCCAGGAATGGGGCTTGCACATGCCGCTCGTCACTGCAATTTCTGGGTTAAATAACTAGGGATGGCAGAGAATTCCACCACTGATTCCAGTGAGGCTGGATTCTTTAGAATCCAGCCCCCCAGAATCCATGGCGGAATGGCCTCCCGCCCCTCGCCACCCCAGGGAATCCCCCTGGGATGGAACTTACCTGGGGCAGATGCGACGGCGGCAGTGGCTGGTCTCCTGGCCGGCCGCGGCCGGGCTGCTGCGGCCGCCATTTGCAAACTTGCAGCCGTGATGGGCTATGTAAGTATTTATGTAGCCTATCACGGCAAAGAAAAGGGACAAAAATGACAGCTGCTACGACATTTGCGCCCGTGCTCTTTGCCGTGATAGGCTACGTAAATACTTATGTAGCCTATCGCAGCTGCTAGCAAGGTCGCAAATGGCGGCCGCTACGACAGCCGCCATTTGCGGCCACAGCAGCCTGGCTGTGGCCAGAACTCCAGCTGTGGCCAGCCCCGGCCGGCAGCTCCACAGAGCCACCACGGAGTGGAGCCAGCTGGGGAGGATTTCGGGGGGGAGGGACGGAGCACCTCCCTGCCACCTGCGTGGAGCCAGGTAAGGCATTTGCACATCCCTAAAAACAACACAGGAATTGCCACCACAATGTGTAAATTGGGTCAATGACTCCTCCAGTCATTGGAGGAAGGAGGCGAACAAGAACGTGGAAAGTGATTCTCCCTGCCATCCTGCACACATACAGAGAGAAATGTAAGGGCAGGATTTATTTATTTATTTGGAAGCCTGATCTAACCTAGAAGAGACAGCCAGAATGTATACACTGATGTATATACATTGTACATCAACCTATACAGTTTCCTATACTTCAACCTATATAGTACTGTCTCCCTGAAAAACTTTACTAAGCCATCCAGGGAGTACATTAGCGTGGGAGTCTTGTGAGTGAGAGAGCACTTTTCATGAACTTGTATACATTATTATGGCAGCGGGAGATAAATAGCCAGAGTACTTTATGGAAATATGACTAGTGTACAACACTGTGGACTGCATTCCTGAAGCCCCATACCCCACCGCCTTCTTCCCCATTACCATGCTTCAGAAGTACTGCCAAACCAACACCCTGGCAGATCTCTCACCTCCTGTGGAACATCAAATTGCCATAGAGCTTATCCACATGGGGTTGGGCAACCTGTGGTGCTCCAGAAGTCATTGGACCCCAACTCCCATTAACCCCAGTGAGGTCAATGGCCAGGGATGATGGGAGCTGAAGTCCAACAACATCTGGAGAGCCACAGTTGATCCTCTCTGCTTATGGTGATTCGATCCCTGTTTTGCACCCTTGGGAGAGCATTTTCCCCAGAGGACACTATGTACCTGAAAAGGGACTTAAAAGTCTTCAGAATATTTATTCTTGGAGTCAATTAATCTGGTTATCTCCCCACCCCCCGCCCCAAGATGATGATGTAGGAGGTTATCATTATTATGGAAATCAGGAGGAAAAGGAAAACACATTCTTTTTATTAGCATTTTAATAGCTTCCTTAAATGTAATAGTGGTTTTTTTTAATACTTTGTGACAGTAGCCAGGAAGAAAAACTGTATTTTCTAGTAGGTTATTCTACTGAGAGGCATAACAATTGCTGTTATATATCTTAGCAATCTTCCAATAAATAATATAAGAGTGTTGTTTGCATTTATCAAAGTGATCCTTAAGCAAATACCCATGTGGGAAAGAAAACGTGCATATTTATAACTGTAAATTTACATATAACTGCACATAAAATATGCCATTCCTTTTTAAAATACTTCTTTAGAATTTCCATTAAAATCATCTTGTAATTATGCTAAAGATACAAACCTCACAAAGATTTATGCCAAGCATTATCCAAAGAAATGTTCTACGATTGCAAGGGCATTGCTCTGCAAGAATTCTTAATTTCCAATTTCTGTTAGCTGGAAAAAGAAAAAGGGACAGTCACAAATTCTCTGATCAGGCAAAAGACATAGACATGCATGCAACTTTAAACAGATAAATAATTCCATTTTGACCATGAATTATGTAAACTGGGGAAAACAGACTGTAAGAAATACAAAATACAAACATCAGCTCTGGAGCAGAGGTTACACCACTGCCTCTAGGATTCATGTGTGTTTCACTGTGCACATTGATTTCTTTCCCTCCAACATCTGAAACATTTTGGGCAGAAACTCGAAAGAGGGCCTTCTCAATGGTTGCTTTGAGGCTCTAGAATTTCTTGCCAGAGGAAGCCCATCTACCCCCCTTCACTGATGACCTTTCACTGGCAGACAAATATGTCTTTACTCAGGCAGGCCTTTGATTTCCTAAATGTATTGTTATGGCCAGTTGTTCAATTGGCTGCTTTTTTTTTTTTTTTGGTAGGTTTGCTTGATTTTATTGATGTTTTATGTTGTTGTTGTTGTTATTATTATTATTTTACTGTTAGCTGCCTTGGTAATCATTTGGTGTAAAGGTTGGATACAAAGTTAACTTACCCTTAGTGTAGAGTAGTAAGCATGAGTGAAATCAATTGAATATTGTTGTGTGTGGTTTTCTTTCCTTCCATATTTGGCTCTAGGTCCAGCTGCTCAAAAACCAACAAGAAGGCCTTTCCTGCCAAAGTACAAATTCACCCTCACTTATGCATCTTAAAATTTGAGAAATCTAGAATTTCTATGTTCAGTATCCCTTCATTTATAAAGGTTTTGGCACAGATCACAAGCTTGGATATAATACTGTTCTGTTCCAGGTAGTAGTCTCAACCATATGGGGTTCTAGCCCAAGCGGGTGGTGGTGCTGATGGTGCTAAGCATGAGTTTGGGTTCCCTCAAGAGAAGCAGACATCAGGTTCCAGTAGGGCATTGTCCAAGAAAACCAGAGTTAGGTTCTGGTAAGAAAATATCAAACAAAGCAGAGGTCAGGTTACAATAAGATGGAGTCAAGCAGAGGGTCAGGTTCCTGGAAAGTCATGTGTGAACCTCAGGCCAGAAAGTCATACAAGCAGGCTAAAACTTTGCTTCAGCCCTAAGGAAACCAGACTGATCTTTTAATACAGCTGATCTGATCTTCATCCAGATGGCTAGCTCCACCCCCAGTGAGCGAAGCCACATCAGCTAAAGGGGCCTAGCTTGCTTTAGTAGCCATTAGTTCTGCACAGCTCAGGGGAGACTGTGGTTCTACTGAGGTTCCCAGGCTGGAATCCTTGAGTTCAGAGGATGGCAACCTCCTCAGGCCAGAATGGTACGAGCAAAATGGGCTCTTCTTGTTGTGGAGCATATGAGGCAGTGCCAGCTCCAGGTTTTTGAGGACCCTTGGGCAAGAGGGGCCCCTCCCTCAATGGGCCCCCTCCCTTAGTGAGTCCATCTTCTCACCACCATTGTTACTAGTGCTATTGCTCCTCATCCTCTTTCTCATCATTGCCACCACTTTCTTGCTTGATTGGTAGAGAACCAGCCAGCAAGCAGGCAGTGGTATCTATCTACTGCTCTTCCTTTGTCTGGGCCAGAGTGAGAGGCAGGTGAACAAGCAGGCTGCAATGGTGAAGAGGAGAAGTAACTACAAGGGGCTCTTGTCAGTGGGATCCTGCTGATGTGTGGGCCCTCAGGAGGTGCCCAACTATGCCTACCCTTGATGCTGGCCCTGATCTGAGGGCAAATTCCACTCTGATACTTCCTCTGAGTTCCCAGCCTCATCCTCCAAGATGAGGAGTCACATGCTGGGGTCAGAACTGATGTGAATTTTGTGGACTGGAAAAACTCACTGAAGTAGGGAAGAGCCTTAAAACATTTCTCCAGCTTTGAGCCCCTGAGGAAAACTGAGCTGGAGAA
The DNA here is from genome assembly GCF_057233095.1 of Heloderma suspectum. Taxonomy (NCBI): domain Eukaryota; kingdom Metazoa; phylum Chordata; class Lepidosauria; order Squamata; family Helodermatidae; genus Heloderma; species Heloderma suspectum. Next base: position 58,767,110 of record NC_139458.1, read on the forward strand.
GAATTCCTGGTTACTCAACCTCCCTGCCATCCTCCCTGATCCCCAAAACATCTTGTCTGCCAGCCCTCCCATCCCCAAACCTCTTCCCTCTTCCCCTTAAAGACTTACTGGAGCACCAGCATGCGAGGAGAGAGAAAGAGGGAGGCCTGGTGTCCTGACATATTGCTAGTAGTCCTGGGTAAAACTGCATGTCCCATGGGCCTCCACACTTCACCTTGCTGCAAGATGTTTATTTCTATTGTGAGCCATGGGGAGGAAGAACTCAGCTCAATCCAGCATGAGGAGGAAGAAGAGAGACTGAAAGAGAGAGAGAGAGAGAGAGAGACAGAGACAGAGACAGAGAGACAGAGCTCCCCAATCTCTGTTCATCTAAGGCCCCTTATCTTGACCCACAACTTCGTATTTTGTCAAACCATTTTGCGTCCCAGCCAGTCAAACAAATTAGTCTAGCAAGGAAATTTGTCATGAGATATTCTCCATTTACTACCTCACTTTGATGAGTTGAGGCAATAACAGTCTCTTCAGAAACACATTGTGCTGAACAAATTTCAAAAACATTTGGAAGATTAAACCCTAATAAGCTATAATTATATGCACTGTGCTGAGAGCAAAGATGAGCATGAACAAAAGGACTATTACACCTCAACAATAAAAGGAATTTAAGAACATACTATGACTGCAATACGACCAACTTTAGTTTTAAAATTATCAACAGACTATAATGCATTGCCAGATAAACATTAGTTCCTTTTATGATATAACTTTTGGGGGGATAATGGTATTTAACTGTAGCAACACCAAATCAATATTTCTTACACACACACACACACACACAGAGGTTGGATTCTGATTCCAGATTTAGACGTGGTTTGAGCAGACCTATTGAACTCAGTGGGACATACATTAATCATGACTTACTTGTTCCACTGATTTCAATGGGTTTCCTTTAACCATTACTAAATCTGGATCCTATTTATGTGGAAAAGTCTTGTTCCATTTTAGGCTGTGGCCACATTCCTAATGTGCACTCATCCTGAAAGAATTAGAGAAGGAAACTGTAAGCCATCAGGTCCCAGACAGCACTGCTTGGATTCCAGCTTCCAAAAGTGTAACAGAGAAATGGGAGACTCTACCAGAAAGGAAGGGAAAATGGGAAATGGGGAACCTCAACAGTTGCTGAGAGAATAGTTTACTGTTGCAAGCTCAATGTATTTTGGGTATGAAATCCTTCTTTAGGTTGCAGCTCTTCTTGTAATGTAGCAATACTCAGCCTCTATGAAGGTATTCTCTCCTATGAATACCTTCACAGGATGCCCTTTTTCACAGTGCCGCTTTTTCCGGGAGTTGGAAATGAGGCAACCCAAGAGAGGAAGTTCTCCATACAGCACCCTGACTGGAGAACTCCCCCTGCCCCACACACACACACACTTCACATACAGGTGGTGCCAAGTGTTACAATCTTTAGATGCTAGCTAAAATCTCTTCTCTTTTGCGTAGACTGTTGTGTAGACTGTTATTTATCTGTTACTGTTTGATTATATTTTTTGTCAAGGTTGTCTTATTTTACTGTGTTTTCTTGCTTGTACCCCGCTTTGGGATTATTCTATCATGAAAAATGGGGAAGACGTCAAATAAATAAATAAATAAATGCCTTTCACTCCAAAAGCAATAATGTGAAGGATACACACTACTGTCTGTCTCAGCTTAGTCATGTCTGGCTTGCAGGTAAACAGGGATGTACATCAGGCCTCTAAACGTGGGGTGGAGCAGGGACAGCGGATGCATTGCCACACCTAAGAACTGAAAAAACAAACACATTGGCTTTAAAATTGTGAGATCACAGATTCCATTTAAAGACTGAGTATTTTTTAAGAACAGGAAGGTTTCTGACTGGGGTCCCCCCGCCCTGCCATCCCTCCCACCACACACACACACGCCCTGACCCACATGGCTCGTCATCACTGAAGATATTCCCTGGCTCAGGATGGATTTTTTCAAAATCACCATTATCTTTATTACATGATGGAAGTCATCCTGGAAGGGTGAGGGAGCCTTCCTTTCCTATGAGCATGGCAGGTAAAGGGTGACTTAGGGTAAAGGGTGACTTAGGGAATAGTCCTATGCATGTTTAGACAGGCTGACATTAAACACATGAAAATATCATCGGAACACTAATAAATACAACAAATCACAATTTCAAAAACCATCCATTTAAAAACTACCAGGAGCTAAAACTCCCTCCACCCCCAACAGACACAGCACAGTACATTAATCAAAGTACATGTGGACTAAAAATGTCTCCAGAATTCTGGCAGTAATGAGGCCATACATATTTCATCCGAAGTAGGCAAAAGCTTCTGAACTTAAAAAAGAATTGCTCTTAATCAATGTACATTTTTCTGATGCTAACAATTCATAGGCACCAAAACACATACAGATACTTGAGCTTGCTGACAGAATTATAGAAATTGGGATGATTTTTTAAAAAACACACTGCATGTATTAATTGGCCTATCCAGTGCCAGGAGGTTTATGTTATCTGCAGTAACTGTACTGTGAATAACCATCATTAATAATGTGATTGTCACTGTCGGTACTTTCTTCATTTAAATTGCCTCTCACTTCACTGTTTACAATTCCACTCCCCACTCCCACCAACCATAGGGGTGTTTGCACAATATACTAAATGTGTGTTCCCATTCCCAATTCTATGTACATTAGGAATGTCAGAGAAATCCAGAATGGATTCAAATGAGCTCAAATTTCTATGAATCTGACTTGTGAAATCCTCTATGGAGTGTTTTCCGCCCCAAGTCATGCAAATTCCACGAACTTGCAGACTGGTTGTTTAGTGTGTGTGTGTGTGTGGATTTGTGCAAATTCACACTTGCCCTAATGCACATTAGATTAGAACACCTGCAGAAATTGAATCAAATTCTCATACTAAAAAAAATCCAGTTCCGTCAATAAGCAGATGCCAGAAGTTCAGAACCAAAGATGTTTGACAATCCATGAAATGGAACGGATTTAATAAGTTCCGTACATCCCTAATGTATGTACACTAATTCAGATGGCTGTGACAGTCTGTGTATATCTGTTCATACATGATTTGTACCCAGGTACTAGAATCCTAGTGCACAGCTGTCCTTGGGTTGAATGAACATACATATTGTTGAGTGAAGTGATGAACACATGTTCGCTTTACATACCCATGTAAATTGTAACCCTCTGAAAGACTCCTGGAACACAACCTTTTTTGGCCCTCTTTTAGAGGTTTTATTGTGTTTTTTTTTTTTTGTTATTGTTGTTTAAATTGGTTTAATATTTGTTTTGTACACTGCCTTGAGGGACTTATGGCCAAATGGTGGCCTATACATATTTTAATTAATAAACATGCATGCTTCTTTGTATTTTGGAAATCCCTGTATATGATAAATCAATGATGTTTGTTTTTTCTTTAAATATAGGAATTGGTCATACTCCAAATATATCTTCCTCAGATTTATAATAATCTACAGCCATTGCCATCCAACTCTAATTTTTAATAAAACGACTCCCTCATTATGATATTCCATTCTATTAAATATAATTGTTCATTCAAAAAAAAAAAAAAGGTTCCCATCTGTTGTTTTTGTCTGTGCACTTTCTCTCTTTGAATCATTTGCCCTTCTGTTGTGCCAAAAATAATTGTACTTAAACTAACTCCGTAGTGAAATGATTGCGTAACTAACCGCATTGGAAGCTCTAACAAAAAATCCTCTACTGTTCTTAAATCTATTGTTTTATTATCAAGCTACAAAGAAGGTATTGAGCTTAGTCTCTGTGCATTCATAGCACAGGTGCGGTTTCTCACATTTCAGGTGTGAAGAATAACCCAAGATAATAACATAAAGAGAGAGAGAGAATTATATCCTTTAAAAATATTAGCAAGTTCCCTGCTTCATTGCTATGTATTTACTTTTATAAAAATGTCAATCCGAGATTGCAACTCAAGAAGCCTTCCTTAGTGTTACCAAGGCATTATCCAAAAATATTAGTGCCCCTGAAGTCAGTAGACGGTAATTAAGATCTGAAATAGAAAGGACAAAGTCCTTGAAAATATACGAGTTAAGGTTTCTTATATGATGATATATTAGAAATTTCTGCATATGCATCGGATGGGAGGAACCTGGCTTGGCAGTAGTACATGTGAACAAGATCTCAAGATTGTAGTCGATCATGAGCTCAACATGAGTCCGCAGTGTGAAGCAACTGCAAAAAAGGCTAATATGATTTTAGTAGATTAAATTAACAGAACCATAGTTTCCAAGACACAAGAAGGAATAGCTCCACTTTAATACACATTAATCTGACCTCCTCTGGAATCCTGTGTCCAGTTCTGGGTTTCACACTTTAAGAAGGATAGAGCAGCTTCAGAGGAGGGCAAGAAAGATGGTCAGTGCTTTGGAAAACAAGTCATATGAAGAAAGATTAAAGGAACTGGGTATATTTTGCCTGGAGGAGAGAAGACTGAAGAGGGACATGATAGCACTTTCAAATATCTGATGGGCTGTCACACAGAAGAGCATAAGACTTGTTCTCTGCCGCAGCAGGGTTAGATCTAAAGGCCTTAACTTACAGGAGGATAGACGTTGGTAGAACATTAGAAGTTTCTTCAGGGTACAAGCAGTTTGACAATGGAACCAATTACGTAGAGGGGTGGTGGTCTTTGCCTTGCTGGAGGCCTTCTGGCAGAGGCTGTAAAGCCACTGGTTGGCAATGCTCTAGCGTTGAGCAGGGGGCTGTACAAGGTGGCCTTCATCACCCCCTCCAACTCTATGATTACAGGGCATTCAGAATACCAACCCCCATGTATTCAAGGAATGTCTGAGGGCAGTGATGAAGTGGGGATTTCATAGCACAGGTGCTGATCATGAAAGTCCCCATAGCCAAGACCCCAAGGAGAGTCCAAAAATTGAGGCAGGGGTGTTGATCCATATCAACTTTTCATCTCCTCAGGGAGCAGGTCTTTCGCAAAGCTACTAGGCCTTAATTCCCCATTCGAGACCAATACCAAGTCACCCCTTGCATTGCAACAGGAATAATATATTGTTGTTGGGAGAATCCATATTTCCCCGGGTACTGTGAGGATTGCAGTTAAGCTCAGAGGGAAGTCTGAGGAGAGTGGGTGTGGCAGATGATGTCAAACGTCCCTGCTAATTAAAAAAAAGTGCTGGCACTGCATCCCTCGGAGCTCTGACTCCACTACACCACTGTCAGAAGGTGGGAGGGGGAGGTTGCAAGGCCATGCAGACTAGCCCTCTCAGGCCACCCATATGCCCAACAGCCACACCCATCCATCTGCACAGAACTGCCTTGAGCAGCCCCATTTGGTGGAAAGTCAAGATCAGGAGGGCTTTAAACTGAATCCTACGGGGAAAGTTGGGGGTAACAATGGACGTAGGCGCATGCACTGCAACAGAGAGAACAGCTCTGACAGCGCCCAATAATAGTCTTCAGACACATGTAGGAAGAAAGCCAGACTATGAAGCGCATGGTCTTCGATGTCTATATACTAATGCCCAGAGTATGGGAAACAAACAGAACGAACTTGAACTCTTAAAACAGGAGGGAAATTATGACTTGATAGGTATAACTGAGACTTGGTGGGATGACTCTCATGACTGGAATACAGCAATTGAAGGATATAATTTGTTCAAAAAGAACAGGAGGAACAGAAAGGGAGGTGGGGTTGCACTCTATGTGAAAAATAAATATCTCTGTAGGGATGACAGAGAATTCCACCACGGATTCCAGTGAGGCCGGATTCTTTAGAACCCGGAATCCGTGGTGGAAAGGCCTCCCGTGCCCTGCCACCCTGCGGAATCCCCCTGGGACAGAACTTACCTGGGGCAGATGCGGTGGCGGTGGCTCCGGTGGCGGTGGTGGCAGCTCCGGCTGGTCTCCCGGCCGGCCACAGCCAGGCTGCTGCAGCCACCATTTGCATTCTTGCAGCCGTGATAGGCTACGTAAGTATTTACATAGCCTATCACGGCAAAGAGCAGGGGCGCAAATGGTGTAGAGGTCGCCATTTGCATCCCTGCTCTTTGCTATGATAGGCTACATGAATACTTACGTAGCCTATCACAGCTGCTTGCAAGGACGCAAATGGCAGCCGCTATGATGGCTGCCATTTGCAGCCGCAGCAGCCTGGCTGTGGCCGGAATTCTGGCTGTGGCTGGCCCTGGCCGGTGGCTCCACAGAGCCGCTGTGGAGCAGAACTGGCTGGGGAGGATTCTGGGGGGAGGGACGGAGCACCTCCCCCTCACCACGGATGCCCCAGCATGGAGCCAGGTAAGGGATTCGTACATCCCTACATCTCTGCACAGAAATACAGGAGGATGAGCTTGGTAGCCCCATCGAGAGCATCTGGATCAAAATAAATGGAGCAAAGAATAAAAGGAACCTGGTGGTCGGAGTCTACTACCGGCCACCCAATCAAGGGGAAGACGAGAATGAAACGTTTGAAAAGCAAATAGCCATGTTTTAAGGAAACAAGATGTAGTAGTAATGCGACTTCAATTTCCCTGATATATGTTGGGAGACAAATTCTGCAAAACATGGCCCCTCCAAACTCCTGACTTGTGTGGCAGATAACTTCCTCCTACAGAAAGTAGAGTAAGGAACTAGAGGATCGGCTATCCTTGACTTGATCCTAACCAACAGAGATGACCTAGTGGATTAAGTAGCAGTTACAGGAACTCTGGGGGAAAGCGACCATGTTGTACTTGAGTTCTTGGTTGTAAGGGAAGCAAAAGCCGAGTGCAGTCAAACGCGTACCCTGGATTTTAGGAAAGCTGATTTTAATAAACTCAGAACAATGATCAGTACGGTCGGTCCCATGGTAAGCGATTCTAACGAGAAATGGAGTCCAAGATGGGTGGGAATAGGGATGGGCGAAAGTCCCTTACCTGTCCTCGAAGCTTGCTTCACGGTGGGGGGGAGGCGCTTCGGTTCTCCCCCCGAAGTTCAGGCGAGGGGGGGAGGCACCCCGCCTTGCCCAGCCAAAATTCAGGCCGGGGGGGGAGGCGCCCCATCCCTCGACAGCGAAATTCAGGCCGGGGAGGAGCGCCCCATCTCCCCGGCTGCGAAAAAAAAAGTAAACAAAAAACACACACCCGTGATAGGCTACGTAACGATTTGCGTAGCCTATCACGGCTAGATTTCCAAAGTCAGCCGTGATAGGCTATGTAAATCGTCACGTAGCCTATCACGGGTGACTTTGGGGGAAAAAAAGTGCGTACGCAAATGGCGGCGGCCCATGGGCGCCGCCATTTGCGTTCCTTATTTTGGCACGTCTAGTCTACGTAAAGATTTACGTAGACTACTGCGAAAATAAGGGCAACGCAAATAGCGTTCCCTTATTTTTGCCGTAGTCTATGTAAATCTTTACGTAGACTATCCCTGTCCAAATAAGGAACGCAAATAGCGGCGCCCATGGGGCGCCGCCATTTGCATATGTGCTTTTTTTTTTTCCAAAGTAACCCGTGATAGACTACGTGAAGATTTACGTAGCCTATCATGGCTGACTTTGGAAATCTAGCCGTGATAGGCTACGTAAATCGTCACGTAGCCTATCATGGGTGTGTGTGTTTTTTTTTTACTGTACTTTTTTATTTTGTAATGGCGGCGGCGGGCTCCCCCACCCCTGCCGAAATGCTGCCGAAACGCCACCAGGACCCTCCGCCGAGAGGGACATTCGCCGAAGATAAGTCCCATCCCGGGGGGGGGGCGGGGGGCCGGCGGAGAATTTCCCCAACACTTTCAGGGGGCCGAATGCGTCGGCACTCGGCCTCACAAAGATTCGTGGAGAAATTCTCCGCCATCCCTAAAAAATACGCAAATAATTCTGTAAGAGGGTTCGCAACAATTTATGTAATTTACGTTAGTACATAACATTTAGTGTATTGTCCTCCATTCCATTCAACTTTTTCCCATGCATATTATTTACCAGTCTCAGCAGAAACTTGCTTATTTTTTTGTGAATACATTTGCATACATTTCAGGAAAGTAAAAACAAAACAAAACAAAAGATCCGAAAGTCCACAGACTCCACGTGGCCTGAGGAAGACCTGTCTGCAGCGGATTCTGCATGTTGGATTCTTAGAAATCCGAACTCATTTTAGTCTGTCTCAAATTTCTCCAGCATCCCTACTGGGAGTACACCTCCTATGGAACTGTTCCTTAGAATTATAGAATCATAGATCAGTAGGGTTGGAAAGGGCCTACAAGACCATCAAGTCCAACAAGGGATGGCGGAGAAATCCCCCACTCTGGCCCCCCGGAGTCCATGGTGGAACAGACTGATCCCCTCCGCCACCCCGCAAAGTCCGGTAGGGACAAACCCTACCTGGCACAGGCTGGTCCAGGTCCATCCGCTGCCATCCGCAGCCATCCACTGCCGGGCTGCAGACGCAAATGGCATCTGGCATAGTGGACGCCATTTGAGTCCCAGCTCTTTTTGTGATTGGCTACGTAAATATTTATGTAGCCTATCACGGCCAAGGGCAGGGATGTAAATGGCATCCGCTATGTCCGACGCCTTTTGCATGGCAGCAGACGGAACTCCGGCTGCGGATGGGCCGGGCCGGAGGCTCCACGGACTTGCCGCAGAGCGGAGCTGGCTGGTAAGGATTCCAGGGGGAGGGACAGATTGCCTCCCCCGCCAGCGGATGCCCCAGACCAGACAGGTGAGTGGGGCTTCGTACACCCCTAAGTCCAACCCCCTGCTCAATGCAGGAATCCAAGTCAGAGCATCCCTGACAGATGGCTGTCTAGCCTCGTCTTGAATGCCTCCAGTGTGGGAGAGCCCACCACCTCCCTAGGAAATTGGTTCCATTGTTGTATTGCTCTAACAGCCAGGATGTTTTTCCTGATGTTCAGCCTTCATCTGGTCTGTCCCTTCCTTGCATGGCCCATAGGAGGAGAGAGCTGTTGCAGCAACAGCAAGGATCAATTTCCATTTATGGAAGTTCTTGATCCCCATTATAAAAATGAATAGATGGGAATGATTTGTCTTGGGCCAGATGCCTTCAGAAGGCCACCTCCCAGAGGGGTCCGCCTCCTACCACTGCCACTGCCACGCATTCACTTGGCCAGCAATTCACAGCACTGCCTACAGCGAAGGGGAGATTTCTGTTCCTTCTCCTTGCTCCTGTCACTGCTTCTTCGCTCAGAGAGGGCAAGCAAAGAGACAGTGGCAACAAGGATCTGCAGGAGTTGGCACTGGGGGACAAACATTTGCATAAAAATTGCATATGCTAATTTATAGAGAGAAGCACAAATTTAGAAATAATGACTCTAATTTAAATATAAATGCAATACATCTAACCCTAGTAAGGAAGAATTTATTTCTTCAAGGCAGCCAGGACATCGCACAGAGGCAGGTGGGCCAACTTGCCACCTTATTGGCCCTGCCTGGGACTGGGTTGCTGCCAGTGAGAAGCCACCCCCTGGCTGGAGCTGAAGAGCGAAAGAAAAAACTCCCCCAGGATAATTATGGTTGATTCGAGCTGGCTGGGCCTGAGCTCCCCGGGAAGACTCTTATCTGCCCAGCTCTGATGTGGGGCAGCACTGCCCCAGCAGCAGCGATGTCAAAGGTGGGATTACCCCTTGGTGGGGAGATGCTTCGGGGGAGACGCAAGGGCAAGGGCCACCTCCCTACCACTGGGTTGACTGGTTCTTGTGGCTTCTATGTGTGGGGGTTGGTTGTTGTTGTTTTGTTTTGTGCCTGTTTTGCTTAGGATCCTGTTATGTACCTGGGTGAGAGGATATATGGCCAAGTCAGGGCACTTGAGGGGGGGCCCAGTTAGTGTGGTTACCGGTCAAGGGAGATATGGCATTGGGAGGAGGGCTAGCCAGGTTAGGGGAACACAGCCCAGATAATTAGCAGCTGTGCCGTGTTCAGGCCCTCCCCCCAACCGCAGGCATGGTGGTTGCCCTATCAGCCTGCCCTCTCTGGATGCTAGTTTTAAATGCCAGTTCGGTTCAAAGTAAGACCTCCCTCATCCATGACTTAACAGTGAATGAGCCAACCGATCTGGCATATATAACCAAGACCTGGGTGGGGGTACTTGGTTCAGCATCAGGGAAGACCTGAGGGATGGGGAGGGGGGATTGCTGTGGTCTATAGGAATTCCATCTCCCTCTGCAGGCTCCCTGTCCATGTGACTACTGGTCTGGAGTGTTTTTACCTTGTGTTGGGCCAGCAGGACAGATTAGGGACTCTGTTGGTGTACCGCCCACCCCACTCAACAGACCCCCTATCTGAGCTGATGGAAGTGGTTTCTGATGTGTTGTTGTGATCTCCCAGACTGCTGAGTGCACCTTGTCTGGGGCTGCTCAGGATTTCATGGCCTCTATGACAACCATGAGACTGTCCCAACATGTCATTGGCCCAACTTATGTAGCAGGGCATAGACTTGGTTTTCCCAACTTGATATGGAGATGGTGGTCTGAAGATGGAGGACTTTGCATCAGTTTCCTTGTCATACCTGCTGAGGTTTAGACTTACAGCAGCTTTTCTCCTCTGCAAGGGTGGGGGACCTATTAAGATGGTCTGCCCCTGAAGGCTAATGGATCTGGATGTTTTCCAGAGGTCTCTGGGGAGGTTTCTGGCTGATATGGTGGGCTCTCCTGTCGAAGCCCTGATTGATCTGTGGAATGAAGAAATGACCTGGGTGGTTGACATGATTGCTCCTGAGTGCCCTCTCCTGAGTAGAGCTTGAACTGTTCTGAGGTATACCCCAGAGCTGAAAGCAATGAAACAAAACAGGAGACGTCTTGAATACAGATGGAGAAGAACTCCTAGTGGGTGCAATCGAATGCTGTTATGTGCCTATGGTAGGGATGTCAGAGAATTCTTCCATGGATCTCAGTGAGGCCGAATGCCAGTGCATTCGGCCCCCTGAACTCCATGGCGGAACGGCCTGCTACCCCCCGCCGCCTCGCAGATCCCCCCCGGGACGAGACTCACCTGGGGCGGATCTTCTGGGCAGTGGCGGCCGGTCTTCTGACCGCCCACTGCCGCCGCCATTTCCAGGCTTGTGTAGAAAAAAAAAAAGATGTGATAGGCTACATAAATCTTTACGTAGCTTATCATGGTTGGGTGGGTTTAAAAAACAAACAAACTGCGTACGCAAATGGCGGCGGCTACGGCCGCCGCCATTTGTGTTCCTTCTTTTTACTATCTTAATCTACATAAATATTTACATAGACTATGACGGCGAAAATAAAGGGTAACGCAAATAGCGTAGCGGGCACTATTTGCGTCCCCTTTTGATTCGCCGTTTTAGCCTACGTAAAGATTTAGCCTACGTTAAATATTTACGTAGATTAAGATGGCCAAAAAGAAGGAACACAAATGGCGGCGGCCATAGCTGCCGCCATTTGCGTATGTGGTGTTTTTGTTTTTGTTTTACACAGAGCCCTCCGCAGCCAGAAATCCGGCTGCAGACAGCTCTGCCCTGGCCGGGCCGGGCCTGGCCGGCTGCTCCGCAGAGCTGCCGCGGAGCACAGCTGGCCGTTCGAGGATTCCGGGGGGAGGAACGGAGTGCCTCCCCCCCCGGCCAGGATTCCGGGGGGAGGAACGGAACACCTCCCCCGCCCACCATCAACATAATCTGTGAAAGGTAAGTCACTTTCGTACATCCCTAGCCTATGGTAAAGTATATTCAGGGGTAGTGAGTAGGGACGTCAGAGAATTTCTCCACGAATCTCGGGGAGGCTGAATGCCAGCGCATTCGGCCCCCCGAAATTGGTGAAGAAATGGTCTGCCACCCCCCCGCCACCCTCCCGGGAAGGGACTTAAGTTGCTCGAATGTCCCTGGCGGCGGCTCCGGCGGCAGTTCGGCGGCATTTCGGCGGCATTTTGGCGGTGGTTCGGCAGCAGCGGTGGCCGGTCTTCCGACTGGCTGCCGCCGCCACCATTTCCAAGTAAAAAACAACGACAAACAAACGTGATAGGCTACGTAAAGATTTACGTAGCCTATCATGGCTAGATTTTAAAAAAACACCGTGATAGGCTACATAAATGTTTACGTAGCCTATCACGGCTGACTTTGAAAAAAAAAAAAAGCGCGTACGCAAATGGCGGCGCCCATGGGTGCCGCCATTTGCGTACGCCTTTTTTTTTTTTTTAAGTCAGCCGTGATAGGCTACGTAAACATTTACGTAGCCTATCACGGCTGACTGCCGGGATGCAAATGGCGGCGGCCATAGCCGCCGCCATTTGCGTCCCAGCAGGAGACGAGGTTTCGCGGCTGGAGGGACGGAGCGCCTCCCCCCTGGCCAGAATTTCAGCAGGGAGGGACGGGGCGCCTCCCCCTGGCTCGAATTTAGTGAGTGTGGCAAAAGACCATCATCTTGCTGCCTCTATTGAATCTTCTATCTGCTGCCCAGCAGAGCTTTTCAGAGTCGTCCGGAGGCTATTACATGCCGGCCCTAAGGACACTGTAGATCCCTCTGAGGCCCGGTGTAATGCATTTGCGAGTCACTTCCAGGATAAGATCTCTTGCATCCTCCGGGACTTAGACTCCAGTGTTATAGCAGGTGAATCTGGTGAGGTATCCAGAGCACAGCCTTGTCCTGTTCTCCTGGATGACTTTCAACTGGTACAGCTTGAGGACGTTGACAAGGTGCTTATACAGGTTTGTGAAACCACCTCCGTACTGGATACTTGCTACTCTTTGCTGATAAAAACTGGCAGGGAAGGAATAGCTGGCTGGGCCAGGGAAGTGATAAATGCCTCCTTGCAAGAGGGTGTGGTCCCGGGCCACCTCAAAGAGGCAGTAGTGAGACCACTCCTAAAGAAACCCTCCCTGGACCTGGAAAATCTTAGTAATTTTAGGCCAGTGGCAAATGTTCCTTTCCTGGGCAAGGTTCTTGGGCACATGGTTGTCAACTAGCTCCAGACACTCTTGGATGAGACCAATTATCTAGATCCATTTCAGTCAGGGTTCAGGCCAGGGTTTGGCACAGAAACAGCCTTGGTCACAGTTGATGACCTATGTCGGGAGAGAGACAGGGTGAGTGTGACCTTATTGATTGTTCTTGATCTCTCAGTAGCTTTTGATACCATCGACCATGGTATCCTTCTGGAACAATTGTCTGAGCTGGGAGTGGGAGGCACTGCATTGCAGTGGCTTCATTCCTACTTGGATGGTTGGCTCCAGAAGGTGATGCTTGGGGAATATTGCTAGGCCCCATGGATTCTCCAGTATGGGGTTCCACAGGGGTCAGTTCTGTCCCCCATGCTATTTAACATCTACATGAAACTGTTGAGTGCGGTCATCCGGAGTTTTGGGGCGCATCGTCATCAGTATGCTGAGGCCACGCAGCTCTATTTCTCCTTTTCATCTTCTTCAGGTGAGGCTGTGGATGTGCTAAATCGGTGTGCATAAATGGACTGGATGAGGGCTAATAAACTGAAACTCAGTCCAGACAAGATTGAGATGTTGTTGGTGGGTGGTTCTCCTGACCAGATGGAGGGTGCTCAAACTGTTCTGGATGGGGTTGCACTCCCCCTGAAGGAGGAGGTTCGTAGCTTGGGGGTCCTCCTGGAACCATCTTTGTACTTGAGGCTCAGGTGGCCTCAGTGGCACAGAGTGCCTTCTACCAACTTTGGTTGGTGGCCCAGCTATGCCCCTATCTTGACAGGGATAACCTGGCTGGCTTCAGTTGTCTATGCTCTGGTAATCTTCAAGTTAGATTACTGCAATGCACTCTATGTAGGGCTGCCTTTGAAGGTGGTTCAGAAGCTGCAGTTTGTGCAAAATGTGGCAGCCAGATTGATAATGGGGACCAGAAGGTCTGAACATATAAGTCTGACTCTGTGTCAGGGTGGAAACTGAGCCGATAGAACCCCAGAGCAGTTCTGAGTCTGAGGAGGATCAGCAATCCATGGGAGAGGAGCCAGCTCATCCCTCACAGGCACAGCAGCTGGCAGAGATTCCTCCTGCTGGCATTCCTGAGATAGATAGTGACCCGGGCAGTGAGAGAGTGCAGGAGGGGGGCTTGTTAGATGCTCGACACAGATGCAGGGAGCGACGAGCGATGGAGGGCACAGAAAGGAGGCGTAGCACCTGTTTGGCACACAAGCAACGGCCATGTCCCATGGACCCAAGGGAAAGAGGGAGGATCTCTCCCTAGCCCATAAGTTCAGGGGCTTCAATGATTCTCCTTCAAACGGAGACCAACTGCCTACCCAGAGCATAGGCTACTCTGCTGTTCATTGCTTAGTCGCTGGTGATAGCATCTGAAAGAGTCATTAAGTTATAAAAGGATTAAAGCCTTAAAAAGAATCCTTTCGTCCATGTCTTGAGTTGGCTATTGGAGTGTACTGAAAGAGGCCACTAGGGCGCTCCTGACACTCTGGCCCATTTTCACTGGCTGCCTGTATGTTTCCAAGCCTGATTCAAGGCGCTGGTTTTAACCTATAAAGCCTTACATGGCTTGGGACCACAATACCTGACAGAGCGCCTCTCCCAACACGAACCTACCCATATACTATGCTCAGCATCTAAGGCCCTCATCCAGTCGCCTACACTGAGGGAAGCTTGGAAGATGGTGACAAGGGAGAGGGGCTTTTTGTTGGTGGCCCCCAAATTATGGAATGATCTCCCCAACGAGGCTCGCCTGGCATCTTGTTTATCTTTTCAGCACCAGGTTAAGACCTTTCGCTTCTTCCAGGCATTCAGCAGCATATGAGAAGTTTTAAACAATCCTGGAATATCTTATGATTATGGTTGTTGACTTTTGAGATCCACTTCATGGATCACTGCCTTGTTGTGGCAAAGGGGCTTGCGAAACTCAGTGAAACCATAAGCTATGCCATGCAGGGCCACCCAAGACGGACAGATCATGACGGAGAGTTCTGACAAAATGTTGTCCACTGGAGAAGGAAATGGCAACCCACTCCAGTCTTTCCAAGAAAACCCCATGGATGCTGTAAAGAACAATATTGTTTAGGAACCTGGAATGTAAGGTCAATGAATCAAGGTAAGTTGGAGGTGGTCAAACATAAGATGGCAAGATTGAACATCGACATCTTGGGAATCAGCGAACTAAAATGGACAGGCATGGGCAAATTTAATGCAGGTGACCATTATATCTACTACTGTGGGCAAGTTCGCAACATTGTTCAGGAGGCAGCAACAAAAAAGTCCCAAAGAAAAAGAAAACCAAGAAGGCAAGATGGCTGTCTGCTGAAACACTGGAAGCAGCCCAAGAAAGAAGGAAAGCATAAGGCAACAGTAATCGGGGGAGATATGCCCAATTAAATGCAAAATTCCAGAAGTTAGCTAGAAGAGATAAGGAATTATTTTTAAACAGGCAATGCGCGGAAGCGGAAGAAGATAATAGAATAGGAAGGACAAGAGACCTCTTCCAGAAAATTAGAAACATCGGAGGTAAATTCCAGGCAAAAATGGTTATGATCAAAAACAAAGATGGCAAGGACCTAACAGAAGCAGAAGAGATCAAGAAAAGGTGGCAAGAATATACGGAAGATCTGTATAGGAAGGATAATAATATCGGGGATAGATTTGACGGTGTGGTCAGTGAGATACAGCCAGACAACCTGAAGAGTGAGGTTCAATGGGCCTTAAGAAGCATTGCTAATAACAAGGCAGCAGGAGATGACGGTATCCCAGCTGAACTGTTTAAAATCTTGCAAGATGATGCTGTCAAGGTGATGCATGCCATATGCCAGCAAATTTGGAAAACACAAGAATGGCCAACAGATTGGAAAAAATCAACTTATATTCTCATACCAAAAAAGGGAAGAACCAAAGAATGTTCAAACTATCTAACAGTGGCACTTATTTCACATGCCAGTAAGGTAATGCTCAAGATCTTGCAAGGTAGACTCCAGCAATTCATGGAACGAGAATTGCCAGATGTACAAGCTGGGTTTAGAAAAGGCAGAGGAACTAGAGACCAAATTGCCAATATCCACTGGATAATGGAGAAAGCCAGGGAGTTTCAGAAAAACATCTCTTTCTGTTTTATTGATTATTCTAAAGCCTTTGACTGTGTGAATCATAACAAATTGTGGCAAGTTCTTGGTGGTATAGGGATACCAAGTCATCTTGTCTGCCTCCTGAGGAATCTGTATAATGACCAAGTAGCAACTGTAAGAACAGACCATGGAACAACGGACTGGTTTAAGATTGGGAAAGGAGTACGGCAGGGTTGTATACTCTCACCCCACCTATTCAACCTGTACGCAGAACACATCATGCGATGTGCTGGGCTTGATGAAGCCAAGGCTGGAGTTAAAATCGCTGGAAGAAACATTAACAATCTCCGATATGCAGATGATACCACTTTGATGGCTGAAAGTGAGGAGGAGCTGAGGAACCTCATGATGAAGGTGAAAGAAGAAAATGCAAAAGCTGGGTTGCAGTGAAACCTCAAAAAAAACAAGATTATGGCAACCAGCTTGATTGATAACTGGCAAATAGAGGGAGAAAACGTGGAGGCAGTGACAGACTTTGTCTTTCTAGGCACAAAGATTACTGCAGACGCTGACTGCAGCCAGGAAATCAGAAGACATTTACTTCTTGGGAGGACAGCAATGACAAATCTTGATAAAATAGTGAAGAGCAGAGACATCACACTGACAACAAAGGTCCACATAGTTAAAGCAATGGTATTCCCTGTAGTAAGCTATGGCTGTGAGAGCTGGACCATAAGGAAGGCTGAGCGAAGGAAGATAGATGCTTTTGGACTGTGGTGCTGGAGGAAAATTCTGAGAGTGCCTTGGACTGCAAGAAGATCAAACCAGTCCATACTCCAGGAAATAAAGCCAGACTGCTCACTTGAGGGAAGGATATGAAAAGCAAAACTGAAGTACTTTGGCCACATAATGAGAAGACAGGATACTCTGGAGAAGGTGCTGATGCTAGGGAAAGTGGAAGGCAAAAGGAAGAGGGGCTGACCAAGGGCAAGATGGATGGATGATATTCTGGAGGTGACGGACTCGACCTTGGGGGAGCTGGGGGTGGCAACGGCCGACAGGAAGCTCTGGCGTGGGCTGGTCCATGAAGTCACGAAGAGTCAGAAGCGACTGAACAAATAAACAACAACAACAAGTGGGCAAGAATGCCTTAGAAGAAATGGAGTAGCACTCATAGTCAATAAAAGGGTGGGAAAAGCAGTACTGGGGTACAATCTCAAAAATGATAGAATGATTTCAGTACGAATCCAAGGCAAACCATTCAACATCACAGTAATTCAAGTCTATGCCCCAATCACTGAGGCTGAAGAAGCTGAGGTTGATCGGTTCTATGAAGACTTACAACACCTTCTAGAACTAACACCAAAAAAAGATGGCCTTTTCATCTTGGGGATTGGAATGCTAAAGTAGGAAGTCAAGACATAACCAGGATAACAGGCAAGCATGGCCTTGGTGTACAACATGAAGCAGGACAAAGGCTAAAAGAGTTTTGCCAAGAGAACACGCTGATCATATCAAACTCTCTTTTCCAACAGCACAAGAGGCGACTCTACACATGGACATCAGCAGATGGTCAATATCGAAATCAGATTGATTATGTCCTTTGCAGCCAAAGATGGAGAAGCTCTATACAGTCAGTAAAAACAAGACCTGGAGCTGACTGTGGCTCAGATCATGAGCTTCTTGTTGCAAAATTTCAGCTTAAATTGAAGAATGTAGGGAAAACCATTAAACCATTCAGGTAGAAAGTCTAGAGATCTCTTCAAGAAAATCGGAGATCTCAAGGGAACGTTTTGTGCAGAGACGGGCATGATAAAGGACCAAGAAGGCAAGGACCTAACAGAAGCAGATGAGATTAAGAAGAGGTGGAAAGAATACACAGAAGAACTATACAGGAAAGATCTTAATGTCCCTGACAGCCATGATAGCGTGGTCACTGAACTTGAGCCGGACATCTTAGAAAGTGAAGTCAAGTGGGCCTTAGGAAGCATTAGTAACAACAAAGCTAGCGGAGATGACAGTATTCCAGCTGAGCTATTTAAAATCCTAAAAGATGATGCTGCTAAAGTGCTGCACTCAATATGCCAATAAATTTGGAACACTCAACAGTGGCCACAAGACTGGAAAAGTTAGTTTACATTCCAATTCCAAAGAAAGGCAATGGCAAAGAGTGTTCAAACTACCGCACAATTGCGCTCATTTCACATGCCAGCAAGGTTATGCTCAAAATCCCACAAGCTAGGCTTCAGCAGTATGTGAACCAAGAACTACCGGAAGTACAAGCTGGGTTTCGAAGAGGCAGAGGAACTAAAGATCAAATCGCCAACATTCGCTGGATCATGGAGAAAGCAAGAGAATTCCAGAAAAACGTCTATTTCTGCTTCATTGACTATGCTAAAGCCTATGATTGTGTGGATCACAACAAAATGTGGCAAATTATTAAAGAGATGGGAGTACCAGGCCACCTTCCCTGTCCCTGAGAAACCTGTATGAGGGCCAAGAAGCAACAGTAAGAACCAGACATGGAACAACCGAGTGGTTCAAAATTGGGAAAGGAGTACGACAAGGCTGCATATTGTCGCCCTGCTTATTTAACTTATATGAAGAGTATATCATGAGAAACGCCGGGTTGGATGTATCACAGGTCAAAATTAAGATTGCCGGGAGAATTATCAACAACCTCAGATACGCAGAAGATACCACCCTAAAGGCAGAAAGCGAAGAAGATCTAAAGAGCCTCTTGTTGAGGGTGAAAGTGGAGAGTGCAAAAGCTGGTTTGAAACTCAACATTAAAAAAACTAAGGTCATGGCATCTGGCCCCATCACTTCCTGGCATATAGAAGGGGAAGAAATGGAAGCAGTGATAGATTTTATTTTCTTGGGCTCCAAGATCACCACAGACGGTGACTGTAGCCATGAAATTAAAAGACGCTTGCTCCTTGAGAGGAAAGCTATGGCAAACCTAGACAGCATAGTACGAAGCAGAGACATCACCTTGCCGACAAAGGTTCGTATAATCAAAGCTATGATTTTCCCAGTAGTAACGTATGGCTGTGAGAGCTGGACTATAAGGAAGGCTGAGCGCCGAAGAATTGATGCTTTCAAACTGTGGTGCTGGAGAAGACTTACGAGTCCCCTGGACTGCAAGGAGGTCAAATCAGTCAGTCCTAAAGGAAATCAACCCTGAGTGCTCATTGGAAGGACAGATACTGAAGCTGAAGCTCAAATATTTTGGCCACCTAATGCGAAGAGAAAAGTCATTGGAAAAGACCCTGATGCTGGGAAAGATTGAAGGCAAAAGGAGAAGGGGACGGCAGAGAATGAGATGGCTAGATAGCATCACTGATTCAATTAATATGAACTTGAGCACACTCCAGGAGAGAGCGGAAGACAGGAAGGCCTGGCATGCTATGGTCCATGGGGTCACGAAGAGTCGGACACGACTTAACGACTGAACAACAACAACTTTTGAGATTATTTGTCTGAAGTTGTTTTAGATATATGTTTCTTTTGTGTATATTGTCTGTTCATGTGTTTTTTATGTAAATGGTTTTTAATCTCTGTATATTGTATTTTTAATGTTTTTAATCTTTGTAAACCGCCCAGAGAGTTTTAGCTACTGGGCAGTGTAGAAATGTAAATAATAATTATAATATATTACATTTCTATGCTGCCCAATAACCAAAGCTCTTTGAGTGGTTCACAACAATTAAACCCATAAAATACAACACAATAAAATACAATATAACATTTTATCAAATAAACAGTATAAAATAAAAATAAAATCCGTAATAAAACCTAGCAGCAGTGCAAAGATTAAAATACAATAATGTATTTACAAACAATAAACCTGAAAGACTAAAATGCCTGAGAAAAGTAGAAGGTCTTATGAGAACGACAGTAACATAGGTGCCAGGCGAGCCTCTCAGAGGAGCTCATTCCACAACTGGGGTGCCACACCAGAAAAGGCTCCCTTCTTAGTAGCCACCCACCTCACTTACTTTGGTGGGGGCTTCCAGGGAGGAACTCTGAAGATGATCTTAGGGTCACATATCATAGAATCATGGAATCGGAATATTAGGGTTGGAAGGGGCCTATAAGACAATCAAGTCCAACCCTCTGCTCAATGTAGGAATCCAAGTCAGAGCATCCCAGACAGATGGCTGTCCAGCTTCATCTTGAATGCCTCCAGTGTGGGAGACCCCATGATCTCCCTAGGTAATTGGTTCCATTGCTGTATTGCTCTAACCGTCAGGATTTTTTTTCCTGATGTTCAGCCAGAATCTGGCTTCCTGTAACTTGAGCCCATTATTCTGTGTCCTGCACTCTGGGATGATCGAGAAGAGATCCTGGCCTTCCTCTCTGTGACAGCCTTTCAAGTACTTGAACAGCGCTATCTTCAAGGACATGACTGTCCTCTGAAAATAATAGGACACATGACCACCCTAGCTTGGCTGGACTTACTTGTGTGCATGTATGTGACTGAAAGACACTCTCCCTGTTAAAAGCAAGTGAATCCAACTGGGGGTGGTCAGACCTTGCTTGCAAATTTTCCATGGATGGCTGACCAGCCAATGTTGGAGGTAAATTGCTGGACTAAAAGGATATTTGCTTTGATCTGGCACTTCTTATTTTCCTACAAAGCAATCCTAAGTGTTGGCATAGAGGAGGGAAGTGGCAGATCTACTGCCTCTTGCTAGTACTGGTGATAAACTGCCAGTGGTGACTTTCCAATGCTGGTAGTTTTCCATGGATGGAACTAGGCCACTGAGGTTGGCAGAGCCCCTCTTGGCTGGCAGGAGGGATCCTCCATTCCATCCTGGCCTCTCCCAAGCTGGTGAATCAGTGTGTGTGTGTGTGTGTGTGTGTGTGTGTGTGAAGGTCCTGTCTGATCCTGGAGAAACCTCTTCGGTGGAAGAGGTTTGGAACTCTATGGAGAATCCCTCTCTATCTGAAGACCAGAACCTGCAGCAGCCCCAAAACAGCCTGAAGAGCCCCATATTTGGGATGTCTTAGTTGTGCCCACCCAATAATTTATCTGACCCCATACTGACTCCTGACTTGATCCCCAATCTTTCTCCTCCGCCCCTGGCCCTCAAGAGGAAACAGTGCAGCAGCAGATGCAGTGAGAAGCCCAGAGTCATTGTAGGAGACGTGTGGTTGGCATAAGGCTGTCATCATAACCTTCCCCAGCCTGGTGCCTTCCAGATGTTTTGGACTATAACTCCCGTCAGTGCCAGCCAGCATGGGCAGTGGTCATGGTTGATATTAGTTGTGTTTCAAAACACCTGGGGAGCAACAGTTTGGGGAAGGCTGCTCTATTGTGAGGAGTCTACTCAGGAGGAGGGAGAAGATCAAACTGAAAGCGATAACCCTGCTGAGGACCAGGAAGAGGAGGGGCTGGCAATGTATATAGAAGGCTGTCTGGATCTTTGCTGGGGAACAGCTCCCTTTGAGCAATTGCCTGTAGCTCGGAAAGGGGGGCTGGATTGCTCCAAGTGTCTTCAAAGCTGTTGGACAAGACTCAAACGCACTGTTAGTCTTTCAAATTCATAACATTTTGTCTACTGGGTCTTTTGTCCTGTTTAATTAGTGTCAGATGCATCGTCCCCTAATTTTCAGGAGATTGCCTGTTTGGCCTTAGGAATCTTTTGAACCGTGCTGGTTTACTTAATCATTCTGTATTGTTTAAACCTTGACTTCCCGCTTTGTTTTTATCTGGGGACACAGAACTTTTGTGATTCAATTATGACATGCTTAGGTAGCCACCATGCTGAGCCAGAGCATCGTTTCGTTTCCTGACTTTTGACTTCTGGTTCCTTTTGACCAGAGCATCTCTGTTTTTAAAAACCTAGTATCCTAAAGTTAGTTTCACACTGCTATAGAGAGCTCATTAAGCTAGCGAGGGCAACTGTCCTTTGGAATTATGCAATAAGCTTGCCCCAGAGATGGAGAGAACATGTGCTTTGTGGGATAAGACTCATTAATTCCTCACCTGACATCTAGTTAAAATAAAAATGGGGTGGGAGAAAGAAAAAGGTATCTTAGCGATTTCCCCTTACAACTCTCCTCTACTTCAAATCACAGCAAGCTGTTTGTCACTGTTTTTAAAAGTCATTTAAAACACATTTAAAACTCGGCAGCTCAAATGCCATATTGCTAAGTGTCTTTTTGTAAAAAAATTATTTAAAAAATGAAAAAAATGATCTACATCTCTGAAGTCGCATGCACATGTGATGTAGCTGTTGCCATAGTAACTATATTCTTTATTGAACTGCAGAGTAAATAGCTGTGCACAATATTTGAAACTTATTAGCTCATAATTTACAGGCGTTGCAGTACCTTGCCTCCCCCCATCTCATCTCCCAGATTTGTTTTTAATTTATAATGTAGACATTTGAGTGATTTGCATGCCACAAAGCCCTACTTAGGGGGAGGGGATTTCGCTATCTCCAGCAGCATTTTTTGAGAAGCCAGAAGGAATGCAAAGGAAAGAGAGAGCTATGCTCAAATACAGGATGTAAAAAATGAAAAGAAAATGATGGTGATAATGATAATGATATAATAATACACAGCTACGACATTGGGTTAATATATAAGCATTCTTCATATAGATACCAGATATGAACTTATACCAGATACAAGCCAATAAGGATGCAATCCTGTGCATGTTTAGACAGAAAACCGTCCTAGAACTCCCAGCACCCTCCAGCAGCTGGTTGGGGAATCCTGGGAGTAATAGGATTTTTTTCTGTCTAAACATGTATAGGATTGTGGCTTAACTAGATTAGCTGTTTTAAAGAGTCCAGTTCCATAATGGCTGATGCCTGCAACTGCTCACAGTTACCAATTTTGCCCCTGCTCAAGATCAGTGATGTATTGTTGTTGTTCAGTCATTCAGTCGTGTCCTACTCTTTGTGACCCCATGGACCATAGCATGCCAGGCCTTCCTGTCCTGCGGTCTCCCGCGGAGTGTGCTCAAGTCCATATTCATTGCATCAGTGATGCTATCTAGCCATCTCATCCTCTGCCATCCCCTTCTCCTTTTGCCTTCAATCTTTCCCAGCATCAGGGTCTTTTCTCTTCGTATTAGGTGGCCAAAATATTTGAGCTTCAGCTTCAGTATCTGTCCTTCCAATGAGCACTCAGGGTTGATTTCCTTTAGGATTGACTGATTTGACCTCCTTGCAGTCCAGGGGACTCATAAGAGTCTTCTCCAGCACCACAGTTCGAAAGCATCAATTCTTCAGCGCTCAGCCTTCCTTATAGTCCAGCTCTCACGGCCATACGTTGCTACTGGGAAAACCATAGCTTTGATTATACGAACCTTTGTCGGCAAGGTGATGTCTCTGCTTCTTACTATGCTGTCTAGGTTTGCCATAGCTTTCCTCCCAAGGAGCATGTGTCTTTTAATTTCATGGCTACAGTCACCATCTGCGGTGATCTTGGAGCCCAAGGAAATAAAAACTGTCATTGCTTCCATTTCTTCCCCTTCTATATGCCAGGAAGTGATGGGGCCAGATGCCATGATTTTATTTTTTTTAATGTTGAGTTTCAAACCAGCTTTTGCACTCTCCACTTTCACCCTCAACAAGAGGCTCTTTAGATCCCCTTCGCTTTCTGCCATTAGGGTGGTATCATCTGCGTACCTGAGGTTGTTGATAATTCTCCCGGCATTCTTAATTCCAACCTGTGATTCATCCAACCCGGCGTTTCTCATGATGTACTCCGCATATAAATTAAATAAATACGTTCCATGGGGTTTTCTTGGCAAGAATACTGGAGTGGGTTGCCATTTCCTTCTCCGGGGGACCACATTTTGTCAGAACTCTCCACCATGACCTGTCCATCTTGGGTGGCCCTGCACGGCATAGCTGATGGCTTCACTGAGTTATGCAAGCCCCTTCGCCACAACAAGGCAGTGATCCATGAAGGGGTCAATGATGTATACCTAGTAAGCAAATGGGTTGCCTAAATTATATGGGGAGCTGATTCCCACAAATGGCTTTCCATAAGGAGCTGCACCCATAACACTGCATTTCAAGGACATATATATTTTGGGATACGGCCTAAGGGTTGAAGTCAAAGGGTCTCTCTTTCACTCTTGAAAATTAGCACTTCCTATATACTAGTGACGGTGTAGGGGAGAAATTCTGAGCATTCTTGATCCTTTGCCATGCTGGCTATGTCTGTTGGAAATTGCAGATTCAAGGTCTGGTTTTAACCTATAAAGCCTTACACAGCTAGGACCACAATATCTGATGGAGCTCCCCTCCCGACATGACCATACTCATACACTGCATTCAGCATCTAAGGCCCTCCTCCAGGTGTCTCCTCTGAGGGAGGCTCAGAAGGCAGCAGCAAGGGAGAGGGCCTTCTTGGTGTTGTCACCTGATAGGGCCTGCCTGATGCCAACATTATTATCTTTTTGGCTTCAGGTCTAAGATCTTTTTCTTCTGTCAGGCATTTGGCAGCATATGATGAGTTTTTAATCAGGTCCTGGATTGGTTTTGTGGTTGATTGTTTAAAATGGTTTTACCTATATTGTCTGTCTGTGTGCTGTTTATATTTTTTATGTAAATGGTTCTACATTTTGTATAATGTATTTTCTAGCGCTGTGCCAAAAATTTCAGTTCTTCCATTTTCAGCTTTTTGGGTGGGGGGATGAAAACTCTGGTAAAAGAGGCTGGAAGAGGTGAGAATTTCAGAGAATTTTCTCCTTGGGGAGGGGGACAGGGTTTCCATATACCTTTTAAAGTGTAGGCAATTCTTGAGGGCACCTCTATTTTTTATTTTTTTAAAAAATACCCCCTGAATCTGCAGGAGCCCATGACTCTTTTCCAGCCCAGCAGTTCTTTCTGAACTCTGAGGAGACCATGTGACTTTGCCCTCTCCAATAGGCATCCAGGAAGAACTCCCAGCTGGAGAAGAGTCCTGGATTCCTGCAATGGCAGGGGGTGTTAAAAGAAATCAAAAATAGAAGGAAGATCCCTCAAGAATCACCTACACTTAAAAAAGGTATGTGGAAACCCTGCCCCCTCCCCAAGGAGAAAATTCTCCAACATTCTCCCCCTCCCTGCGAAAGAGGCAGAAAAAACAATGCCTCTTTCCCAGGGATAGGAAATGTTCCTGAAAATAGAAAGCAGGATTCGGCACAGCACTAGTATTTTCAATGGTTCTGTAAACTGCTCAGATGATGATGATGATGAGCCAACTGGAGGGCCACATGTTCCCCACCTGTGTTATATACAAATGAATCCCAAAGAACAGGACTTTCAGTTTTGCAGCTGCGCTGGCAATATACCTTTGCAGTGCAATCCTATACCTATGTACACACATGAGTTCAATGTGACTTCTTCCCAGATAAGTGGGTATAGGATTGCAGCCTTAAGTCCTAGTTCGGGTTCAAAAAGGCAGTCGCCATGCACAAACAGCCACATTGCTGTGATCTCATGGGAGAAATGTTAGTGTGAACTGGGCACTAAACAGATAGTGCCTGTAGTAGCAGCACTGGGCTCTTATCTATGTACTTCCTGATAATTTTTTTTAAAAAAATTCCCAAAATGTTGTGTGTATTATTAATATTATGCTTATACAAAGTCCTATTCTATTGTTCCAAATACCTAGTAGAAATAATAATAATAATAATAATAATAATAATAATAGTGCTGAACTGAATTGTGAGTCACAATTTTTGCTGTCAAAATGTGCAAGGATATGCTTAATAAAGAAAATGGCCTGTCCCAAGGAGAATCCACTGGTTGGCAACATTATTCTCCTTAAAGGTGTGTGTGGAGGAGGAATGGACAAATGAATGACAGAGGCTGCTCTCATGTGACAAACAATTAAACTGAAGCCACTCTGCATGTCATGTGACAGGGACTAGTGTACAATTCTGTGTCTTGCATCTTGGCTGCATTCCGGACCATACGCTTAAGTACCATTTAAATAAATAGGACTTAAGCTTGTGTAACTGTGGCCTGGATCGCTACCAAAGGCACTGCCAATCCTGCAAAGATTCAAAGAACAGCTACACCTCAACATTCCCACCTTCCACCCCACAGCACTTGTTTTGTGTTATCAGAGCCACGAAGAGCTTCCCCTAATACCAGTCCAGTCCACAAAATAGTTATGCCACAGTCATTCTTTTCCGTTGTTGTTTTTAACTTCTGCTTTTAATTTACATTTGTATACCACTACACATCTAGACAGATTCCAGAGTGGTGAGCAATAAAATACAAAATAGGATAAAAAAACAACATCATGTTACTATCTAAAAAAAGAAAAGAAAAAAAGAACAGAATTCTGGTAAAACCATGGCCAGTCAGTCAAGGAAGGCTTCCTGAAATAAAGACGTTTTCAGGAGGCACCGGAAAGAAGCACCATGTATGTGCCTGCCTGACCTCCAAAGGCAGGGAGTTCCATAGGAAGGAGGCCACCACCCTAAAGGCTATTCTCTGGGTGGACTCCAATCGGGCCATGTGGAACAACCAGGAGCATGACCTCTGATGATGTCAGTGTCCAGGCAGGTTGGTAAGAGATAAGACACTCTCTCAGGTACCCTGGTCCCAAGTTGTGTAGGGCTTTGTACACTAGTACAAAAACTTAAACCTGGCCCGGTAGCAAATAGGCAGCCAGTGCAGTTCCCTCAGCAAAGGAGTTGCATGCTAAAAAGGGGCAGCCCCTGACAACAGCTGAGCTGCTGCATTCTGCACTAGCTCCAGCTTCTGGAGCAGCCTTAAGGGAAGCCCCACACAGAGCACATTGCAGTAATCCAACCTTGAGGTTACTAGTGCCTGTACCACTGTGGCTAAGCTATCTCTGTCCAGGAGATGCCATAGCCGGCAAACCAGCTGAAGCTGGTAAAAGGCACTCTGAGCTGTCATGGCCACTTGGACCTCCAGCAACACTGATGGATCTAGGAGTACCCCCAGCCCACAAACCTGATCTTTCAACGGGAGTGCAACCCCATCCAAAACTAGGGATGTCAGAGAAATCCTCCATGGACTCCAATGAGGCCGGATTCCAAAGAATCCAACCTCCGGGCCCCGCAGCAGAGCAGCTCCACTTACCTCCAGCTCCAGAGGATTTTGCATGGAGTGGCTCCCTGGCTCCCTAGACCAGGCGATACACTAATGGCAGCTGCCATTAGCCTATCGCTGGGAGAAATACAGACGTAAATAGCATTTTATACGCCACTTGTGGCTGTAAAGTACTGATTTTTACCTAAATAGAGCCATGAACAGCTGTAATTTAGGTTAAACTCAGGGCTTTACAGCTGCAAGTCGCATCCAATATGCCATTTGCATCTATGTTTTTCCCTGAGATACACTAGCCTATCGTAGGAAAAAATACAGCTGCAAATGGCGTATTGGATGCCACTTGCAGGTGTAAAGCCCTCAGTTTAACCTAATTGCAGCCGTTTACAGCTCTATTTAGGTAAAAAACAGAGCTTTACAGCCACAAGTGGCATCCAATATGCCATTTGCGGCTGTATTTCTCCCAGCAATACGGTAATGGCAGCTGCCATTACCGTATCACCTGTGCTAAGGAGCCAGAGTGCCACTCTGTGGAATCCTCTGGACGTGGAGCCGCTCCGGAGGATTTCAAGGGGCAGGAGCAGTTAGGGATGTACGAAAGTGACTTACCTTTCATGGATTATGTTGATGGTGGGGGGGAGGCGTTCCGTCCCTCCCCCCGGAATCCTGGCCGGGGGGGAGGTGCTCCGTTCCTCCCCCTGGAATCCTCGAACGGCTGGCTGTGCTCCGCGGCAGCTCCACAGAGCAGCCGGCCAGGCCAGGCCAGAGCCGTCCGCAGCTGGATTTCCGGCCGCGGCGGGCTCTGGGTAAAAAAAAACAAAAACAACCGCATACGCAAATGGCGCCATTTGTGTTCCTTCTTCCTCCAGTTCTCCAGGTACTTCCAGGAGGTTGCCATTTTAAAAATGGCAACTCCCTGCAATAAAACTCAGCGCGCGTCCAGGCCTCAGGAGTTGGTGGAGGCAATGACGGTGGCAGCAGCAAAGGTGGAGAAGGTGGAGGTGAGGAAAAGGTGGCAGCGAAGGTGGCAGTGAAAGTGAAGAAGGCAGAGAAGGAGGCAGTGAAGGCAGCAGCAGAGAAGGCAGCGGTGAGGAGAAGGCAGCAGTGGAGGTGGCAGCAGCCGAGGAGGAGAAGGTGGTGGTGGTGGTGGAGGAGGAGGAGGAGACAGCAGCAAGGTAAGGATCTGGGGGCTTGTGCGGGGGCATCATGGGGGGACCCACTTTGGGGTTGGGTCCAAGTCAGGTTGCCCCCGCCCAAATCAGCCTGAGCTAAATCGGGCCCACCTCCAAAGCCACGAAGAGGCTTCCGAGTCAGATTGTGGGGTCCCTGCACAACCCTATTATTTATAAGAAAATAGGTATACAATGGAACTGCCAGTTTTACCTAAGTCAAGAGGAGCATTCATCAGGATCAGTTTGAACTTAATGTAAGAAAAGTGTCACTGTGGAATGCAACTCATCCAGCAAAGCAAGTATCTCTGCAACAGTGGTCAATTCAGGAGATGATGATGATAGATAGACAGACAGACAGACAGACAGACAGACAGACAGACAGATGATAGATAGATAGATAGATAGATAGATAGATAGATAGATAGATAGATGCCACCTGTAAGGATCCTTTAAGGATGTTGCAGTAGAAAAGTCAATAGAGAAGCATTGGTACTAGGACTGGGTCATCATTGCCGCACTGCCCCCCCATTTTGGAATGTAAAAAATATTATTCTTTTTCTAATATAGTGTCCATAATTGCTTTCTCAAGTGAAAATCACTGAAATTTAGTTTCTCTTATTTTATTGAGTGGAACTCTGAACAGGTATCACATACTGACTTTTCCCCCTTCATTCTGCATATCAGAGTATATATCCAGGTTTCTTGGAAGGGGATAGGTTTTCTGCCCTCCCCAGCAGTCTTGCCAGGTGTAGCCTATTTATTTTGTGGCATAAAATCAATGAGAGCCATTTAGAATCAGACTGACCCTATCTGCATAGCTCTGCATTTACTTGGTTCCATTTCTTGGTACTGCTGCAGTGTAATGGAGCCCAGGAATTGGATTTATATAGACAAATCCATGGAGGAAAAGGTTATCAAGGCTACTACTCATGATGGCTATATATTACCTTCAGTAATGGAGGCAGTATGCCGCTCAATACTAAATGCTGGGGAAATGAGCAGGAGGGTGTTGTTTTACTCTTGTCCTGCTTATGGTTTTCCCATGGCCATCTGCTTGACCTCTGTGGGAGCAGAATGCTGGAATGCCGGCCTTTGGTCAGATCTAGCAGGCGAAGAGGTGATCTTTATTTCATTTTATTTATTATATTTCTATACCGCCCCATAGCTGATGCTCTCTGGGCAGTTCACAAAATTTAAAAACCATTAAAAATATATTATACAAAGTACAAAACCATTTACACAAAACTATATAAATAGATAGCACATACATTGACAACATATTGACAACATATATCTAAAAACAATGTTTAAACAATCAGCCAAAGACAGTCCAAAACCTGATTAAAAACTCATTATAAGTTGCCAAATGCCAGAGAGAGGAGGGCAGTTTTAACCTGGCACCAAAAGGATAACAATGTTGGCACCAGGCGGGCCTCATCAGGTGAATCATTCCATAATTGGGGGCCACTACTGAGAAGGCCTTCCCCATTGTTGCCACCCTCAGAGGAGGCACCTGGAGGAGGGTCTTAGATGCTGAACATAGTGTATGGGTTGGTTCATGCCAGAAGAGGTGCTCCATCATATATTGTGGTCCCGAGCTGTGTTAGGCTTTATAGATCAAAACCAGCACCTTGAATTGGGCTTGGAAACATATAGGCAGCCAGTGCAAGCAGGCCAGAATTGGTGTTATATGTTCAGAGCTTCCTGTCCCTGTTATCAGTTTGGCATTTTGCACAAGCTGCAGCTTTTGAACCATCTTCAAAGGCAGCCCCACATAGAGTGCATTGCAGTAATCTAACTTGGAGGTTACCAGAACATAGACAACTGAAGCCAGATTATCCCTGTCCAGAAAGGGGACATTAACCAAAGTTGGTAAAAGACACTCCCTGCCACTGAGGCCACCTGAGCCTCAAGTGACAAAGAGAGCTCCAGAAGGACCCCCAAGCTATGAACCTGCTCCTTCAGGGGGAGTGCAACCCCATCCAGAACAGGTTGAAGCACCCTCCATCCAGTGAGGAGAACCACCCACTAACAGCACCTCAGCATTGCCTGGATTGAGTTTCAGTTCATTAGCCCTCATCCAGTCCATTTTTGCAGCCAGGCACCAATTTAGCACATCCACAGCCTCACCTGAAGAAGATGAAAAGGAGAACTAGAGCTGTGTGTCATCAGCATGCTGATGACAACACACTCCAAAACTCTGGATGACCACACTCAGTAGTTTCATGTAGATGTTGAATAGCATGGGGGACACAACCAACCCCTGAGGAACCCCATACTGGAGAATCGACAGGGCCATGCAATATTCCCCAAGCACCACCTTCTGGAGCTGACCATCCAAGTAGGAGTGAAACCACCACAGTTCGGTGCCTCCTATTCTCAACTCAGCCAGTTGTCCCAGAAGGATTCCATGGCCGATAGTATCAAAAGCCATTGAGAATCAAGGAGAATCAACAAGGTCACACTCCTCCTGTCTGTCTCCTGAAACAGATCATCATGCATGGAGATTAAGGGTGTTTCCGTGTGAAAAATCATTACACTGCTCCTGTGCCCGCATTGGCCATGTCCCCCCAAGGCAGCATCTGACTGCTTCAGATCACTATTACTCAAAACTTAAAGGATCCTTAAAGGTGGTGAAATTGGTCCCCCCCCCAATGACACACCACAGGGCCTGCAGCCTCTCCCAGCACTGCCACAGTGCTTCCTTTCCCAGCAGGTTCGGGATAGAAGGAGGAGGATTAGGAGCCTCCGCTGCATACAACCACTACTGCTGCCTTCAGGGGTCATTTGGGAGTCCTCCTGGACTGTGAGGTCCTAGACCTGCCCCCCTTGCCTGGCCCTTGCGGTGCCACTGATGGAAGAACCAGGAGTATAATTAAAACTATTTAAATCAGTGTTAAAATTAGCAAAGGACAGAAGTTGTGCCCATCTTTTTCCTCATCAGATTGTCTGGAGGAGATGAAAGTAAGGGCCTGTTCAATTACCTGGGCATGTAGCAGCCATGGAAAAGTTTTAGCTCTTGGTCTGTTGCAGGTTGGTCATGAACATCATTTCTCACACACAGGAGTTGTCTCTGATACCCTTATTTGGTTAACTTTTTCTAGTGTTTGCTGTGCCATCCTGAAAGGTGAATTTTGCACAGGGCAGAAGAGGCACATGATGCCATGGGTTGGGAGCCAACAGGTACAGGCTTCTCCACCCAAGCAATGGGTGAAGAAGCTTGGGTGAAGATGCCATGGGTGAAGATGCCATGACACACCATGAACATTCACACTGCACTTCGCTCTTGTGGAAATTGAGGTACTTTCAGAACTTTGGCCTTCTGTGTGCATTGAACGTGGTTTGAGTAATGATTTTTGTGGCATAATATTTCTCCGTGCATTTTTGGCTTGAAAGATATATTCAACAAAATTGGAAACAGCTGTGCTAGAAAACTACTTTCTCTTCCATTTATAGTTTTCTAGCCCAATATTAACTTCGTCCTTTTAGTATGAAACTACGTTCTTCCTCCTCGCATCCAGATGTT
Source organism: Heloderma suspectum (assembly GCF_057233095.1). Classification (NCBI taxonomy): domain Eukaryota; kingdom Metazoa; phylum Chordata; class Lepidosauria; order Squamata; family Helodermatidae; genus Heloderma; species Heloderma suspectum. The sequence continues at coordinate 58,798,844 of NC_139458.1, forward strand.
TATGGAGTTCTTAAATAATCTTCAGCAAAATTGCCAAAACCAACAAAAAGTCTGAACATGTAAATTCAACATATTGTTTCATACTCATCATGGCCTTTTCTGCATTAATGCCAATCCTCATCAGATTTCAGATGTACTTTGCTCAACACAACTACAAAATAGTACTCTGACTCATAGCTCATTCTGGGCTGGACTCTTTTAAAGTTATTTTTCATCAGATGCTTTCTGGAATTCTAAAAATGTTCATGGATTTCTTTAAAGACTTTACCGCACACTAAAATGGACTGATTACCATGCCACTTTATGTTAATTTGGACAATCTATCAAGGTTCTTTTGCCTTTCTTCAAGGCATCGATTTAAGTACAGCATTATATAAAACAATAATTAACTGCTTAGGGCTGAGCAAATACTTCTTCGCGTAGGCTAACTTGAGCTGGAGTGATCTATAAAACAATGGGGAGCAGGGGCATTGCTGAGCACTTAAATGATTTGGGGGCCAGACCAATAGGACATAAATCTGCATAAAACCTGCATTTGACAGCAAATTAATTTCTCATCCAAATCATCTCCAATTTTTTTTTTACATTTATTTCATCATTCCAAATCAGTGGATTCTCTTCAATTACAGTTGATTTGCAATCTTTCACTATTGAAAGATTTCCCATCCCCACCTCTCTCTCTCTCTCTCTCTCTCTCTCTCTCTTTTTCTCTCCTGTACAAAAATGGCCCCACTCCATGCAATGAAGCTTGAAATAAAAGCTTCCATTGGTACCCCTTGAGGTTTTTTCTTCCCATGCTTAATTGCCATACGGGAGGGAAGATTTGGAGGGTCCACAGCATGCAGGGAGGGAAGAGTTAGCCCTTCTCAACTGGGATCCCCCTAGAAATCCCACCTGCATGCCAATTATGTTCAAGGGAAAAAAATACATTGGTACCAATGAAAGATTTTAAAAATAAGCTTAATTGCCATATGGGGTGTGTGTGGGGTTAGTGGAGGAGGTGATCCAGCATGAGGAAGGGGAGGGTTAACCCTTCCCTCCCCAGCTGCAATCCCCCTTGAAAATTGCTCCCTGGATGGCAGTAGAGGCTGGTGGCTCCGGTTTCGGTGGGGCTGTGAATCCATTCTGGGTTTCGGTCAGAACCATCCAGAACTCTAAAGGGGCTATCCAAAGTGCTGAACCCTATCTTCCAAATAGGTTCAGCACCTTGGATGGTTTCTTTAGAGCTCTGGTTGGTTCTGATTGAAACCTGGGATGGATTTAAAGCCCCACCACAATTGGAGCCACCAGCCTCCACTGCTACATAGCAATTAAGCTAAGAAAATAATGTTTCATTGGTATCAATGGGCACTCAGGGCTTTGGGGAATTGATCTGGGGCAGGGGGAACTAACAAAAACTCTCAGAAAATTCCTTCTGAGCAATTTCAGCTCAGTTTATACTGCATGACACTAGATTGTTAGTTCATACTGATGGATGAAGGAAGCCATAGCTAAGAGAAGAGGGATGAAAGGAGCAAGGGCCAAGACCATTGCTTCCTTCAACCATATTAAATTAATATGAAACAGTTTAAACTGGATCCACAGTTGAAATTCTCTAGCCAATTCATGGGTGGTGAAATTATGAGGAGCCATTTTACCAAATATGATCCAGGGTGGAGGCTGACATTTCCCAACAGAGGGATTCCCAAAAAGGAAATTCTCAGAAAATATTTCAGAAGATTCTTTCTGAGACATTATATCCCAGATGAACTGATAGATAGATAGATAACACAGAGAAATAAGCTGCTTTAAAGGTTATCAAGTTCCATGTTGGTGGTCAATTCTTATGCAACTTCCAAATCCTGAAGCTGCATCTTCAGGCTATCAGGGTATATTTCAGCCAAGTGAAGCACTTTTAGGATGCAATCCTATCCAGCGAGGCAGCCACCTCTGAACTCGGAGGTGACCACATATCCAAAGCAGGGCAGGAAAAGCACAGAAGGGATTGTTCCCTCCGCACTCCTCCTGCCCTGCATCTGCGGCTAGACAGCCAATTGCGGCTGTCTAGCTGCAGGAGGGCTGAGCGGGGGAGGAGGCTGCTGTACGACCCATTGGATGGCATTGGCATTTCCACCCTCCCTGCCCCAGAACCACCCCCCCAGACATGCCCCTTTTGGGCCACTCCACACTCCTCTTGCAAGCGTGGAGGACGGGGCTGTTCCGCGCTGTCTCGGAGGCAGTGAGGAAGTCGGGGGAGTCGGTTCTCCAGGAACCGACCTCGGAGCGCAGGCTCTGAGGTTGGTTCCCAGAAAACAGGATATCCTATGGCCGTCTAGCCGCTCTCTAGCAGCCATAAGATTGCTCCCTTATGGACTTCTAATTTTAATTGGTCTTGGCTTATTTGTGGGCTTCTACTGATGAGCTTTGGAGAGTTGTAGAGATTTTTGTTGTTGTTATTAACAGTTCTAGATTCTTTTCATTTCCGAGTACACCCAGTAATCCTTCCCCACTCCTGCCTCCATTCCTTCCCCTTTAGATCCCCCACCCTTCTTCATATCATCTTGTATTTAAAGAGTAAATGCTTTTTGTCTGTAAGTAAAACCATTAAGCAAAAATTGGATAAATTCATAGTTACATAGAAAAAATAAATGTAAAAAATAATATAAATAAAATAAAATAAAATTGTTGTCCCAAGGCTGGCTTTGCAGTGGGTCATATTACTCTGCATACAATTCAAGAAAACTTTCCCATATTAATTGGAATTTATTGTCTTTTAGTAATTTGATGTAATATATCTCTTCACGAGCTGCTAAGGTCAATAGATCCTGAATCCAACCGTGTTGATTTGGATTTTATTTGCTTTTCAGCAGGGGCGTCATTATGAGGGCTCACCTGGGTACAGGCCCCGGATCTTTTGAGCTGTGTTTCGGATTTTTTGAGCTGTCCGCTACTGACAGTCAGTGTCAACAATAGTGGGCTAGATGGACCCAGGGTCTGACTCAGTGTCAGGAAGCTTCAATAAAAAATAGGAGTTTTTGGTTTGTTTTTTAAGTGGAGGGAAGATAAATATTCCCCTTCATGGATCACTGCCTTGTTGTGGCGAAGGGGCTTGCGTACGTAACGATTTACGGAGCCTATCACAGTTAGATTTTCAAAGTCAATCGTGATAGGCTATGTAAATCGTTACGTAGCCTATCACAGGTGACTTTGGAAAAAAAAAAGCGCGTACGCAAATGGCGGCGCCCATGGGCGCCGCCATTTGCATTCCTTATTTAGGCACAGGTAGTCTACGTAAAGATTTACGTAGACTACAGCGAAAACAAGGGCAACGCAAATAGCGCTGCCCTTATTTTCTCCGTAGTCTATGTAAATCTTTACATAGACTACCCGTGCCCAAATAAGGAACACAAATGGTGGCGCCCATGGGCGCCGCCATTTGCGTACGCGCTTTTTTTTTTTCCAAAGTCACCCGTGATAGGCTACGTGACGATTAACGTAGCCTATCACGGCTGACTTTGCAGGTCTAGCCGTGATAGGCTACGTTAATCGTCACGTAGCCTATTACAGGGGCGTGGTTTTTTTACTTTTATTGGAATGGTGGCGCCTGTCCCTGTCTGCCCCTGTCGAAAACCTGCCGAACCGCTGCCGAGACCCGCTGCCGGGAGGGACATTTGGGAAAGGTAAGTCCCATCCCGGGGGGGGGGGGGGCGGGGGGGGGCAGAGAATTTCTCCCTGAAACTACTTCGGGGGGCCGAATACGTTGGCACTCGGCCCCCCAAAGTTTCGGGGAGAAAATCATGGCTAGATTTGCAAAGTCAGCCGTGATAGGCTACGTAAATCGTCACGTAGCCTATCATGGGTGACTTTGAAAAAAAAAAAAAGCGCGTACGGCTAATGGCGGCCCCCACAGGGAGCCGCCATTCATGTTCCTTATTTGGTCGCTGTAGTCTACGTAAAGATTATGTAGACTACGGCGAAAATAAGGGCAACGCTATTTGCATTGCCCTTATTTTCGCCGTAGTCTACGTAAAGATTTACGTAGACTACAGCGACCAAATAAGGAACGCAAACGGTGGAGGCGGCGGAGGCAGTGGAGGCGGAAGGTGCGGTGGCAGGTGCGGGGGTGGCAGGTGAAGCGGCAGCGGGGATGGTGGCAGGTGCGGCGGTGGGGGCGGTGGGGGCGGCAAGTGCGGCGGTGGCCGGGGCGGCGGCGGAAGGTGCGGTGGCAGGGGTGGCAGTTGCGGGGGCGGTGGGGGCGGCTGGTCTCCTGGCCAGCTGCGGCTGGGCGCAGCATACACAAATGGTGGCTGCTATGGCGGCCGCCATTTGCGTTCGCTATTTTTAGCTATTCTAGCCTACGTAAATATTTGCGTTGGCTAGATCGGCGAAAAATAGCAAACGCAAATGGTGGCCGCTGTAGCCACCGCCATTTGCGTATGCATTTTTTTTTACTTTGCCGAGATAGGCTACATAAATAATGTAGCCTATCACGGTTAAGTACAGGGACGCAAACGACGACGGCTATGGCCGCCGCCATTTGCGTCCCTGCTGCCCAGCGGCTGGATGTCCGGCTACTGGCGGAGCCGGCCAGCGGCTCTGCAGAATCCCCGCAGAGCGGAGCCAGCCGGGCAGGATTCTGGGGGGAGGGACAAAGCACCTCCCCCCCGTCGAGGATTCCGGGGGGAAGGACGGAGCTCCTCCCCCCCCCCACCGCGAAGCAGATCCGCGATAAGGTAAGTTACTTTCGTACATCCCTATTGTCACAGAAAAGAAGACCAGGATCTCTTCTCAATCATCTCAGAGTGCAGGGCACAGAATAATGGGCTCAAGTTACAGGAAGCCAGATTCTGGCTGAAAATTAGGGGGGGAAATCCTGACTGTTAGAGCAATACAACAATGGAACCAATTACCTAGAGAGCTGGTGAGCTCTCCCACACTGGAGGCATTCCAGATGAAACTGGACAGTCATTTGTCAGGGATGCTTTGGTTTAGATTCCTGCACTGAGCAGGGGGTTGGACTCGATGGTCTTATAGGCTCCTTCCAACCCTATTATTCTAAGGTTCTGTGATTCTAGGAGGATGATTATGTGCACCACCTTGGATTGCTTAAGGAGGAAAAATGGCAGGATATAAATGTAATCAATCAATCCTATGCATGTTTAGAAGAAAGAAGTCCTGCAACTCCCAGCATTCCCCAACCATGGCTAGGGAATGCTGAGACTAGCAGGACTTTTTTTCTGTCAAAACTTGTATAGCATTGCACCCTGACTCTGCATTCCATTTAATTCTCAGGGGTCTAAACCTGGAGCAAGGGTATTTCAAACCAAGCCATACAGGAATTAGTTGGCCTGTAACAATTTAAATTTAACTATGTTTTCCACTCATATCTATTAACAAGATGCCTTTGTGATACAGTAGAATCCCGTGTCTTCTACGCAGCAGTTAGATTGGAAACACTGTTTCCTTCCATACTAATAGAAATATGCACTTGGATGTTCTCTCTGATTTTAAATAATTTTCCCCCATGGAAACAAAACTAAGCACAGTGTTATTCCAAGAGCTTTCATGGTTATAAATAAAGCTCTTACCTGATATATGATAGCTGCCTAAAATCATTTAATCAGGGCTTTCATTTTACTTTTTTTTAATAAATACGATGTGGTATGTAAAATCTCAGTTCTCTTAGTAATAAAAACAAGAACAAAGTAGATAAACAATGAAACTGAGAAGCCTGGTATAAAGTAGGACCACAAGGAACACAATGAAGTATTTTGAATCGGACTGACAGCAATGTTTGAGAAATAACATAGAAGAAACATTATCCAAGCGCAGGAGACTCTGAGAACTCAGAGGCACTTCTGTGCCTAATACTACTGAAATATTATTCCAAGAGTGACTTCACATAACATTTTATCCCCTATCAGGACATGACTTTTGCTGTGTTTTGCAATTCCCCTGCAATGGAGCTCCACATATGGTTTTCTGAAGGGTTCAATATGGGAAAAGACTACTCTGACAAGTTAAATGCCACTCAGTTTCTCATTTTTTGCAACATTAAGTTCATTCCATCCCATTTCTACATCAGGTTGCGATTTTTCCCTTAAATGTCTGCACAAAAAATTGTGTGTATATATGCGTGCATTTTTGTATGCACTTTTCCGAATATATACATTTTTCCCAAAGCAATTTTCCCTAATACAGGGTGTTTCAAAAAGATGGACCCGATTTGAAATCGCTATATCTCTGCAACCATGAACCACCCATGAATGAATCTCTTACCACTTGAAAGGGTGGGGCATAGAGTTTCAAATGATTATCGCTAGATGCCTCTCTCAGCGCACAAACAGCCCCTAGCCTCAGTCATTCGCAAGATGGCAACCCCGCAACACAAGGCGTTTTGCGTTCTGCAGTTCAGCAAGACTGAATCTGCAATTGCAGTGCAGCGTGCATTTCAATGGCATTTTGGCATTGATCCGCCAATGCCAAAGAGCATTCATCATTGGTACCAACAATTTGAGGAAACAGGCTGCTTATGTAAGGGGAAGAGCACAGGGCAACCACGCACTTCAGAGGAAAACGTGAGAAGAATTCAAGAGAATTTTCAGCATAGCCCGTGCAAGCCCACTTGTCGTGCCAGCTGAGAACTTTCAACCAGTATGGCCTCATCATTAAAAGTCAGCTTAACACATGCCAGACAGCCATATGAGAGATTGCAAGTTCTCAAGATAGCGATTTCAAATTGGGTCCATCTTTTTGAAACACTCTGTAGAATGCATTTTGTGCCCAGTTTCCCTTAAAATATGCATTTTGTGCGCACTTTTTCCTATTATATGCATTTTTATATGTCTGTTTGTGCACGTTTTGATTTGTGAACTATGCTGCAAAATTCTGAAAAGAGTTACTATCACCATATAACTGCATTCCAAGTTCATGCGCAGGTTTGGGAAGTGTGAATTTGGTACGTTCGTATATTAAAATACAAACCCAGTGAACTTCTCATCCATCCCCAATTCAGATAACTGGAAACACAAATTCAGAATATGGAATTATGCAGAACTCATGTTGATTGTTTAATGAAACATTCACAAGACCAGGATCCACAAGGATCTCACCCAAGAGATGATTGCAGAAAGCCACTTTATGGCAAGTAAAATGGTTGTGTGTGAACTCACCTTAATGCTGCACCACAACATACTTCCATAAAAACAAACAAACAATTTTTGCCACTCTAATGGTCGAACTAGACATGAGAGCCTCATCACTCTTAAACCACAGGTCACAGTCCAGCAGTTCTAAAGTAGTGGCAGGGGGTATTTCAAGCAGCAGGTGGGAGAGGAATTAAAATTCCTTCCCCTTCTCATCACTTTCCCCCTTGCAACCCATTCACCCAGGCACCTTTCTCTTTGCCAAGTGATGTGACTAGAAATTTGGCTGGCTCGGAGGTAAATGGTCTTGTGGAAATATCAGCGGTAGTGGAAGGATTTGACACCTCTTCTTGCCTGTCATTTCTCTGCTTGATATTGCCCACCCACACTTGGCAATGGATGGACTCGTTTGTGCCCACCAAGCATGGGTGCTCGCCAAGTCACCATTGCCGCCCACCCCCATGAGCCAGGCTGCACGAGCTCCAGAGGGCTCGGTGAGCAGTCTGGGAGCGCCCTGCAGCCCCCACTCCTTGATGTGAGCCACCATTTTTATGCAAGTTGGCAGCTTGCATCGAGGAACAGGCAGCTGTGGGGGTGTCCCCACCACTGCCGCTGCTGTAGAGGGGGGGAGGAGAGGTGCTCCCTTCTTCCCCTCTCACCTTTGCTACTGTGGTGGCTGCAGCAGCAGCAATGGAGACAGGCTGGTCATTTTATGTAAGTCTCTTACACTTATGTAAAACAACCGGCCTATCCCCACTGCTGCTGCCACTGTAGCTGTAGTGGGGGTGGGAGGAGGAGAGACAAGGAGCTCCATTCTCCCCTTCTCTTCCATGACTCAGCACATGCTGAGTTGGGGAAGTGCTGGGGTCCACGGACAGGTGTCCAGGGGACCGAGCCCAGGCTTGGAGCCCCAACCAGACACCTGCAGCATCCCTGCCCACACTGCTTTCTATCTTTTGGGTGGCAACCTAACTCCTAAAACAAAGATCTGCAGCTGTGGCATCTAGACCCAGATTACACATTTCCTGGAGCACTGTGGTTGCTGATGCTGCCTTGATTACATCACTAAATGTCATTAGAATGGACTGTGTGGTTAGGTATAATGCATGACCATGCAGTCAGCTCTAATAATGTGTGCAGTAGAGTTGGATATTACCCATAGTGGCATGGAACAGCCTTAGAGGCAGCAATAACTGGATGAATCTGTCCATTTTGATTTCTTATTTTTCCACTCTTACATTCAGTTTGTCTTGAACTTTGAGATTTTTTGAAATTTGCATGAAAATTCATGAGCATGTTGTGCACATTTCTCCTCAAAGTGCACTTCTGTATGCATTTTTACCTAATATACACCTTTTTGGGAAGCAATTTCCCTAATATAACAAATCTCTGAACATTATTTCCCCTAATATACACCTTTTTGTAAGCATTGTTTAGCTGGAGAACTCCACGGCAAATTTTGGAGAAATGTGAATTTTGAAGGGTCACTGAGTTTTGGTTCTACTTCATTGGATCTACTTCAGAATTATGTCAGGATTGGACTTGACTCAGAGTCCAATCTGGTGGCTTACAAATACACCATATATTAAGAATAACAGATGCTGGCCTTCAAGTCCATCAGGGGAATGAGGGCATCATCTCCTAGGGACATCCTTGGTGAATTTTATTCACTATGATGATCAGAAATTTTGCCCAAGCTCCACAAGAAATGAGAGGCCATTGAGGGCTCTCCTGCTATGCCCTAAGGCAGAGGTGCTGAACCTCACATCTGGGGGCCAAATCCAGCCTGCCTGGGGTCCCAATCTGGCCTTCTGGGATTCCCCAGAGGGCCACATTCCCTCACCCTGTCCCCACCCCTTTCCCTTGATCAGTGGTTATTTGGAGGTGTCTCAGCTTTTGTGTAGTTCCCCCCGCCCATCCTATATGGCTGAAATGCCTCTTCTAAGGCTAAGAGCTTTAAGCTAAAATATGCTGGTATTTTTCTTATTTGGGAACCCACTCCTTTTGCCTTTGGTCGCACCCACCACTGAAATGCAACGTCTCAAAGCGTCAGCCTAGGGACGCTGGAGAAATTTGAGATGGACTGAAATGAGCTTGGATTTCTAAGAATCCAACCTGCAAAATCCTCTGCAGAGTGATCCTCCCGGGTCACATGGAGTCCGTGGACTTTTGGATGTTTTTTTTTAAAAAAACTTTCCCGAAATTTACGCATATTTATTTGTAGAAAAATACACAAGTTGCTGCTGAAGAACAGGTGAATGGAATGAGGGACAATATGCTAAATGATACGTACTAAGGTAAACTATGTAAATTGTTATGAAACCTCTTACATAATTATTTGGATATTTTTCTGCACAATGGAAAAATAATTTGCATCCATCTGTGAGCAGATGACGGAACAAAAGGTGCCTGACAATCCACAAATCACAGACGGAGCAGATTTTATGCAGTCCATACATCCCTGCTTCAGCCCTCGGGATGAAAGAGGTTCGACATTTCCATCCTACAGGCTCCCCAGAATATCACTGCCAATGAGCCACAAGTGGCTCAGAGGTGGTGCCTATTTAGTGTCTTGGGAACTGGCCCTGTAGGAAAATGGACATATCCCTAGGGATGTCAGAGAATTCCGCGACAGATCTTGGTGTCAGGGTGGACACTGAGCCCATGGAGTCCCAGAGTAGTTCTGATTCTGAGGAAGAGCAGTCGCTCCTGGGAGAGGAGCACGCTCCTCTTTCCCAGGGCCAACAGCTGACGGAGATTCCTCCCACCAGCATTCCTAGCTTAGAAAGCAGTCCAGGGAGTGACCGAGCGCAGATAGCAGACTTGGTGGATGCGCAACGCCGACGCAGAGAGCGGCGCCAGATGGAGGGCACGGAAAGGAGGCGTAGTGCCCGGTTGGCGCGCAAACAACGGCTGCGCCCAGAGGATCCAAGGGAAAAGGGGAGGGACTCTCCCTAGTCCTTAAGTTCAGGGGTCTGCCAGTAATTCCCTTTCAAACGGGGACCAACTGTTCCAACTTAGGGCATAGGTACTGTGCTGCTCAGATCTAGTTGCAAACAGTATAGTTGTTAAGTTGTAAAAGAAGAATAAAGCTTTGAAAGGAATTCCTTTGTCTGTGTCTGGACTTGGCTACTGGATTAGACTGAGAGAGGCCTCCAAGGAGCCCTTGACACTTGGTGAGGCCGAATGCCAGTGCATTCGGCCCCCCAAAATCTGTCGCAGAATGAAGCCCCCGCCCCCCAACCCACGAAAGGCACGCGGGATGAAGTCCCTGCCACCCCCAACCCACAAAAGGCACGTGAAATGGAGCACTTACCTGCTCCCATCTGCACTGTTCTGCGAATGGCGGCCATCCTGCAGCCACCATTCGCTTCCTCCTCTTCATAGCCGTGATAGGCTATGTAAATACTTTTGTACTACGTAAATACTTACATACTTTTGGCTAACGCAGGGACGCTATTTGCGTATATTTACGTAGCCTATCACGGCAGGGGCAAAAAAAACCCAGCGTACGCAAATGGCAGCGGCTACCACCATTTGCGTATGCTGGGGTTTTTCTACAAATGGCAGCGGCTACCACCATTTGCATCCCTGCAGGGCTCTCCAGCGGTTGGATGTCTGGCTGCAGGCGGCCGGAGCTGGCCGGCGGCTCCGCAGCTTGGCTGCGGAGCGGAGCCAGCCAGGCAGGATTCCAAGGGGGAGGACCGGATCGCCTCCCCCCCCTGTCGAGGATTCCGGGGGGAGGGATGGAGCGCCTCCCCACCACCGTGGATTGCCCGGCACGGAGCCAGGTAGGTGTTTCGTACATCCCTACTTATCCCACAAGCTGAAAAGTTGGAATTTTGCCAGAATGAAGGGCCATTTTCAGGCAGAGTCAGGTTAGGTTGTGAAAGTGTGGACCTGGATGACATCTGAACCCGTAATTAGAAACTAGCAGTTGCTGGTACATCAGGACTCTCCAGACCAGCTCCTACATTTTCTGCATGGTTCCAGCTCTTGTTTCCCAAAGGTTCTTGCCTCAGGACAATCTGCAGTTCTGCTCCAGACTTCAGTACTTCAGCCCATTGCTCTTGGGCCATGATAAATAAAGCCTTTTCCTAAACATCTCTGGAGTGATAGTCCTTGAACTTTGACTCCAGTGCACATTAATTGAAGACAGATAATGAACAGACTGAGGACTAGGCGGGAGATGACAAAGGCGGGAGATGATGAGTTCAGTGACATGCCCTAAACAAGGCAACATTTCATTATTATTCTTATTCTAAACAACAGATTGGTTCTTGGCAAGAGGAAATCCAAGGTACACACACAAAAGGAGTCCTGTCTTCTTTTTATATTCTTTTGAGTGGGGATATAAATAATGTTAAAGTGAACAGATTCCTACTGACTTCACCAGGATTTCACAATAAATAACTTTGAATGAGGTGACAATTTTCCTATCATTTGCAATTGTAGTAAAATTACAGTAACAAAGTCAACCTGGCAGAATTGTGCAAAAATATCTATAATGTATTACAAAATATAACCCTTCTTTGGCACAGAGTTTATGTGCTTAGCATAATACATACACAAGTCCTTCCCCAAACCCGCTTCCAGTGAAAATGAAAGAGATTAAGGATGCCCGTGTTAACTTTAAAAGAGCAAAGAAAGTATGTGGAGAAATTCTTATATACAGTCTGTGAATAGGTTATATAGAACCCTGTCAAAATGCTGCACTTTTCAGTTCTATTGTTGAGGTTTAAGCAGGTACATAACTCAGGGATGGGGCAGATGTGGCCCTCCAGAATTTGATGGACTGCAACTCCCATCAACCCAAGCCTGATGGGTCCAAGCAAATGGTAAGTGATCTTCATCCCTAGCATAACTTACAAATGGTTTACTACAACTGCAACTGGATATGAAAATGTGCCACAATGAATGTTAGGGTTTATGAACTTAAACATGGATTTCATTTGTTGTCATCCAGGCCAATTAAATCTATGTTAAAAACCATAAGCCGAAGTCGACCTAATGGTTGGGTACATGAAAGCCTGTATTGTTCTTAGGGATGTACGAATCCCTTACCTGCCAGTCTGGGGGAGGGGGTCCACAGGGGGGTGGAGGCAATCTATTCCTCCCCCTGGAATCCTCACCAGCTGGTTCCGCTCTATGGCAATTCCGCAGAGCTGCCGGCCAGCTCCGGATTGCCAGTGATACGGCTGCCATGTCATATTGCTGGCTGAAGGGGACTACTGACTGCAGACGCAAATGGCATCTGGGATGCCATTTGTGGCCATAAAGGCCTTAGCTTAAGGCAAATGCAGACATAAATGGCTGCATTTACCTTAAACTAAGGCCTTTACGGCAGCAAATGGCATCCTGGACACCATTTGCGTCCGTGCTTTTCATTAATGCGATAGGCTATGCAAATATTTGCATAGCCTATCATGTAAAAGCAGGGACGCAGGAACGCAGGGACCATTTACGGCTGCATTTACCTTAAACTAAGGCCTTTATGGCCGCAAATGGCATCCGAGACACCATTTGCATCCACAGTCAGTAGTCCCCTTCAGCCAGTGATACGGCATGGCAGCCATATCGCTGGCAATCTGGAGCCAGAGGATCCAGCCGAAGAGGATTCCGCGCAGAGGCGGGGGTAAGTCTTCCGTTCTGCGATGGACTCTGGGGGGCCGGATTGGAGTCCGTGGAAGAATTCTCCGCCGTCCCTAATTGTTCTGAAGCTGTATTTTCAGTTCTATACAGAAATATTTATTTAATGAATTGAATTAATTTCTACCCCAGCTTTCTACCCTGCACATTGCATTCAAGGCAGGTAACAACAATAAAAGACAACATTTAAAATAAAAATATAATTAAAACAATCACAGAATAAACATATAAAAATAACACAACAATAAAAAAAATAAAAACTAGGGCTGTGCACTGTGTTGGTCCAAAGCCCAAATAACAAGTTGAAGTGGGCTGCTTTGGTGGTGCCTCCATGTAAAATGATGTGGAGCAGAATAGCAACATGATGACCCAAGGTGAAGCAGCTTGTATACAAAGCACTTCATCTGACTCAGTGCTTCATTCTGAGCAGCCCAGACAGCCTGGAGCCAAAAGTATCAACTTGAGAAAGTTCAGCAAGAGGTTGAGGAGAAGGGAGGGGGGAAGGGAGGGGGAGGGAGAGAGCTTTGGCGAATGGAACCTCTAGTTGCCAAATCAGGGCTGGATGTAACCCAGCGATCTCCAATCAGTGACAGTGGTGGAGGAGTGGGGAGACTGAATAACTGGAGAAAAACGGCTGTGTTTCAGAGACAGAGATCATTCTGGGGGTGTTATTTAGGTATGTGAGAACCCACCCCCATCCAGGTTCTCTGGACATCCCCCCCCCAGCCCCTGCTCCACTTGTTGGTCCCTCCACCTCCACTGTGATCACCATGTTTTTAAAAAACATGATGATTGAAAGTCTACGTGCACATAGACTTACATGCAGAAAGTGCTGTAAATCTTGAGTATATGGGTGATTCACAGCACTATTTGCGTATAAGTCTATGTGTGCACATAGGAAAAAGTGCTGTCAATCTCCCAGGCAGGAGGAGGAGAAGGCATGGCACACACACCCACTGCTTACTAGCTGTCTCCTCCTTGTGAGCAGGAGATGGCTAGCAGTCCATGATAGTGGAGCAGGCAGCAGAAGGAGTGGGGCTGAGTGGTATATAGGGATGTACGACTCACTTACCTGCAATTCTGAGGGGGGTTCTGCAGGGGGGGAGGTGATCCATCCCTCCCCCTGGAGTCCTAGCTGGCCGGCTCCGCTCCACAGCAATTGCGCGGAGCCGCCAGCCATCTCCGAAGCATCAGTGATATGACTGCCATTGCCTTATCACTGGCTGGGCTGACCGTCTCAAGACGCAAATGGCATCTAGTATGCCATTTGTGGCTGGAAAACTGTTAGATTAAGCTAAATGCAGCTGTAAATGGCTGCATTTAGCTTAAACTAAGGGCTTTACGGCCGCAAATGCTATGCCATTTGCATCTGTGGGTTTTCACTTGATAGGCTAGCCTATCAGATGCAAATGGCATAGCAGATGGCCAGGGATGGCCAGGGAGGATTCCTTGTGGAGGCAGAGGTAATAGATCCGTTCCTCCACAGACTATGGAGGCTGGATTCTTTTGAATCCAGCCTCACTGGGGTCCATGAAGGATTTCTCCACCATCCCTAGTGGTATAGCCCTTTGCTTTGAGAGTTTTTGTGGGAAAAAAATCAAATTTCAGCTGCACCTAGCACAAAAAGTACTGGGACAAACTGTCTGAAATTTGGCAGGCAGGATTCCCCTCCATGTCACCAGAGAGGACCCCAAGTTTCATCTATTTATCATGAAAACTGAAAAAGTTATAGCCAATTGTGTTTTCCCATGCAAGTCAATGGGGAAATGCTGAAACCGAGTGATCTGGATATCCAAATCTCACTTTGGATCTGTAACCAAGTTGAAGTGGAGGGGGTCTGAATTGGTCCAAGTCGAAGCAAGACTGATTCTGAGGGTCCAAAGTGGCATCTGAAGCAAACTGGGGGGTCCGTTCACAGCCCTAATAAAAACAGCACTGAACCCCACAGACCAGCGCCAAGGACCTGCTTGAATAAAACCATCTTTGCCTGCTGTCGGAAGGACAGCAAAGATGAAGCTAATCTAGCCTCCTTCAGCACTTCCAGAGACTGGGAGTAGCCACTCAGAAGGCCCTCTCCCATGCAGTGGCACTGAGAGAAGAGCCTCCCCCGATGATCCTAAAACCCAGGCAGACTCGTATGGGAGAAGGTGGTCTTTCAGGTAGCCTGGTCCCAAAACGTATAGGTCAAAGAGGTCATAACCAGCTTTTTTTCCACCTAATATGAAACCAGATTTTTAAATGGGCAGGCAAATTTAATCTCCCAGAAATTCAATGTTTTCAGTAAATATTGTGCTGCACAATCCAATGCATGTTTACTTGGAAATAAATTCTGCTATATATTCAGTGGGGCTTACTGACAGATAAGCATGTGTAGGATTGTAACCTTAGCCAATATTTATGCTTTGGTTTTCCATCAGCCATAAGAAATATGGCAAGGCAGGGAGAGATGTTCACCTTTTTTTGCAGAGTCAGCAAGCAAAGCACCAGTTTTACGGTTCACTATTACATGGTAAAGTAGAATATTCTCATAGAGTCAAGAATAAACATCAATGCTGTATGATGGAATAGTTAGACTGACTTCGTACATTAATGTCTGGGCTATTTATCCTACTACTAATAGCAAATGGTGGAGTAGGTGAAATAATATCATACACTGAATTCCTGGACTGAATGATGCCAGAAGGGCCATGAGTCTTGAGTGTTCACAAAGGCATTAGAAGCTATATACTGCAATTATTGATTTAGTCTTCTTGACATTTTCAGTCCTAAAAGAAGGCAACCATAACATCAGCCACATAAGGGTTGTGAGCCATTTTTATAAGACTACTTGGCTCATCACAGTTGAGTTGGTTCATCATGACAATATGTCTGTTTCAATTCAGCTGTAAAATGTAATCAAAAGTTCTTTGAGTAGCATGGTGAAAATTTTGGACCAGCATTAAGGGCCTCTCCCCTGTCAGCTGAAAAGACTTTGAGATGCTCATTAAATGCAATGCACTCCACCCACATTATATCACCACTCTAGGCAGACAAGAAAAGGTGTTAACAAGGGTAATTAGAGTGGGACTGATGGAGTTAGAAGCTAAGGTATAGTAAGTAGTCTTCTCGTATAGTTAGTGATTGAGGAGCCAGCCTTATAATGAACCTGAGTGTAGGTCTGATCTTTTTTTAGAAGTGTGAAAATTGAAGATGCTTTTTTGCAATAGCTTAAGTGCCAAAGTGAGCATTGTTAGAATTAGACCACAACTAAATCATTTTCATTCTGCCACATATAGTTACACCAAATTACCCAAACTTACAAAAATAAAATCTAGAGGAAAGAATTTCCCTTGTACTCCGACCCTGACCAGATTATAGGCAACAGTAATTTTGTGACTTAGAATGCACAGCGTTGTAAATCATCAAAGTCTGAGAAAATCTGCTGTTTCTTAACATTTATTTAATGCCCCCAGTGGATGCAACAAAAATGTGGCACAGAGCTTGCTCAGAGGCAGTCTAAGCCTGCCTTCCCCCAACTTGGTGCCCTCCAGATGTTTTTGGATACAACTCTCATCAGCCTCAGCCAGCATGGCCAATGATCAGGAATGGTGGGAGTTGTAATCCAAAACTTCTGAAGGGCACCAGGTTGGGAAAGGTTAGTCCAAGCTACGTCTGATGGGCAAGTTGGATAATGGGGAAACATTGAAAGCTGCCTAATGCCACATCCAGCTGATTGCCCGTCTAGCCTAATATTGTCGACCCTGACTGGCAATGGATCTCCACTGTCTGAGGCCAAAGTCTTTCACTCTCCCTGCTACCTGATTAGGGATGTGTGGATTTGGTTAAACCTGTTCTGTATGTTTTTCACAGATTGGCAGGCATCTTTCATTCCATCGTCCACTCATTGACAGAATCAATTTTTTTTAGGGATGTACAAGAATTCCATTCTGCTTGTGCTAATGTGCATTAGCAAGAATGGTCACTAGTGGTAATGACACAAGTGTGGATTTGTGCAAATCACCCCCCAAAGTAAAAAAAAAAAACAAAACTGGTCTGCAAGTCCATGCAATTCACACAACTTGGAGAAAGCTGGTCCACTGCAGAATCATCAGGTCGGATGCATAGAAACCCAAATTTGAATTCCTTATGGATTTCTCCGACATCCCTATACTTGATTCTTTTAACTGGAGATATGAGGGATTGAAACTTAGTTCTGCGTACAGAACAGGTTCTCTTACACTGAGAGATATGGGAGATCGTATATGGGAGAACCAGTAATTTAGAGTAAGTAACTAAGGGTTTGGAAAGGATAATCATGGAGAAGCAGATAAACAAAGGAATTCTAATCAGTATAAAATAAGGGATGCTGTATAGATACAGAATATTCCAAGATATACGAAAGTAAACATAGAGACGCTAAGCACACCTATATTTATTTATTTATTTATTTATTTATTTATTAAATTTATTAATCGCCCATCTGACTGGTCACCCAGCCACTCTGGGCGATGTACAACCCACCATAAACAATTTAAAACAATAAAATTTTACCATAAATTTTTTTTTTAAAAAAATACCCTAACCCACCCCAAATGCCTGCCTGAACAACCACGTTTTTAATGCACGACGGAAGCTCATTAAAGAGGGGGCATGACGGAGTTCCCTAGGGAGGGAGTTCCACAGAGTGGGGGCCACCACAGAGAAGGCCCTCTCCCTCGTCCCCACCAGTCTAGCTGTCCTGGCTGATGGGACAGAGAGAAGGCCATCCGAGGCTGATCTTGTTAAGCGGCCTGTCTGGTGTTGCTGGAGGCGCTCCTTAAGATAGGCTGGGCCGGAACCATATAGGGTTTTAAAGGTCAAAACCAACACCTTGAATTTGGCCCGGAAAACAACTGGTAACCAGTGCAACTCCTTCAGCACTGGAGTGATGTGATCTCGCCGGCGGCTGCCTTTAATCAGGCGAGCCGCTGCGTTCTGTACCAGCTGCAGTTTCCAAACCGTCTTCAAGGGTAACCCCACGTAGAGCGCATTACAGTAGTCTAAACGAGAGGAGACCAGGGCATGTACTACCGATGGGAGCAGATGGTCGGGAAGGTAGGGGCGCAGCCGCCGTATCAGATGGAGTTGATACAGCGCTGTCCGGCTCACAGCTGACACCTGAGCCTCCATGGACAGCTGGGAGTCCAAAATGACCCCCAGGCTGCGGACCTGGTCTTTCAAGGGTAGCTATACCCCATTCAACACCAGGTCAACATCCCCCAGCTTCCTCTTGTCTCCCACCAAAAGTACCTCGGTCTTGTCAGGGTTGAGCTTCAGCTTATTCCTCCCCATCCAGCCACTCACCGTCTCCAGACATTTGGACAGGGATTCTACGGCCAACCTTGGTGAAGATTTGAATGAGAGGTAGAGCTGAGTGTCATCCGCATATTGATGACACTGCACCCCAAACCTCCTGATGATAGCCCCCAGTGGCTTCACATAGATGTTAAATAGCATCGGGGAGAGGATGGAACCCTGTGGCACCCCACAAGTAAGTGGCCATGGGTCCGAAACCTCCTCTCCCAGTGCTACCCTCTGGTACCTGCCAGAGAGGAAGGACTGGAACCACCGCAATACAGTGTTTCCAATGCCCAACCCCTCCAGGCGGTCCAGGAGGATACCGTGGTCAACGGTATCAAAAGCCGCTGAGAGGTCGAGGAGAACAAGGAAGGAGCATTCACCCCTATCCAGAGCCCTCCTCATATCATCCACCAAGGCGACCAAGGCCGTTTCTGTCCCATGCCCAGGCCTGAAGCCCGACTGAAATGGGTCTAGATAATCAGTTTCTTCCAAGTGTGCCTTCAACTGCACCGCCACCACCCGCTCAATCACCTTGCCCAAAAATGGCAGATTTGAGACTGGGCGAAAGTTGTTCAGAACTTGAGGATCCAAGGAGGGCTTCTTTGAGAGCGGTCTTATCACTGCCTCCTTGAGGGCTGATGGCATCACTCCCTCCTCAAGGGAGGCATTCACCACCGCCTTGATCCCCTCACCCAGTCTCTCTCTGCAGCTCATAATGAGCCAAGATGGGCAAGGATCAAGTAAGCAGGTGGTTGGCCTTACAGATGAAAGCACCTTGTCCACTTCATCAGGAGGAAGAAGCTGGAACCGATCCCACAAAACCGGTTTGCCACAGGCCGCCTCTTGCTCACTAACTGTATCCACAGTGTGCAGAGTAACACACCTAATCTGATCAATTTTATCTGCAAAGTGCCTTGCCAAAGCCTCACAAGAGGCCTTAGAATGCTCCAGTGGTTCCGGAGCCACAGGACCGACCAGGCTCCGGACCACTTGGAACAGCCTCCTGGGGCAGCACTCTGCAGACGCGATGGAGGCAGCATAATATTCCTTTTTTGCTGCCTTCACCGCCACGTGATGGGCTGAAGATATAGCTCTAGCCCGTGTCTGATCGTCTTTGGAGCGAGACTTCCGCCACCGGCGCTCTAGCCGTCTCACCTCCTGTTTCAGAGCTCGTAACCGCGGATTGAACCATGGTGCAGTCCGAGCCCTGTTCAGGGGGAGAGGGCGTTTCGGAGCCACCTGATCTAATGCCCCAGTGATTGCGGCATTCCAGCCACCCACCAGGGTCTCGACCGAGTGGCCGTTGGCGTGCCCCAGAGAATCCCCAAGCGCGTTCAGGAATCCATTTGGATCCATAAGACGCCTGGGGCGGACCATTTTAATGGGTCCTCCACCCCTGCGGAGGGGTTGTGGAACCGAGAAGTCCAACATCACCAGATAGTGATCTGACCATGACAAGGGGGTGGTGGATATACCCCTGACTTCCAGATCACTCCCCGCTTCTTCAGAAACAAACACAAGGTCTAGTGCATGACCGGCTACATGGGTGGGCCCAGTTAGAATATGGTGCAGCTCCCAGGAGGCCATGGTCTCCATGAAGTCCCGAGGTGCTCCTGTGAGGATGGCCTCCGAATGTACGTTGAAGTCCCCCAACACCAGTAAGTTAGGGGACTGTACACGCACATCAGAGACCACCTCAAGCACCTCAGCCAGGGAGTCAGTCGTGCAGCGGGGTGGACGGTACATGAGCAGAATCCCCAGACTGCCCTTCGGGCCCAACCTCCAGTACATGCACTCAACAACCTTGGTCTCCCGGAGAGGGGGTCTGGTGAAGACCAAGGACTCTCGGTAGATAACAGCCACTCCCCCTCCCCGATCCCCAGCCCTCGGCTGCTGTGCATACGAAAATCCAGCTGGACACATGGCTGCAAGGGTTGGAGCAGCAGCCTCGGCCAGCCAGGTCTCCGTAATACATGCCAGGTCTGCACCCTCATCCAGGATCATGTCATGGATGAGGGAGGTTTTCTGGGTAACAGACCTGGCATTGCAGAGCAGCAAACGAAGGCCAGAAGATGGGGTCACGCCTCCCCCAGCCATCCTTTGGCTCTGGACAGGCCCGGAGCAGGGGACAGATACTACACATCTCTCCCTCGTTCCCCTTAGCTGGCATGGCCTGCCCCTAGCGCTCCGCCAGCGCCTGCCGCCCAGCCTCGGTATGTTCTGGCCCCCAACACTCCCCCCACTGCCTCCATCAGGTGGACACATGCCCCCTCGCTCCCGCCTATCAGGCAGGCTACCCACCCCTAAAAACACAACAAAATCCCCCCCAACAAAATAAAACAAACAAAACAATTAAAATCCCCTTAAAAATGCCAGGCAGGAGTCCACAGGGAAGGCCTGGTGGCGGTGGTGGCGGCGACGGCGGCAGCAGGCCCAGCGGCTGCAAGCACGCCTCTTCCCCGGTGGTGGTGGTGGTGGCTTCTCCTGCAGGCCCTGGCTCTCCCAGGCCACCTCAGCCAGCCAGCTTATGTAGCCCCTCCAGGGAGGGGCAGGTGGAGCAGCACAGCTGGCTGGGTACCTGGGGGCCTGGTCCTGCAGGGACTGGCGGTCTGCCAGGCAGAAGTCCACAAGGAAGGCCTGGTGGTGGTGGCAGCGGCGGCGGCAGCAGCAGGCCCGGCGGCGGCAGCAGCAGGCCCAGCGGCGGCAAGCACGCCTCTTCCCCGGTGGTGGTGGTGGTGGTGGTGGTGGTGGCTTCTCCTGCAGGCCCTGGCTCTCCCAGGCCACCTCAGCCAGCCAGCTTATGTAGCCCCTCCAGGGAGGGGCAGGTGGAGCAGCACAGCTGGCTCGGTACCTGGGGGCCTGGTCCTGCAGGGACTGGCGGTCTGCCAGGCAGAAGTCCACAAGGAAGGCCTGGTGGTGGTGGCAGCGGCGGCGGCAGCAGGCCCAGCGGCGGCAAGCACGCCTCTTCCCCGGTGGTGGTGGTGGTGGTGGTGGCTTCTCCTGCAGGCCCTGGCTCTCCCAGGCCACCTCAGCCAGCCAGCTTATGTAGCCCCTCCAGGGAGGGGCAGGTGGAGCAGCACAGCTGGCTCGGTACCTGGGGGCCTGGTCCTGCAGGGACTGGCGGTCTGCCAGGCAGAAGTCCACAAGGAAGGCCTGGTGGTGGTGGCAGCGGCGGCGGCAGCAGGCCCAGCGGCGGCAAGCACGCCTCTTCCCCAGTGGTGGTGGCTTCTCCTGCAGGCCCTGGCTCTCCCTGCAGGCCCTGGCAATTACCAGGAAACTCAGTAAGATTTAGAATGGCTTCAGCTGTTGTAGATATATGGGGTGAAAGAAAACAAGAAGTGGAAGTGCCTCACATTTACTGTTCTTCAGGACATAAGATGAGCCATGCTGGATCAAACCGGGGGGGGGGGGGCACATCTGTCGATCCACTTTCTCTGTACCATGCATAATTTCAACTCTTATCATTTTACCTTTTACTGTCCTTTTTTCCAAAGCTAAAAAGCCCCAGACGTTGTAACTTTTCCTCACTGGGGAGTTGCTCCAGCCCCTTGAGCATTTTGGCTGCCCTTTTCTGAACCTTTTCCAGCACTACAGTATCCTTTTTGAAGTGCAGTGGCCAGAAGTGTACACGGTATTCCAGAGTGGTCACACAGTAGAATTGTATAAAGGCATTATTTTATTCTGATTCCTTTCCTAATGATTCCCAATGAGGAATTCGCCTTTTTCAAAGTAGCCACACACTGGGATGATTGAGCTAGCTGGCTCAGAATCCCTCAACATACATGTGGATTTAGGATTTTTTGGCCCAAAGTGCATCACTTTACATTAAGTGAACTGAATTTGTTAGTTTACTGCCCATTTCCCCAATTGGGAGAGATCCATTTTGAGCCTTTTGCTCTTCATTTTTATTTAACCACCCTAAATAATTTGGTACCATCGTTTTGACCACCTCACTGCTTACCCCTGACTCCAGATCATTTATGAACAAGTTAAGAAGCACTGGTCCCAATACAGATCCTTAGGGGAGCCCGCTACTTTGTAAGAACTGTGCATTTATTGCCTCCATTGCAAGAACTGTGCATTTATTCCTACTCTCTGCTTTCTGTTCTTTAACCAGTTACTGATCCATTAGAGAGGACGTCTCCTCTTATCCTATGACTGGTCAGTTTGTTCAGGAGTCTTTGATGAGGGATTTTGTCAAAAGTCTTTTGAAAGTCAAAGTAAAGAATGTCTACCAGATCACCTCAATCCATATGCTTGTTGACACTCAAATTTTTTTAAAAGCTTAGTGAGCTAGAACATGCCATTGCAGAAGTCATGTTCTCCCAGCATTAGTGAGCATTGGCTATGCTGGCTGGGGCTGAAGTTGAAGTCCAAAACATCTGGAGGGCACCAGGTTGGGGAAGGCTGCTTTACAATTTCCAAACCATTCTTAGGTCCTATTTCCATGATGACTCAATGCATGGTGGCCATGGGAAAGTTTCAGCTCATTTTGTGTTATATATCTAGCTGTTTTGCCATGGGCTGGAGCTGACACAGGATGATTATTTTCCCATGGTCACTACTCTGAGTGGTTGCTGAAACAGGCCTTCTATGTTGCATAATCAGGATGAGGTTAGTAGACAGTTAATCTCCTACAAATCTATACACTTAAACAAGTCATATGTCACATTTATTTCTTGAAATACATATTTTCAGCTTAATTTTAAATTAGTTTTAAAGTGCTTCTATTTAAGGGTTTGACATTAGCGGCAAAAGATTGCTGATAATTATAATTTTTACCCAATGTACAGATAATTTATTCCACGATGAAATATTGAAAATAAGTTTTAATAATTAAAAAAACCCTCTTTGGCCAGATTTGTGCCAGAGTGCTAAGTACCACTAGCGGATATTCTCTGGAGAATTGTTGCTGAACGTGATAATGACTACAGACTCATGAATGGACCCAGCTTTGCACAGGCTGGAATACTCCTTAGTTTGATACAACGAATCCTTTAAGTAAAGTTATGCAGCTGCCTAGTTATACACATAGTGCCCACCCTAACTGAGTGAAGTCACACTGACCAGCACCCCTGGGAATAGTACCTGCCATGGTGTACCCCTTTAGCCCCCTGAGGGAGGGATCTGTCCACTCAATTCCCCTGAAGGGGACTGCCCCACAGTAATGGGGAGGGGAAGCTTGGACTACACAGACTACTCCCCTTTGGCTTCATACTTTGTGGACTTTAAAGCTATACAATGGTTAGGGACATTTGTCACCTAGTGACTGAATATGGTATTGCAGGCTTAAAACACATGGTCATAATAAAATTAATTAAAATTAATTATTGTGTTTTTAAAACCAAATAACTGTGCAGTGCAGACTCTTAGACCACCCCTTAGTATGCATGCCAGATTTCATACGTCTAGATTTCACCATCTGGGAGTTGTGGTGCTGACAGACAGGCACATATCCTCTTCTATTATTATAGAAGGTATAAGGGCTCATTGGTTAGTAAGGATTTAAAAACTTTGCTTGTAAATGTGACATAGCTAAGCATGTACATTTCTGTCTAGCTATTATTTGTATTACTTGAGCAGTAAGATCTTCAAATGATACTACTGCTCAAAGGGATTTTAATCCCACTGATGTCAAGATGTGTTTACAGGGCACTTTAGTTAGCAGTCATGAGGGAGGCGAGGCCACCATAGCAGTGATGAGAGGAAGAGAGTGCTTTGGCATGCATCAGGTGAGCGGAAACCACATTAGACATCTACATGCTATTTTCCTTTCCAACCCATCCCATAGGTTCAATAATACCAGTGGCCTTGTTGCAGTCTTCTTGACCCTGGAGGTGCTGCTAAGGATAGGGGTGTACAAACACCACCTACCAGAGTCCTCCGGGGGGTCCGCAGAGGGGCGAGTTGATCAGTTCCTCCCCCCCCCCGGAATCCTCCCTGGCTGGCTCCACTCCGCAGCGAGGGTTTGTCCACTGCCGGACTGCTGGATTGCGGACACAAATGGTGTCTGGAGTAGTGCCTGGCGTAGCCATTTGCATCCCTGCTCTATGCCATGATAGGCTACGTAAATCTTTACATAGCCTATCGTGCGAAGGAAAAGGGACACAAATATGGCATTTGCGTATTTGCGCAGTCTGGCAGCGGACGGACCCAGACCCAGCAATGGTAGGTAGGATCCAGCTGGTGCGAATTTCGCGGGGTGGCAGAGGTGAGTGGTCCGTTCCACCACAGATTCCGAGGGGGGTGGATTTTAAGAATCTGGCCTCATAGAAGTCCGTGGCGGAATTCTCCACCATCTCTCCTAGGGAATGCCAGGTTGGCCAATGGAAAGGTGATTACTATCTATGATCTTGTCCAGGAAGAACTGATATGTATAACTGAAACCTGGCTGGACAACAGGTGAGGTTTACATCTCTGTCATATGCATCTGCCACAGTACCAAGTACATCACCGGGCATGTCTTGAGGAGCAAGGAGTAGAGGTTGCTATGGTCTATAAAGATGCCATATCTCTGCTCAGATTCCTCATCCATCAGTTTGGTGTGGCTGTACCTTGCACTGGAAACTCAAGGCAGAATTGGGATACTGTTTGTATACTGTCCACTCCACAGCTTAACAGTTTCCCTGCTTGAGCTGGTAGAGGTGGTCTCAGAGGTGGTGTTGAGGATCCCAAGACTTTTATCTTGTGGGACTTCAACATTCAGAGGCTGTAGAAACCCTGAACAGGTGTCTGGAGACAACAGGGGGGATGGATAAGAGGTACGGTGGGACAGAAAGTCTGCGGATGCAGCATCACTGTTTCCTTTTGCCACCCGTTACAGGTTTTTACTTTTATCAGGTTAGTCTGGTTCACTAAATTGCAACCCTGTCTAGAGAAAGACCTTGGATCTGTTATCCATACCCTGGTTACATCCAGACTAGACTAAACCGCTGCTTTTTAAAGTTGTGTTATTCAACTTTTGCTATATGTTTAAAATTGTTTTTTAAATATATTTTTGTATGTTGATGGTTTTATATTGTTATATTGTATTTTAGGGATTTAGGCTTTGGCTATTGGGTGGTATAGAAATGTAATAAATGAGATGAGATGTTTATATTAATACCACATTGCTTAAAGGATCTCCTGTTGTCACTCTGATGCCTCTTGAAAGGATTAACCACTGAATCATTGCTCAGTTTTGGTGTCATGGTGGTAATTTTATTCTTGCTAAAGATTTCATTGCTCCCCAAATGTAAGAGGATGAACTGTTATTCTAGTTAAAGCCAAAGGTAAGACATTATAGACTGAAATAAACACACACACACGTGCGCGCGCACACACATGCGCGCGTACACACAGAGAGATCGATAGATATAAACAGTTATTTCTTTTCACATTTTTATATGGTCATTGAAGCTGAAAAAGTAGCTGTCTTGTCACAATCAGGTAGCAAAATGTATGCATTCTTACACATGAGGCAAGTAAACATTAGCTTGTGGTGAGCATCATCTTTTGAATTATAAATATTTTGAAACATTTTCAGCCTCCCTCAGTCAACAGATTCAACTACCAGTTCAGTCAACCATAGAGCAATGTTTCATGGAACATTGTTGAAGTAATACATTGGAGGCACATCCTATCACATCATGATGCCTTACTGTTCAGTTCAATATCAGTTAATAGTGCTGTCCTGAACCCTGACACCTATTTTTGTGATTTTTTTTCTCTCCCTACGAAAGAGGCTTT
This sequence comes from Heloderma suspectum, assembly GCF_057233095.1. NCBI lineage: Eukaryota > Metazoa > Chordata > Lepidosauria > Squamata > Helodermatidae > Heloderma > Heloderma suspectum. The sequence goes on from NC_139458.1 coordinate 58,824,664, forward strand.
TTTTCCTGCCTCTTCTGCAGGGAGAGGGAGAATTTCAAATGATTTTCTCATTGGGGAAGGAGGCAGGGTTTCTGCTTACCTGAAGTGTGGCAGGTGACCAAGGGTTTGTTTGTTTTTTACTTTAAAATTACCTCAGGCTACTCCCATGAGACCACATAACATGGGGTGCTCTCATAGGCATAGAGGAAGAGCTGCCACACTGGAGAAGCCTCTCTGTAAAGTAGTCCCATGCTGCTGCAAGTGCACAGGGCATGTTTAAAGTACAAAAAATGTGAAAGAAGAACCCTCAGCCACCTCCTACACTTAAAAAGGTTGATGGAACACTTGCCTGCCTCCCCATTGTGAAAATTATTCAAAATTCTCACCTCCCCCAGCCTCTTTCAGCAGAGTTTTGATCCCCCCTCCCAATTGCCAAAAATGGAAGAATCAAAATATTCAGTACAGCACTAATATTGGTGTAGATATGCATACTAGGGCTGTGCTGTGCACCGCTTCAGCCTGAGGCCCGAACCCCGAGTCAAAGAAGGCCGCTTCGGGCCGCTTTGGGCCCCTTCTGAGGTCAAGTGGAGGAGCTCCTTACCTGAGCCATCACAGGAGGAGTCACCATCACCACCTCCATCGCTGCCGCTGCCGCCGCCACTGCCTGCTGCCAACAGCTCCTGAGCCCTGGATGCACGCTGGCTCTTCTTGCAGGGAGTCGCCATTTTTAAAAACTTCCTGGAAGTTGCCATTTTAAAAATGGCAACTCCCTGCAACAAGAGCCAGCGTGTCCAGGGCTCAGGAGCTGGTGGCGGCAACGATGACGGCAGCAGCGATAGCGGCGGTGGCCACAGAGGCACAGGTAGGGAGCTGGGAGGTTGTGCTGGGGCATCAAGGGGCCACCGAAGCGGGATACGGCCATCTGAATCCCACTTCAGGTTCGGGGCTGAGGCAGATCGCCCCCCTCTCTGAATCAGCCCAAAGCAAATCAGGCCCACCTTGGAAGCCCCCAAGCAGCTTCTGAGTCAGTTCGGGGGGTCCTTGCACAGCCCTAATGCATACTTCTGGTGACACATGCTGGCCGGATCCTCCCTGCTGGCTGGCTCCAAAGTGCCAGCAATACGGCCACCATAGCCATATTGCTGGTGGGCAGTATTGACTGTGGCTGCAAATGGCGTCCGGAACGCCATTTGCTGCTGTAAAGGCCTTAATTTCAGGTAAATGCAGCCATAAATGGCTGCATTTACCTTAAACTAAGGCCTTTACGGCCACAAATGGCATCCTGGACGCCATTTGTGTCTGTGCTTTTAATTAACGCGATAGGCTACGCAAATATCTGCCTAGCCTATTACGTAAAAGCAGGAACGTGGGAGCCAGCCGGCAGCTCTGCGGACTCGCTGCAGAGCGGAACTGGCCGGCAAGGATTCTGGGGGAGGGATGGATTGCCTCCCCCTGCCCTACGGACCCCCACGGAGTCCAGGTAAGGGGGTCTTGTACATCCCTACATAGAATGACATGGAGCAATGTGGTTACCATGAAACCCTATACTTGGCAAGTGGGGCACACATGCTGCTATGTAGCATGGGAACTGCATTCCTGTGGAGTTTGTATCTCTCTGTTGCCTAGGCATGCACTAATGAAAGTAGATCTGGCATAGCCAAAGTCGATGGCCAAAACAGGATACTACAAGGATAAGCCTGTAGTCTCAACTCCAGTTGCACCATACCTATGTTCACTTCAGTACTGCACAACAGCTTTGCAAATTCCTGCTATATGGCTATGATGATCCCTGCAATAGTGACCCATGCCACTACGATATACTGACACAAGCCACTATGCTGGTATGAGGTCCTGGAACAGCTCAGGATGAGAGTTTTATTATTTATTCATTTAAAACTTAGTCCACTTTTCCATATTCAATGGCCAAAGCAACTTGATAATTATATTATAACAAAATATTAAAATAAAAACACAACGAAAGAACGTGTTTCAAATGGCAAAAAGAGAAAATAAAAACAGCAGCCAGTTAAAACTAAGAGCCATAAAGCAATGAAACAATACAGCAGGGCAGAAGAATAGTCAACCCAAAGTCTACTGGAATGCAAAGGTGCCCTCAGACACCTTTCTTGGCATGCACCGAGGTGCCCTATGCCTCCAACATTTTATTTTTATTTTTTTTAAAATAACAGTTGTTTTTATTGGATTGTTTAAAGTCAAAGTGAGGGCCTGTGGGAAGGGAGTTCCAGAGTGTGGGCACAGCCACTGTGAAGGCCCTCTCCCATGTCCCTACCTACCAAATGCACCTCATTTGTTGGCAGGATGCAAAGGAGATCTTAATACATGGACAGGTCCATATTGAAAGAAGATATTCCTTCAGTTACCTGATGCCACAAGTTGTATTTTGGTTTTTCACTCATTGTAGTATTTCCTAAATGTCTATCTGATGACATTGGAGCCAATAATGTCTTTGGGCATATCTTTTTGGTCCTTGAAAAGACATTTTGGGCATTCCTTTTGGCGATTAAGTGACAGCAAAACCCATTTGCAAGCTGCCAGTCACACGGAGCCTTAAGACTTTCTCACACATTAGTATAGTTATGATAATACCAAAATACCATATTGTCAGCTTTCACACTGGATTAATGCATTTGGCTTATTATGGGTGTAACTGTCAATGTCTATGATGAACTGAAAAGTTTGAGTGACATATAAGATGGCAGTATCCTCTATCTTCTTGTAAACGGCTTCCTAGATTATCTCCAGGCCTAACATAAAAAAAATAAACAGAAATCTACAACATTTCACTGAGATCAAATGAGTTTCGAGTAGCAACAGGATAGCACTGTATTACGTATCACAGAAAAGCTTTCACCTATTCAGCCTGCCTTGTGTAATTCAATGCTGGCTTAAGACAGGGATAACCTGACAACTGAGGTTCCAGCCAGGAATCTCTTAAGTATTTCTTGACAGTTCTTACCCATGAGCAATCTGTTTGCACAGGAAATATAACTTTGTGGGGGAAACACCAGTTTCCTCTTCTGTTCATTCATTGTAAAAAATAGAAAAAACATACTAGTTGCCACTTGTTTCAATGAAACATTTGGAGAGGTCCATAGATTTATTGCGTAGGGCAGAGGTGGATAACTGCAGGAGGTTAAAAGGACATTTCTGACCCCAAACCTCTCCAGCACAGGCTGCACTCTGCAGGGTGCCACCCAGTCTGCAGGGTGCCCCCCCCCCATTTTTTTAAGTGAGAAAAATGCCGGTTTGGTGCCTAAATCACACTGTAGTTCTACAGAATACAACAAGGGGTTCCAAGCTAAATTTAACCCTTTTGCTACCAATGCATTTTAAAAATTTGGGAAACATGGGGGGGTGGCAAATGTGTCCCAGAGCCCACATGTTGCCCACTCCTGGTATAGAGGAATGAACACCCAGGCCCCTATTCGAGCCTTCATAAATGGTCTTAAGTGTACACTTTAACATATAAGGTGTGAATGCAAGCAAACGAGTGTTTGCAAATATGTGTATCACATACTTCCAAGTGAGCTATGACTGGCTCAGCTCTTTATGGAATGGATGCTTAAACTTGGGTTTGTCTTTGCATATTGTGTGGAATGGTCCTCTGATTCAGTTAAATGTAAGGAATGAATAGATCCCAATACCTCCAGCTTATCTACACTCAGTGGTATGCATGTGAATACAATTACACATTCCGCCCCCACACACACACGTATGCATGCCAGAAAACCTTTCTCATCAATAGTGAAAGACAGGGAAAGGTTCTAGACTCCTGTCTGCCAGTGACTTCTTGTTGGTGTGTTCTGTCACTTATAAAAGGTCAGATAAAGGGCTTAAGATGGAAACTGCCTTGGAAACTGCCTTGGTCGCCCTGTGGGATGACCTCTGCCGGGAGAGGGACAGGGGGAGTGCGACCCTGTTGATTCTCCTGGACCTCTCAGCGGCTTTCGATACCATCGACCATGGTATCCTTCTGGATAGGTTGTCTGGGTTAGGAGTTGGAGGCACTGCACTACAGTGGTTCCGCTCCTACTTGGATGGCCGATTCCAGAAGGTGGTGCTGGGGGATTATTGCTCTGTGCCATGGCAATTGTGCCATGGGGTTCCACAGGGCTCTATTTTATCCCCCATGCTGTTTAACATCTACATGAAACCGCTGGGGGAGGTTATCCAGAGGTGTGGGCTGAGGTGCCATCAATATGCAGATGACACCCAGCTCTACCTCTCTTTCTCATCAAACCCAGGTGAGGCAGTGGCTGTTCTGAATCAGTGCCTGGGCACGGTAATGGACTGGATGAGGGCCAATAAACTGAAACTCAATCCAGACAAGACAGAGGTACTGTTAGTGGGTGGTTCGTCTGCCCGGCTAGGTGATATTCAACCTGTTCTGGAGGGGGTTGCACTCCCCCTAAAGGATCAGGTTCATAGTTTGGGGGTGCTCTTGGATCCAGAATGGTCACTTGAGGCACAGGTGAACTCAGTGGCACGGAGCACTTTTTATCAGCTTAGGCTGGTATACCAACTACGCCCTTATCTGGACAGAGATAGCCTAGCTAAAGTTCTCCATGCTCTGATAACTTCTCGTCTGGATTACTGCAATGCGTTATACGTGGGGCTGCCTTTGAAAACAGTCCGGAAACTTCAGCTGGTCCAAAATAGGGCAGCAAGATTGTTAACAGGGACTGGCCTGCGAGCTCATATTATGCCAGTACTTTTCCAGCTGCACTGGCTGCCAGTCCATTTCCGGGCCCGATTCAAAGTGCTGGTGCTGGTGTTGAAAATAACATTCAAACCCTTAACGGCTTGGGACCAGGTTACCTGAAGGATCGCCTCCTCCCATATGTGCCTGCCCGGACCTTAAGATCATCATCAGCGGCCCTTCTCCATGAGCCCCTGCCAAAGGAAGTGAGGCGGGTGGCTACTAGGAGGAGGGCTTTTTCTGTTGTGGCACCCCGGCTCTGGAATGAGCTCCCTAGTGAGGTTCGCCTGGCGCCTACATTGTACTCCTTTTGGCGCCAGGTGAAGACCTTTTTGTTTTCCCAGGCATTTTAGCATTTTAGCTTTCTAAATTTTTATCTTTGCTGTTTTAAATCTGTATTTTAAACTCCTGTACTGCTGCTAGGTTTTATTGTGGTTGTATTGTTATATTGTGGTTTTAATGTTCTATATATTTTAAATTGTTTTATTGTGTGTTGTTTGGTTTTAATTTTTGTGAACCACCCAGAGAGCTTTGGCTATTGGGCGGTATAGAAATAAATAAATAAATAAATAAATAAGATGTAGGTCCATCCTATACAAGATATATAGAAAGAACTTCTCTACTTGGGACCCTATTCCACTCACCATTATGAGGCAGAGTTGGCATGGTGTATTCTGTTCCATGACAGAAAGAGTGGTGAGACACAGGGCTGGCGTCAAGTGTAGGCATGGTCAGACATCTGCTGAGGGCCCACACCCCAGCAGAGGTCCACTGACAAAAGCCCCCTGGAGTTGCTCTTCTTTATCATTATTGCACCCTCCTTGTTCACCTGCCTTTCACTCTGGCTCAAACAATGGTGGGCATGAGAAGGAGGAATAGTAGATGCCACTGCCTAGTTGTTCACTGGCTCTCTGCCTGTCAAGCAAGCAAGTGGTAGCAATGATGACAAAGGGGATGATGAGCAATAGCAGCTGGTGACAATGGTAGTGAGAGGGTAGATTCACAGTGGGAGGAGACACAAATAGGTGGTCACTTCTCATAGACAGCATCTCACAAAAATGGATCTGAAATCTGATCCTACAGTTCATGTTCTAATTTGTATTATGTAATGGGAAAGTAGTTCATAGGGATTGTCATTTCTGGGGTCCAAACATTTTCTCAGATGACTACATGTTCTGTTCCTTCCTCCTCTCCATCATAGTATTTACATTAAGACACAGTGCCTTTTTGCACCCTGCTTCTTCTCTGCTCACCCATGTTCTTGGTCACTGTGTGAACAGAATGCCGGATGTGATAGATCTTTGGTCTGATCCAGCATGGTTCTTCTTATGTTCCTCTCTTCTTTGTACTAGGTGAAGTATGGTTACATATTATTCACTTCCCTGAGTGGTCAGAAGCTCAAGGGTAGCTCTACAGCAGGGGTGGGGAACCAATGGCCAAAGTCAACTGCAGAGAAGCTCTTGGGGGCCACATTCCAGTGGTGGGCAGGGCAGAAGGAAAAGGTGGCAGAGCAAAAGGAATGGGGCCAGAAATACACCCACCACCACCACACACAGAGCATATTGTAGTTTGAAGTGCTTACTGCTAGTAACTAAGCTTTAGGAGAGTTATTTGAACCTTTCAGAATGGGGGGAAAACTGCACAAAAGACAGGAAACCACCAAACAATAGGTGGTAGGAGGAAAATGGGGAAGGGGTATGGTAAGGGTAAGGGGTTTTTTAAAATCTGGTGGGGGGTCCTCTAGAGCAGTGGTCCCCAACCTGTTTGGCACCAGGGACCGGTCTCGTGGAAGACAATTTTTCCACAGACCGGGGGGGGGGATGGTTCCGATGGCAGACTTCCGACCGCTGGGATGCAAATGGCGTCCGCATAGCCGATGCCATTTGCTTCCCTATTCTTTGCAGCAATCAGCTATGTAAAGATTTATGTAGCCTATTATTTGAAGAACAGGGATGCAAATGGCGTCCACTATGTGGACGCCATTTGCGTCCCAGTGGCTGGAAGTCCGCCAGCGGCAGGAGCTGGCCGGCAGCTCTGCAGACTCGCCGCAGAGCAGAGCTGGCCAAGACCGGCGAGGATTCCAGAGGGGGAGGGGCGGATCACCTCCCCCCCCGTGGACCCCCATCGACTCAAGGTAAGGGGGTTTCGCACATACCTACTGCGGCCCGGTTGCTAACAGGCCACGGACTGGTACCGGTCCACAGCCCGGGGGTTGGGAATCCCTGCTATAGAGTAAAAATGAAAACAAGAGATAGGTATTACATACACATTTAAAGTATTATCTGTTTTGGACCACAGCTACCTGAGACATGCTCTCCTTGATGACTGATTGTCATCTGTCTGCATGCCTAGGACACTATAAACAGTAGCCATAGGGCCCAAATGTGCAGAAAAGAAAACAAAAACAAAAAAGCACACATGGGCTAAATGGATAAAGATCATTGACAAAGACAGTAGATCAACTGCAACACAATTCTGAATTTGGATTTCATAACGCAAGTGATGGGAGATGTCAGCAATTTGACAATTATGGCACATTTCTATTTAAAAGGCACTCAGTACTACACATATGTCAGGTTATATCATGTGGAGAAAGAACAATTTGCAAGAATTCTTTAAACATGAAAACTATATTGTCAGTTTCCTAAATATTAAGCTTGATCCAAAAACCTAGCAGAGAAGTTGTACCAGACGCAGGCAAATGCATGTAATTTTGAAGAAGAAAAAATTACTTAAACCCTTAAACCTTGTCAAATTTATGACAAGATGTGTACTACTGTATTTATTTTGGCAGCTTACTACTTAATGAAGCACGGAAGAATCAATAGAAGGCTTATGCAACAGAAATGTATGACATACTATGTCACTGTTATTTTGTTACTAAAATATATACAAACATCAATCGACCAACAAATTAACCTTATCTAAAATTTAACCACTAAACCTTTAAAAATATGTCAATATATTATCTTGCTGTCTGCCATAGTATTTACAATAATTTGAGGGAAAGCAGATACCCCGCCCCCCTTCACTGAAGATTTTGATTGAGTGGGAGTTTGGTAGTTATCCGCTTTTAATTGTAAACTTTATCTACCTGACAAATTGATGATAATTATGATTAAGAGGATCATTGTACATATGTATTTGAGGTGGAGAAATATAGAAAACTTAGAAGATTATCATTTCCACTGTAGATTTTTACCCTCAATCACAATGAAAATAAATATAAGCAACAAAAGATTCTCCATCCTCAAAGCTTAACATCAGTATCGTATTCAGTTAACAACAACAACAAAAACCTTGTTCAGTTTAACATGTTATGTTAAGGGCTTTCCAAGAGCACTCAAGTTCCAAAATGCTGGTAAATTACATCCCTTAAGAGCCATGCCTTAACAGTGCATTGTGTAGGTGATATGGATATAGTATCCATATACTGTGGCTAGTTCCCACTTCACCACTATCTTGAAGCTGGATGGCTGTCAGTGGCAGAGTGCTGGACATAAGTCTCAAATTTGTCTGTTTACTGGAATAGACACATGGAGTCTATGCAACCAGTGCCAGCTCCAGACTTCTTCTTCTTCTTGGATTTCAGTAATATTAACAAAGCAAAATAAAATAAAACCAAAATAGAAACTAAAATAAAACAACTTCCATAAGGATTACATCTTCTTACCATACAATTATATCTTAATGGGTGTACAGAGGTCACAGGTAATTCTTGTCAGTGCTACTAGATATTTTATCAGATGGACTCAGGATTATTCTTCATCTATTTTCTTCCTTATAAAAGCCATAGGCTTTTTTTTTTTTTTTTTTTGTAGTGTGAGGGAATCAAATATTGGTGTTTTGTTCTGTTTGTATATGTGATAAAGTCAAACCATATTGCATGGAATCATGTTTGCTTTGACCCTTGGCCACCTTCAATTTGTGTGATATTTTTTCCATTATGGCAATTTGCCAGACCATGGCATACCAATAATCTAATCCCTGGAAGGTGAATCTCTTCCAAAACCTAGCTATGGTGGATCTGGAAACTACAAGTAAATGAGTAATGAGATCCTTACTGTTTAAATCACTGACCTCCCCTGTAAACAAACGTAATACTGCTAGATTTGGCATATCTGGGGTATTTTGGTTTGTAAAATGGCCAATCTCCGCTACCACTGCCTGCCCGAATGGTTGGACTTCTGCACAATCCCACCACATCTGCCAGTACATTCCTGACTTCTGGCACCCCCTCCAACACTGAGGAGAAGTTGAATGTGTCATAAGTGAGAGATGCCTTGGAGTCAGATACCACCCATGGATTATTTTCAGTGACATCTCTCTAGGTAGGGCTGATTTTGATTTATATGGAGGCTTATCCCATAGTTGTTGCCAGTCATACCCATCTACTTTAGTTCCAGTTTGTTTCCCACCAAGTTTTTTGTGGAGTGATTAAATCAAATTTGAAATGCAGGAACTGTTTGTATGTTACAGAAATAAATCCCCAGGTCTCTCCTGAGTTCCCTACCATTAATTTTTCAAACATAGTTAGGCTTCTAGTGGCCTCATTTTTCACCATAGGGGAACTCAAAAAGGACTGGAGTTGGCAACTCAAAAGCCAGGGCAATGTTACGTTGCCCAACCTTTCTTTTAAAGCCTCCACTTTTATTGGTTGACCCTCCTCATAAAATTGGTACAGCCGATGGAGCCCTCTTTTTTTCCATTCAGCGAAATTATGTGTCCTGGCCTTGTTACGGAAATTAGGATGACTTTCCTCTGGGAGTAATGGTGAAGTCCCCAGGGACAATTTCACTGCCCACCTTGTCCAGCTCTGGCAAGTGGTTTGTGTAAACCTATTTTCAACTAGGCGCCTAAGGTTAGTTTTATTTTTTAGCAATAGGTGATCACTTAATGATATTTCCTTTATCTCTATGTTTTCCATTGAAACCCATTGCTTTCCCTCATCTTTTAAAATTATGGGGATTGCCTGCTGAAGTTGACACGCATCATAATAGCGTTCCGTATCCCCCAACCCCCCTGTTGTGGTTGCAGGTGGAGTAGGGCTGCTCTAATCCTTGGACGTTTTGTGGCAAAGATTAAAAAAAAAAAATTCCCTGCCATTTGTCTAAATGCTTCTGAGGGATATACTGTAAACTGGGAGTGTTTGGAAAAGCAACATAAGGCGAGGGAGGACTGTCATCTTTACTGCCGTCAGTCTATCCATTATAGAGAGCTTCATTAACCTCCATCACCTTATGTCCCTGCTGATGTCTTTCCAGACCTTTCCATAGTTTGCTTCGTAGAGTTTAAGTTTTTTGTAACTTGTATCACTAGATAACGAAACATAGTATGGACCACTGGGATCTCCATCAGATCAATTCGCATTACATTTTTGGTGCTGTGTTGAAAAACATGGCCTCTGATTTTGAATAAGTACCACATAGGCCTGCTGCTGTGCAAAATCAGCCAGAATTAAGTTTAACTGCAGCTGCTATCGGCTGTTCTGTGCATACAACCGTGTTGTCCACATAAAGTCTTATCGTACGGGGATGTGAGTTTATCCTCACCCCATATTGATCTAGTTCTTTACGGATTTTGTCTGCTAGAGGTTCTAATACCAATGCGAATAGGAATGGTGACAGTGGACATCCTTGTTTTGTTCCACATCAGATGGTTATTGGAACTGAGTCATAATAATTTATTCTCAGTTTTGCTTCTGAGTGAGAGTAGATTTGATGTAATGTGCTTAAATTTTGTGCTGAACCCAAATTTGTCCATCGTACTGATTAGGAATGCGGGTTCTACACAGTCAAAAGCTTTGAATATGTCTAATGCCAAAATGGTTAATGGGGGTGCTGTTGTTTTGCTGTAGTCGATTATATTTAATAGTCTCCTAATTGGGTTGGATATTTGATGTTTGGGGACAAATCCCGTTTGGTCCAGATGTATGTAATTTCTTATAAAGGTTCTGATCCAGTTTGTAAGTCCTGTTGTGAAAATTTTATAATCTACATTTAGTAAAGAGATTGGCCTATATGATTCAATCAGTGCGGGGTCCTTATATGGTTTTGGAATTACCACTATGCGGGACTGTCTTCATGTTGATGGGAAGGATACCCCTTCTAGGACATCATTAAATACTGCAGTTAAATAGGGCATCAGCGTGTCCTTGTGAGTTTTATAAAAATTTATAGTGAGTCCATCTGGGCACAATGATTTTGCTTTCTTTAAATTGTTGATTACCTCACTAACCTCTTCATTTAGAATAGAAGAGTCCATCAGCCTTCTATCCTCCTCCCCTAAAAGTGACAAATTAATTGAATCTAAAAAAAATTGAATATGTGCTGGGGAAGGCGAGGAAGTGTCATATAATGACTTATAAAAGTCTGCAAACTCCTTACAGATTTTTTTGAGTATTATATATACGGTCCCCTGTTGCTGCCTGGATGCATAATATCTGATTTCTCACCCTTTTCTTTTGTATTCTTCTTGCCATCATCCGAGAATTCCCCACCCCACCCCCTAATCATAAAACTTCTGTTTCAAATACAGGAGACTAAGTGTTGTCTGATTTGTCTCTAATGCCTCCAGCTCTTTCTTCTTAGCTTCAATTTGTTTATATAGGTACCTAGAGCCTGTTTACACTCCGGGAGAGAGCGGAGGACAGGAAGGCCTGGCGTGCTATGGTCCATGGGGCCACGAAGAGTCGGACATGACTTAACGACTGAACAACAAAGAGCCTGTTTATGCATACTGTGAGGATAGATCTGCTATTGATAATTCTAGGTATTTACTCCTCCGGCTCCAGACTCCTGAGGGCCCTCGGGCAATGGGCCTCCTCCCTCAGTGAGTCTACCTTCTCACTGCCATTGTTACCAACTGCTATTGCTCCTCATCCTCTTTGTCATCATTGCTTGCCACTTGCTTGCTTGACAGGCAGAGAGCCAGTGAACAACTAGGCAGTGGCATCTCCTGCTCCTCCTTCTCATCACCCCCACCATTGTCTGGACCAGAGTAAGAGATGGGTGAACAAGTAGGTTTCAATGGTGAAGAGGAAAATCAACTCCAGGGGGCACTTGTCAGTGGGCCCCTGCTGGGTTATGGGCCCTCAACAGGTGCCCAACCATGCCTACCCTCGATGCCAGCCCTGTATGCAACAGAAACTTTCATCCAACATTTCACGTTACAGTTACCCAGCTGACAACCCATACCATCCACACAGAATGATAGAACTGGGATGGATCTTTGGCATGCAAGTGTTGTGCACAGTGGGGAAGAAGACAGCAAAGAGGGCAAGAACAGTTCTCTCCTTCCCCCTATCCCAGCTACACTCTCTGGCTTCTTGGAGCTTGTGTATGGCCCCCCATTCAGTTACTGGCAGGCACCACCATTAGCAGGAAGATGCTGCCTTGCTGTCCCTATACTGGTAGCTAGAGAGAAGTTGTAGGGGACTCCACATAACTGCCTGGGGAATTAGTGTCAGCAGCAGTAGCAACCCACTGACCTGGCAGCAGTGGGTGGTACAGGCATCTCCCAGTCAGTGCTGGCTCCCAAACCATTCCAGGAAAACCTGAGGGCTGTTGCTGCCACAGACACACAGTCACAAAATGCACCAAAAACACAGGACCAGCTCTCTGATAAGTTCCTTTTACAACCCTTTCAAAAGCACTGTGATTGAAAGGAGAGCCCTGGTAAGCTATTTCCCAGTTAGAAGCTAGATGCGTCAGTCACAAAACTAAAACCTCCTCCTCTCTCTCCCCCACCCCCCATTCCTACCCTGGCATTGTCCTTATATGGAGAGCTTAGGGGCAAATGTAGCATTTTGTGCAAGCACACACACAGGATCCCTGTATCCTCCCAAATCTCTAAACTGCTAACAAAACTTCAGGAGAGTTCAGTTTGGACATCTTCTGAATCTATCCAGATCAATCCAATTTGGTACGTGATTCAGAATTCGTCTGAATCTGCTGCACCACCCTAGCAATAATGCTAGGGGTGGGAAATGCTCCATTTTATGCCATGTCTTATTTCATATCACCATATTAAGTTCCATCTTTTTCTATATGAAGCACTTTTCAAAATGTTAGGGTATGTAAACAAATGTTTACATACATTTACATACATACAAAATGTTTACATACATTTGGAAGGGGGAGGGAGTGAACTTGTAGGGCTTACTGCAATGTATTTGTTTTTAAGGAAAAATAATCCTGCATTATTAGTCAGGATTTTGGGAAGTAGCAGTGTCTGCCTTCTTATGATGTGCTGAATTCCCAAAGCTGTCATTTTTATGAAACAAAATGACAGGATGACTTCTGTCATTTAACAGTTTTAAAAAAATAAAAAACTAGTGCATAAGAATTGACAGGATTGTTACAAGCATTCCATAGCAGGAATGAAGTTAAAATCATGCCTACTACATTTTTCTGATTTGCTATAGATATAGTAAAAGACACTGAGAAAGAAAATGGGAACTCCATTGTTAGGCTAACATGGGAAAACAGGATTAAACAAACTAAGGATGGATGAATGTGTCAATTTTGGTTTCTATCAATTTCTCATTTTCCCAGTGTTAACTGCAGGTTGCCCCAAACTTTGAGATTTTTTTAAACAAATGTTCACATGAAAATTCATAAGCATTTTTGTGCACATTTCTTCTAATGGGTGCTTTTTTGTACGCACTTCTGCCTAATCTACCCATTTTTGCAAGCAATTTCCCTAATATAATGCATTTTAATATTATTTACTATTTTAATATTATATATGCATTATTGCACACATTTTTATTGGACTACTCCAATGCAAAATTTGTAGAAGTGGGAATTTTGAAGGATAATTGACCTGTGATTCACACAGTGGTTTGATAGTGCAAAAACAGGTAAGTTCGCATTAAAGTAAAATGAATAAATTTCTCCCTCATCCTTATTCACACTCTCATTCAGCTAGACTGCTAACTGGGACTGGGTGATATGAGGAACACAGGAAGCTGCCTTTTACTAAGTTATACCCTAGGTTCATCTAGCCCAGTACTGTCGACACTGACTGGCAGCAATGGCTCCCCATGGTTTCAGACAGTTTTTACAGCCCTACCTGGAGATGCTGGGGATTGAAACTGGGACCTTCTTCTACCCACTAATCCACAACCCTTCCCTTGTGTGATGAGGACATCACACAAGTGCTGTGCCATCTTCACTGTCACCCAGTCCATTCTCGACCCAATTCAAAGTTCTTCTTTTGACCTTTAAGGCTCTTTGTATCTTCTTTGGAGACCCTTCTTCTTCTCATGCTGGCTGGGAAATGCTGGGAGTTGTAGGACCTTTTTCTGTCTAAACATGTGTATGATTGTGCCCTAAAGCTGTTTTACATTTCTTGTGCCATATCCTTTGCTAGTCCGTAATATGCCTCATCTAAGAAGCTTTCTCAATGAGGAAGTAAAGTTCACTAATAGTTATTAAAATGAGTCTGCTTAAAAACAAACAAAAAAAAACTTCTGTGTGATCTTTACAGAAAATCCTTATTGCCTCAGTAACTTTCATCAGTATTTGCTGGTGTACTGGAATTATTTTGGAGCCTAATGAGCAGATTACACTATAGCAGTATTGAATTTGGGTTCTGTACCAATTTAGGTTTGGTAAACTTCCTGCTGCAGCCAGGCTGTCTGTGTCGTCCTCAGTGTCTCTGACTCAGTACCTGGGAAAGCAGTGTCTCCTATCAATCGATGAAAGAAAGTGCTGGATATGAAAGAGCTGAGTCAGCAAACCGCAGCCTGACACGACAGGAGCAGCAAGAGAAGGCTTTTGTTTTGTTTTTTGTTTAACTAAGACAAACTTATTTAGAGTGGAATGAAAACCAGGGAAGGCAATGACCAAGGAAAGGGTGAAAGGCCAACGAAGAGACGGAAGTAGCAGTCCACCATAAGTCAAGCTACTGCATGCCCCATAAGAATGTGTGTGAGCAACCCATAGCCCCTTAGAAGCATTCAGTGCAGCCTGCGTGGTGCACATGGGGTGTATGTAAATATGAAAAAGAGAAAGAAAGAAAGAAAGAAAGAAAGAAAGAAAGAAAGAAAGAAAGGAGTCAGATACTTAGACAGAAAAAGAGAGAGAAACAGTGTGGGACAGCTATATTATGAGTGAAAGAGAGCAAGAGACTGTAAGGAGTGGCTCTGGCTCTCCTCATCACTGGTTCTGGCCCTGCTCATACTGTCCCCTGAGAAATTATACTGGAGGGAATGCGGTCCTTGACAGGACAAAGATTGCCCACTACTAACCTAGACATGGCTTAGGCACCAAAGTCAATATCCAGTCCATAGGCTTGGATATGAAACAGATAAATTATTGTAATACATTATGGTGATGCGAGTGACAAATTCAGTGAATGGGTCTGGCTTTCATTGACAGGGGTGGCTCTTGTTTCTCAAGTTGGGTCATGAGGTAAATCTGGAATAAACCAGGCTTGTCTTGTGTATGGGTCATTCAGAGATCCCCAATAGCTCCTGAAGGGTAAAGAACAGATCTTCAGTTATATTTGCATTCCCCACAGATGTGTGTGGTTTCTTTTTCTTCTTTCCATTTCACAGATAGCAAACTGAAGCTAAGAATTATGGTGACTTCAGGAGTCTGGGAAACGCAAAATGCATCTGTCTGTGGAAACCATTTTCAAATAACAGGACTTGATTTGTATATCTCTAGTAGATTTGTATACCCCAGTACTTTTTTACATCCAGAATCCATGTCATTTTGTAGGCTGAGTACCATATTTTAGGTCTCTATGAGCACAGGCACTTGGCATGTTGCATGTGAGACTGAGTCTCAGGCTGATGTGTGTCTCTCCCACTTTATGTATACCATCATGCATGATCAGCTCCATATATGGGTGGATCACATGTGATCAATCCATGTCTTTTTTTGTAGCAGATAGATTGTATTATGGAACATTCATGTGCAGGAATATAGACCGGGGCAGTGGTACGTGATGTCCTACAGATGGTGAATGCCACACCTCAGACTTATACCCATGGGAGACGGCTCTGTATAGCCAGCTCATCTGCAAGTTTCAAAACTGTGTACTTGGCAATCCTGAGGTTCTCAGAAGTTTATTGGTGTTCCTCAATGATACTCAGCCAGGAGACATCCTTTCTACAGTCAGATTCAGCTAATTGGCCTGAAAGCAAATTGCATTTTTTTTACAGTTTATTTGCCATGAGCAACATACAAATTTCCAAAACTCCAAGGCAGTAAAGCATTCTTTTATCCTCACCTTTTGTATCTGCCATATGTGTTTAAAGATTTCTTATTTGCACCTCCTGAATATTTTTTTCATTTCCATACATAAGCAAAAGCTATTATAACAACAGTTTCTATTCTAGTTTCATGTTGATTTAGATCTTCATGCTTTACTTAAAACTTTTTAATAAATTAGCTTTACAGATTATATAACATGCAGTAAATATGTACAGGCATTTTCACATCTTTTTTGCAGTATCTTTTTCCCACAGTGGCTACAGGGGCAACTAAATCTGTGAAGGCTGTACTTTTAATGTAAAAGCAGCAATGTATTTCAAATGACTATGTTTACATTTTAAAACAGCCAACAGAGTGCTATGCAAACTGAGCGTTATGCCTAGTATGGTGGGTCTACCTCAAAGGGTGCAATTAGGCATGCCGTGTGAGATCTAGAATATCCTCCTCTTACCTTTAAAAATTAAGAACAGCAGTCCCGTTCCCTCTTCCATGCCTCCACTGTATGCATGGGTGGAACTTCTGAGCAGATGATAAAGAAGTAAGGAATAAATTTGGCTCTGATGTGAGTCTGCAAAACAAAACATACACACTTTGCTGTCAGCAAGCAGAAGGGCTCCTCCTGTTCATGGAAGGCTTTCACTTCCCAGTAGACATGCATAGGACAGCACTCTGAAACCTTGGGCAGTATCCAGTGCTGCCTATCCATGTGCAGAGACCTTCCACTTTTGTTCTGTGTGCAGCCAGCCCCTCCAATTCCATTGCTCAAGCAGCACCCACCCATGCTAGTTTCTGGAACAGGTCAGGTCAGCGGAGCTCCCTTATACAAGCTCTGCTGGCCTGCCCCATTCCAGAAACAAGCATTTCTGCTGGTTCCAGGTTGCCCTTGGGATAGGGATGTCAGAGAATTCTGCCACGGAATTTTTACCTCGGGGGGGGGGGTCCCTGCAGGGGCTCAGATTAGTGGGTCATTGCCTTGCTCACTAAGCAATCTTGTGTCATAGGAGCCCTAGACTGGGGTGACCAATTAGCTCTCTATTTAATATTTTTTTAAAAAAAATCCTTTCCCCCTTTTTTTGGGGGGGGGGCAGTTTCTTTATTCCTTAACACTTAATTCCTGCTGGGGCACTCCTTAACTTCTCAAGCACCAACTCCGGTGGCCTGAACATCCAGCCAAGATGCCTCCCAAAAAAGGTCAGGGGGGTAAGAAGGGCAAAGCCCCTCATCCCCCAGTGAAATAGCCTCAATGGTGACATGCGTCTTCATCGGAGGAGGACCTCGAGTTGGCGCTGATTCTGGCACATGTGGAGGCTATGGAGAAAGACAAAGGGCTTATGCCTCCTATACCTAAGCCAACCACATCGGGTGGGTCCCTGCCTAAAAGGACTAGACGACAGACCTAGCGCACATTGCTGTTTTCTCTTTCAGAGCGTTTAGATGCTATTGAGGCCTCTTCCAGCTCTGCTTCCATGCTGACTTCTGCTCCAGCTCTCCCTCCAGCTGAAGAACCAACGTCGGCTGCATCACAGCCATCCGGGCCGGTGGCTGCCTCATTATCCGCCTCTTCGGGGGACCTTTCCCCATCTGTTACAGTTGCGGGTGAGGCAAATTCCCCTCACACTCCACTGGTCGGGGTGGAGCCCGATGGGGCCATGGGGATGGCTCCCATGGACATCAACTCTGTGATGGCCCTTTTCTCCATTGGTTGGAGATCATGCTGACCCAAAAGCAGAGGGGAGTGGGCGTTTTCCCCAAGTAGTTCTGCAGCCCCCACCTGTCCCTGTGACTCCAGCAGGCGGATCAGCTATGGCACATTCCAGCTACAACACTCTTGCAGCTGCAAGTGTACTGGACACTACTTTCTACCCCCAGGCACATACTGGAGGGTACGCCACCCCCCTTTTGGGTCCTTCTGCAGGGTACCCTGTTGCTCAGCCTGTGGCTGGTACATGTCAGCCTTCTCCAGCTATGGCTGCATGTGCGTCAGTCTGGCAGGGCCCAGCGGGCCCCGCCGAGGCAGCCCAGTCTCAATCCCCCTTGATACATGCAGACCCATACACCAATGTGGGCAAGGATGCCATACCCACTGGTAGTACATCTGCACTGCTGGGTTTTCACCTTTTGCCTGCCACTAAGGATAAGATTTTGTGCTGAGAATTCATTGATGTTTTCTCATTATTTTGCAACCCAGACCCTAAAGATAAGGAAAAAATTGGGTGATAAGGACCAAGATAAAGGCAGGCGAAAGAAAGTTGCCCGCACCTGGGCCAACTGGCTGCCAGGTTTTCTGATTTCTATGGGGGTATTGCAACAAAAATTCCCTGGGAGGGGATGTGTACTCACCAAATATTTGGATATGATCTACAGAGCATACTCCAAATATGAGGGCAGGGCTTGGCTGGCCTACAACGAGGCCTTTTGTATGAGGGCCACAGTAGACCCCTCCCTTCACTGGGATGTCAAGGAACAGGACCTGTGGCTTCAGTTCATGACCCAAACAGGATTTGATGATAGATCAGATAGCGGTCATATTCTGGCCAAACAGCAACCCACTTCAACCGTTCAGCCGAATGTGGGGCACGTGGTTCAACATCGGCTTTGCTGGGAGTACAGCTCCAGAGGCTCCTGTTCCCGAAACCTGTGCCGCTTCCGCCATGAATGTTCCATTTGTGGCAGACAGCATCCATGCACCACATGTCCCAGATTCAAGGGTTGGCGGGGTCACACATGGGAGGGTCAAGGCAGCAGGAAATCCGGGGGAGGGCAACAACTTCCTCCCAAAGGGACCTAGCCTGGTCAAGATCGAGCCCCTCCGGCATCTCCTGGGGAGATATCCATGGAGGGAAGATGCGATTTACCTAGACCAAGGCTTTATGCACGGTTTTAGAATCCCTTTTCAGGGTGAGCGTAAAGTGCAATTTTCTAAGAATCAGAACTCTGCTTTCAGGATGAACCAGCGGGTAAAAGCCAAAATTGACAAGGAAGTGGCCTCAGGGTGGTCTCTTAACCCTTTGGCAGCACCACCTGTCCCTAATGGATTTCTCCCCTGGGCATCATTCCCAAAAAAGGCGAGGGAGCAATACAGGTTGATTCACAAATCACAACTTCTCCTTCCCTACGGGTGATTCTGTAAATGACGAGATCCCAGAGCATTTATGTTCTGTGCGTTACACTCCATTTGATTCTGCAATATTCATGGTACAGCATCTTGGGCATGGGGCATTGTTGGGCAAGCCTTAAAGTCAGTGTTTCACATCTTGCCAATCAATCCTCTTGATTTTGACCTTTTAGGGTTTTGTTTCCAGGGAATGTTTTACCTGGACAGGGACCTCTCCATGGGATACTGCATCTCCTGTGCCATGTTTGAGAAGTTTAGCACCTTCTCGGAATAGGCAGTGAGAGATAAAATGGGGACCCTGAGTGTGGTCCATTATTTGGATGATTTTGTATTTGCTGGCCCTCACGATTCTACACAGTGTGCTGACTTAATGCAGGGTTTCGCCTCCATGGCAGATGAGCTAGGTGTCCCTCTGGCTCATGAGAACACAGAGAGCCCATCTTCAGTTTTAATGTTTTTAGGGATTGAGTTAGATATGAACAACCAATGTTGCAGGCTCCCAAATGACAAACTCTTGGTCCTGAGGGAAAAGATACACTTAATACTGCATTCCTGCAAAATCACCTTGCACGCATTGCAAGAGGTGGTTGGTCATTTAAATTTTGCATGTTGGGTAGTTGCCCCAGGTTGGGCCTTCCTAAGATGGCTCTGCTGGGCCATGCATGGACTGCAGTGACCACACCACCAAACCAGGGTCACCTTGGCGATGTGACTTGACCTCGAGGTTTGGCTTCAATTTTTGCAGGAGTTCAATGGCGTCTCTTTTTGGAGGGGCGAGTTGCTCCTGGAGGCCAACTTGCATGTTCATTCTGACACTGCTGAGTCCCTGGGTTTGGGGGTGATTTGGGGTGACCGTTGGTGTGTGGAACTATGGCCTGAGGGCTGGTTAGCAGGCAAAGTTGCCAAGGATTTAACATTTTTGGCATTTTTCCCAATCTACGTAGCTGTGCACATATGGGCTGACCAACTTGCCAATTCGGTGGTTCACTTTTGGTGTGACAAACAGGCCACTTTCCACGTCATCAACATCCTGTCTTCCAGCAATGCCAGAGTTATGTCATTGGTAAGGGCGTTCATGCATTGCCTGCGACATTATATCTGGTTTCGCGCCCGACATATACCTGGCCTAAGCAATCCAACTGCCGACGCTTTGTCGCGTAACCAGGTCTCATGGTTATGGGAGTTGGCCCCTTGGGCACGTCCATTGCCAGACCCCATGCCAGCAGCACTATGGGAGATTGGCGGATTGGATGAACTCCATAGCTCCTAGCACCAGAGCTGCTTATGGCAAGGGAGGTAGGGAATTGCGTGATTTCCAATACAATCAGCAGTTACAATAATTATGGCCCATCCCGGTAGACAGTTTTGCAATTCTGTGTGGCTTGCCGGAGTAAGGGGCTTTCAGCAAGGACCATCAGTAGCAAGCTGGCATCTCTGGCCTTTTGGTCCAAATTTAAGGGCATGGCTGATAACACTCTCGATTTCAGGGTCCGAAGAGCCATCCAGGGCTGGTCCAGGATGTCACCCCCAGCCATGGATTCCAGGGGCCCCCTTTCTCCGGACATCCTCTTAGCTCTCCAGGGATTGTGGCCATCCATATGTGCTTCGTATTTTGAAGCAGCATTGTTTCACTCAGCCGCCTTCTTTGGGGCTCTGTGGATTTCCGAACTGGTTGTGACATCGAAAGGTGATGTATCTGACAGAGCTCTGCAATATTCCGACATCCGGGTCTACCTGGAAGTTGTTCAGATTCTGCTTCGGAGGTCCAAGACCGATCAGACAGGTAGGGGTGCCACAGTGTCCCTTCTGCCAGCACAGGTCTAGGAACTTTGCCCTATCAGAGCAATAGCTGCTTTCCTGGATTTGAGGGGGCCCGTGGAAGGTCTGCTGTTTCGCCACTGTGATGGTTCACCACTGACAAAATATCAATTTTGGGCTGTTGCTAAGTCCGCTCTAGGTACCCTTGGTCTAGGTAAATTTTGCTTTGGGACACATTCTTTTCCAATAGGGGCCACTTCTACTGCCGAATCCCTGGGTTTCTCAACCAACCAGGTGAAGGTGGTGGGCAGATGGCACTCCAAGGCTTTCAGGCCATAGGTTAGGCCTCTAGGGTGATGACCCCCTTCTTCCCAGTTATTCTGGTTCTTATTGTTTTCCTGTTTTCCCAAGATCGATGGAATGGGTGTGAACCCATGCGTGTGCTCATATGTGGACACAGCATGGTGTTCTGGGCTGGTCGGAGGGCTTCCCGGTCTGGCTGTGGACCTCAGCTTGGACTGTCCTGACACGCCTGCATTCAGTGGCTTGGCAGACATGGCATGCAGTGGGAGCGCCTCCTACCCACTCTATTTCATCAAGGACTGGTACAGGTCCCCCCGCAGGTTTTGGTGCTGCATCTTGGGGGGAATGACCTGGGCCATGTGAGAGGCAATGGCCTCATTTTGCAAGCATTGGGGGATTTTCCCGTTATTAGGCGCTGTTGGCTGGGGGTAGCCATCATATGGTCATGCTTGCTGCCCAGACTTTTCTGGCGGAATGTGGAAAACCAGCGAGCCATTGAAAGGGCTCAACAGAAGGTTAACAAGGAAATAGCTCTGAGGCTATCCCAGCAGGGAGATGGGATCATCTCCCATCCAGAGATTTTATGGACCTGGGGGGAGCTCTACAGGTATGATGGGGTACACCTGTCAAACTTGAGGAAAGATATATTCCCCTGGGATCTGCAAAGGGGCCTGCAGGAAGTACTTCAGTGCAGGTGGGGGGAGTTTGACTAAGCAATAGGCTTGTCACTCCCTGTGGAGGTTAGGACGGGCATTCGGGATGAGAATAGTGACGGTGTGCATTCAGAGGCACGGTTATTGTGACAGGTGACGCCTGAGGCCTCCCGCTCTGGGTTTTGCAGCCCATCGGGGGGATAAGGGTTACCTTAGGGATGGGGGAGAATTTCTCCCCGAAACTTCGGGGGGCCGAGTGCCAACGCATTCGGTCCTCCGAAGGTTGTTCGGGGAGAAATGCTCCGCCCCCCCGCCCCCCGCCCCCCCCCCGGGATGGGACTTACCTTTCACGAATGTCGCTTCCGGCGGCGGGTCCCGGCGGCGGTTCGGCAGGTCTTCATCAGGGGTGGGGGCGGCAGCCGGTCTTTCAACTGGCTGCTGCCGCCACCATTACAAGAAAAGTAAAAAAACAACAACGCCCCTGTGATAGGCTACGTAACGATTTACGTAGCCTATCACAGCTAGATTTGCAAAGTCAGCCGTGATAGGCTACATTAATCGTCACGTAGCCTATCACGGGTGACTTTATAAAAAAAAAAACGCGTACGCTAATGGCGGCCCCCATAGGGAGCCGCCATTCGCATTCCTTATTTGGTCCCTGTAGTCTACGTAAAGATTTACGTAGACTACGGCGAAAATAAGGGCAACGCAAATAGCGTTTAATATAAGCGTTGCCCTTATTTTCGCTGTAGTCTACGTAAATCTTTACATAGACTACAGGGACCAAATAAGGAATGCGAATGGTGGCTCCCTATGGGGGCCGCCATTTGCGTACGCGCTTTTTTTTTTCTTTTTTTTTAAAGTCACCCGTGATAGGCTACGTGACGATTAACGTAGCCTATCATGGGTGACTTTGCAGATCTAGCCGTGATAGGCTACGTAAATCGTTACGTAGCCTATCACGGGGCTTTTTTTTTTTTTTACTTTTCTTTTGAAGTTCGTGGCCGGGGAGACGGGGCGCTTCTCCCCGGCCTGAATTTCGGCCGGGCGAGGCGGGAAGCCTCCCCCCTGGCCTGAATTTCGGCTGGGCGAGGCGGGAAGCCTCCCCCCCCGGCCTGAACTTTGGGGGGAGAACCGAAGCACCTCCCCCCACCGTGAAGCAAGCTGCGAGACCAGGTAAGTGACTTTTGTACATCCCTAGGTTACCTGTGAGGCCAATTCACCTCCCCTACCCAGTGTTGTGTAGCCTGGGTGGGGGTGACAGGGGAAGGCCTACCTCTCCCAAAAGGGGTAGTCCTGTGGGGCAGTGAGATGACACACCACCACACAGGCTTTGAATGCTTTCACCCATTTCAGGTGCAGCTAGGGGCTGTCCCAGTTTAGTTGCCCGTCCTTTTTCTCCTTTGGAGATTTTATCAATAAATGTGGCCCGATTTGAACCCAAGAAACTGTGTCAGCCTCTTCATTTCCCCTTCTCTGCTCGCAAATGCCACACCACGAGTCCAGCTTGCTTGGCCTCGTGGTGGGCCGTTGCGGGAGGGTGGGGAGAGGTGACATCCTCAGCCGCGATTGGCGGCCTGAGGTGGTGCCACCAGGGATGGGAGAGCCTACTTAAGGCTCTCCGCACCACTCCTCCACACCTTTGCAAAATGTGGCTCCCCCCCCCCCCGTCCAGTGTGGGACTTGTCTGGTCATCCTTTTGGGGGCCATGTAGGAATTTTTGGCTCACAGTCTTATTGGTCTTAAGCTGTGTGTCTTTTCACCTACTTCACACTGTAAATGGGGTGGATACATCCTTAGGTTAATTTGTTGTTTTAAGTCTATTTATGGTCACATGCTGGTGCGGTTAGGATGGGCATTTGGGATGCGAATAGTGACAGTGTGCATTCAGAGGCATGGTTATTGTGACAGGTGCCGCCTGAGGTCTCCCGTTCCGGCTTTCGTGGCCCATCGGGGCGATAAGGGTTACCTGTGAGGCCAACTCACCTCACCTACCCAGTGTTGTGCGACCTGGGCGGGGGTGACAGGCGAAGGCCTACCTCCCCCAAAAGGGGTAGCCTTGTGGGGCAGTGAGATGACACATCACCACACAGGCTTAGAATGCTTTCACCCATTTCAGGTGCAGCTAGGGGCTGCCCCAGTTTAGTTGCCCATCCTCTTTCCCCTTTGCAGATTTTATCAATAAATGTGGCCCGATTTGAACCCAAGAAACTGTGTCAGCCTCTTCATTTCCCCTTCTCTGCTCGCAAAGAGAATCCAATGATGTCTTCCTCTTGTTTGGGTAGAGTCCACAATGGGGCAGAAAAAATAAGTACATGTGTGCACTGCAGAAAATGACGGTGTTATTATATTATTTTTTGCTATTTTTTATACCGCTTAATATCCTAAAATTTCTAAGAGGTTCACAATACATACATATATAATACTGTAATATATATATATATATATATATATATATACACACACACACACACACACACAATGCAAGAACAATATTAATTAATTTAAAAAATTACAACAGAAAAAATGATAAAACTGAGCAGTGTCATTGTCCATTACAAGTCAGGGAAAGCCTAAAATAAATAAGTGTATCTTCAAGAGGCATTTAAAGCTCACCACACTTTCTGGCTCTTGAACAACATGTGGGAGGGTGCCCCAGAGGGTATACCGCTCCCCTCTGCTCTGAAAATGTCATGTAAATGTACTGAGACCTGAACAGGAATCCCAGTATGTGTACTATTCCTACTCATCTTCTTCATTAAAATGCTAGGTTGTGCTTCCCAGAATTTCAGATTTTCAAACCTTTCATCTACTTGTCCTAATAATTTGTCAAACTGTGGTTCTCCAGTTCACAGGAGGGAGCAGGCGATGCTGCATGAGTTTGCTGCCCCCACATTACAAGACTTGTGCATGCAGATGGCTTCCATGAATGGAGTTATTATTATTGTGCGAGACCACTTCCTAAGTCCCACTGCAGCCGACTCTGAACTGGAGCACTTTTCAAACAAAGGCATTCAGCATTTCACACTGAATGGCTGGGAGTTTTATTTATTTCTGCACTGTCCATTAGCCAAAACTCTCCGGGCAGTTCAGAAAACAAATTTAAAACTACAAAATACAATAACATAGTAAAACACAATAAAAATGACTGAGAAGTGGCTATACCAGTCTTCCCCAGCCTGCTGGCCACCAGATATTTTGAACTATAACTCCCAGCATTCCTGACCATTGGCCATCTTGGATGGGAGCTGACATTCAAAACATCTGGAGGGCACCAGGTTGGGGAAAGCTGGGCTATAGGATTGCAGCCTAAACACTTTAAATCAGCCTTATTAGTCCCAGGTTCCTAACTTTAATCCCAACCTGCAACATAGGTCCCAACTTCAGTTAATTACTGTATGTGCCTATCATTCTTTCTTTTCCCCTCTAGTATGGGCTTTTGCCAGTTTAACAGTGGGGTAGTTGAGGGAATTTTAGTGGGTGCAACTTGCCATCCAGGATTGATAAAATATGTTCCTGTAGAAATCATCTATATTAAACAATTATTAGAGACAGAGGGCCCTTGTCATCCTTCACATCTCATCTTTGTTTCCCTCCCCTTCTGTATTTATATCTATAAGCTAAATGGCAACAAGAAGAAAGTGGTGGTGTCGTCACTGCTGTGACCTACGCAAGGTCAGGGCATGGCACACTTGTGGATTCTGACCCACCAGTTCAAGAAAAAAATTTAATGGTTCAAAAACTATCTGAAAAGCCAGAGGATTAACAGATTTGCTCTACGTTGGAAATCAAGCCAGCATACTTTTTACCTAATGGAAAGGGCAAATGCTACCTGACAGAAATTATAGTAATCACACCAGTTTAAAATGAAAGCATGAATTGCTAGATATATGAGGCAATATAGTAGGCTTTATTCGAAAACATTTTTCTATTAAAATAAAGAA
This sequence comes from Heloderma suspectum, assembly GCF_057233095.1. NCBI lineage: Eukaryota > Metazoa > Chordata > Lepidosauria > Squamata > Helodermatidae > Heloderma > Heloderma suspectum. Next base: position 58,850,364 of record NC_139458.1, read on the forward strand.
AATGTACGATAATAGCTGGGCACTTCAAGAAAGAGCAGAACATTGCTGTGCTTCATACTAATCCAGAATATTTACACTGACCCCGATGTTGGCCATCAAAAAGGCAGTTTCACATGAGCAACCAGGCAGTGTCCATTGGGTGATGATACTCAGGCCTCTTACACCCAACCTGGAGCCTCACTCAGAGCTTCATAATTTTCAGTGCAGCATTGGTGGTGCCTGCCACATGTTCTTTGTCATTAGACTATAGTACACTGTGGAACACTCACTACTTCACTGCACTGAGGAACATTCTAACACTACTATCAAAACAAAATTATACTTGTCAAACAAATGAATAAAGTGCATTTTGTGAAGCATTATTAATTGTGTTTTGTTCAGTTGTTTCTTTCAAAAGTCCCCAAAACAAAATCATTTGCAGCATGGCTTGCAGTCAATGGTAATTGCTCAGGTTCTAGTGAAGGCTGTGTGGGTTTGTGTGGGTTTTTGTATACTTCGTAATAAAGATATTGACAAACATTAATATTAGGGCAAGTATGTTGAATGTCTGAAATTCCAGAAGCACAATTTTTAAAAGATTAGGAGGAGTAGGAATGAAACACATATTGGGATTCATCTACAGTAACCAAGGTTGTGAACGGATGTAAAATGCTCAGAGCAGAGGAGTAGTACAGAAGCATAATTATTTTCTGCAGTATTTATGTACTTTTCTTCTGTCCCACTGACAGCTTTTGAAGGATGCTTTTAGCTGCAGGTAGGAAAGTGTGGTTCATACTCTTGGAAAGGAAATTGTGGCTGATCTTATAGATGTGTGTGTCACAAAACAAAATTGTTGAGTTATAGTAAAGATGAACAACTGAGGAATATGAGTGTGTGTATGTGCGCATATGTATAGCGAGGTAAATGTGAAGTGCATAGATGCAGAAATATAAGACAGAATATACTAGAAGCCATATTTTATATGCTGTTTAGGAGGAAAGAAGAAGGGAGGTAAACACTGTCTCAATTGGCTATGAAAATTATAGAACTTTGATATGACCTGGTTTCTTTCATGAGATGGGACTGGACAGAGGAGTTGTGAGAGCAGTTGGAGGGATGTGATTAGGGCAGTTGGAAGCTGGAAGATTTGATTAGGGCAGTTGGATGCTGGAGGTTGGAGAAAAAAGGGAGAAAACCTAGGGAACAGAGGAAAGGGGTTTTCATATGTGACTGTAATATCTGTTTGTTCAGGGGGAAAGTAACATCAGGAAGTTAGCTATGAGAAGTTAGAGGGCAGCGTTTATTTTATCTATTTTGCCTAAATTACTTTGGTAGACTTTGTACAGAATGATATAAAGCCGTGACTGTGATGTAAAAGGAGAATTAAATACATTGTTGATTACCCACTGTGGCTTGAACAACTGCCATTCCCACATTGTTATTCTCAAGGTTAACAGTTGTCATAGCAACAAGGAGGTTAGCTTTGTATACTTGAGGGTACAGGCTCATGGAAGGAAATTCCTCAAGTGATGGCAGCAGGCTAGAAATACCAGCAATAGACCTCTCACCCCCACAGGGTGAGGTGTCATAGTGTGCAATACTCTACTGCTGTAGCAGACCATTTTTGACTAGAATTCATGACTTCCTATATGAACAGCTAAAGCTGCCTTAGTCAGATCACTGGTCCATCTAGCCAGGGTGTTTGCTCAAGTCAACTTCTGATGTCACAGATTTAGAGTCAGGGTAGTCTATATATACCTGTCTTTCTGTTAAAATAAAGGGTAAAAATGAAAACATCCATAGATCCACAAGCATAGTAGCATTTATGGATTTCCCCAAAGAGGTGGTTGGTGGGAGTGGGACAGAGGTGCCTTGATTGTGCTCTCCTCCTCAAGAGTTTGGATAGCAGAACACAACTAGATAGTGGGTATCTCTACACCTCCAGTTTATTGCACAGTCATGATTGACTACTCACTGAATTGTGGGAGTCCATTACATGATGTCATCATTGTCCAGCCATTATCCCACCATTTCCACCCACCTATTCCATGTTTTCCTCAAACAGAAAAAAATGTGTTGTTGTTTTTTCCAAAAATGCACAAATGGAGTGCCATGATCTCCCTGTGTATTTCTCCCCTAGAGCAAATGAACTGCTGTGTGTTGGCAGCTGTGGGCAGTTGTTTTGGGTTGTTGAGGGTGCGGTCATAATGGCGAAGGTGATGACAATGGGCTGTGGGGTATGTTGCCTTCCCCTGCCAGCACCACTTTGGGTCCTTGCCATTTTCCGCCCTCAGTATTCTAAACAAGGCAGCAGGTCAGCAGAACAGCAGAGTGGCAGGTCGGCAGAGTGGCAGGTCGGCAGAGCAGTGTGCCAGCCTTCCGACCTGCCAGGATGCCCCCCTGCTGTGCATTCCTAGTGAGTAAATGGCTGAGTAAACAGCAAAGATTGTCAAAAACACTGAATGGGGAGGTGAGGGTGCCCAGAGAGATCGGTGGGGGGATTGTCTGCATGTCAGTCCCCATCTACCAGTAACGTGCAAAGGGAGGGAAAGGGGCAGGAACCAGAAGGAGCTTTCGCTACACCCCAAGTGTGTGTAATGCTTTTTTGCGGAAAGGTGGCGATGCCTCTGAGCGTCACCACCCCTGTGAGAAGGAAAGAAAAGAAAAATAACATGACTGGGACAGCCATCTAAAGAGAGCAACTCAGTCCTGCAATGATACTGGATGGGGAAAGAATGGGCATTGATGTGGAATTCTCCACCTGTGTGATGGAGCACAAGGGGATAAAGGCATAACCCACCTTGGGTTCCTTAAGGAGGAAAAAAGGTGGGATACAAATGTAATAAATAAATAGGTAAATATGTGTATGTAATTCAGAACTTCTCCAGGTTTTATTCAATAATGAGGCATCAAAACAGCAGTGAAAGAGCTGCTTTCTGTCTACCTCCTTTCTCTGCATAGTTCAGGGGTATGAATACAGGGGGTTATTCATACATATCTACTGCAGGAGTTTGCATTACATTGATTATTATGGCTGAGTTGAAACAAATAGCTCTGGTGATAAATTCCCACCCTCCCTTCCTCCTGTTTTCTTTTAATACGTCTGAATCATATGGTGCATCACAGACAAGTGATGTGGCCACAGTTCACTACCTTTTATTTCTGTTCAGATAGGAGGTGGTGAGCCCATCATCAGAGAGGTTCTGCACTAAGGAGCTGAACCTGCTCCTTAGTGTCGAATAAATCCTAACATTGGTCTAGAACATCAAGTATGAAGATACTAGTGCTGTGCCAGATTTTTCAATCAATTTATTTTCCACCATTTGTTGATGGGGAGGGGAGAAAAGTAGTCACATCCAAAAACTGAGGGAAGGGATGAGAATTTCAGAGAAATTTCTTAGTGTGCAATGTTACTGTAATGAGGTGACTGAGGTGTGTGCATGTGTTCTCTTTTTCAATTTCAGTCCCATTTTCCTATGCTTGGCAGCCTCCCCTGCTGCTTTAGCTTTCTGAAAAGCACCTCCCCCCCTGGACTTAACCAGGAATTCCTCCCTTGGGACTTTCCAATGTTGCTGCCTACTGAGTGCCTGAAATCTCAATGAGGTTTTGTTTTATTTATTTGTTTATTTGATTTATTACTTTTCTATACCGCCCAATTAGGGATGGCGGAGAATTCCGCCGCAGACTCAAATGAGGCTTGATTCTTTGGAATCCGGCCTCCGGAATCCACAGAGGAATGGCACCATTCACCTCTGCCTCCCGAGGATCCCCCATGGACCAGCATGTCAGGAGTGCCCTAGCTGCCTCTTGCAGTCCCCTCCAATAGCCAACTCAGGACTCAGATGACAAGGATTCTTTCCAAGGCTTTATTCCTTTATTACTTTATGACTCTTTCAGATACTAATCACTAGCGACTAAGCAAGGAACAGTACTGGGGAAAGATAGCAGAGTAGCCTAAGCTCCAGGTAACGCAGCTGGTTCCCGTTTGAAGGGGAACCACGGGAGGACTCTGAACGTATGGGCTATGGAGAGATCCTCCCTCTTTCCCTTGGATCCTTGGGACGCGACCATTGTTTGAGTGCCAAATGAGCACAACGCCTCCTTTCCGCACCCTCCATCTGTCGTCGCTCCCTGTGTCTGCGCTGAGCATCCAGCAAGCCCCCCTCCAGCGCTCTCTCACTGCCAGGGTCACTATCTATCTCAGGAATGCTGGCAGGAGGAATCTCTGCCAGCTGCTGTGCTTGTGAGAGATGAGCGAGCTCCTCTCCCATGGATTGCTGTTCCTCCTCAAAATCAGAACTGCTCTGGCACTATTGGCTCAGTTTCCACCCTGACACGGCACTCCTTCTCCGGATCCTCAGCCGATACAGCAATGGCAGCCGCCATTGCTGTATCAGCTGAGGATCTGGAGGAGGAGCGCTGGTCCGCAGAATCTAGCAGACATGGAGCGACTCCAGAGGATTCTAGGGGGGAGGATCGCCTCCCCCCCTGCGGAACACCCCTCGAAACGAAAGGTGGGGGTTCCGTATATCCCTACACCCAATAGCCAAAGCTCTCTGGGCAGTTCACAACAATTAAAACCATAAAGTACAATGTAATAAAACGTAATATGAAAGTTTAAAACTACAGTATAAAACCAAAATGAAAAATAACAACCAAAATAAAACCTAGCAGCAGTGCAAAGGTTTAAAATACAGTAACATATTTTATTTAAAACAACAGAAACTAAAGGACTAAAATATTTTGTGGTTAAAAGGACACAACCACAACCTCCTCCTCCTCACTCGGCTTTCCAGCACTCAGAAGAGGGAGATACCGCACAGCACTAGAAGAAACCCCATCACAATGGTGCCTGAGCCATAGAATGTCCCTGTGGATTGTGCCCATATGATTACTCAAGTATTGCAGGTGCATACAGTGGTTGCGATGTTTAGAACAGAGGCTCTGGGAAAATACGATACCCTGTGGAAAGGTAGGGCTACTTCAGTCATTCTTGTACAGATCTGAAGAATAGCATCACTGTGTTTTTTTTGGTTTTTTAAAACCCAAACCTGCAGTCCTTACACTGTATCAGAAGTACCTGAAGAAAAAGGGATTCATTATGCAACGTTCCATTATCCAGTTCTTCAGTGGGAGACAAATATACAGTAAATCATCAATAGAAACTTCATTTCCAATTGTTTTATCAGGCCTTTTAGCTGTTTAGACAAACAGCATGATATTTCTATTCTTTTGAGGTGCAACCAATTTCTTTTCCAACAGTGAAGAAAATATTCTTAAAGGTGAACTCTTCAGCAGCAGCAAATCTGACACCATTTTTATATAATCCACTAAAAGCTATACCAATCAGAGGCTGCAGGGAGGCCATTTTGTTAATTTAATTTGCTAGCTCCCCTTTCCTAACTCTCAAAAGGGGGCACAGAGAACCAGCTTGTAATAAATGTTCTCACTTCTGCCAGTAGAGTTTATAACATGTTGTTCCAGCTAAATGCAATATAAGTGGCATTTAAATGTCCAGCATCAGGCTTCTTTTTCCTTTTATGTCTCTGAGGCAGCAATAAAGAACAAGGTATGATGGGAATCCACATTTCTTTTGTTTCCCCGTAACAAAGTTGTAAAATAATGTTAAGACTAATGCTAATAATTTATTACTAATAAATACAACTAGAAGATGAATTATTTAATGATCACACAGCCTAATACCAAGATGTGGTATGTTTTCTCATAAATGTTTAAGAAAGTGATATTACAAGACATTATACTATGCTTGTATTATAGGGCCTTTCTGCACTGTTTAGGATTAGGGCCAGTGGGATCGACAGTATTCTTGTTCTACATCATATACCATTGAAGTCTCCTTAGCACTGGAGTGAAAAGTAGTTCAGTAGTTATATTCTCATTCCCTAGGTCAAAAAGGAGCTCAAACGATACTAAGAAAGGGAAAGTCACCAATGGCTGCTACAGCACTAGACATCTGCTGGCATTCAGTCCCAATGCAAATATAAGGGAATCACTCTTTCCCTTATCTGCTGTTGACATGATCCTGGGATTCCCACTACAGGCCATGGAAGAGCCAATACAACTGACCACGCTTATGTAGGCTATGATCTCTTATTTATTTTTTAACGTACATTTCTATTCCACTCTGTGAAGGGTTGAGGCCTACAAGGTGGGAGGAGGTGGTCAGGCTTAGAGGCCTGGGTTGTTGTTTTTTGTTGGGAGGGGTATTCCTGAGAGGAGTAGTTTCATTTCCCCAGTTAAGTTTCATTTCTTCAGGTTTGAAACAGTACTTCCAGTTTTGAGGGAGTAGGATAAAGACAGCAAGAGAGCCAGGAAGAGCAGAGCTGGGGAGACCAGAGCCTGAAGAGAGAACAGGAAGAAGCAGCCTGGAGAAGTCTAAGTACAGCTAGGATAAAGGAACTTGCTTTTTTGCTTTTTTATTTTCTCTTAAGGCCTTTTGTATCACTCAGCTCTATTATATGAATACCTTTAGTTGTTATTTGCTTGCTTTAATTTACCAGCAAACTGTTGTGGTTAAACCCAGTGTCTGAAGTGCAGGTCAGTCCCCCATGTTATTGGGAAGGGGATGTTTATAAGAAGGAAGGTGGAACTCTTAAGGAGGCAAGAGATCCTTCAGGAGTTGCTCAGAGGGTCCAGGTCAATGGTGAAACCCTGACACACCCAATAGCTGAAGCTCTTTGGGTGGTTTACAAGACAAAAGGAGAGATATTGCTGCGAATCATTTGCATATTGGTGACATCTCAGTTCATATATCTGGATAACCTCTCCTAGAAGTTTCATGTAGATTTTGAACAGCAGGGGTGGGGGTGGGGGGTAAAATAGAGCCCTGTGCACAGAGTAATAATCCCCAAGCACCACCTTCTGCAAACAGCCATCCAAGTAGGAGCAGAACCACTGCAGTGCACTACTTCCAACTCCCAGCCAAGATAGCCTATCCAGAAGGAAACCATGGTCAATGGTATCAAAACCCGCTGACAGATCCAAGAGAATCTACGCAGTCACACTCCCCCTATTCCGCGCTCAGCAATGATAATCCCAAAGGGCGACCAAAGCACCGAAATCGGTGGCGGAACGCCCCCCCCCGGGACGGGACTTACCTGGGGCGGATCTTCCTGGCGGCTCCGGCGGCGGCGGCGGTGGCTGGTCTTCCGACCGGCGACCGCCGCCACCATTTCCAAGTTTTTTAAAAAAATATGTGATAGGCTACGTAAAGATTTACGTAGCCTATCATGGCTGATTAAAACAAAAACAAAAAAAGCGCGTACGCAAATGGCGGCGCCCATGGGCGCCGCCATTTGCGTTCCTTATTTTGGCATGTCTTAGTCTATGTAAACATTTACATAGACTACGGCGAAAATAAGGGGAACGCAAATAGCGTAGATGCTACGCTATTTGCGTTCCCCTTATTTTCACCGTAGTCTATGTAAATGTTTACGTAGACTAAGACATGCCAAAATAAGGAACACAAATGGCGGCGCCCATGGGCGCCGCCATTTGCATACGCACGTTGTTTTTTTGTTTTTTTATCAGCCATGGTAGGCTACATAAACATTTACGTAGCCTATCACGGCTGACTGCAGGGACGCAAATGGCGGCGGCTATGGCCGCTGCCATTTGCATCCCTGCTAGCCAGCTGGCGGCTCCGCAGAATCCCTGCGGAGCGGAGCCGGCCGGCCAGGATTCGGGGGGGGAGGGACGGAGCGCCTCCCCCCCCCCGGCCAGAATTTCGGGGGGAGAGACGGAGCACCTCCCCCCCAGCATCAGCATAATCCGCGAACAGGTAAGTGACTTTCGTACATCCCTACCCACGTTAGGCTTTTTTAGGAGTGGTTTAATAACTGCCTCCTTTAAAGCAGAGCTGCGTGCAAACGGTCTCTCAAAATTCTCCACCTTATTTGTGGGCAGAGAAATTTGGGAGACAATTTCACTGAATTTCTCCAGGGGGAGGAGAAATTCTCAACCATTTCTCCCAGGTAGGGCTCCCCATTGGCAGGGCTTGTGGCACAGCTTCTTTCTCTTTTGTCAAGGGTTTTTGTGGGGGCGTTTGTGCTGCAACAGCATCAACTGTGTTGGCAGGCTGACCCCCATTTTGCATCTGCAATGCAGGGGTGGGGTGGAGCAGTGTTGTGTCTAGCTCCAGGAAATCTGTCCTCCAATTTCCAGAAAGTTTTCTTCCCCCATGAAAGGGGCTTCCATTGTTCTGCCTGATTCTCAGGTGTTTTATAATTTATTTTTGTGATGTTTCTGATCTTACCTGATCACTGCTAGCCTCCCAGGGTGCCTGCACTTCTTGACCTGAAAAAGGCCTATTACTTCATGATGCCTTCCACTGGGCTTTAATTGAAGTGTAGGAAGCTGAGGAGGGTACAGGCTGCTGGAGCGGTAATTGTAAAATGAAAAACAGGTCACTTGCACTCACTCCTTGGCCACCTCCTAAGTAAGGTAATCCCAAGCAACCCAAACCCAACCCATGAGAATTTTTCTGAAATTTCTTCACCATTCCTTTTCTTTTTTGAAAACAATTTCTCTTCTATCAAATTGAATGAGAATTGTCAAAAAAACACATGGGAGAACTTTTCGGCACAATGCTACTTTAAAGTGCCTGGCAGGCACCACTCCGTCTCTCAATGAGGAGTTGACAACCTCCTGGACCCAGCCAGACATGAGACATCCTCTTCCTATTAGATGTAACTTCTTATCCTGGGATAGCTTGACCATCTCTATCATCCTTCCAAGTGGCAAGGAGAATTTTACCACAGTTCAGATACAGAAACATGGCACAATTTTTGATTGAGTGGTCAACTGATTGGGCTCACAGACTGAACACCACAAAAACACAGCCCAGCCAATTGTAGGATGCTGCTTACATTATCCAGTGCCACCCATGAAAGCCAAAAATATTATTTTGTTCCTGGTACCAACATTGTCATCTTTTTGGTGTCAGGTTAAGCTTTCCTCTGTTCCCAGGTATCTGATGGCATATGATGGGCTTCTTAATTTGGGGATGGGGGGTGGTGTCATTGTATTTTATGGGTAATTGTTTTTAGCTGTTTTAGATTGTTTTATATTTTTGTACGTTTTAATTTTGTTGTAAGTCACCTTGAGGTTTGTTTGTTTTTGGTGTGGGGGGGTATCTAACAAATTATTATTATTATTATTATTATTATTATTATTATTATTATTTCCCTCTTCTACCTTTTCCCTCCATTCTCCTTTCCTTTTGCATCTCACCTTTTCTAGTTTTTAAGCTGGAGGACAGGGCCTGTCTATCACCTGTCCTAGTCCAAACCATTTTACTGCCTGAAGCAGAGCCCAAATGGAGACTACCTGCCCCACTGTGGCCAACACTTGGAGAGAGCGATCCTATGGTCCTAGGAGAGCATCCCAGGGACCATAGAATTCTTTGGAGTCCCCTCTCCAAGGCTGTAGACACTGGTATAATTTTGGAAGGGGGACTCTAGAATCCAACCCCTTCCCCCCACCAACCCCCTCACAGCCATGGCAGAAAGAACCATGTGGTCTGTTTCCCAAGGATGCACATGTGGCCTTGGAGGGAGGGAAAAGGGTCGATCCAGTGGGTGGGAAAAGGAGGGGAGAAGAGAGGCCAGGAAACCCTATGGCCTCTCTAACCCTGGGCTGGCCCCTACCAGTGTGCCTTCTCTAGAGCTGAAAATCACCTCTGTCCTCCTCCTGCTCTGCCAGCATCAGCTCACCAGGGCACTGTATAGTCAGAAGCCTCTGAGATCAGAGGCTTATATCTAACGAGGCTGCACCCTAAACCATCTTGTTGAAACATTCAGACACAGTTCTTGCCTTCATCTATCCAACCTGAAACAGTTCATGGCACTGCCTGAACCAGGTACCTTCATCATGCTGCCTGGTCAGTCCAGTCCTGTATCTCATTTCCATTTATTACGCTGCTGGCCACCAGCACTGTACTGAATTTTTAATTCATGTGACTGCTTTGGGAAATGACACTTGTCTAAAAAGTGAGATAACTAACTAACTAAATAAATCATCAACATACATACATAAACAAAATATTAGTTGTGTCACTTGAAATTTTTTTAGCTTCACAAGTCATTTCATTAAGAGGGGGATATGTTGGCAATGTACAAAATCCAGGTTTTAACATCATCATAGCTGCATTTCACATTTACATAGCTTTGTGCATGTACTTTTAAAAATGCCTAAGTGGTGTCTCCTGCTACCTTTCTTTCAAAATAAATCCTTCCCCTCAACGATATCTATATCCCAATGAGCTGTGCCGTAATGTAGACTATAATAGCCCTTCTGTACTAAGCAGAACAGGAACAGAAATAGATACTGTATGACTAAAGGCTGATTGACACTTCCATCCCAAGCTTGGCTCTTCTTTAACTAAACTGCAATAAAAAGACTTCATATCATACCATTCAACAGATAATAAAATAGTGTAAACAGATGTAACCTTGTGGAAGAAATTTTTTCTACTTGATATAAATAATAAGACACAGTGAACTTTTTTTTCTTTGATTATGTTTGCCAAAGATCACATCTACCTGTACCTGTTAGCCAGGAAAACATCCTTCTCAATTACCCATTGAACCGCTGCTTCTAATACCAAACTGCATAGGGGACTGTGACTATGTAAATACTTTAAAAATAAATATTTTCATGGAATGTAGGAACAGAAAGCTTCCCCAAAAGGAAAGTCTGGAGACACTGACTGAAATGTCTGCACATTTCACTTCCAAGACAGCTTAAAAGCCTCCACGAAATGAAACCTGGCTTTTCAAACTGTCAGCTTGCCACCTCGGTACATTATTGTAAAAGTCTGAAGAATTCTCCCTGACACAAGAAATTTTTTACGAAAGAGCTGAGAGGCTATGAGAAAGCAGAGGGCCTTTGCTCTGGAAAGTAATGGCCTATAATCGCACTCATGATGAAGAAGTGCATCATGTCGGTGACTGACAGAGACAATTCAGGGCCTAGGTTAGGTAACAGCAGCCACCAAAACAACCAGCACTCAAGCTGGCCAAGAAACCTATCAACATTTCTGCCAGCAAGAACACTTAATATGTTGGTTCCTCATGCCTCTTTGTGAGCCTGTTTGCTTCTATTTTAGCTCATACTAAAGTAGGAATACAGAAGGAGGATACTATAAATGGTTGCTTTTTCTGTTTTTAGTTATTGACTGGTGTTTACGTTATTATATTATATTTACTGTTATATGGTCTCCCCCTCGACACCACTTTGGGTACCTCTAGGAGAAAAGTGACTTGTAAATGCAATAATTAAGTAATAAATAATATGTACAGGAGGCCACAATAAGTATAAGGGGGGGAAGAGTACTGTCTTTGTGTGCATATATGTTCCTCTCAGCATTTCCAAGAGCAAAAAGCTTTACTAGGCTAACACTGGATCTCCTGGGGTTTCTCCAAATCAAAGGTTCACAAATGTTCTTGGATCTTACATTTTGTTTCTTGCCATCTTCCAGCCCCATGTTCCTAGGAAGAGCTTTGGCTACCTCCTACATAGCAACTATCTCCAGCTGAGATGGGCAGTCAGAGGTAAAGCTGACCCAAGACATTTTGCTGCCTGGAGTCCAAATGGCCACACACACACACACACACAGAGGCCGAGATTTTAAAGAGTCTTATGGTACCATTCAGGCATCAATTCCTGGAGGTGTGTTTGATCTGTTCACAACCCCTATTCATGTGTTAACCACACGAAGGGCTAACGCATGAATAAAGGAGAGTGAGGCCATGTGGCTGGCCCTGCCCCATCATCATGTGTGCACACATGGCTCTGCCCCCCTGATCTCCATGCATTTAGTGAAGGTCTGAGGGTGGACCCAGCTGTACTCATGTAGGCTTCTCCTTGCAATTCTGAGTCCTGTGTGATTGGGGCTCCTGACTGTGTGGAGGAACTCTGTGCAGGTACAGTTGTTGCTTGGGGTGTCAGAGGAATCCGCAATGGATTCAAATGAGTTCAGATTTCTCTGAATCTCACCTGAAGATTCTGCAGCGGACTGGCTTTTTTGAGTCATGCAGATTCTATGGGCTTGCAGACTACTTTTTTTAACTTTGGAGGGATTTGTGCAAGTGGAATGAACTTCTCATACATCCCAAAAAAGAAATCTGATCCTATCAATGAGCAGACAGCAGAATGAAAGACGCTTGACAATCTGGCAAAACACAGAGGGAAAGGATTTTGTTAAATTTTGTTAACAAAATCTGTCCATCCCCAGTTGTTACCTCCTTCAGACCTTCACCAAATACACAGAGGTAAGAGAGGCAGAGACAGCTGAACATATGGCCTCAGGGGCGGGTGCTACTCCTTTGTGCCACATCTTTTTCATGTACTAGCCATCTGCCTGGATGGCGAATGCATGAGCATGAATAGGGCTGCAGTTTTCCATACAATCTGTTGTCTGTACAGATCAGCTCTAATGCTGTCTGGGTTCTAGATACTATATCTCTAATATTTGCTCAATTTGTACCATTGGAAATAAACAGGTTATTAATACAGCATCTGAGAATGGTCCTGTGGGATACCTTTCCCCAACCTGGTGCCTTCAGATGTGTTCGACTACAACTCCATAGGCTGTCATGGCCTCTAGACAGCATCCCAGTGTATTGTTCAGAAAATCCCCTTAGAGACTGTGTAGACAGAGCTACATAGGGATGGCGGAGAAATCCGCCACGGACTCCAATGAGGCCGGATTCTTTGGAATCCGGCCCCCCAGAGTCCGTGGCAGAATGGACTACCCCCCCTGCCACCCCCCGAAATCCCCCCCAAGATGGAACCTACCTGATGGCGGCTGGTCCAGGTCACCATCTTCGTTCTGCAGCCGGGTTGCAGAACAAAATGGCGTCCAGCATAGGGGACGCCATTTGCATCCATGCCATTGGCCATGATTGGCTATGTACATATTTATGTAGCCTATCACGGCAAAGAGCAGGGTCGCAAACGGCATAGCAGACACCATTTGTATCCCTGCCGTTGGCCGTGATTGGCTACGTAAATATTTACATAGCCAATCATGGCCAATGGCAGGGACGCAATTGGCGTCCCCTATGCTGGATGCCATTTGCGACTGCAGACCGGCCACGGCCGGAAGTCCGACGGTGGCTGGAGACGGCTGGTGGCTCCACCGACTCGCTGCAGAGCAGAGCAGGCCGGGGAGGATTCCGGGGGGAGGACTGGATCACCCCCCTCCCGCCTGCAGATGCCCCGGACCAGAATGGGGTAAGTACTTCATACATCCCTAGAGCTACAGCCTTGGAGGACTTTTTTTTTTTTTTTTAATGTCAGAGCCCCGTCCTGTCTCTTCCCACAGTGGTTTCCTCTACAAGATCAGAGGCCCTGTTCTGAGAGCATAGCATTGCTCTAGTGATTGATTGATTATTTATTTATTTATTTATTTATTTTTTATGCTGCCCCATAGCTGAAGCTGTCTGGGCGGTTTACAAAAGTTAAAACATAAAATTACAATATACAAAGTTTAAAAGCCATTAATTTACATAAAAACAGTGATGTCTACTCTGAAAGGATTCTTAACCTTCCTTAATAGGGAAGCAATAAACTAATAGCAATAAACTAATTAGGCCACTACTAATCACATGGCCTAGAAAAATAGTATATAATGTTTAAAAACTTCCCTATGCCTTCCATGGACTTATCCTACCCTTGCAATGAAACACTCTTCCTTTTTTAATTTTAAAAAATCACTGTTTCAAGGAGGATCCAGAGGCTGTCTCAAATATCTTTCATAAATGTACTGCCAGAAAGCTATTCAAGATACAGTATGGAATAAATCTGATGTTATTGCTGACAAAGAAAACAGTTGGATGGGTTTAAGGTGCCTGAAAGAGAGGTGCCTTAGGGCCACTTCATGTTAAAGACTCTATTTCCCACTCCTGCAGCACATATAAGTAACCTTTTATTTCTGATGGAGATGAGACACTCTTTTCCCTTGGGCTTTTATTCCCACATACTTGTTCTTTGATCTGCAGGAGAATTCACAGTTATACCTATGTAAAGAAAAATATGCTAAGCCAGATACATCCCCAGTGTTAAGTTAGTTATTTCCAATACATGGATGTGACCTATTTAATTTGCAGCAGTTTTAGGAGTTCTGTACAGCAAATAGAAAGATCAAAGATGTTGTCAAAACTGACACATCCAATAAGAAATTTAAATTGTAGTATCATATTTTGTCATGAAATTAATAATAATATCACTAGGTCTTGTGATTTATGCCAGCTGTAAAGATGAACATGGACTTCTTTAATATTAATACGGAATTTGTAAATGATGCTTCTTTTGCAATGCAGGAAAATTTGTTTCTAAACAACAATAAGTAATTTGAGTCTTTTTCTTTTTGAATGTAAAATGAAATGCTTAAATTTAGAAAAACAAACAAACACTAGACCTGACTGTATGCACAGTACCTCATGAGAATTGTGGCACAGAGTAGCTGGCCATTCTTTATTCTTAGGAAGCTTTCAAGGAATTTTTTAACGTTAAAAAGTAAATAGATCAATAAACTAATCACCTGTAGAGCCTGAACTGTTCCCCCATATAGAGTGAAGCTTTCTCAAGGAAAAGAAAGGCATTTCTATATTAGTTTCCTCTAAAAGAGATAAGGATAACAACCACATGCCACATGCTTTGCATTCAGAAGGTTCGAAGTTTAATCTGCAGACCTCTTGTAAGGATTTGTCTTGGGCCTTGTAATTTACATTTGGGTATGGGGAATTTAAGGGATAAGAGATGGTGTTTATAAGGGGGGTTAATGTTAATGGGTAACGGGGCAAGTAGGGGAACAAAAGCTATTGTATTAGAAGCTTGCTATATGTCATATATAAACTGATAAGAAATGTCTGGTCAATTGGAAGGTTATCAACTGTCTCTTCCTTATAAGGAAACTGGGTAAAAGGTAAGGGGTTATAGAAAAGAACATGTTGTGGTTTGGTATTCTCCTATCTGGAGAGAAAAGGGGAGCTGTTGACCACATAAAAGAAGAACTTTTGGAGTCAACACCTTACGTCAAGGACAGAGGTGATTTGGGGGACAAAAGGTTTCTAGGAATAAGATGACCTATAATGTGACGTGGGCCAACAGATGTAAGGATTTCAGTATATGTATTAGAAAGATGATTACCAATTTGGGAGGGTATTTAAGCTGATACAAGGAAGAGATCTGGGTCTGTCTTTCCTCTTTCACCCTGAACCTGGGATGTTACTATGAGCCTATCACTTAGGCCTCAGTGACTCCCCGGTCGTGTTTGGAGGAGGAGATAGACCCTTTACCCTTGCTGGTAAAGTACAGGTATGAGTGGCAGACATACAGCTGAAGGATGTATGAGTATGGCTTTGCTTGGCTGAAGGTTTGAGTGTGTGTTAAACTTTCTTTGGCTTTCTTTAATAAATGCATTTAGTTTATGTCTTTGTTTTCATCCTTATTTGTAGAATTTAAGTAACTCCGAGTGAATGTGAACACTCTATCTCAGTCCCCAAAGGAACCTCATCTACAACATCAGGGCCAAGGTGAGGCTGTTTAAAGTAAGTGTGCCTGGGTATCCAATACCAGGGACCCTGAAATTTTAGTCTCCAGTTTTCCCCTTCACTCTGAGGAAGCAGATGGAAAAGAAGTCCTCTCTCTGCCTGAAATCATGAAGTGGCACACAGCCAGGAAGAGCAGACCAGAGGTGGGGAATGTCTGGCTCTCCAGATGTTGTTAGACTACAACTCCCATCATCCCTGACCATGGGCCATGCTTGCTGGGGCCGATGGGAGTTGGAGGGCCACAGGTTCTCCACCCTGGAGTTGACAGTACTGGGCTACATAAAAGAACAGTCTGACTGAGCATATGGCAGCGTCATATATTCATATGAAGTAGTTTGCAGAAAGGTCTCCAGGAAGGATTGGATTGGGTGGCAACCACTCTGCCCGTCTGGAGGATAGAGTGCCCTTATGAATACAAAAATCATCCATTGTACTAAATAAGAAGCCAGATCCATAAAAAAAAAAAGGGAGGCCAGATCCTCTTTCACGAGCGCGATTGAAATGTGAGAGCACACTTGTTTTCTTTCCCAAGTCCTTTCTTTAAGCAGGAACACGCCTAGACATTCTATGACAATTTGACCCAATATAATTATTAAGTGTAGGCATGCCAGCAAAGTTATTCCCAGCCAGGCTTGGCAAAGAATTTCAGGAGCTCATAAAAGGAGAACAGAGCTTTTAAAGTTCCCAGGTTTTTATCCTGCTCAGATTAAAATCTCAGTGTAAGACAAATGGCTGTTGTACTTGCTTGACAAATGCTTTGTGTAGCCAACGCTACATTGCTCCATTATTTTGCATACGACTGGTTTTAGGAGGCTACCCATAGCACCTTATTCCTGCCCACAGGAGCTAATGGGGTGGTGGGGAGGAGAGGTCCCATTAGTTCCTATGAGGAAGGGAAAAGGACCCTACAGGGGCCAAATATCATAGGGGGAGACAACTCTCATGGATCCTCCACAGAGGATGGTTTTGCCGCCACCACCCTTAGTTTCCCCCACAGGGTCTTTTCCCAGCCCTGAAGAAATAGATGGAGGTAGGGAAAGGTCTTCCACAATGGGGATAATTTTTACAAGTCCTCAACTAGGGCCGCATCTACATGGCGCCGATTTCATTATTCGTTCCATCGGAGCTTTCGCAGTATTAGCGTTGCGAATTAATGACTGGGGCAGTAGATGGGAGGGTTAAGAGGGCTTCTCAAG
This sequence comes from Heloderma suspectum, assembly GCF_057233095.1. NCBI lineage: Eukaryota > Metazoa > Chordata > Lepidosauria > Squamata > Helodermatidae > Heloderma > Heloderma suspectum. Next base: position 58,867,117 of record NC_139458.1, read on the forward strand.
CTTGGAAGAACAGAGAGTGTAGAGCTGAGAAGAAGAGTGTGTGACTTGCATGTACTTGTTTATGAAAATCATCGGCCCTGGCACCTACCCTTACTCACCTTCGCACCTGCGAATCCACAGGCATCCAGCGTTTCTCAGCTGTGTTTGTTTGTAGCTGAACATCTCCACTTTCAAGCCCGATACTTAAAGTGAGAGAGGCAGTGATGCGAAACTGAAGGCAATGAGTTACTGCCTGGTAGACATGTTTGCCCATAGGGATGTCAGAGAATTCCGCGACGGATATCGGTGAGGCTAAATGCCAGTGCATTCGGCCCCCCGAAATCCATCACAGAACGAAGCCCCCCCCCACGAAAGGCATGCGGGACGAAGTCCCCACCGCCCCCACCCCATGAAAGGCGCGCGAAACGGAGCACTTAACTGCTCCCGTCCGCGCTGCTTTGCGAATGGCGGCCATCCTGGCCGCCATTCGCTTCCTCCTCTTCCTAGCCGTGATAGGCTACATAAATACGTAGCCTATCACGGCTAATGCAGAGACGCCATTTGTGTCCCTACGGAGGCCGTGATAGGCTACATAAGTATTTACATAGCCTATCACGGCAGGGGGGGGAAACCCCAGTGTACGCAAATGGCGGCGGCTACCGCCATTTGCGTATGCTGGGGTTTTTCCCCCTGCCGTGATAGTCTACGTAAATATTTACGTAGCCTATCACGGCTCAATACAGGGATGCAAATGGCGGCGGCTACGACAGCCGCCATTTGTGTCCCTGCAGGGCTGCCCAGCGGCCGGATGTCCGGCTGCAGGCCGTCGGAGCCGGCCAGTGGCTCTGCAGCTTGGCTGCGGAGCGGAGCCGGCCGGGCAGGATTCCGGGGGGAGGGATGGAGCGCCTCCCCCCCCATCGAGGATTCCAGGGGGAAGGATGGAGTGCCTTCCCCCCACTGCGGATGCCCCTGCATGGAGCCCCGCCCAAGGCTACTTTCCCTTCCACCAGTCAGTGCGGCTTCCACCAACCCACTTCTTCATGCCTCCATAACTGCAGAGCTGTGAAGGAGGAGGGGCATCACGAATGGCGCTGCGATTTCAATCTGAGGAAGGGACAGACAGCTCAACCCCACGCAGTAAAGCCAAAGCAAGTGAAAACTTTACAGCCAGTGGACTCTGAGAAAACCCGGATTTCTCAGTGAAAAACACGACTGCGCTGCGAAGCAGGGACTGCATCATTTGTCGCAAAGAACTTCACTCTGAAGTGGCACTGGGGCAAATGGCTCATGTAGATGGGGCCTATCGCTGGAAGAAACATGAACAATCTCAGATATGCAGATGATACCACTTTGATGGCTGAAAGCGAGGAGGAGTTGAGGAACCTTATGACGAAGGTGAAAGAAGAAAGTGCAAAAGCTGGGTTGCAGTGAAACCTCAAAAAAACCAAGATTATGGCAACCAGCTTGATTGATAACTGGCAAATAGAGGGAGAAAACGTGGAGGCAGTGACAGACTTTGTCTTTCTAGGCACAAAGATTACTGCAGACGCTGACTGCAGCCAGGAAATCAGAAGACGTTTACTTCTTGGGAGGACAGCAATGACAAATCTTGAGAAAATAGTTAAGAGCAGACACATCACACTGACAACAAAGGTCCGCATAGTTAAAGCAATGGTATTCCCCGTAGTAAGCTATGGCTGCGAGAGCTGGACCATAAGGAAGGCTGAGCGAAGGAAGATAGTGTCAGGGTGGACACTGAGCCCATATAATCCCAGAGTAGTTCTGATTACTACTCTGCATTACGGCTAATGCAGAGACGCCATTTGCGTCCCTACAGAGGCCGTGATAGGCTACATAAGTATTTACATAGCCTATCACGGCAGGGGGGGAAACCCCAGTGTACGCAAATGGCAGCGGCTACCGCCATTTACGTATGCTGGCCTTTTTCCCAGGGCCCGCAGCTGACAGAGTTTTCTCCCACCCACATTCCTAGATTAGAAAGCAGTCCAGGGAGTGACCCAGCACCGATAGCAGACTGGTTGGATGTGCGGCGCAGACGCAGAGAGCGGCGCCAAATGGAGAGCGCAGAAAGGAGGCGTAGCGCCCAGTTGGAGCTCAAAGAACGGTTGCGCCCAGAGGATCCAAAGGAAAAGGTGAGGGATTCTCCCTAGTCCTTATGTTCAGGGGTCTGCCAGTAATTGCTTTTCAAACGGGGACCAACTGTTCTAACTTAGGGCATAGGGATGCTGCTGCTCAGATCTAGTTGCTACCTGTAGAGCTGTTAAGTTGTAAAAGAAGAATAAAGCTTTGAAAAGAGTCCCTTTGTCTGTGTCTGGACTTGGCTACTGGATTAGACTGAGAGCCCTCCAAGGAGCCCTTGACAGATAGATGCTTTTCAACTGTGGTGCTGGAGGAAAATTCTGAGAGTGCCTTGGACTGCAAGAAGATCAAACCAGTCCATACTCCAGGAAATAAAGCCAGACTGCTCATTTGAGGGAATGATATGAAAGGCAAAACTGAAGTACTTTGGCCACATAATGAGAAGACAGGATACTCTGGAGAAGATACTGATGCTAGGGAAAGTGGAAGGCAAAAGGAAGAGGGGCCGACCAAGGGCAAGATGGATGGATGATATTCTGGAGGTGACGGACTCAACCTTGGGGGAGCTGGGGGTGGCGACGGCAGACAGGAAGCTCTGGCGTGGGCTGGTCCATGAAGTTACGAAGAGTCGGAAGCGACTGACCAAATAAACAACAACAAAAGATGGGGCCTGGGTCATAAAAATTATCCAGGCTCAGCTAATATTTTGGAAAAGAATTTGGGTCATTTCCAAATTAATCTAAGGTTAGCTTCAGGAAGCACACCCATCTCTAATTAAAGGCAATGAAATGTTTTTTTTGATAGGGAATGGAATGCCTTTTCTGTGTGTGTTGTGCATCATGTTATAGATTTCCATTTTCTTTACAAAATGGTCCAGAGTCTTAGTCTCCTCCAAGCATTATGTTGCACTGACACAAATGTCAATCACTTCAACAGCATTTGGTCTGTGATGGATCATGCTGAGGACTGTGTTAATTGAATGATGATAAAAGTTTATATATCTGGTGTGTAGAAGCAAGAATATTTGTTTTCCCCTCTCTTCTTTGACATTGCTGTTTAAGGACTTTCATTGCATTCAAAAATGGTAGCCACCAAAATTCCCTGGAGTGGCTGGAGCAGCTACTAAAAGCAGAAACTGCGGATCTGTAAGAAACTGCAATTGGAAACAGAAAGTGGGGAAATGTGCTGGGAGACTTCAAATATCTTTTAACAAGTTCAGAAAGAATGTAATTATTTAAATGACTATTGTCATCAAGTACAATGGTACAAGATCAATGGTACAAGATCAATGAATCAAGGTAAGCTGGAGGTGGTCAAACATGAGATGGCAAGATTGAACATCGACATCTTGGGAATCAGCGAACTAAAATGGACAAGCATGGGTGAATTTAATTCAGGTGACCATCATATCTACTACTATGGGCAAGAATCCCTTAGAAGAAATGGAGTAGCACTCATAGTCAACAAAAGGGTGGGAAAAGCAGTACTGGGGTACAATCTTAAAAATGATAGAATGATCTCAGTACGAATCCAAGGCAAACCATTCAACATCACAGTAATTCAAGTCTATGCCCCAACCACTGAGGCCAAAGAAGCTGAGGTTGATGGGTTCTATGAAGACCTACAACACCTTCTAGAACTAACACCAAAAAAAGAAGTCCTCTTCATCATAGGGGATTGGAATGCTAAAGTAGGAAGTCAAGAAATCACCGGGATAACAGGCAAGCATGGCCTTGGTATACAAAATGAAGCAGGACAAAGGCTAAAAGAGTTTTGCCAAGAGAACACGCTGATCATAGCAAACACTCTTTTCCAACAGCACAAGAGGCGACTCTACACATGGACGTCACCAGATGGTCAATATCGAAATCAGATTGATTATGTCCTTTGCAGCCAAAGATGGAGAAGCTCTATACAGTCAGTAAAAACAAGACCTGGAGCTGACTGTGGCTCAGATCATGAGCTGCTTGTTGCAAAATTTCGGCTGAAATTGAAGAACGTAGGGAAAACCACTAAACCATTCCGGTATGACCTAAATCATATCCCTTCTGACTATACAGTGGAGGTGAGGAATAGATTTCAGGGATTAAACCTGATAGACAGAGTGCCTGAGGAACTATGGACAGAGGTCCGTAACATTGTTCAGGAGGCAGCAATGAAATCCATCCCAAAGAAAAAGAAATGCAAGAAAGCAAAGTGGCTGTCTGATGAGGCTTTACAAGTAGCTGAGGAAAGAAGGGAAGCAAAAAGCAAGGGAGAAAGGGGAAGATATATCCAACTGAATGCAGAGTTCCAGAGAATAGCAAGGGGAGACAAGAAGGCCTTCTTAAATGAACAATGCAAAGAAATCGAGGAAAACAACAGAATGGGAAAGACTAGAGATCTCTTCAAGAAAATCGGAGATCTCAAGGGAACGTTTTGTGCAAAGATGGGCATGATCAAGGACAAAGAAGGCAGGGACCTAACAGAAGCAGATGAGATGAAGAAGAGGTGGCAAGAATACACAGAAGAACTATACAGGAAAGATCTGAATGTCCCTGATAGCCATGATAGTGCAGTCACTGAACTTGAGCCGGACATCCTAGAGAGTGAAGTCAAGTGGGCCTTAGGAAGCATTAGTAACAACAAAGCTAGCGGAGATGACAGTATTCCAGCTGAGCTATTTAAAATCCTAAAACGCTAGGGCAACGCTAAAGAGTGTTCAAACTACCGTACAATTGTGCTCATTTCACATGCCAGCAAGGTTATGCTCAAAATCCTACAAGCTAGGCTTCAGCAGTATGCGAACCAAGAACTACCGGAAGTACAAGCTGGGTTTCGAAGAGGCAGAGGAACTAGAGATCAAATCGCCAACTTTCACTGCATCATGGAGAAAGCAAGAGAATTCCAGAAAAACGTCTATTTCGGCTTCATTGACTACGCTAAAGCCTTTGATTGTGTGGATCACAACAAACTGTGGCAAATTCTGAAAGAGATGGGGGTACCAGACCACCTTACCTGTCTCCTGAGAAACCTGTACTTATTTATTTATTATTGCATTTATATCCCGCCTTTATTCCTCTTGCAAGGAACCCAAGGCGGCTTACATTATCCTCCTCCTCTCCATTTTATCCTCACAACAACCCTGTGAAGTAGGTTGGGCTGAGAGTGTGTGACTGGCCCAAAGTCACCCAGTGAGCTTCCATGGCCGAGTGGGGACTAGAACCTGGATCTCCCAGCTCCCAGCTCTTGCCACGCAACAGTAAGAACCAGGCATGGAACAACCGATTGGTTCAAAATTGGGAAAGGAGTACGACAAGGCTGCATATTGTCGCCCTGCTTATTTAATCTATATGATGAATCACAGGTCGGAATTAAGATTGCTGGGAGAATTATCAACAACCTCAGATACGCCGATGATACCACCCTAATGGCAGAAAGCGAAGAGGATCTAAAGAGCCTCTTGTTGGCTCTTTAGGAGAGTGCAAAAGCTGGTTTGAAACTCAACATTAAAAAAACGAAGATCATGGCATCTGGCCCCATCACGTCCTGGCATATAGAAGGGGAAGAAATGGAAGCAGTGACAGATCACCTCAGACGGTGACTGTAGCCATGAAATTAAAAGATGCTTGCTCCTTGGGAGGAAAGCTATGGCAAACCTAGACAGCATAGTAAGAAGCAGAGACATCACCTTGCCGACAAAGGTCCATCTAATCAAAGCTATGGTTTTCCCAGTAGCAACGTATGGCTGTGAGAGCTGGACTATAAGGAAGGCTGAGCGCCGAAGAATCGATGCTTTCGAACTGTGCGGTGCTGGAGAAGACTCTTACAAGTCCCCTGGACTTCAAGGAGGTCAAATCAGTCCATCCTAAAGGAAATCAACCCTGAGTGCTCATTGGAAGGACAGATAGTGAAGCTGAAGCTCAAATATTTTGGCCACCTAATGCGAAGAGAAAACTCTCTGGAAAAGACCCTGATGCTGGGAAAGGCTGAAGGCAAAAGGAGAAGGGGACAGCAGAGGATGAGATGGCTAGATAGCATCACGGATGCAATGAATATGGACTTGAGCACGCTCCGGGAGAGAGTGCAGGACAGGAAGGCCTGGCGTGCTATGGTCCATGGGGTCACAAAGAGTCGGACACGACTGAACGACTGAACAACACAATGGTGTTGGGTTAGGGTGAGAAACTGTCTGCTCCTCCTCTTCCTCCTCCTCCTCCCCCCCCCCTCTCTCACACACACATCCTACCATAAGCACTTTGGGTGAAGACAAACAATCTAGATCAGGGCTGGCATTAAGGGCAGGCATGGTGAGGCAACTGCCAAGGGCCCACACCCCAGCAGGAGCCCCCTGACAAGAACCCCCTGAAGTTGCTCTTCCCCTTCACAGTTGCAACCTGCTTGTTCAGCTGGCTCTTGCTCCAGTTCAAATAATGGTGGTGGTGAGAAGGAGGAACAGTAGATGCCATTGCCTAATTGTTCACTGGCTCTCTGCCTATCAAGCAAGCAAGCAGCAGCAATGATGAGAAGGAGGATGAGGAGCAATATCAGCTGGTGACAATGCTGGTAAAAAGGTAGTCTTACTGAAGAAGGGACCCTATTGAGCCTTTCCCAAGGGCCCTCAACAACCTGGAACCAGTACTGAAGTGGATATTCCAAGCTGTGTCCACCACCCTTCAGAATACTTACTTAGTACTTAATTACTTCTTGCAAACATGATCTTGTTTTAGTATATAAAATGGAGTTTGCTGTAAACCCCTCCTGCAATAGATGAATTAATATCTCAAGGAAAGGTGACCATTTTATTAAAAAAAAAAAAAGCATCCAAGGAATGAATATAGTAAATAACTGATCCTATGGCTAAATTCTAAGATTGCTCGCCTGTAGATCAGGGGTGTTGAATCTTTGAGGGCCAAATTCAATTTTGGAGAAGCTCTTAGAAGCCACATTCTAGTGGTGGGCAGAGCCAAAGGCCAAAACACAAAAACTACTATCATAGTTTAGCTTGAAGTTCTTACTGTCAATAACTAAGCTTTAGAACCTTTTATAATGGCAGAAAAACTGCACAAAAGCCACAACAACATCAAACAATTGGTGGCTGGAGGAAAGCGGATGCAGCCAGTGGAAGGGGACATGGACTTCTGAGGGAACTTCAGAGGGCCAGACTGGGACATCAGGAGGGTTCGATTTGGCCCACAGACCTCAGGTTTGACATCCCTGCTGTAGATAAAAGAGCAGTGGGGGCTGGTGGCACCTTGGATAGCTCCTTTCAATTTCTGACTGAAACCTGGAGCAGATTCATCATCCCACTGACATCAGAGCCACCATCCTCCACTGTAAAAGAGTGAAATATAACTGAAGTATGTGTTACTAGCTTCCTCTTTAGATAAATGTGTGGCACATACATATGCACTTCTAAGAGTGAATGAGATCTGCAGATGAGACTGTGCTCCTAATACTTTATGCCCAAACCAGAAGTTCAAGCTTCCTGAACTATATGTGTGTGTGTGTGTGTGTGTGTGTGTGTGTATATATATATATATATAGAGAGAGAGAGAGAGAGAGAGAGAGAATGCCAGGATGAGTTCTTTTATTCTGTAACATAAATGTTGCCATCTGAAAGAATTCCAGTAGTGTGAAAATGGGGAAGGGGCCAGCACACGCTCTGCTCACAAAAGTTGAAGAGGCTAGCGCAAGCACAATTCTGGGACTAAAATAGTGTGATTGGATGACTGAAGGGACCGAATGGACTGGTCTGATCTGACTGATTTCGAAAGACAATGCTATGTGGAAATTCTCGCCAGCCTAAGGGAATTTTTGAGCAGTAAGAATACTCAAAAATTCTCTGCAGTGGCCCCATACCTTTGGAACAAGTTGCCATCAGAGGTCCGTCATTGCAGGCTTTAAAGAAGTCATTGAAAACATATTATTTTCCCATGGCCTTCCCTTGCTATGAGTGCTGTTGTTGCTGTTGTTGCTGGTTTTATTGTTGGCTTTTTTGTTGTTTTTATTGCTATTTTGTTGTGTTTATATTTTTATCAAATCAGCCTCTGATTTCAGTGGGATTTAAACATGAGGGCCGCGGTGGCTTAGTGGTTAAGACGCTGAACTGCAGACTGGAAGGTCGGCAGGTCAGTAGTTCGAGACCCGAGTGCTGCGTGACAGAGTGAGCTCCCGTCTTCAGTCCCAGCTTCTGCCAACCTAGCAGTTCGAAAGCAAGAAATTGCAAGTAGATAAATAGGTACCGCCTCGGAGGGAAAGGTAACAGCATTCCGTGCACCTCGGTGTTCAGTCATGCCGGCCACATGACCACAGAAGCATCTTCGGACAGTGCTGGCTCTTCGGCTTAGAAATGGGGATGAGCACCGCACCCTAGAGTCGGACACAACTGGTTGGGGACACCTTTACCTTTACCTTTAACTATGAAGAAAAATAAAAGAATTGTGTGCACCTTTTGTTGTTGTTTATTTGGTCAGTCGCTTCTGACTCTTCATGACTTCATCAACCAGCCCACCCACACCAGAGCTTCCTGTTAGCCGTCGCCACCCCCAGCTCCCCCAAGGTCAAGTCTGTCACCTCCAGAATATCATCCATCCATCTTACCCTTGGTCAGCCCCTCTTCCTTTTGCCTTCCACTTTCCCTAGCATCAGCATCTTCTCCAGGGTATCCTGTCTTCTCATTATGTGGCCAAAGTACTTCAGTTTTGCCTTTCATATCATTCCCTCAAGTGAGCAGTCTGGCTTTATTTCCTGGAGTATGGACTGGTTTGATCTTCTTGCAGTCCAAGGCACTCTCAGAATTTTCCTCCACCACCACAGTTCAAAAGCATCTATCTTCCTTCGCTCAGCCTTCCTTATGGTCCAGCTCTCACAGCCATAGCTTACTACGGGGAATACCATTGCTTTAACTATGCGGACCTTTGTTGTCAGTGTGATGTCTCTGCTCTTCACTATTTTATCAAGATTTGTCATTGCTGTCCTCCCAAGAAGTAAACACCTTCTGATTTCCTGGCTGCAGTCAGGGTCTGCAGTCATCTTTGTGCCTAGAAAGACAAAGTCTGTCACTGCCTCCACGTTTTCTCCCTCTATTTGCCAGTTATCAATCAAGCTGGTTGCCATAATCTTGTTTTTTTTTTGAGGTTTCACTGCAACCCAGCTTTTGCACTTTCTTCTTTCACCTTCGTCATGAGGTTCCTCAGCTCCTCCTCGCTTTTCAGCCATCAAAGTGGTATCATCTGCATATCGGAGATTGTTAATGTTTCTTCCAGCGATTTTAACTCCAGCCTTGGCTTCATCAAGCCCAGCACATCGCATGATGTGTTCTGCATACAGGTTGAATAGGTAGGGTGAGAGTATACAACCCAGCCATACTCCTTTCCCAATCTTAAACCAGTCCATTGTTCCTTGGTCTGTTCTTACTGTTGCTACTTGGTTGTTATACAGATTCCTCAGGAGGCAGACAAGATGACTTGGTATCCCCATACCACCAAGAACTTACCACAATTTGTGATGATCCACACAGTCAAAGACTTTAGAATAGTGAATAAAACAGAAATAGATGTTTTTCTGAAACTCCTGGCTTTCTCCATTATCCAGCGGATATTGGCAATTTGGTCTCTAGTTCCTCTGCCTTTTCTAAACCCAGCTTGTACATCTGGCAGTTCTCATTCCATGAATTGCTGGAGTCTACCTTGCAAGATCTTGAGCATTACCTTACTGGCATGTGAAATAAGTGCCACTGTTCAATATTTGAACATTCTTTGGTGCTTCCCTTTTTTGGTATGGGGATATAGGGTGATTTTTTCCAATCTGTTGGCCATTCTTGTGTTTTCCAAATTTGCTGGCATATGGCATGCATCACCTTGACAGCATCATCTTGCAAGATTTTAAACAGTTCAGCTGGGATACCGTCATCTCCTGCTGCCTTGTTATTAGCAATGCTTCTTAAGGCCCATTGAACCTCACTCTTCAGGATGTCTGGCTCTAGCTCACTGACCACACCGTCAAATCTATCCCTGATATTATTATCCTTCCTATACAGATCTTCCGTATATTCTTGCCACCTTTTCTTGATCTCTTCTGCTTCTGTTAGGTCCTTGCCATCTTTGTTTTTGATCATACCCATTTTTGCCTGGAATTTACCTCCGAAGCTTCTAATTTTCTGGAAGAGGTCTCTTGTCCTTCCTATTCTATTATCTTCTTCCACTTCCGCGCATTGCTTGTTTAAAAATAATTCCTGATCTCTTCTGGCTAACCTCTGGACTTTTGCATTTAATTGGGCATATCTCCCCCTATCACTGTTGCCTTTTGCTTTCCTTCTTTCTTGGGCTGCTTCCAGTGTCTCAGCAGACAGCCATCTTGCCTTCTTGGTTTTCTTTTTCTTTGGGACGTTTTTTGTTGCCGCCTCCTGAACAATGTTGCGAACTTCTGTCCATAGTTCTTCCGGGACCCTATCTACTAAATCTAGTCCCTTAAATCTATTCTTCACCTCCACTGCATATTCATTAGGAATATTAGTGAGCTCATATCTAACTGATCTGTGGGTCTTCCCTATTCTCTTTAGTCTGATTCTAAATTCTAATTCTAAATTGTGCAATAATGTCTGCACCTTATGTAAGTATAAATGATATAGCAGTATTATAAAAAAATCATTGAATTTTATTAAAATATGAATGTGTGTGTGTGTTTTAAAGTCTAAAACATGTCTGAAACAAAAATAAGAAAATAGGGGATAAAATGGAGAGATGTTCTGTATTTTTGTGTTTGTTATAGCTGCCTTGAGTGCCATTTCCTAGAAAGGCGAGCAGTAATCACCATCATCATAACCCTTTGTATGTTTTCATTGGGTTGCAAATTTTCATTTGCTTTTTGTCTTATTTTTTTCTTCACTGTAGCACTTAGTTGCCTGAGGGGTTTTACCAATAGTAAGTTGTATTATAACTATAACAATTTTACTATTATTTCTTGAATGAAAAGCTTTAAGGAAATCTTGTGTTGGTTAGGGCACTAGGCTGTGATTTATCTACAACCCAAAAAAACAAACATGAACCAACTTATTCTATCTTTAACCACTTGCAAACCACAGAAACAAAAACAGTTAAAGGAAAAATATATATGTCCAAAAATATAGCATTTTAAAAATATAAATAACAATATCTCACTCAAAATTAAAACAATCAATTAGCAGTCACAAATGCCCATCAATACATCACATACATAGGCAGTACATATTCACAATACTAATTTCCCAAATACATAGGCTGCACATAAACCCAATGAACAAACCCACTACCAGTATCTCAAACAAGTTTCAACCAATCATCCTCAGTGGGAGAAAATATAAAGATAAACAATCATTGCAGCAGTTAATCAAACAAATTTGGCGCCACATGGAACCTGAAAAGCAAAATACATGAGCTTAGATACCTCAGATAGGCCATACCTAAATTCTCTCTCTCTCTCTCTCTCTCGCATATTAATAAAGGAATCCATTTACCAGTAATTGTCTTATATAGAGAGGCTGAGATCCACACCATTCAGCTGGTAACTGCGTAAAACGAAAGGGGAAAAACATTATCTCCCAAGTTATGAAACAAATAATAAAAAAGACAATCCTGTGTTAATGTTTATGGTGATCTCCTAGTTATGTCTACTATATGACTAAACCATGATGTAAAAATTAGTACAGAGAACCAGAGAGTACTTGTAAAGAAATGCCCTGTATATAACCGTTGTTGTTATGTAATGTTTGTTCTGTGGCCTTGTTTTGTTACTGTCAAACGTCTGTGTAGTAGTTGCTTAGTGATGGTCTGAAGGGGGAGAGAGAAAGAGAGAGAATTGCTTTAAATATTTTTAGATAGGGCCTGGATCATATAAATTCAAATCTGATTGGCTGGGGATTCTAGCTAGGTGGAAAAGAGCGGTTGGGAAATGACACGTTAGAGTTGAGAGCTGGAGTTAGTCTCTAGAGACTGAGGGAGAAGGTCTGTCGGTTCATGGGTGATTTGGTAGAAGGACTAGGAAAAAGCTGAGGAGAACGTGAATAGCTAAGGCCTGGATATTAAGTTATTCTTTCTCTGTGGGATAACCTTATATGGCTAGTGAAAATCAGGTGCAGGGAGCAGGTGGCTGTATTATGCCAGGAGGTTGCCCTAAGATCTTGCTAGGATTGGGAATCTGCCCTTGGGGGGAGGTGATCCGTTCCTCCCCCCGGAATCCTCTTTGGCTGGCTCCGCTCCACGGTGATTCCACAGAGCTGCCGGCCAGCTCCAAAGCGCCAGTGATACAGCCGCCATGGCCGTATCGCTGGCTGAGGGGGATTGACTGCAGACGCAAATGGTAATGCAGCCATTTATGGCTGCATTTACCTTAAACTAAGACCTTTACGGCCGCAAATGGCATCCTGGGCGCCATTTGCATCTGCAGTCAACCTCCCTCAGCCAGCGATACAGCATGGTGGCCGTATCGCTGGTGCTCCGGAGACGGAGGATTCTCCACCATCCCTAGCTAGAAGGAGGTTAAACAAGAAGGCAGTTAAAAACCCAGATAAACTGTCCAAGCAGCCAGAAATACAACAGGAGGAACTTTGGGAGTCAGAGGAAATGTGTACCCAAGAGCTGGACCTGGCTGTGAGTGTATTTGGTGGAGGTTTAGGGCATTTGGCCTGACGTAAAAGAAGTCATTAAGAGGCTTGTAGCAGCAACAGTGTCTCTTGAGTCCTTAAGAACTGTAACTTAGCAGTGTTGTGGAAACCCCAAAGTAAATATTAGTATTCCGTTATGTGTAAAATATCCCTTCAATGAATTGTTCAATAGCTCATCTTATCTCTAGCATTAGTGCCCATTTCATGCTTAAGCCTCATATACAGGTTATTTGGAGGACTTGGTGGCAGTGGAAAAGGGCCACCTTGGGGTACCCTGAGTTATAGTGGCAGAGAGTTCCTTAGGCCCTGAAATATAAGCATTTGCTGGAAATAAGAAACACCATAGGTGGGATTGCCCAGCAAAGGAGCAGTTTCCCTGTAGGCAGTGGCAGTGCTAGGAAGAAGAAAAAAAATCCTCCATAGTACCCCTCAATTGAAAAAAAAGAACTACCTAGAGGATTGTTACCAAAAATGACTAATCCCTTCTGCATGTAGCAGCCATTTATCATAACTAAAATTAACAAAACTAATTTTCCAAACAGTTTTTTGAATGCTAACACACTGACTAACTCCCAAAGAGGGCTTAGATGCTATCCATTACTGTTTTATGTTGTGAACTGGAATCCTATATCAGGCCCTAATCAGAACTCTATGCGGGTGTGTTATCAAATCAGTTGAAAAGGAATGTCCATGATTATCTATTACTTGGTAAGTTGCTCTGGAGGCCCTGAAAATAAAACCTAAGCTTTAAAGAAACATCCATCCCACTATAAGGCATAAGGTAAACTGCTACTCATAATTAGTACAACAATAAACATTAAGAAAAATGAAAATAAAACAATGGCAAATTATATGTACAACACACTACAAAACAAAACAAGGGGAAGTTACAAGACTGGCATCCAATTGTGCTCTTCGTTTAGTCCGTAAGGCAGCACTGTCTTTAAATTATGAATCCAGAAGACATCTCTCCTTCTCAGTTGGTGATGTAGCCTTGTCCCACATCCTTGCATTATTCCTATTGTCCAGGACTTTACATCATTTTCATCATCTCCCATGTCACTAAAATGTTTCACTATGGGAGCCTGGAACCTTCTGGGATGGATGCAGCTCCTGTGTTTGCAAATCCTAATCCTGCTAGCTCTGGTGGTGGAACATAAGACCAGAGAATAGTCTGAAGGCAGATGAAGCATTTGTACTGCTGTTACTAAGTGGATCTGGGTCCGGTAGGCTGCCTGAATGGGAATTCACCTGCAACGTGCATGCAAAGTACAAACTTTCCCAATTTAGAAGAAGATGACAATGCTGGAACAAATTGTATTGGACCTTTGGTTCTTTTCTTAATGGAACTAAACTGAGTTTATTTAAACTCAGCTCAGATCCCTTGATTTCTCATAGCCTGCGCTTCCCTCACTTCTTTGGTCAATAACCAAATGTTGGTTCCTTTCAGCAAGCTGATGTATACATCCAAATGCCAAGATTACCCCAAGAACATTTAGCTGCATGCAGCCTCAGTGAATCCATTTAACTGGAAGAGATTGCCAGAAGAGAGCAAACACGTTTTTACTATTCCTAGGCCAATGAAAGCAACAGTTTATCCAGGCCGCTAGGCATCAATGGGATGCAAATAATGAATATAAGTAATGACAACATTGGAACAAATAAGTCTGTTGGGTAATATACGCCTATTTGGTAACACTATAAAAGCTTTAAAAAATAATGGTCCATTGTATTTTGGAAGTACGTTAAAAATGCCCCGTGTTTAGCTGTAATGACTATTAGAAAAAAATTACTTGAAATTTTAAAGACACTTATGAAAAATTACACTACTAATACTGGGTAAATAATACGTCTTTTAGAGACCCTTATGAATGCCTATTCACATATTTAGGTTGGCATGGTCCCAGGGCAAAAACAGCCTAACACAATGCTTCCTCTATCACAGTCTACTATAAAGTCAATCAAGGAAACCATTTAACCATATATACACACTTTATCCATAGACTGTTGAGAACAATTATGGATTCCCAAGTAAATAACCAGTGCTCTGAAGTCCATAACTACATATTTAGTTGACCCATAGTTGTTACACACTGGGAATAAATAATAAGCATTGCAACAATAGCACAGTCATGAGATTTTTGCCATGTACTTTTTGGGAAAGATTTTGTTAAGTTTTCATACATATTTAGTCATCATGATTTCTCATTAAGACAGGGAAAAATATACTGAAAGAGATGTGCTGCTTTTGAAAACACACCTGCACACACACAGTTTATTAATATTAACAGCTTCAAAAAAAAATTTCAAAGGGAGGGAGTTCAATCCCCTGCTGTAGGTATTATATGTCTATAAATATTGTAGATCTACAAATAGTAGATATTTGTGTCACACAACTGTGGTAGGGTAAAATGAGCTAATATTTTACCTGAACTGATCCATCAGGGCTTCTGTGCTACCCCTTGAGTGGATGATGCTCATTGCTTGTAGGTGCACTGTGTACTGGCAAGTATTCACTTATTTTCACTCTTCTGCTGACCCACACCTGAAGTCTAGGAGAACCTCTGCAATATGGAATAAGATATCTCCCAAAGGGTCGCCATATGTCCTACTTTACAGAGGACAATCCTCTATTTGAAGGGTTGTCAGAGGACATTCCTCTATTTGAAGACCTGTTCAGTACTAAGCTAATTTTGACCCTTTGGGGGTCCCGTAGCTGCTACAGAGACCATTTTGTTTTGTTTGTTTTTCCTCCATTTTTGGCATCTGTGGGAGGGTGCAGCCCAGAGGGGCATCTTCTGGGGGAGGGCAAAAATGGTCCCTGGGCACCTCTCAAAGTTGCCCACCCATATCCTAAATAATCTCCTTGTGCTGTGCTCTTGCATAGCACAAGGGCTTTTGCAAAGCAGCAGCAGCACCAGCACCAATAACTGATAGGATGCTTACCAAACAGCAGTGGTTTCCAGTGCTGGAGCAAAGGTATGAAATATCCCCTTATATCAGGGGTGTGGAACCTCAGGTCAGGATCCCCAAGATGGTGGTGTCCCCTTCCCTTGATCCCACCTCCTTTCCCCCAATTGCATTTGGTGGTTTCCTGACCATTGTGCATTTTCCCCCATTCTAAACTGCTTCCCCTAAGGATTAGTCATTGGCAGAAAGAGTTTTAAGCTAAAATAGGCTGGTATTTTTGCCCTTTCCCCTTTTGCCTTTGTTCTCCCCCCTTCAGCCGCACCACTGGAATGCACTCCCTGAAAGCTTCTCCAAAATGGAATTCCGCCTCCTGGCCCATATACCTGGATCAGGACTGGGGTGGGTTTGCCCTGCCAATGCTCACTAAAATGGCTGGATAATTCAGTCTGATGTAACTGGGGAGGTGCATCACCATTCAGGACTGTGAGAATACTATGTGGCCTTTTAGAGATTTAACCAGCATGCTTGTCCCGTAAGCTTTAATAGGTAAAAGGGAAGCCTCCACTTTAGGTGCACAAAGACTGACAAAGTGAACTGAGTGTACAAAGTGTAGCTACTGACAGCAGCCAGAGTCAAATGAATAAGGGAAGAGCAGAAGACAATAGGAATGGGGGGAAACACATTGGCAGAATACCATATGCAAACGAAACATTTACTGGCACCTCATTCTGAACAACTGCCGAGTGCTAAACAGGAGCACAGTTATGGTCACGTTCAGAGAAGTGCTGTGAGTTCCACTTCAGCCATGACAAGAGCATCGCTGAAAACTGTGCATACTCCATATGTGTTTCTTTCCCCTGTTTTTCATGTAACATATGAACTATGCTCCTGCCTAGTGTATAATGCAGCACTGTGTGTTCTTATTCCTATGTACATTTCATTCCATAATATCTTACTTCCAGAGAGCTCATGAAAACCATAAACATATAAATGTGCCACTTATAGATGACAGAAAGCTTTTAAAGAAAAAAAATCAATGCCATTGTCATGAAGGAAAAAAGTACCCTACTTTAGAGAAAGCTGAAAAACACGAGTCCTGATATTTCAAGTCTATTGCCGTACTATATTGCCCAAATTAATTACGCCTGTTCATACACTGTTTTAAAACTACACACAGATGCCCTCTATGTTTCTAAGAGATTTCACAAAGTCACTGATGTGGATTAGTGTTTCATTAACAGCACAGACTTTAATAACCCTTTGTGATACAATCATGGCGGTAAAAGGAGAACAAAAAGGTGGATTTCTTTCCCAAAGCACATAGACAGAATGCAGCAGTGATTCTAATCTACAGTCACTTATTTAGTTTTCTTTCCCACCTTATCTCAAAGGGTTAGTGTCAGATCGGACACTGATGATGCTGGTAATCATTTATTCACCAGGGGAAGGGTGAATTTCAATATCACCTGCACCCACTACTGTCCATAGAAAGTAACCATTCTAAAGATGGGATCATCATGGAAATCCATCCATCTATATTGCTTCTTATGTATGCTGAGAGAATGTACAATGCTTGAACCTACTTCTATTCCCCTCTATGTGGAAGTTATTACCAAGATGATAAACATATGAACCAGTAAAACCTGGCCTTGGACTAGATCACAGTATCTACTTTCATCCTCCCAACAATCCAGGAAGGTTGGCTATGATGACAGAGAATTGTTTGCTTAATGTAACCCACACACTGAACTTCATAGCCTAGAATAGAATAGAACCTCAGTCTCTTATATCTACAGTTAACACTCTATCTACAGTACTGGATGTGGTTACATTTTTCAAAATGTTGTTGTTGTTGTTCAGTCGTTCAGTCGTGTCTGACTCTTCGTGACCCCATGGACCGTAGCACGCCAGGCCTTCCTGTCCTGCGCTCTCTCCCGGAGTGTGCTCAAGTTCATATTCATTGCATCGGTGATGCTATCTAGCCATCTCATCCTCTGCCGTCTCCTTCTCCTTTTGCCTTCAGTCTTTCCCAGCATCAGGGTCTTTTCCAGAGAGTTTTCTCTTCTCATTAGGTGGCCAAAATATTTGAGCTTCAGCTTCAGTATCTGTCCTTCCAATGAGCACTCAGGGTTCATTTCCTTTAGGATTGACTGATTGGACCTCCTTGCAGTCCAGCGGACTCGTAAGAGTCTTCTCCAGCACCACAGTTTGAAAGCATCAATTCTTCGGCGCTCAGCCTTCCTTATAGTCCAGCTCTCACAGCCATACATTACTACTGGGAAAACCATAGCTTTGATTAGATGGACCTTTGTCGGCAAGGTGATGTCTCTGCTTCTTACTATGCTGTCTAGGTTTGCCATAGCTTTCCTCCCAAGGAGTAAGCGTCTTTTAATTTCATGGCTACAGTCACCGTCTGCGGTGATCTTGGAGCCCAAGAAAGTAAAATCTGTCACTGCTTCCATTTCTTCCCCTTCTATATGCCAGGAAGTGATGGGGCCAGATGCCATGATCTTTGTTTTTTTAATGTTGAGTTTCAAACCAGCTTTTGCACTCTCCTCTTTCACCCTCAACAAGAGGCTCTTGAGATCCTCTTCGCTTTCTGCCATTAGGGTGGTATCGTCTGCATATCGGAGGTTGTTGATAATTCTCCCAGCAATCTTAATTCCGACCTCTGATTCATCCAACCCGGCATTTCTCATGATGTACTCTGCATATAAGTTAAATAAACAGGGTGACAATATGCAGCCTTGTCGTACTCCTTTCCCATTTTGAACCAGTCGGTTGTTCCATGTCTGGTTCTTACTGTTGCTTCTTGACCCTCGTACAGGTTTCTCAGGAGACAGGTAAGGTGGTCTGGTACTCCCATCACTTTAAGAATTTGCCACAGTTTGTTGTGATCCACACAATCAAAGGCTTTAGCATAGTCAATGAAGCAGAAATAGACGTTTTTCTGGAATTCTCTTGCTTTCTCCATGATCCAGCGAATGTTGGCGATTTGATCTTTAGTTCCTCTGCCTCTTCGAAACCCAGCTTGTACTTCCAGTAGTTCTCGGTTCACATACTGCTGAAGCCTAGCTTGTAGGATTTTGAGCATCACCTTGCTGGCATGTGAAATGAGCGCAATTGTGCAGTAGTTTGAACACTCTTTGGCGTTGCCCTTCTTTGGAATTGGAAGGTAAACTGAACTTTTCCAGTCTTGCGGCCATTGTTGAGTGTTCCAAATTTGTTGGCATATTGGATGCAGCACTTTAACAGCATCATCTTTTAGGATTTTAAATAGCTCAGCTGGAATACTGTCATCTCTGCTAGCTTTGTTGTTAGTAATGCTTCCTAAGGCCCACTTGACTTCACTTTCTAGGATGTCCGGCTCAAGTTCAGTGACCGCACTATCATGGCTATCAGGGACATTCAGATCTTTCCTGTATAGTTCTTCTCTGTATTCTTTCCATCTCTTCTTAATCTCATCTGCTTCTGTTAGGTCCCTGCCTTCTTTGTCCTTTATCATGCCCGTCTTTGCACAAAACGTTCCCTTGAGATCTCCGATTTTCTTGAAGAGATCTCTAGTCTTTCCCATTCTGTTGTTTTCCTTGATTTCTTTGCATTGTTCATTTAAGAAGGCCTTCTTGTCTCTCCTTGCTATTCTCTGGAACTCTGCATTCAGTTGGATATATCTTCCCCTTTCTCCCTTGCTTTTCGCTTCCCTTCTTTCCTCAGCTACTTGCAAAGCCTCCTCAGTCAGCCACTTGGCTTTCTTGCACTTCTTTTTCTTTGGGATGGATTTCGTTGCTGCCTCCTGAACAATGTTACGGACCTCCGTCCATAGTTCCTCAGGCACTCTGTCTATCAGGTCTAATCCCTGAAATCTATTCCTCACCTCCATTGTGTATTCATAAGGGATATGATTTAGGTCATACCTGAATGGTTTAGTGGTTTTCCCTACATTCTTCAATTTCAGCCGAAATTTTGCAACAAGAAGCTCATGATCTGAGCCACAGTCAGCTCCAGGTCTTGTTTTTACTGACTGTATAGAGCTTCTCCATCTTTGGCTGCAAAGGACATAATCAATCTGATTTCGATATTGACCATCTGGTGAAGTCCATGTGTAGAGTCGTCTCTTGTGCTGTTGGAAAAGAGTGTTTGCTATGATCAGCGTGTTCTCTTGGCAAAACTCTTTTAGCCTTTGTCCTGCTTCATTTTGTACACCAAGGCCATGCTTGCCTGTTATCCCGGTGATTTCTTGACTTCCTACTTTAGCATTCCAATCCCCTATGATGAAGAGGACATCTTTTTTTGGTGTTAGTTCTAGAAGGTGTTGTAGGTCTTCATAGAACCCATCAACCTCAGCTTCTTCGGCACCAGTGGTTGGGGCATAGACTTGAATTACTGTGATGTTGAATGGTTTGCCTTGGATTTGTACTGAGACCATTCTATCGTTTTTAAGATTGTACCCCAGTACTGCTTTTCCCACCCTTTTGTTGACTATGAGTGCTACTCCATTTCTTCTACGGGATTCTTGCCCACAATAGTAGATATGATGGTCACCTGAATTAAATTCACCCATGCCTGTCCATTTTAGTTTGCTGATTCCCAAGATGTCGATGTTCAATCTTGCCATCTCATGTTTGACCACCTCCAACTTACCTTGATTCATTGATCTGACATTCCAGGTTCCTAAACAGTATTGTTCTTTACAGCATCGGATTTTCTTTTCACCACCAGACACATCCACAGCTGAGTGTCCTTTCGGCTTTGGCCCAGCCGCTTCACTCTTTCTGGCGCTACTTGGAAATACCCTCTGCTCTTCCCCAGTAGTATATTGGACACCTTCTGACCTGAGGGGCTCATCTTCCGGTGTCATCTCTTTTAGCCTTGTGTTACGTTCCATGGGGTTTTCTTGGCAAGAATACTGGAGTGGGTTGCCATTTCCTTCTCCAGTGGACCACATTTTGTCAGAACTCTCTGCCATGACCTGTCCATCTTGGGTGGCCCTGCATGGCATAGCTTATGGCTTCACTGAGTTACGCAAGCCCCTTCGCCACAACAAGGCAGTGATCCATGAAGGGGCATTTTTCATAATACTTCAGATTAATTATGATCATATCTATAAAAGCTAACCTTGGGGGTTCTGTCTCTTTGTCACATGCTAGCACAGGGGTGGGCAACCCACAAGCTACTTGCACCCCTCAGAGTGCACTTATGCGTCCCGCTGCAGATGCCCAAGTCCCCCCCCCCCCGCTTAATTCCCCTTCTTGTGCCAAGGTGATGCAATTGTGCTGGGGAAGAGGGCATATGGAGATGACCATCTTTGGGGCATGCAGGGATGAAATGTTTGGCAAGTTGTCGGAAGCCCAACTGAGCTGGGGAAAGTTGCACATGGGAAGAGCCATTCCCACATTCCCTATTCCCCAGCACAATCAATCAATCAATCAATCCCAATGCAACTTTAGCTTTAGCCCTCCCCTCCCCTGAGCAACCCCAATACAGCCAAGATTACAGTTTCCCTGCCTCTAACATCAGTGGGAAACAGCAATCACATCCCATGTGTGTGTGTGTGTGTGTGCACATGAGTGTGTATGTATCCATGCATGCATGTGCACATACATGTGCACATGTGTGTGTCACCTGACTCATCACCCAGCACTGCATGGTGTCCTTGGAGCTAAAACGGTTGCCCACCCTTGCTCTAGCATGACCAAGGTATGGAATGTGGAATGCAGCCATGCATATGAAGTGCTGAAGCTATGTAAGAAGGTGGGCTGAGTTCTCAATGGCTTCAATTGACCTATATCAAATGGATTCCAATCAGCAAGACAGTTAGGGAACAAAAAAACTGGCCTCCACTAACAGGGGTTCTGCCAGAGAATGGGAAGAGAATACAGTGTGTGTCTACACAGAACACATAAAGAAGCATTGTCTCCCATTCCTTGCTCCTTTCAATATATGGTCTCATCTGCCACACCTGTTATATGTGTATAAAGCCCATGGCTTTAGGATAACCAAGAAAGAGAAGCCACTCTCTCTCTCTCAACCAACTGCAGCTCTGCAACTGCATGGGATAAAATATGCACTTCTTTTCAGAAACACTTGTAATTCCTATTAATTTTAGTGTGCAACCCTGTGTAATTAACTGAGAGTCATGTTTCACAGTTCTAATACTACAAATCAATTTTAATGTTGCCATGGTTCCAACATAAACATTTGAGTTCTTCCCCCAGTGTGACCGGAATTCCAGCATAAGCATTTGAATCCTGTGATGGCTCTTAGCAAGATCACTGGGAACAACCATACTTACAAAAGGAAATGGAAATTCACTATAGCCATGAATGCGATGCGTAAAAAAAATTGGGAATTTAAGAAGCACTTAGTTGCTGCATTAGGCCATTTAGGATGTTTCAGCATCTCAATTGACTGTAATTCCAATCTGCTCAAGTGCCCTGTTAATGACCTTCCATCTCATAGTGAGTGCAGGAATTCAGTGTTTATACTTCTTTTCTTTCTTTTTCTTTTTACTATACCACAAACAGACTGAAGGACAGATTCTTTTCATTCTGTCTTACTGTTGTGGAAAGGTGTAAACTGTTACCACTCTATCAAGGGGGGTGGGGGAGAGAGAAAGAGACTAGATTTCATACCTCTTAATGAAGGCAATCATTGACAAAACCAAAACCAACAGAAGAGAATCACTTCAGTGCTCAACAGCCAGCTATTGTAATCCCAAGTGCACATATAAGAGAATCGCCATGAAATTCTCCATTTGTCCTCTATTCTGACATGTTGAAGTTCCCATGAGTAGATTGACAGGCCTATCACTCAAGCCATCTGGTAAATCCATGTAGGCAGCTAGACTGTTCATATTCTGTATGTGTTTGTAAATGTTTTGGGTTTGATTGCAAGATTGCTTGGGTGTATGACATTCTAAAATCCTTCATTCCCATGGCCGGGACTGAACATTAAGCAGAGTCAGGCTGCTGCATCGGGCAACAAATTTAGGGTACCATTGAACTGTGGCCAACTGCCCATGATTGGATTTATTACTGCATTTTTACCAGGCTGGTGGGGTGGGCATGAGGAGTGTTATTTGAATTTTCTTCCTGACAGACCAAAATATCTTAGCATGGTTTGTCCATTGCAGTCTGAAGATCTCCAGAAATTTTCAAAACACTGAAAATGCATCCAAGACATGTTAGTATTCTACTACCACAGCCTTCTTATTTCAGATGCATTGATGTAAAACCACTTTGTCAGATTTAAGTGGGTGGCACTATATATAATTGTAGCCTGTGTGCCAAATTAGAGTACCAGATTTATTGTGTGGACACAAGACATGGTAAATGTGTGGCTACCACTGCTGAACACTATGCTGCTTTTGTAGTTCCCCACTCCAACTCCATAACATCTCAGAGGAATTACTTTGTGTCATAAATTCAGTGTTTAGAGCACCCTTGCCGCTTCTCAGCATCATTGCTGAGAGCTGTAGGGATGCAGAATGAGGGCATGACACAGTGGTGAAAGACTTTGGAAAGTTAGAATCCAACCTCAACTGTTCATTCCCTAGAAGTCCACCCAGTCAGTTCCTTTCAAATAGGGACTGGGGAGAAATGTGTTCAGTTCACATTTTAAAACATACCTAATTTTACACTTTCGAAACACTATGTGTAAACAGAAACACAAACTATCCTAGATAGAATCGTAGACTAGTAGGGTTGGAAGGGGCCTATAAGGCCATCGAGTCCAACCCCCTACTCAATGCAGGAGTCCAAGTCAGAGCATCCCTGACAGATGGCTGTTCAAAAATTGCACTTTTCTGAATTTTGGAATGGAGCACTCCCAAATGCCTACACAAATGCATATATTAGAGAAAAGAATGGCCAAATAGGCATTATAGTAGGAAAACAGCTTGCAAACAAATAAATAAATAAAATTATATTAGGCCAAAATGCATACAAAATTCTATGTGTTAGGAGAAATGTGCACAGAAATACTCAGGAATTGTAATGCAAACCTTAAAAAAATTCAACTTTTGAGATGAACCAAATTTAAGGTTGGAAAAATGAGACGTGGAGAGAAACTGAACAGGACAGATTTTTGTCCATTCCTGTTTTCAGGCAGGCACAGTGATGGTAGCACCGGGCTGTGAATCCCATTGCAGCCACAATAGTTCAGCCTGCTACTATGGATCAGCTGCAGATCTCAGGTCTGCAAGATTGAGGTCTTATAGGCCAGCAAGCCCAGCTCTGTAACATCACCCCACTGACTGCCAGCACCAGGCTCCTGCTCCCATTCTCCACAGAAGCTTGCATGTTAGATCAGTTTTACCACTGCTTCCCCACCACTGCTGATGAATAAAGCTAACGGGAAGCTCACTGATGGTTGCTAGGGGGTCCACAGCAACTTAGAGCCCACCTTCTTGTCCTTTGAACCATGTGCCTTAGCTCTCCTGCCTTCTTGTCAATCCTTAGCCATCCCCTAAAAGAGGTTTGAATTCCAGCCAAACTGACAACCTGCTCTTTCCCCACAGAAACTGGACTGCAAATCTGCTTATTCCTTGAGCAGCTGAACTTTCAAAGTCATGACACCAGCTCAGCCAATCAGTGACAGTAATTCAGCTACCACAAGTGCAATACAATGTAAATATAGATGGCTGAAGTATGCATGTTTTTGTAATGTCTAAATAAAGGTAAAGGTAAAGGTGTCCCCAACCAGTCGTGTCCGACTCTAGGGTGCGGTGCTCATCCCCGTTTCTAAGCCGAAGAGCCAGCGCTGTCCGAAGACGCTTCCGTGGTCATGTGGCCGGCATGACTGAACACCGAGGTGCACGGAGCGCTGTTACCTTTCCCGCCGAAGCGGTACCTATTTATCTACTTGCAATTTCTTGCTTTCGAACTGCTAGGTTGGCAGAAGCTGGGACTGAAGACGGGAGCTCGAACTGCTGACCTGCCGACCTTCCAGTCTGCAGTTCAGCGTCTTAACCACTAAGCCACTGCGGCCCTCCACTAAGCCACCGTGGCCCTAATGTCTAAATACCACATTTTGAATATGATCTACCCATTCCATGCATTAAGCTCCAGTTTGGCCATTCATCTCTGGCTGTCTTCTCTCCATGACCTCACAGGAACCTTAGAAGTATGAATAGGGAAAAGTAGCATTGCAAGCAGCCCTTAGGGAAGCATTGTCCTGTGTTTTTTAGTGTGGTGACTCATGCAAGCCCCACTGAAATGGAGATGTGCGGCTGCAAAACATCATGGATTGCTCCCTAGATCAAGATCATTCAACTCCTTTTACTCTTCAGACAGTTCTCAAGTGACCACTTGAGTGTCCTAGGCAACTGATTCACTAACATTCAGTGTACATAGGCTAGAACATTTCACTATTTATTTTGCTTCCTAGGTACAAAACAATTAAGGCTGCATGCCCAAGTAGCTACTTGAGGCAAATTTGTTCAAGAGATAATAGTGACAAACATTTTGTCTTGACAGTCCATCCTGTCTCACAAAGAAGTGGTGTTTGCAGAGCAAAAATAAATGTCACAAAATAAAACAGACTGCTAAGTACACTTTTAGATACACCAGTCTGAGCAATCACAAGAAAACCTCCATGAAATATACCAATTAAGAGTTATCCAAATTTCAGGATGACTTTGAAATCAATATTTTAGCACATTGCTGTTATTTTAGGAAAGAAGCTATAAATAAATATATATAAGTACTGCCAAACATAGGCATTCACAAATCATAAATGTGTTCAGTTACAATTAAAAGACAATGGGCTGGATCTAGACTAAGTTAGTTACTTTAAATGTTTCAGTTATAGAATATTCTTTAAAACCCTCTACAACATGAAGGACCAAATTCTGCAGAGGTCTTCATTCCAACTGAGACTCACTGAAGATGTGTTGTCATATAATTCATCTCATAGCCACATTAGTGTTGGACTGCAGATATTAAAGGTTTGGTTCCACAATGAGCTATCTGAAAGTTACGTTTAAAGCAAGTAAAGCTTGTCTTTATTAAAGTAAATGTGAATATTGTTTGTATGATTGATCAATTTGTAGGCTGGCTTTCCAGCAAGGAAACAGTACTCAAGGCAGCTAACAATAATAACAACCAAAATTTAAAAGAAAAACTTATTTTATTAACTCAGGGCACAATCCTATCAGGATAGTCAACAGCCTCTGAAATTGGAGGCTGCTGAATATCCTATACAGGGCAGGCCGAGCACAGAGAGGATCCTCTCCTCTGGCTGCCCTGATTTTGTTGCTTGATGGCCGATTTTGGCTGCCTAGCCACGGTGCTTCAGAGATGAAGGAGGGATGGCCACGTGGTGCATAGGAAGCTGCATGAAGCAGCTTCCACAGTCTCCTCCCCTCCTCATCCCTAGGACTGCCCCCTTTTCACCATCTTCATGTTCTGTTTCCAAGCACGGAGACCAGTGAGAACCATGCCAACTATGAAGTGATGGGGGAGGGGGAGGGAGCACGGTTCCTGGTTTATGGGAGCTGCATAAGATATTGCGGTTCCCATAAACCACAATATCCTATGGCCCTCTAGACAATGTCTAGTGGCCATAGGATTGCTCTCTCAATCTTATTATTTAATTTCATGTATTTATTTATGAGATTTCTTAACTTCTTTTCATTATAAACGAATCCTAAATTGGGGTAGAAGCAATAAAACACAGTCAAATAAGATGAACATTGACAAAAAAAAAAGCCATACTCAAACAAGGAAGAACATTAACAAATAAATGACAATTGAATTGACACAATTAGGGATGTTGGAGAAATCTGTCCAGGGGGTGGAGCTCAATGAGCTTCCATTGATTCAGCCCCCTTGACCTCCGTCCATTTTTATCCTCTGAAGCACAATTCACTGTACAGTGAGTTGGGCAAGTTTGTGTTTTTCTGTATTTTTTAATTTGTGCAAATTACATCTACGATTTGTGCAAATTTATGTATTTTATGCAAATTTGGGCTGAAAGGTGCACAAATTCTGCAAATTGCAGTCATAATTTGTGAAATTATGCAAATTTGTACAAACTGTGGCCCTAAATCTCTATTTGTGCAAATCACTGCTGGCTTGATGGGGTTTGGGGGGAAAGCTGTGGCCTGTCCCACAAATGCAAGCCAAGCTGAACACCCTGCAGAACTTGGTTGAGCCAAAAGTAAGATGGAATTCCAAGCAATGGACATCCCTATACACAAGGCAGCAAAAGAAAAGTGAGAAAAATTCAATCACAAGCCTGGGTGAACAAATAGCTGGTGTGAAAAGCTTGTAAGACTTGGTGGCCACCCATATATCGGGGGGGGGGTGTTTCTACAGTTGGGGTGCCTGTATCAAGAATGCCCTCTCTGAGGTGCTATCAAGAAGGCATTCCCACTCGATCTTAATATCTGGACAGGTACAGTACATAAGGGAGAAGGTGCTCCATCAGGTCCTAAGCCATGCAGGGCTTTATATGTGAGGATAAGCACCTTGATCCTGGCCTGGTAGCTTATTGGCAGACAGTGCAACTCCTTCGGAACTGGTGTAATATGTTCCCAGTAGGCTGTCCCACTCAGCAGCCTAACCATGGCATTCTGCTCTAGCTGCAGCCTCTGGGACAACCTCACAGACAGCCCCACATAAAGTGCATTGCAACAGTCCAATCTTGAAGTTACCAGTTCATGGAACACTGTGGCTAGGCTCTCCCTGTCCAGGAATGGCTGTAGCTGGTGAACCAAATGAAGTTGGAAAAAGGCACTCCTTGCCATGGAGGCCACTTGTGTCTCCATTGGGGATGTACAGATCTTGATTAATCCGTTCCATGTGTGTTTCACGGATTGTCAGGCGTCTTTCATTCCATCATCCATTCATTGATGGAATGATTGGAATCAGATTTTTTTTTTTTAAGGATGTATGAGAATTTCGTTCCACTTGTGTGAATCCCCCACGCCCAAGTAAAAAAAAAGTGGTCCGCAATTCCATGGAATCTGCACGACTCAGATAAAGCCGGGAGGGGGTATTTTAAAAAAGACATATATGTTAGCATATTTTCCACTAACTTTTGTACTACTAAATTTGCATACAATTCCAGAAAGTTTTTTTAAAAATGGTCCAGAAGTCCATGGAATCCACATGACTTGGAGGATGTCAGTCTGCTGTGGAATCTGCAAGCTGAATTTGTAGGAATCCGAATTTGTTTCAGATTTCTCTGACATCCCTAGTCTCCATAGACAACGATGGATCCAGGAGCACCCCTAAGCCATGCACCTGCTCCTTCAGAGAAAGTGCAACCCTGTTCAGAACAGACAACCTACCTAATTTCTGGACTCGTTAGAGACTCCACTGAATAAGCTGAGCCTATACACCACTGAAAGGAAATATCTGGAGTCCTAAAAAGAAGACATCCCAGTGCAAATTTATTTGCAGCCATCAACATTTATTTTCCTTCCTGCTCTAGTAGATTTATTATTTATTGCACTTCTCCAGCATCCATCTTTCTTTTCTGCTTTCATCTCCCTGACAACCTTATTCATTTCCAAATTCTAGTATGTGAATTATTTGGTCTAGGATTTCCCTGGTGAGTTGGAGATAATATGTGCAAACACTTTGCTGCCATGAAAATAGCAATGCAAGTTTTTCTTAAAAAACAAATCAGTTTTATTATGTGGCATGTTCTCATGGGACATATCTGAAAGGTAAACCAATGGGGGCTGAAATGCATGTGACAAAATACAATACCTCCTTTGCAAAGAGGAGGTATTTCTAATGGCTTTCTCAAAGTGTGCTTTTTGCACATACAAGTTTGATTTTAGTCATGAGAAGCATCCTTTTGGGGGCCGGGTTTGTATCCAACTCTGGACATTCACCAGCAGAACTGATTTCTCTTTTTCCCTCCAGCCTCATATGCGCACCCCAGATCTGCTCCATGGGTTGGTGGGCCCTCTGGAGCAGGTTTGGGGGCACATGGGGGGCTGTGGGATGGAGGAGAACAAAGGGAAGTCCTCCTGCACAAGTGGAGGTCCTTTCCTGCAATGTTGCATTTAACCCACAATCAATATTTTAAATAAGATAAACATTACGGATCTATTACAATCATGCATAACTCTTACTCTTGCAAGACTGAAAAGGAATTGATGATGAAGATAACAATGACTGTGAAGGGAACAACAACAACAACAATGTCTATGTGTACTTTTCAAAGTATAAGAGGACAGCTCCCTTTTTCAGCTTAGAGTCAAAGGGCAGATACCAGCGAATGCAGAGGAAGAGGGAGTCAGGGGTAGGCATGGGAAAAACATGTTCTTACTTGTTACACATACTGAGGCTTAGTATAGGGACTAAGGGAGTGTGACGTTTGACAGCCCATGGATTGGGTGTTGATCTTCAGCTGCCTAGTAACAGAGTCTTCCTGTTCCTTACTGCAGACATGGCACTGGAGAGATGCACACATGAATCTTCTCAGTCTCACCTGTGTGATACATAAACCTAGACAATAGTGAAACATGTTTCCATTCTACTCCAGTCCCATTGCAGAGAAAACAAGTACATCATTGAAGAGGAATGGCTTTCACCCCACTTGTAATCCATCTGTGATCAGGCTTACCAACTCTACACTATTGACTGTGGCGATGGAGACGTTGTACTCTCTCCAACTCCCACAGAAAAAGAGAGAGGGGAAACTCCATACGAGTATAGGGGTGTCATCATTTTATCTTTATTTCATTTTAGCATTTTATTTTTATGCCATTTTTTTAACTTCTGCTGCTTTTATTCTCTCTTTAAAAAAATTAATTAAATTATACTGTTCATTTATACTGATATGTTTATAGTGGTCATACTGTTATATTGGTTATATCATTACATTTCTTTATATTGGTATACTCTAAATTGACCTGAGAGTTCTCTGGAGCCATGTGAGAGGATATTTTCAAAAAAGAATCCACCCAAATATATTAAATATGATAATATTTTGCAACCATTGTACTATTCTGTCCATTGTCTTTCGTTTGGATCTGTAAATGTTCATGGGGTGTGAAGGCTGGTTGAGCTTTTTCCAGTGAACATTCTGTCTGTTTGTGGTTTCCAAGAGAGAACAGTGATGTAGTATTGTATTCTCTAAGATGGGGTGGGCAGACAGTGGATTTCTGCCCACGGGGGGGGTGTGTGTGTGTGTGCAAAAAGTAGATGTTTTAGACTTCAACACCCAGCATTCTTGACCATTGGCCATGCTGGCATGGGTTTCTGGAAGTCAAAGTCCAGACGATCTGGAGATCTACCTTCTGTCCACTCCTGATCTAAGAGGCTGAGCTATGAACCAGAAAGTTCCCAGTTCACATCTCAGTTCTTCTGGAACTCATTAAATGATCATAGGCAAGGGACCATCTCTTTTCCTCATGCAGCCACACCCACAGTATTTATTTGAAGCACATTTATCCTAACTTTCTAGGTGAGACAGGCCTCAAAATATGGTTAAAACTATCCATTATGACAAAACAATTAAAATTAAGTCAAACCAATACCATAGAAACATCCAAACTGATAATTAATCATGTAGAGGGTTTTTTTAATTGGTTCCTATACAAACACCTGATTAATCAAGATAGGGAAGGTCTTCCAAAAGCTTTTGGAAGGATTTCAAAAGTGTTGGTACAATCACAGAAATAACCCTATTCCCCAGGGCCACCCATCTTACCTATGAAGTCAGAACAGATGGAGCCTTTTAAAGAGGGGGCAATGGAGCAGTTGTGCCAGACCTCACACATGGAGGCGGTGATGTCATTGGTCATCATCAGATAGATAAGCATTGCTGCCAACTCCCCCCCCCCAGAATCCCACTAACGTGGGCTCCAGAAATCTAATGGTGTTGCACAGTTATTTTTGCATTGGTCCTGCCCTATTTTGCAACATACGGTTTCCTGTATTGTCATTGGCAGGTAGTGTAGTATTTTGAAGATAATTTGCAATAAGGAACTGGTGGAAGATTTTTCCAAATGTTATAAGGTGGCCACGTACATATCACCAAAACAGAGGATGAAAGAGGATACCAATTTGCATAACATTCACATATACTAATGTATAATTTAAATAGAAATACAATACTTCTCACCATAGTAGGCAAGACTGACCAGGTGACCTGTCAGGCATCCCCACAATGCTCAGTCTGCTGTGTCAGTGAAGGACAACTTCAAAGCCTGTGCTGCTTGCCCTCCCTCCATATATATACAGTCAGGGCCAGAAATATTGGAACAAGGATAAGTGTTTTGGCAGTTGGCCTCTGTACACCACCACATTGAAGTTGAAAGGAAACACACCCAGATGGGAGCAAAGTCAGGACTTTCAGCTGTAATTCAAGGGGTTTGACAAAAGTGGGGCACTAACCATTCAGGAAGGACAGCCAGTGGCATACAAACACACCCATCATTGGTGGCTCATAATGGAACGAATGGCTGACAAGCAGCTGCATGGCCAGGTGTGGCCTGTTTCCTGGGTACCCCATGACCAATCAAGCAGATAAAAGGGCTGGAGGTGGTTCTGAGTGTTGCATTTGCATTTGGTAGCTGTTCACTGGAACTCCCAACATGAGGTCCAAAGAGGTGTCCATGCGAGTGAAGGAGGCCATCACTGGGCTGAGGAAACAAAATAAACCCATCAGAGAGATAGCAAAAATATTGGGAGTGGCCAACACAACAGTTTGGAACATCCTGAAAAAGAAGGAATTAACTAGCAAGCTCAGCAACAGCAAAAGGCCACGGAAGACTAAAGTGGATGACCGCAGAATTCTGCTCATGGTGAAGAGGAATCCTTTCACAACATCTAGCCAGGTCAAGAACGCTCTTGCGGAGGTAGGCATGTCATTGTCAACATCGACAGTCAAGAAATGGCTTTATGAATGTAAATACAGAGGCTTCACAACAAGGTGCAAACCACTGGTAACGCTCAATAACCGAAAGGCCAGATTAGCCTTCACCAACAAACACCTAAAAAAGCCTGCCCAGTTCTGGAATAAGATTCTTTGCACTGATGATACCAAGATTAACTTGCATCAGAATGATGGGAAGAGAAAAGTATGGAGAAGGAAAGGAACAGCTCATGATCCAAAGCATACCACATCATCTGTCAAACCTGGTGGAGGCAGTGTTATGGCATGGGCATGTATGACTGCTAATGGAACCGGGTCACTGGTGTTTCTTGATGACCTGACTGCTGATAAAAGCAGCAGGATGAATTCTGAAGTGTATAGGGCTATACTTTCAGCTCAGATTCAGCCGAATGCTGCCAAACTGATAGGACGCCGCTCATATTGTGGATGGATAATGACCCAAAACATACAGCAAAAGCTACCCAAGAGTTTCTGAAGGCAAAGAAGTGGGACGTTCTTCAATGGCCAAGTCAGTCACCTGATCTCAACTCAATGGAGCATACTTTTCAGTTACTGAAGAGAAGACTGAAGGCAGAAAGACCCACAAACAAGCAGCAGCTGAAGGCAGCTGCAGTAAAGACCTGGTAAAGCATCTTGAGGGAGGAAACTCAGCATTTGGTCGTGTCCATGGATTCCAGACTTCAGGCACTCATTGACTGCAAAGGATTTTCATCCAGGTATTAAAGGCAATCCTTAAGTTTGAAATGATGTTGGTTTGTTCCATTACTTATGAGCCACCAACGATGGGTGTGTGTGTATGCCACTGGCTGTACTTCCTGAATGGTTAGTGCCCCACTTTTGTCAAACCCCTTGAATTACAGCTGACAGTCCTGACTTCGCTCCCATCTGGGTGTTTTTCCTTTCAACTTCAATATGGTGGTATACAGAGGCCAACTGCCAAAACTGTTATCCTTGTTCCAATATTTCTGGCCCTGACTGTGTGTGTGTGTGTGTATATATATATATATATTTATACATGCGCGCACACACACACACACACACACACACACACACACTTTAAACTGGACTTAGACTGGGCAGCCCATGATCGAGGGCACCTTCAAATGGAGGGCTGTCCTCTGACAGCTCTTCAAATAAATTGTGGAGGCTGATGGCTCCAATGTCAGTCTGGCAGTGAATCTAGTCCAGGTTTCAGTCAAAACCAGACAAAACTCTAAAGGACTTGTCCAAGGTGTGAAGCAGTTACTTACCTTATTGGTTCCTTGGCTGCATTTTGTGGGGTGGGGGGAATAGTGTGATTACCTTTCCTTGGGATATTAATTCATCTATTGGGAGGGGGGTTTCAGCAAACTCCATTTTATATACTAAAACAATATCATCTTTGCCAGAAGTACACATAGAGGTTGTTGCTGTCTTCACAGTCATTGCAAAGCACCTTGGATAGCTCTTTTACAGTTCTGTTTGGTTCTGACTGAAACCCTAAACAGATTCATCACCCCACTGACATCAGAGCCACCAGCCTCCACTACAAATAAAGTATGACACCTGGCCACCCCAAAGTATTACCATAGCTCTTCACCTTTATCTACCTCTGCCCACATCAAAATGTGAAGGAGAAGGAACATTTTCCAAGTTATCCTTTATTAAACAAATAAATTATGGTCAACAATACTGCAAATAAGATTGCAATCATAATCTATACTCTCCACAGAATGGGATCTTCTGAGAAATTACTTTTGGATAATTTCATATCCAAATTTGTTGCCATGAAAAGTAGTGAAAAGAAGATACAATAACTTTTACAATACCCAAAATATTGTTTGTCATAATTCATATGCATTTTCTTTAATTTTATTAGTTGATGAAACCTGAAAAGAGGATCTTATATGCAGAAGGAATGAAGGAGTAGCATAGATTACAAGTAGATCTAACACAGTACTTTTGTGTGTGTGTCTTTCAGTTTTAGACCCATAACATTTTAACATTCTGCTTTTGATGTCAAATAGCAACGATTTTTGAAAGGATTATATGCATATGGGGGGCGTGTCCAGCTGAGCAGGAAATGGCATTGACACATGGTGTACTAAAAAGGAAGTGGGAGGACCTCTCCCATTCAGCTCCAGGCCTTGGAGCCTGCCATCTACAGGTGGGAATCCTTTTGGATTGCATTCTAAGGCTGGAATCCTATGCACACCTGCATGAGAGTAAATCCCACTGAAATCAGAGGACTTACGCATATTTAGAAGTGCCATGTGCAATACTACATAAAGGCTACATCCATATTATCCCTCTCTCTGTCATCTTTGTCAGAGACCTTAAATGTCTCTCTTGTAGGGATGTGCAAAGCAGCAAAACTTGAGCTCAGCAGTGTTCAAATTCCGTCTCGAAGCTTGTTCTGACTCAAGTCCATATGAGACTCCAAGCTCTGGGTTTTTTTCTAGGGTTGGCGGAGAATTTCTCCCCGAAACTTTGGGGGGCCGAGCGCCAACGTGTTCGGCCCCCCGAACAAGTTTCGGGGAGAAATCCTCTGCACTCCCCCCGCACCCCCCCCCGGGACGGGACTTACCTTCGCCGAATGTCCCTCCCGGTGGCGGGTCCGGCCAGCGGTTCGGCGGGTGTTCGAGCGGGGCGGGAGCAGCAGCCGGTCTTTCGACCGGCTGCCGCCGCCGCCATTGCAATGAAAGAAGAAAAAAAAACGCCCCCTGATAGGCTACGTGATGATTCACATAGCCTATCATGGCTAGATTTGCAAAGTCAGCCGTGATAGGCTACGTCAATCGTCACGTAGCCTATCACGGGTGACTTTAAAAAAATTTTTAAAAGTGTGTACGGATAATGGCGGCCCCCATAGGGAGCCGCCATTCCCGTTCCTTATTTGGTTGCTGTAGTCTACGTAAAGATTTACGTAGACTACGGTGAAAATAAGGGCAACGCTATTTGCGTTGCCCTTATTTTCGCCGTAGTCTACGTAAACATTTACGTAGACTACAGCGACTAAATAAGGAACGCGAATGGCGGCTCCCTATGGGGGCCGCCATTAGCGTACGCGCTTTTTTTTTTAAAGTCACCTGTGATAGGCTACGTGACGATTGACGTAGCCTATCACGGCTGACTTTGCAGATCTAGCCGTGATAGGCTACGTGAATCGTCATGTAGCCTATCAGGGGGCATTTTTTGTTTTTTTTTAAACTTTCGCGTTCGCGGCCGGGCGAGGCGGGAAGCCTCCCCCCCGGCCTGAATATCGGCCGGGGCGAGGCGCAAAGCCTCCCCCCCGGCCTGAATTTCGGCCGGGCCGAGGCGGGAAGCCTCCCCCCCCGGCCGGAACTTTGCGGGTGACCAGCGAAGCGCCTCCCCCCCACCGCGAACGTCCTTCGAGGACAGGTAAGTGACTTTCGTCCACCCCTATTTTTTTCCCTTTTTGCACGGAAACCTATCTGTATACTTGTGCATAGTCTTCCAGATGTACACATCAATTATGTACATCTTTGAAATGAACACATTCTTCTCCCATTGATTAAAGCATATTTGTGCACATATTTCAAAAGTGCACATTAATGTGTCAAACGCATTTATTTTGGTCTATGAATCACACCGCAAGCTTGGAAATGTACGGACTTCAACCACAGATGGTGTCCAAATCTGTGTTTGGACTGAAAGGTGCAAACTGGGTAAATCCCGATCAAAAATGAACTGAAATAAATTTCTCATACATTCCCACTCTCCTACAGTTTTTCTCTTTTCAGACAGAAGCCCAGATGATGGAGTGCTCTGACATCAGAGCACTCTGTGGGAAGTATCCAATAGGAGCCTGTGCGCATGTGTCCAGCCCCCTGGCCCCAGTGCACACGCGGCCCCTACGATATGCATGATATAGCACTTCCTGACACAAATGAAAATGCAGATTTCTGGAAGGGGCAGATTGCGCCCCTTCCAGAAATAATGTTTTCATTAATGTCTGGGGTTGCTCTTGGAAGCACTATATCCTGGCGGCGCATGGTTGGGGCCGTACGTGACTGGTGGGGCTGGGTGTGCAGGGCCCGGTGGGGCTGGCTGCATGTGCAGGGCCCCTACTGGAGACTACCCCAAGTATCCAACATCCTGCTCTTGCTGGCTGGGCAGGGGGAACACAAGAGGCTCTCTCTTTTTTTGGCCTATCCCTTGTTCAAAAAGCAATGCTTCATGAGATGGATCTCAGAGCCCATCTAACTCACTCTCTCTGCTGGGGACAGGGGCTGGAAGGCTGGTAGATCTGGTAGATCCACAGCTTCTCCCATCCCAACCCACTGGCATGAGCCCCTTCCTTCCTCTTTTCCCCCTTCCAGAGGTCAGAGCTCCAATCTTAGGAGAGGGAGCTTCCATGGAGCTTTCTGCAGTGGCTGGGAGGGACTGGGGAGGGGGGAGGTTCACAGTTGGATCCCCTCTGAGGCTGGAGTTCTTCTCTGGCTTCAGAGGAGGAGTTTCACTATATCCTGTCCTGTGGCCTTTCAGATGCCAACTAAGGGCCACAGGTTTGCTCTCCAAATATGCTCCATTTATCATTGGGGTAGAGGGAATAAGCCAGTAGCAGCAGCAGTGGTGGCCTGGCCACAGCTCCCTCAAATCTCAGATGAGTAAATTGCAAATACCATTGAATTTTTCCTCTTTAAGCATGATATTGAAAGTGTCGAAAAACTGAAAACAAATTAATATTATGAAAAAATTCATTGAAAATCAAGATCTTTCAGTTTTTCACCTAAAGGAGCAGCGCATTGCAAACCTAAGCAGCAACCATGGGCATAATTAAAGAAGTGATTATATGTATATTTATAACCTCAATCTATAAATCTTAATTTGGAACAGAAAACAGAATATCAGGGAAATATGCAAGCATTCACAGTTTCATGTGTAAAATACAGAGCTTAAAAGTACACAAGGATTACTTTCAATTTTAAGTCTGAAAAACTGGGCGAAATTTGAGTAGAAAATGAGTAGTGGGGAAACAGAAGTGAGTTTAAAGAGAAAAACATGAATGCATATTTTATCAATCAAAATGATATTTTAATGACATTAATTATAATTTAGTATAAAGCCACTCCTGCTAAAAGAAGGAGATAAAGGCATTCATTCAAGGGCTGCTTCTCACCTTGCTTTTAAAGGACATAAGGCTGATTCAGAAATGCATGTACATCATGATTTCTTACCACTTCAGTACTTAGTCTGAGGACTGGCAACTGAATGTGTCAACAGATTATTCTATTCTATTCTATTCATTCATTCATTTACAATACTTGTATACCGCTCCATATCTAGAACAGATTTCAGAGCGGTGAACACAAGAGATAAAACAGGAAAAGGATAAAAAAGATTAAAACACAAGATTAAAATCATGCTATTTTTAAAAACAGAATACCAATGGAACTGTGACTGGTCAGTTAAGGAATGCCTCCTGGAACAGTGCTATTTTCAGGAGGCGCCGGTAACAGCACAGTGTTGGTGCCTGCCTCACCTTGATGGGCAGGGAATTCCAAAGAAAGGGGGCCACCACACTGAAGGCTCTTCACCTGGTGGACTCCAGTTGGGCCATAGGTCCATGTAGAACCACCAGGAACATGCCCTCCAATGACCTCAGTGACTGGCAGGATGGTAAGACTAAATTCTCCATGGAAAAGAATTGCATCTATGATCATATCAACTAATCTGAAAGTTCTATCTGTCCTGTCTGCTTTCGCTCATTCACATATGTGAAGTTGTCACTTAATGTTGCAGTCATAAACTGATGAGCATGCATGTGAGCTAGCCCACAGTTGCATGTACATACCTGTTTGCACAAATACATAAGCCCTATTCAGGCATTTGGATTCTGGGTATACTAAACACATAAGGAGAGGGAGTGTACTAGCCCTACCCCCTCCTCATACATTTTTGTCACCCTGTACCCATGGAGGGTGATGTTCTGAAGAGGAGAGCCTCTTGTGTCTGTGGAGGCTCGCCACATGATTAAGAACACTGGAAAATCAGTTTTCCAAATCATGTGAAGAGCCTCCTTGGGTAGAAGAGGGTCTCGTCTTCAGAAATTCACCCTCCATGAGTAGGATGTGATGATGGAGAAGGTGGGGCTAGCGCACTCCCTGTCTTTGTGTGTTTATTAGGTCCACCTGAAGTAGACCACCTGAATAGGACTATATACTCACATTATCCTTATGTCACGTAGAAAAGATAATCAATTAAGCAGAAAATGCTTAACCAAGACAGAAACATAGCCACATTGACTTTCTACAATCAATGAATTTTTTTTTTTTTATGAGCGGAGTTTCCTAACCATGAATTAACTTTTATTTTAGCAAAATTAAGCATGCTGTTATTGTTGTTTTAAATAAGTAATATGCAAGCTTAGGTGAACTTACAAAAGAGGAACTGATGTGTCAAGAAGATGAGGCTTCTAAAAATCTGTTATGAGCGCAGCACTCTCATTGGTTAAAAAAATTCCACCATTTCAGCTTGAGTGCTCCTTTCTCCCATGCATCGGCTTGGATCCAGATCCGTCATTGCACTCTCGTGTTTTTAATTGTGTTTTTTATCTATTTGTTTTTATGTTTTAGTTGAGATTCTGTTGTTTAATCTGGATTTTATTTTAGCCACTTTGAGTGCCATTTTTTAGCAGAAAGGTGGGATATAAATAAAAATAAATAAGTAAGTAAAACGAATACCACTTGCAGAATGGGACTTTCACATCCTTTTCTCCCCATGTGCCCTCCAAATCTACTCCAGAGATTGGATCCCAAATTACTCGTCTCCTTGGGAGATCAGTGAGATACTGCCCATTGGGCTGAATGGGTCACTTATTTGGATACTTAGGGCTCAAGCCTATGCATGTTTAGACAGAAAAATGTCCTACAACTCCCAGCATGCCCCAGCCAGCATGCACCCTTAGACAACCTCTGGATGAGCGATACTTGGCCATGTCTGTTTATTATCCAATAAGAGAAAGAATGACTGGTTTGTTTAATTACATCTAGGCTTTCTGTGGATAAAAGTGGCCCTAGTTTGGCCCAATATGTGGAGTGTCAGATGTTCTCTTTTATGCAGGAAGGATTGTACTCAGATGACCAACAGGTTGAAAAGTATATTTTGCATAAATCCTTAATGTACAGTACAACCTATGTAAATATTTTAATAAAATAAATCATATCTTTTGAAGGCACATTAGCATGAGTGATGTTGAGTTCAGAGATCTGCATAATTTTTTAAGAATTATAACCACAATTAAGTACATAAAGCAATTTCTATTAATTGCTTATTAGCCATGTTTCATCAGTTTCTGAAGCGTTAACCAAATGAATCCCTCTGGTTATCATTAGATCTGTGAGAACATGGGAAAACCAAACCAGAGCGCAAGCCAACACTCACTGACAGCTGCAAAAATAATGTG
This sequence comes from Heloderma suspectum, assembly GCF_057233095.1. Lineage (NCBI taxonomy): Eukaryota > Metazoa > Chordata > Lepidosauria > Squamata > Helodermatidae > Heloderma > Heloderma suspectum. The sequence goes on from NC_139458.1 coordinate 58,905,996, forward strand.
AGGGTGTTTTCTTTTTTGAAGGGTTTTTTTTCTGAACAGAAACTGTTATTGTTTTGTAAACACCTCAGCAACTCAAACAAATGGCATAAACAGAGGGTGGAGAAAACATATTTTGAAAATAGATTTGCGTTTTAATGGAGCAGCAAAAGGCATGAATCTTTTGACCTTGCCATGTTTTTGAAAGTGAGGGATATAGAGGGTCTTGTTTTAGAGTCAAGGTAAAAATACTGACTCTTGGATCCGATGCGCTGGACACAAATGCTCCAGCAGAACACTTGACTTCCTTATTGAGAAGGCAGTAGAAAAAAAGTATACATAATGGTAAATGTAAAATTGGTGCAGGTTGGCAGTTAACTCAACTCTAGATCTTAGGAGGCTGTTGGGAAAAGTTGGCCATTTACTAGTTAGTTCCAAACCAACTGATTGCCCTGTGTCAATTACCAAATTGCAGCCTCCCCCAAGTTGCTGCTCTCCAGTTGTGTTGTTCTATCAACCCCATCCAACCTGACCATTGGTGATGCTGGAGGGGGATGATGGAAGTTCAACACATCTAGAAGGTGTCAAGTTGGGGAAGACTGCCAGATTTCATCCTCCTTCCCATCATTTTCCAGTTCAGGATGATGTTTGTCATGTTAAGTGTGTAAATCCCCCAAACAAATCTGATCAGACAAGTTTTCTGACCTTTACTGGTAGGAGGAAGAGACAGAAATCTCAACATCTTCAACAGTGAAATCGAAGAGTCTCACAAGTCCAGCTATGTATGTTATCTGGTAAGTCTATGACTCTTATATACTCTAAAATTACCTTCCTCAACCTGGTGCCCTCCAGATGTTTTGAACTACAACTCCCACCAACCCCAGTCAGCATAGCCAGTGGCCAAGGGTTATGGGAGTTGTAGTCCAAAACATCTAGAGGGGCACCAGGTTGGGGAAGGCTCCCCTAAACCAACTTCTAAACTGCAGTAATCCATTTCTTTTCTTAATTTCTGGCCTATCTTTTACCCTCTTACTTATTTTATTGCAAGTTGGCACTAACACAGTGACATGCAATGTGATAGACACATTTGTCACATTTGTATCCCACCCTTCTGTGAAGGAGCTTATGTGCATAAGGTTGTCCCATTTTATCCTTACAATAAACCTGTTAAGTAGGTTAGACTGAACATCAGTGATATTTGCACATTCTCTACTTGGGACATTTGGGTAGTGGACAAAACAGATCTTGGTGAAGGCAGTTCTTCATGGCAAGATAGCAATTACAGATCTCTGGTGGTTAGTTCAGGCTTAACAGAATTGACACATGAAATAGCTTGCAGTCCACATTTTGCTTTTCACATGTGGCAATTTCATAATGTATCTTGCACACTGTGTACATGGATTATTGCCTACAGCTTCTTCCCAATGTATGGGCATTGTGAAATATTCACATTTGCAAGTGTCACGTATGATGACCATGCACGTGAATTGCAGTCTATTCATACAAAGAAGTCCTCTCTATATCTGAATTTTGTCACATCATTCTTGATGGTGTGAAAGGACATCAAACTTTTTTTTAGTATTGTAAGAAGCTTAAAAAGCATTGTAACTGAGCTTATTTAAAGCAGAAGGCTATATGAACCACCCATAATATTTCAAGTTTCTTTGGAATTAACAAATATGTTAGCAATGGTGTTCGTAGATGGAAAGCACTTATATTTAGAGTAGGGCCTTAACAGGAGCTTGGACCACCTTAAAATAACCAGTTAGCAAGCTTAAAACATAATAGTTGCCAAGTATGGTTTTAGGTATAAAAAGGATATATCCATAAAGGTATAAAAGGAGGTTTCACCTCATGCCTTCTATCCTGGGTCTAAGGAAACTTCTTTTTCTCAGAGGGAGAGGGGACATAGCCTCTGTTGACAGATTTGTTGTAAGTCTAACTCTTTTCTTTCTATTTTTGTACTAAGTATAAAAGGTGTGTGTGCATGTTACTTTTTTTCTAATAAAAGCATTCTATTCTATTTCAAACCATTGTCTCTGTGTGTGGAAGTCAGCGCATCTCAGCATCAAGGCAGGCACTTCTAACCTGTGCCAAATTTTAGTAAAGGGGAAATGGGAACATGTCATAATTTTAAACAAGTGTTTGTTTGTTTTTAAAAAATCACAAGTGAATTCTAATTTCTCTACAGTATATTTGGAGCAGTTACTAGAACTGAGCAGAGATGCAGGAATCCCTCTCATAAAACAATATTTGGAGGCATGTTGCTATTTTCAACAATATTTATTATTGAAAAAATAAGAATTTAATTATGGAAAAGTCACAACAATATGAAAAACAAAGACATAAAACGTACCCTCAAACAAGACAGGGGAGGGAGGGGGACCGATATATAGGAAAGATATTGCAAAAGTTGCATGCTGTATCAGTTAATTACTTCAAGGGGTTTCCATTAGATATATGCCAAGTAGTTTCGTAGAAAATTATGTGACTACCATTTCACGGTGAGAAACCTTTTAAAGACCATTATAGCTCTGTTCACTGTATTTCTTCCCCACTGAAAAGCCACTGTGGTATTGGTCAGGCTCCAAAAGCGACCCAGCCTTACATTCATTTCAGAAACCTAACTAGTAATACGTTGGGGGAGTCGAAGCTCTCGGCTGTATCAGAAAGAGTGAAGCATGATTATACATTTGAAATTAAAATGATCCTTTAAAAATGAGCAACTATAAAAACTTTATCAGTGCCCCGCTTGCTACATTGTACTCACAGAATGAACAGTGTGTATTCTTGCCTGGCATATTACTGTTTATTGCTATTTTTCCTATAGGATGTATTCTTAAAATGCTATTATATTTTAGAAATGGCAAAGAGCAGTCTGCAGGGGTTCAATGAAGCTTGTGGATATTCTGAATGGTAATACAGAGGTGTGTCCCCTCAGGATTACAGGTCTGGGTATGCAGAATTTAAGGTGGCGCAGAGGGCACTCAAAGTGCACTGGGACACTGCTTATTATCATCAGTGTTCTCTGCAGGCCCACATCTGGATGGTTCCATATGATGGCTGTGAGCAGTCATTAATTCGGGCTGCAGTCCTTACATGGAAGTAAGGCTCCTTGAGCTCAGTAGGGCTTACTTCACAGTGAATGAAAACACTACGGATTGTCTTTCCTTCTATCAATGATTTTTTTTAAAAAAATCAGCTGTTAGGTATATCATACTCACTTCAATATCCTCAAAAAACAGACATGTGGCCTTAATAATATGCAAAAAATGAGATTTATCTTCAGTGGCTTTTCATTATTAAGGCCATACATCCATTTTTTGAAGATACTGAAGCGAGTGTAACATACCTTACAACTGGATATTATTAAGGTCATAAGTCAATGGCCACAAGAGCCCGTGTGGTGTAGTGGTTAGAGTGATGGACTGGGACTCCCAAGATCCAAGTTCTAGTCCCCACTTGGCTATGAAACTCACTGGGTGACATTTGGCCAGTCACTAACTCAGCCTGACCTACCTCACAGGGCTGTTGTGAGGATAATATGGAGAGGAGGTGGACTGTGTGAGCTGCCTTGGATTCCTTGAAAGAGGGAAAAGGGTGGGAGATAAATATAAAAATAATATAACATTTGAATCTGCTTGAATTAAAGGCCTGGTGTGTAGGAGTTTCATAGTTTCAACACTGACTGGCAGCAGCTCTCCAGGGTTTCAAGCAGGAGATTTTTATAGCTCTAATTGGAATTACCAGGGATTGAACCAGCACCTTCTGTATGGAAAGCAGGGGCTCTGCCTCTGAGCCACAGCCCCTCCCTAGTGATTAGTTAAGATCCTTGAGTCAGGGGCCAGTCATTCCTATTACTGCTCTTTATAAAGCGTCATGCACTTGATAGTGCTATATGAATAAAGAAGAACAATAACCGTGACTTATGTTTACTCTGGAGAAGAGAAGATTAAGGGGAAATGTAAAGTGTTCACTTAACTGAAGGGTTGTGTGCAGAAGATGGAGTAGATTTATTCTCTGTCGTTCGACAGGGCAGGACTAGAACCAATGGGTGAAAACTGCAGGAAAGCATATTTCAGCTAAACAACAGGAGAAACCTCCTAATGGTACAAACTGTTTGACAGTGGAACCATCTGCCTCAGGAGATGGTGGTGGGCTGTCCTTCACTGGAGGTATTTAAGTGAAGGCTGGACAGCCATCTGTCAGGGATGCTACAGTTGCAGAGGATCTGACATTGACCAGAGGGCTGGATTCGATGACCTGCAAAGTCCCTTCCAACTCTGTGAATCGATGGAATGATATTAATGAATTAAGTGTCCTGTGAGATGCCCTGTCCAATGTATATTTAGGACACAGCAAAGGGAGATGGTCTTCACTACCATTAAAGCTTGGCCAAGAATCCATGCATGCACTAATTATGGAAGGTGCACATTAGCAATAAAGAAATAATCAAGCTTTAGTCACTTGGTGAATCTCAGTTTAAAGAATCAATTTGAAGGATTATATTAAATTATCCAAACATTGGGTAGAAAAACACCAGTTGTTATAATGTGTTTGAAGATGAGGCTTCTCAAAACTAAATAGGAGCCAAAGCTATCGTTTTCAGCAAGCCTACTTACTATAGGGAATCCATTTTGACTGAGCAAGGAAGCAACACCTGTGTATGTTGTTAGCCACTGCTAAAAAATGTCAAAAGAATGGATACCTCTCTGGTTTCTCTTATTCCTATTCTCTATGACAGCATTGTCCTCGAAATGCTTTTGAAGGAACAGAATGTGTTCAAACCATTTTAAGGTAAAGAAGCAAATATTAATTGACATATATTGCAACACTCGATGGAGTATAGTGTGAAGAGTTGCACTAAGCCTGTGTGAATTCATTCGTCAGTCCTGTCACTTCAGTTTTAAGATGTGTTATCTGCTATGATTTACAGGTACAAGGGACTAAAAAAGAAGACATCACCATTTCACACTAAGAAGAGTTCCAATTATACCCTGCTACCTGTATTAGCAATTTGCAATTGCAAATATTCAAGGGGATATTCAAGGGGATGGGCTCACTCTTCTTAGGTTGTTAATTGATATATGTGTGAAAGTGCTAATGCAATTTGTAATGTTTTTAATGATATTGAATGAGAAATGGAACTATAATATTTCTTACCTGTATATATCTTACTACAGTTCCAAAATAATTCAGATCCCTACACTAACCTATATACTCAGTCTTACTATGAGGTCCACCTGCAGTGGGTTGTTAGTTACTCATCACAGATGTGATGCTGATATTTCTTTTTAAAATGTCCAGTCCTTTGGGAAGTTCTTGCTATTTACATTTTACCCCTCCACTCCTTCCTTTAAGGAGTCTAGGGTGGTGGTATACAAGGTTTCACACACACACACACACACATACACACTATTCTCACAACAACACTGTGAGGTAGGTTAGGCCTGACTCAGGTTACCTAGGCAGTTTCTAGCCTGTACAGGAATTTGAACCCAGGTCTCCCCCACTCCTAGTCCAACATACATACAGGGCTGGCCCTACCATTAGGTAGGGTGAGGCACTCACACAGTGGTTCTTTTTGTAGAATTGAAACTTTCTCCAAGGGCAAGAGATAATATCATCTTGAAGCACAGGAAATTAAATTTGGCACATACCAGCCCAAATTCAGCATCCATAGATACCCAAACTAATGCTTAAATATTGACTACTGCAATAAATGGTATTTTAAGGTCCTTAACTTTTGATGACTTGTGTCAATTTTTTTATTGACAGCCTGATTCTGTGCTGTTGTGATGATCATTATGTGCTATTGCACCAGGGGTGTTGTGAGAACCATCAGCCAGAGATTGTCCCCTTCCTATATAGCTGAAACAAAACAGCCGATTTCAAGGTGGGTGAATCAGCTGGCCAATTCAGTACAGCCCTAATGTCATCACACACAGCAATATTATGAAAGGGATTTTTATGGAGGCAGGGTGGGTGTGAAATAAAGAGAAATCATCAACTAGACCAGGATGGGGAACATCAGGCTCTCCAGGTGTGGTTCGACTGCAGCTTCCATAATCCCTCACCATTGGCTATGCTGGCTGGGGCCAATGGGAGTTGCAGTCCAACAACATCTGGTAGGCCATATTTTGCCCATCCCTGATCTAGACTCACTAGTTTGGTTTTTGGTTTTTAAAAAATAATAAAAAGCTGTAAGATCCAACAGAGAAGCCTTCATATCTTTAAGAAGTCACATTTACTGTGTAAGCAACTGTTATTCCTTATTTACGATATTATGCCATTGCCAATAGAGCTTTGGAGCTAAAAGGATAGAAAATGCTTTATACCACTCAATTGGAAATCCATCCAGGCCTGGTGATTTCCCAGTATTCATATTAATAATTTCATTCATAATTTCCTCCAAATGCAAGGAGTCAAATGAAGCTGTTGTTGTGAGGAATCTAAGCATGGAAGAAAAGTATCCAGATCTTGGTCTGATATTTCACTACTGATGTACATAGGCATACTGGCTCTGATACTGGAGGTGATATATTGCCATCATGACTAGTAGATAACTCTATCCTCCATGAATCTCTTTAATCCTCCTTTAAAACTATCCAAGTTGGTGGCCACCACTACATCTTCTGGAAGTGTATTTCCATAGTTGGATTATGCACTGTGTGAAGAACTACTTTCTTTTATCTGTCCTGGATCTCCCACCAATCAGCCTCATGGGATCACCCCTGGTTCCAATATTATGAGAGAGAGAGAAAAATGTCTCCCTATCCATTCTCTCCACACCATGAATAATTGTGTACACCTCTATCATGCCCCCACCTTACTCACCTTTTTTCTAATCTAAACAATCCCAGCTGTTGTAACCTTTCCTCTTAGGGGAGTTGTTCCAGCCCCTTGATTATTTTAGTTGCCCTTTTATTAAGTTTATTAACATCAACAAGAATGTGCAATGTGGCAAATACTACACAGGCTAAGTGCAAGTACTATCTAAACTTGTGAGACATCAATCAGCATATTATTGTCTACCACCATGGCTCAAAGCTCTGGCTCAACATGTTGCTCATCTCAGCTTTTCAGCACCTGGATTGAGGGGCCTATGATTGCTTCAGTCCAACCCTGCTGGTGAGCCTCAGAAGTGTTGAATGCTACATGGGCCAAGGGCTGCTCCCTTCCTTCACACTCTCAAGCCGTCTTGCAATGAAAGGTAGGTTGGGTTACTGACCTTTCACCTTCCTGGTGCCTCTGGGTGTTCTCTAGGATTACTTCTGCATGCACTACTCACCAGTTGGGACCAGAGAAATAGCTAGTTCACCAAATCCAATAGCATGCCCTCCATTTGCTGCCAACAGTGGGAAGTAGATGAAAAAGATGGCCAATCAGGGCACACTCCCAAAATCCTGTTCAGTCCCCTGATGGGTGACTAGGTGCCCTCAGACAGTGACTGTGGATGGGTAGCCATGCTGGTTGGAAAGTGGGGATGCCTTCTTCCATATCCCCATTCAGACCAGGGAGGGGTAAATTCACCCAGTAAGAGCTGGAGGAGTTGCATTCTTGCTAGAAAGTGAGCATACACTGCAACATGTTTTTGTTGTGTGCCCCATTTGTATAGTATGTTTATTTAGTTGATATTATCGTATTATCTATTATTAAAATAAAGTTAAGCATGCTGCAATATTAGAAATGTTGGGGTTTTTTTAGAACATTCAATGAAGGAGGAGGGTTTTTTTATTAAGTGGAGAAATGCTATATGGACCTAGTATATATGATTTTCATTTTGCTTTTAAAAGTAAATCTTTTGCAAGTGAAAGAAAAAAAATTACTGTTCACGCCACCCACTCAGGAAGATCCAATTATAAAGTAGTTTGCAGCATTTCCCTAGTACTAAAGTAAACCCCAAGAGAGGCTTTTATAACTCAAAAATATCTATAAAACTTCTAATATTAACAAAATAAAAACGTTTCCCCCCTTCAATGTGGCAGGGATCTCTTAACATGAAATGTTAACAAGAAAAGCCAGACAGATGGCAGCTGCTCTTGTGATGTGTTGCTGAAGTTTCAGGAATGTTGCAACCCTTTCATAACCAGCCACATTTTCCCATTTTGATCGACAGCAAAGGTGGTCAGTACAAACAACAGCCTAATGGGAAAATCCTTTGAACTTCTGAGCTGAAAATATCATCTGAAAGGGTCAGAAGTCCTAGTACCAGTGCAAAGGATGGGGAAAAAATGTGAACCTAATTTAAACTTTCTGAACTGATACGTGCACAGTTATCCTTAGGTATTTGCACCTCTCTTGCAATTTAAAAATTAGGGAAAAGTGCATGTATTATTGAAAATAATGTCGTAAAATTCATCATATTAGGTTAAGTGGCTTGCAAAAAGTGGCTATATTAGGGAAAATTGCATACAAAATGTCTTCATTAGGAGAAATGCAAATGTGCACACAAACTTTCATGAGTATTGTTTTTGTTGTTTTCACATTGCAAACTGATGCAGAAACAGGACAAAACACACTTAAGATTGGAAAAATGAGAAACTAGGAGAAAATGAAACTGAGAGATTTGTCCATCCCTAACCAGTACATGGGAACAATATGAATAGGGTCCTGCTGGATTAGAACAAAGGTTTATCTAACCTAGCATTCTGTTCACATAGTGGCCAACCAGATGCCTATGGGAAGCCAACAACATGACATGCTGTTCGTTTGTTTGTTTATTGGATTTATATCCTGCCCTTCCTCACCAGGAAGCTTGTTCTAAACCCCCGAAACAATACCAATGAGAGATTTCCCAAAGGTCTGATCCCACATGAAAATCAAGGATCCATCTCTTTCGTTTTTGCCAAATCAGTTACCAGAACTTATTGAAGCATACAGAGCCCCATGCCATCGCAGATAAATCTCCATAAAGAGCTTTCGTGCCTTTGTAAAGTCTGAATACACAAATGTTTGCGGAGGTTCCCACAGGCTGTTCAATAACTGAGATATCATCTCATGAAAAGAGTTTACTCTTTTGCAGGGAAGGGGGGAGGAGGATATGCAGGATCTACCACCCTGTTCATATCCTTTCATTTTAATTAATAGTTACATTGAGCTGGAGTCTAATAATGGAGTAGTATTTGTCCAATTTCAGGAAGAAAAGGCTAACATCATGTAAACCAGTCTGTGTTTATTATTGCTGTGCTACCCATTGGGCTTACAAAAAAACACACCTTGGTCACTAATGCTTGTGCAATTTTGTGTTGGATAAAATACTTCTTTATTTCTATGTTGTACTTTGTGCTAGCATGCTGTAATTTGGTAAAGCATGTACTTTCTCATAAATCCCCGTTATTTCTCTTTGAATCCTAAAGTTAAATGCCCTACTTATTTTCTCTTTCAGTGACACTGGGAACCTCTATTTGGGTTGTGTAAACTTCCTTTTTGCTTCCCCTGTTTTCTCCAGTGTCAGTAGTAACAATCTAGGCTACATTACTGTACTTGCCGTTATTGTTATAACATCTGCGTTGGCTTGCCTCAGGGATGTCTTTTTTCCTGTCAGTGTGGGACCTTTATGCTCTTGTTCAGCTGATTTCATTATCAGGTTCATTGCAGCTGAAAACACAATAACCTACAATATACAACCTGTTGTAATGCCCTTTTCCATCCTTTGCCCTTTTTCTAGTTTGGAGGCCTATAATAAAGCTCCTGAAAATTGCTTTATAATAGTCTTTCACCTGCTGCTGCACTATGTCTGCTACTTTGTACCTTGCTAGCATTTACTACACCAACTTATGCGGCCTAGCCTGAGATGCATTATTCATCCGAAATGGTCGTTCGGCTCCCTTTTTTGCTTCCATGATTCTTAACGGCATAATACCTGTAAGTTTCAAGGGAGCCACAGAAGTCTCAAATTAAAATGTTATAGTGTTATTCATGCAGTAAATATTGATTTTTTGAGAGCCCACTTACTGTAGTTAACTCTCTTGGACTGACAATTATATGTTTCTTTGGGGAAAAAAATTAGGAGAAAGGCAACCAAATGGGAACAGAACACTGGAGCGGGAATTAGAAAGCAAAAGACATCAAGGGAAGAAGGAACAGCTGAAGATGGAACATAAGAGTAGGAGGGAAGAAAGTACTGAATATACAAGAATAAATGAGAGAGCAGAGGAGCAAAAACACTTTTCTTCCTTATGCTTTCCCTGAGATACTTTAATGTACAACTGAGTCAGCTCAAAGTTGACCTGGTTGCAACCAGGGGAGCATTTAAAATGTGAAGCCTGGCCCTAGATATCAGGGGTGGGCAACTGCAGGGGGTCCAGGGGCCATTTCCCCCCCCCCAGTCCCCCCTGAAGACTGCACTCCTGCTGCCATTGGCAGCAAAAGAAGGTTGGTGGTTTGCCGCCAGAACTGGGCAGCCAACCACTGCAGAGTGGCAAGTAGGCCAAAGTTAGCTTCTTCTCAAGCTAAATTTGACTTACTTACTGTTCCATAGCAGAAAACCACCTATCATTTCAGCAGAAAACCATTTCAGCAGAAAAGCCACCTACCATTTTGCTGCTGTGAATTTCGGTGGCGCAGTGGTGGCAGGAGCGGGAGGTGTTGCAGCAGAGGCCACATTTGGCCCACTGGCCACATCTTGCCTACCCTGGCTGTATATGATTCCTCAGAAGTAAGTCCCATGTATTCAGTGGGGCCTTTCTCAGAAATAAGTTTGCCTTCGATTGCTGCCTCATTTGGTAGATCACATGGTTAGCAGAGCTGGGGAAAGACATCAAACTGGAGACCTCAGAAAAGTCTCTGCTAGTTCAAATAGTTAGCACTGGACCAGATGGAATAATGGGCTGAGGCAGGGAAGCTTCAAAAAACCACTTGGCATATAGTGCTGGGTCAACTGAAGCCATTACTATAAGGATAATGAGGTAACTTCATCTGAGAGTTTTGTGATGGTTTCCCAGGGTGTGGCGAGTTGGCTTGCCATCTGAGTTAGGTGTATTATTAAGGCACTACACGACATAGCTCAGAATCTTATTCTGCTTTTGGCTTTCCCAGAGTCAGCTTCAACACTATTGGAAATGGACCTTTGGTGTGACCTAGCAGGATAGTGCTTACATTATTGTGGTAGTCTGGAAAGATACGAATAGGGAGGGATGAATCTGTCAAGTTCAATTCCACCCAATTTCTCATTTTACAACATAAAGTTCATTCCATCCCATTCCTGCATCAGTTTGTGATTCCTCCCCTCTCCCCCAAAAAATGTCTGGACAAAAATGTATATATATATTTTTTGCATATGCATTTTTGTGAGCATTTCTCTAAATATACACTTTTTGTATGCATTTTCTTTCAAATGTACACATTTTCCCCAAGATATTTCCCTTAATATAATATATTCTTGTGTTTTCTTTCTCTTAATATACACATCTTGTGCACACTCTTTCCTATTATACACATTTTTTGTGCATTTTTTAAAAATCTGCATGCTGCATCACAAAATTCTGAAAAGTGCAACTACTGTAGAACTATGTTCCAGTTCATGTACAGGTTCAAGGCATGCACATTTGATATGTTCGCATTAAATTGCAAACCCAACAAATTTGTCACCTATCATTTTTGCCAAAGTATTTGAAATAATTGTGTAAACCTTGATGTTAAAGAACAAGAATGTTTGCATCTTGTTAAAAAAAAAATGGAGATACAGAACATGAGAAGTTTAGGTCTTACTTTTAAAATTCAATAGCTAAAGAAGAACTTCAACGAAGGCTTATTTTAAGGATAAAAATCCTTTCAGGGCAGCTTCCAATATAAAATACAAATAGTAAACTACAAACAATTAATAAAAAACAGTGATAATAAAACCCATCCAACCCTAAAAATATACACAAAATCCAAATAATTGCAACTAAAAATCACCAGCAATTACAGCTAAAAATAAACTCATGTTTTCTGCAATATCTGCTATACTCAGTACTTTATTTGTCTCTCTGTTTGTCTGTGTTCCCTTTTAAAGCCCATAATATAATACAGAAGTCATGCCTGCAAAAGATCTTGAATGAAAGATTGTGAGAGTTTCAAAAACTGTCAGTCATCTGTGTCCTGCAAATGGGAAAAAGGCAATTAGAACCAAAGAGCCATATTCAACTATTTTTACTCCAGTTCTATAGATACAATGAAACATTTTGGCCTCAGTAGTCTCAAGCACATTGGGTCATTATTAGAACTGAGCTAAAACCTAAATGTCAAAAACTGTCTTCCCTTTTCAACTCCTTGCAACAATGTAATAAATGAAATGTTCACATACTCAGTTGAATTGCTATCACATGCCCTTGTTCTTAAATGCCTCCATTTGTTCTTTGTGATGACTTCATGTAGTCAAATCTGTCCATTTGTGATTTGATTTTTTTTTAACTGACATTCAGTGATACCATCACATCAGATGTGGTGTCATGAAACCATCCACTCACTAGGGCAGGGATGGACAGCTGCGGGAGGTCCAGGGGTCATTTTTACCTGCACACACACACACACACCCCTTGCAGCCACCAAGGAACTAATTGTGACCCTTCAGGCACTCTGTAGTTGCCTCAGACAAAATTTTCCAACTCCAATTTTGAGAAGCAGTGGTGGCTGTAGGGGGGATGAATGGGCCCATGTGGCCATGTGGAGTGTGCTGCCCACCCCTGCCCTAGGGGATCTGTTATTTGTTGAGTCACCTATGTGACTAGTTTCCAGAGGGGAGCCCATGTTAGTCTGTTGTGGTAAAAACAGCAAAGGGTCTTGTAACATCTTAAAGATGAACAAATGTTTTCAGTGGGGGTGGGGGGACAGTGCAGAAGCAGCAAGGGAAAAACAACTGTGCTTAAAAGGATACAAGAGGGTGAATATTTGCATAATCTGAGGGTAGTATCCAATGGTGTCCCGGCACTAGTGCTAAAGATGTTGTTCTAGTGCAACATAACTAGCACAATGAGGGAATGAAGCAATTTAATGCCGAAATTCAGCAGCAAAAAAGATGAGCAGGTATATTGGGAACCTACTGGAAGATGAATATCAAGGAGTTAGGTCTTAGGTGTGACCTGTCACAACTTCTCTTCATTCCTTTACTCCCGAGGAAAAAGCCTGGACACAGCAGCTCCTAGAAACTGCCAAGCTATAGGGCTGCTTGCTATGAGCAACCATGGGAATATCCCTTTAAGCAGAGACTGCTAGGACTGGATGGTGATGCTGCATTTCTCACAAGTGTAGGCAATCAGCACAGGTGGGATGGATTAAGCCTGCATGACAGACTGCAAGGCCCTGCTGATGGACTATAAAAGACAGCTGGAGAAACAGGAAGGGAGGTTGCTGGTGGATGCCTGGTGTGAGAGTCCACTACCCAAAGCTGCTGACTTCACTGCTTCCTCTCTACTCCTTGTTTCTGGGATTCCAGACTACTGAAGCCGGAGAGGTGCTGTGTAGGGATGGCAGAGAATTCCGCCACAGATCTTGGTGAGGCCGAATGCCAGTACATTTGGCCCCCCGAAATCTGTGGCAGAATGGCCTGCCGCCCTCCGTGGATCCCCCCTGGGATGAGACTTCCGGGCGGCGGCGGCTCCAGCAGCAGCTTCGGTGGCTGCAGCTGCGGCAGCTGGTCTTCCGACCGGCTGCCGCCACCGCCATTTGCAGTCTGGAGGTGTTTTTTTTTTTTTTTTACAAGACGTGATAGGCTGTGTAAAGACTTGCGTAGCCTATCATGTCTGGCTTAAAAAAAAAAAAAAGCGTATGCAAATGGCGGCGGCTACAGCTGCCACCATTTGTGTTCCTTATTTTTGCCCGTCTTAGACTACATAAATATTTACGTAGACTAAGATAGCGAAAATAAGGGGAATGCAAATAGTATAGCGGATGCTATCTGCATTCCCCCTTATTTTTGCCGTCTTAGTCTACGTAAATATTTACGTAGACTAAGATGGGCAAAAATAAGGAATGCAAATGGCGGCGGCCATAGCCGCCATTTGCGTACGCTTGTTTGTTTTTTTAAGCCAGACGTGATAGGCTATGTAAGCCTTTACGTAGCCTATCATGGCTGACTACAGGGACGAAAAATGGTGGTGGCTATGGCCACCGCCATTTGCGTCCCTGCTAGCCAGCGGCCAGATGTCCGGCTGCTGGTGGAGCTGGCCGGCAGCTCCGTGGAATTCCAGCTCCAGCAAGGATTCCAGGGGGAGGGACAGAGCGCCTCCCCCCCCCCAGCAGAACCCGGCGGAGCCAGGTAAGGGGACTTTCGTACATCCCTAGTGCTGTGACTACAACCTGGAAAGAGACCCAGTCCACCAAGGGAAAGAAGGTATCATGCCTTTGCCCGGGACACACACCATAATTTGGGACCAGTTGAATGAATTACTGGTGTTCATATATGCAAGGGATATAACCCAGTGGGTCTACTTTGTAATATTTATGTTGGCCAATAAAGCCTTAGGACAGCTGCCTGCCTTGATCTGCCTTACGTTGGGTAAAATCAAGACCCAAATCACTTTGGCAATACAGCATGAACCTTGTTTTGAAAAACAAACCCTTTATGTAGCCACACCACTGGTAGTGTTGGGACACCATTGGATACTACCTGAGTGTTTTTCAAGAGTAATTTCTACCTTGCTGAAAATAAGATCAGCTAAATAAGCACATCCCAGTGTAGAAAAGCAGAGTGTAACCTATTCCAAATCATATGCTATAAATGACAGCGCCTTATAGTGATTTCATGACAAAGGGATAGTGTCACATTTATCTTATTTATCCTCACATCAAAATGTCCCTGTATATAGAAAGCTATCACATCAGGAAGAAGTCTAGGCTAGATGCCAACTCTGATGTGCTAGCTTTCAAGGGAAATCTCCTTTCCTCTACATGCCTTCTCAAGGTCATACAGTGCTGTGAAGGCTATAATATATGCTTCTCTGGGAGGTTGAATCAGCTCTCACTCAACACCTAAGAAATCAGCACAAATTATTACCTTTACCCTGTCTAACCAACAGTCCAAAGTAAGAATCAACCTTGAATGTGGGAGAAAAAAATGGTTCCATGATTGCTCATCATGAGATGATTGATCCTATCAGCTAATCCACTTCCTAAACCAGAGGTGGGCAACTTGTGGACCTCAAGATATTTTGGCCTACAACTTCTGTCAGCCCTACTTAGCATAGCCAATATTGAGGGATGATGGCAGTTGTAGGCCAAAACATCTGGAAGACCACAAGTTATCCACCCTTGTTTTAAATGAAAGTCCCTTTAATCTGAATTAGAACCATTAAAATCAGCTTTAGTCAGTTTGGGACTAATGGCTTCCTGAAATTGATAAGGACGAAATCACATCAAAAGCGCATGCGCACACACACAGAATCAAAATCAATATTTTCATTTCTTGAAGTTAGGAGAACTTTTCTTGTTCAGCTTCACTTTTTAATCCTGAAGGCATTTCTCCAGTGTGTATGCATTTATGCTAATCATATACTACAGCCACGGGTTCCTCTATCAATATGAAATGTTTTGTACTTGCTGTTTTTGTGCATCTTGTATTGTTATGTGCAATATACAAAATAATGTGTCTAACTATGCCATTTATGCTTTTGAAAGAAAAAGCAAATTACTTACTGAAGAGAATGGCATTTGCATGCATGTGTGTCAGCTTTCAAGCCATTTCCTTCTACAAAATATTGCTTTCTACACTTAGAAAATGCATCCATCCATCAGTTACAAACCATTTCAAAGCACTTTATGAATCTACAGAGCAAAATGTACTTATCTTACATTGGCAGTGTCCCAGCTGCTACAAAATTGCTATTGTCCTAATACTTACAAGGCAATTTTAGCATCAGTTAATAATTTTACAGGATAGATAACTTCTAAAGCATTATAAAATGACAGACATTAAACAATAGCAACTTAGCATTTTTTGAAACAGTTCATGACAGCTTAAAAACTAAAGTGATTTTAATGTATAGTCTATGCAGTTTAAGTTTCTCATTGACAATTCCTTAGAAGATAAAAATGTGAAAATCCTTTTAAATAGTGGGCTGAAAGAATAAAACAAATTTATCTTTAAAAGATATTCAGTTAAAAAAAATCTCAATTATGAATAATGTTTCAAATCTTCCACTAACGTTAGTAGGTGACAGGAATATGAATTTATTTGGGTAGAAAAAATGATGGTATCATTTAATGGTAGGGTACCACAAAATAAAAAAGTCTATCTATTCATTAAATCTAATATAGAAAAGAAAAATATACCAAGCAACATTTTTGTATAATTCAGTATGCATTATTTCTTCAGAAACTGTTTTCTACCTATCTTTATTTAAAAACTTGAACTCATGGTGAATTCTAGGCCACTTGGCATCTTACCTACCTTGGTTAGGTAGCCAGAAGTGATCTTCACTTACATTTTTGGCAAGACATTTACAGTGTCCCTGCAATTTTCAACGCACACTCAATTTACAGTGTGTGATAGTTGGGGGAAATAATCTGGTGATGTGTAAAGCATAAAGTATGCCAAACAAATTAAATTAATTGATATTTTAAGCTTTACTTTTGTAATAAGGAAAGAGAAACCTTTCCTGTGCAACTAATGTACACCGCAGTGGCCTCTTTCATGAATGTACTTATTAAGTTAAACCAGTCATACCACTTGCTGTCATCTAGCACAGGTAATTGACCACCTCATCAAACTGTTCCAAAAAGAATCCCTCAGTGCCTAATTACTGCATTCTTCTGTACCACTGAACACATTAAAGCAACGTTAATGTATTGTGCTATATACATCATTAACTGCGAGCATTGGGAAGGGCATTGGGCACTGCAGAAAAGAGTCCTGATTACCATACAGCAATTTCAAACATTCCGTCAATTTATTTCTCCAAACATGTAGACATTTTTTTTTTAAAAAATGAGGCAATCAAAACGCTTTTTAAAGGAAAAATAATAAATCTGATTTTTATTAAACTTTCCGGCATGATTAAGGCTACTATCAAATAATCCGGCACCATTCCTATTCCCATACCTCTGAAATCTCAGTAGCAAGCTAGGAGTTAGAGTTTCAGATTACCAATTTACAGCATAACTTTGTACCACTCTTCCTCAACCAGGCACCCACCAGCTCTCATCCTCCTCAAATGACCATGCTGCCTGGCATGATGGGAGTTGGATAGCGCCCCCTCCCCCAAAACCAAAACTATGGTTATCTGGTAATATCCCATTTTGTTGGCCTTCATCAGGGTCCCATCTACATGGCACCACTTTCACCCCCCACCCCGTTGCAACTGCATAGCATTTCTGCTTCGAAGTAGCTTCTGGTGGTAAACACTCGTGGTTTACTGGGCGCTTCCCTAACAGACTCCGCCGTGCCCTTTTTTGGCCATTATACTTAAATGTGCAGCTGTGCAGTCCCGTGAGTATGGAGGTGCAACACTTCAGAGGCTGTTTTGCATTTTAGGGGCTTTGCTGTGTCTTTCTGTCCCTCGTTAGGTAAAAAGTGAGTGTTTTGTGCACCTTCATTTCCACGCCATCTGTTTGTCAGTTCCCCAGCCTGAGACTCTTGCGATGGTTCGCACTCACAAGCGTGAACAGTACGTGCCTAACCATTGCTCCGAAATGGTGGCCGGAGTGATGTTGGTCCTCCCCCAAGACCGCTCCAGCCCTTGGGCACTGAGTCCAAAAGCAACCATTGCGAAGACATGAAGCCGCAAAAATGTGCGAAAGTGTGATTAAATAGATGACAACACATCTGTGCCTCTGTAACTGCACAGCTGTGAAGGGATGGGGAGAGTAAAGTAAACACGCCCACCGCAAAATGCGAAGTCAGTTTGGGGAAGGGACAGATGGCTCGTAACTGCGGGAAACCTGCAGCAAAGGAAAAACATCACAGCAAAATGCTTCTTTGGGAATCCGCATTTTCCAGGACAAAACCATAGATGGCTGCAAAGTGGTGACTGCATCGTCTAATCAAAAGGACCTCGACTTACACTCGCCCCAGAGTAAAAGGCTCATGTAGATGGACCCCAGGTGCTGCCTTTGAATAACCAAAGTTCTTCCTCCACATACACTAGGGATGGCGGAGAATTCTGCCATGGACTCCAATGAGGCCGGATTCTAAGAATCCGGCCCCCTGGAGTCTGTGGTGGAACGAAAGACTCACCTCAGCCACCTGGAGGAATCCGCGCTGGCTGGATCCTACTTGCCGCCGTCCATCCGCTGCTGCCTGTCTTTGGACACAAATGGCGTCCGGTGTAGTTTATGTTTATATGCAAAGATTTATGTTGCCTATCATGCCAAAGAGCAGGGACGCAAATAGAGTCCACTACGCCATTTGGTCTCTGCCTTTTGCCATGATAGGCTACATAAAGATTTACGTAGCCTATCACGGCAAAGAGCAGGGACGCAAACAGTGTCTGCTATGCCATTTGTGTCCCTGCTCTTTGCCGTGATAGGCTACGTAAATCTTTATGTAGCCTATCACAGCAAAAGGCAGGGACCAAATGGCATAGCAGACACTGTTTGCGTCCCTGCTCTTTGCCGTGATAGGCTATGTAAAGATTTACATAGCCTATCGCAGCAAAAGGCAGGAACGCAAATGGCATCCGCTATGCCAGACGCCATTTGTGTGGCAGTGGCCGGAGGTCCGGTTGCAGATGGGCCCGGCCAGCAGCTCCGCGGACTCGCCATGGAGCGAAGCCAGCCAGGGCGGGTTCCGGGGGAGGGATGGATCGCCTCCCCCCCCCCGCGGACCCCCCAAGCAGACTGGTGAGTGTGCTTCGTACACCCCTAATATATACACTTCTTTTGGTTCTTTCTCAGAAAGGACCATGAGCTGCTGAAAAGCCAAGATCTTCTTAAATTACCTTCTCACATGTTTCTTCAATAACCTGAAGCCTGTAGATAACCTACTAAAGTCTGCTGGCTCTTATTCAACATCAGCAGCATGAGCTTAAAACAGTATTGTATCCACAGCACAGAAAGGATGGGGTGGGATGATGATGGTATCCTAAGCTGGGTAAACATTGTCATGACTCGGGCTCCAAAGAGGAGGAGGAGAAGCTGGCTGAGGCTGAAGCTGCTGTGCCACCGGATGAAGATTTGGAGCAGACTCCTGATGCTGAGCCTGCCAAACCACCATCCAAACTGGAGCCGTGTCCTTCCCCTGAGCCTAGGGAATGAAGTGCCTCCCACCCCTGCCCAACAGCATAGTAAATGTGCCAATCCGGAGACCACAGAGTGAAGAAGCGTCTTTGGCGTTGGGCGCTCTAAGGGTCAAAATACGCGTTGCTTTGAAAACTGCTGAATTTTTCTCTTGTTTGCTCTAGAATAAGCAGAGGGGGCCTCATCCAGATCATGACTCTAATGTGGGGGATAGGGGGCTGTAATCCTCTCCGCACCACCACTACAATTCTGATTCAGATCAGATTGGGTCATTGGTGCTTGCAATTTATATTGCCAAATAGTGATCCATTAAAGCAAATATAAAGCAATATAAATTTTCTTTAGACTGAGAACTGGAATCTCATCTGAGGGTTGATGGCAAGTGAAGGAGGACCATGAAAGCTACCTTGAATTTCTCTCAAGATGAAAAAAGGTGGGATATAAATGCAATAGTATTTATTTTATTTTAAGTGTGGCTGTTGCAGCTGACCAAGCCAGGGTGGCGTTGCCCTGCTGCTTCATCCAACCTGTGGTCCTGGGCAGGGAGGTGAAGCAAGGCACAGGCAACATTGCTTCAAATTATACTACGGTGGCAGGAGTCAGTGTAACACCAATGTCACTAGTACAGAACACGAGGCCCACGCTGCTGCTTTTCACTGTGCATCTGCAACAATTGCTCATAGCTCTTTTCTTTTTCTGAGGGAGGAGGGATGTGGGGAGCTGACATTCTCTCCTCCTACTCCTCCACCTCTTCTAAATCCTCAGCCAAAAGCTAGCCATGCAGGCTTTCTTGCACTGAGCAGAAGGTGGATGAGAGAAGTCACCAGAGGCAGGCAGGTGGATGGACCAGTGTCAGGAACACATGCTCATTCTGTCACTTCCCTGTGCTGGCCCCACTCGGCTACTTCGACTGTGTGTGCATCATCTTGCTCCATGGGGGAGCCAGGTCTGCCTGTTGACTTCATTTCATATCATTTAATGGGAGCCACTGAGAATCAAGCCCACTCATATTTGCTTAGCTCCGCCCTTCACTTACATAACCCTGTCTTGTGTTTCATGTCTTGATCTTCCTAGTGTACTGTCAGTCTAATCCTTGGGAACTGTTTTTAGATAGATGATAGGTAAATGCCTTATGAGAAGGGATGGGCGAATCCCCCAATGTCCAGTCCGGAGGGGTGGGTCTGCCATTCAGGCCACTTGGAGCCCTGTGGATTTCTCTGGAGCCCTGCCGCATCCACTGAAGTTAGCGGAGTGGCTCTCCAGCTTTCTAAAAGATGCGATAGGCTAACGGCGGCTGCTATTAGCCTATCACGGGAAAATTGCAGCCATAAATGGCATATTTTATGCCATTTGCAGATGTTAAGCACTTACTTTTACATAAATTGCAGCTGTTTATGGCTGTATTTATGTAAAAGTAAGTGCTTTACTGCCACAAATGGCATAAAATATGCCATTTACGGCTGTAATTTTCCTGCGATAAGCTGATGGAAGCTGCCATTAGCCTATCACGTTTTTTAGAAAGCTGGAGAGCTTCCCCATGGGAACTCTTGTGGACACGGAGGTGTGTGTGGCCGGTCCGCCCATAGACTCTGGAAGTCAGATTCTTTGGAATCTGGCCTCATTTGAGTCCACAATGGATTTCTCCAGCATCCCTACTTGTGAGGAATGGTGGGATAATAGCAATAACTGTAACAATAATCATATCTAATTAACCAGTTGATCCATTGACACAATATTCCAAGACAAAACTGAAGAATTTCCTAATCTACACAAGAATCTTGTTCGGCAGTCTGTGGTGGTTGGCAGGAAGGCGCACACAATTTTGTTTTCTATTTATAGAATGATTTTTAAGCAACACCTTTTTCCTACAATGTATGCTCTTTGAAATGTCACTGTTTTTGTGTGAGATACTGTGTGGCCCAATTAACTGGCAATGTTTCTTGCCAAGACTAAATGTTGTAGTATATTAGACAAGATTAAAGGTTAAATATTCTGAGATGGAAATTTGTAAATTGCCTGGCTACCTGTGAGTAATTCAAAATTTAATGGCACCTGAAAAAACATGAGTCAGATGTTATTACTGTAGGAATAAATTAATCCAGAAATTAATAAAGCAAGTCTGAAGAAAAGGGCGAGATTTCATTTTCTGAAATTGCATTGGTTATATATGTTCTCCGCAGTTTATATTCAATGATAAAAAAGAAGACCCCCAGTTTAAGAGCTGAGTTAAGGCTATTTCATATTGACTCAATCTCCACAAAGCCAGCAAATTAGAAGATAAGGCCTTAATTGATATGCCCTGTGACCACTGATGATGTTGTGCAATGTCAGAAATTGTGCTTGCTTACAACTTATCCTCTATGCACATATATTTTTCCTTGGTCTTTCAGGCCCAAATCCAGATGGGGAGGATGGAGTGCCAGGGACCAGCAAAGATGCTCCATGTTGTCCTGGGCCTGTCTTGCCTTATGAAGCATCTCAGCCTTACTGTATTATATTATTTTGAAAATGTTTAAACTGCAATCCCAGATCCCTGGAAGTGTGTCCATGGAGCCATAGGATAAAGCAAATCTCCCTCTACTCAGGGAAAGAGAGAGGTTATCCAGCAGAGGAGGCAAGTCTGTCTCTTGCGGGCGCAAGCCTTCCTAATGTGAACATGGAAAACTCTACACTTTTGCCGCTCTGTCCTTGGTGCTCTGGCAACAAAAAGAGCTTGTATCTAATGTATTTCTTTTGGGTGGTATTCAACAGTGGCTTTGCCATAGCAGAAAGCAATTCCACTTGCAGGTCACCTGATTTTTGCCAGTTCCCCCTTAATCCTCTCCCCCCTACCAAAAAAAGAAGAGCTTGCTCCTGAATATTGGATGGTCCTCCCAAACAGAATGGGATGGTGCAGAGGATGGCAGGTTATGGTGGTGGTGGTGGGTGGGTGTGGCAAATATTGGCTGCCCCAACTTGTATTAGTGCTTTCCTGTACAGCAAAGCCGCCATTGTATACAGCTCTTTACGAGTGTACATTGCCCTTAAACCAATTGGTTCCCAAGATGTTTAATAATGAGATAAGCAACAATAAAAACAATGCAAAATCAGAATAAAGGCAGTAAAATAAATTGCCCCTGCCTCTTTCTTGTTACCTCTGCTCTCCCTGCTGATGCCATGTTTGGACTAGGGGTGGTGGCATTTCACTGTCACTGTAACAAGGTTGCAGTGATGCAGATGTTTATAGAACTCAGCTTTCTAAGAATGCCACAATAGATTTTGCCTGCCCTGGCTCAGTCCTAAGTGAAGAAGACATTATGACAAGCATGGGCTTGCTACCAAAAATGGCTGCTTCATGACATAGTGACCATGTCACCTTTGTAACATACAGTGAAACCACTCATATCATTGTGTCGCTATGCATTTTCCAGAGTCCACTTCATTATTGGCTGCAGCTGACTATGCTAGAGCTGGGGTGTTGAACCTCTTTGTGCCCGAGGGCCGAATTCAATTTTTGGGAAGCTCTCGGGAGCCACATTCCAGTAATGGGCCAAGTCAAAGGCAAAATTGGCAGGGCCAACATACCAAAAAGACCAGCATATTTAAGCTTAAAACTCTTCCTGCCAATAAGTGAGCCTTAGGAGAGGCATTTCAACCTTTTAGAGGGGGCGGGGACTGTGCAAAAGCCAGAAGACCACCAAATACTCAGTGGTAAGGGGAAAGAGTGGGGCAAGAGGAAGAGGGGTGGCCATCTGGGGAACCCCAAAGGGCCAAATTGGAACCCTGACAGGCTAACTCTGGGCCACAGGCCTAAGGTTCAACACACCTGCAGTAGAACAGTGCAGCATGATGATGTGAGGACATCAGTAAGTTTCATGACTTGGAAAAGGAGGGGAGAGGAAAATGTGATACCGAGTTGCTATTCTGGGCTACAGGCACAGGTTGTTTTTGCTATTATTATTATTATTATCATTGTCATTATTTACATTTCTATACCGCCAGGTAGACGAAGCTCTCTGGATGGTTTACAGAGGTTTGGAGTCCCACTCTAAGACACATTGGATGATACCTCCTGAAGTATATTTCTTCATTTTTCTATTGAGGGGAGCAAATTTACCACAGATGTTCCTACGTCTTGAGAGCTTACACCAGCCAAAGCAGGAGCAAATTGTGTGGGTGGTACAGAGATGGCTTGGATATTTGAAAATGGCTTCAATATGGGAAATGGAAAAATGTTTCCATTTCCTTTTAAAGCTTCATATTTTAAATAATTTAAATGACTGCATATGAATCAGCTGTGCATTATTTAATTATGTATTTCTTCCCACTTAGATCTGTTTCATGCAAAGTTATTCACATTATTTATTTGTTAAATATCAATAGGATAAAACTATGAGTCAAATATACTCTGTATCTTATTACTGGGCTATGTCAAAACAAAACTGGGAGTTTTCTTTGCAGTGCCCCCTAAGATGCATTGCAATAAAATTGTCATTAGCAGCATCATATATACATATATACACCTAGGAAAAATGTGTTTTTATTATTTATGTACATCATTTGTATACGGCCCAATTAAGAATATCGTCTGGGAAGTTTTAACAATGAAAGTTCAAAAGATCAACAAAACTCCTAAAAATCAAGCAGAATAACTATAATTCTATACATGTCTACTCAGAAGCAACTCTCCTTAAATTCAATGGGTCTTACACTGAGGTAAGTGGGTACAGATTGCAACCGAAATAAATAAAATAAAACCCGCAACAGCTAGACATTGAAACAGTAGAGCTGAACACTAAAGATCTTAAAATGAAAAATTTAAAAAGAATTAAAAGTGGGGGTTTTTAAAAAAGAAAACCCTTCACCTAACTCTGAAAAAAATATAATGTAGTAGTAATGGGGGACTTCAATTTCCCCAATATTGGTTGGGAGACAAATTCTGCAAAACATGGCCCCTCCAGGAAATTCCTGACTTGTGTGGCAGATAACTTCCCCCTACAGAAAGTAGAGGAAGGAACTAGAGGATCAGCTATCCTTGACTTGATCCTAACCAACAGAGATGACTTAGTGGACAAAGTAACAGTTACAGGAACTCTGGGAGAAAGCGACCATGTTGTACTTGAATTCTTGGTTCTAAGGGAAGCAAAAGTCGACTGTAGCCAAATGTGTACCCTGGATTTTAGGAAAGATGATTTTAATAAACTCAGAACAATGATAAGAAAGGTCCCATGGCAAGTGACTCTAACAAGAAAAGGAGTCCAAGATGAGTGGGAGTTTTTTAAAAAGGAAATTCTAAAGGAACAATTACAATTCCAACAAGAAAAAAAGGTGGAAGACAACAGAAGAAGCCAATATGGCTTCACAAAAAGCTTAGAGATGACCTGAAAACAAAAAGTTCACATATACGAAGTGGAAAGAAGGCCAAGCAACAAAGGAAGAGTACAGGCAGGTAGCACAGAATTGCAGGAATGGCGTCAGGAAGGCTAAAGCTGAGAACGAGTTAAGGTTAGAGAGGGATGCTAAAAGCAACAAAAACGCTTTCTTCAGCTACATAAAAGTAAAAGACAGAGGAAAGAAATGGTGGTTCGGCTATTAAATAAGGATGGCAAAATGATAACAGATGACAAAGAAAAGGCAGAACTGCTCAATTCCTACTTTGGCTCAGTTTTCTCCCAAAAGACGGTCTATGACCCCCCTGGCAAAGGTGAAGTACAAGCTGAAGGGGCAGGATTGCAGCTTGAGATGGACAGGCATATGGTCAAGGAACACCTAATGACTTTAAATGAGTTCAAATCTCCAGGGCCAGATGAACTGCACCCTAGAGTAAGAAAGGAACTGGCAGAAGAACTCTCAGAGCCACTGTCTATTATCCTTGAGAAATCTAGGGATGGGGGAGAATTTCTCCCTGAAACTTTGGGGGGCCGAGTGCCAACGTGTTTGGCCCCCCCGAAGTAGTTTCGGGGAGAAATTCTCCACCCCCACACCCCCCCGGGACGGGACTTACCTTTCCCGAATGTCCCTCCCGGCGGCAGGTCCCGGCAGCGGTTCGTCAGGTCTTCGACAGGGGCAGAGGCGGCAGCCGGTCTTTTGACCGGCTGCCGCCGCCACCATTCCAATAAAAGTTAAAAAAAAAAAAACGCCCCCGTGATAGGCTACGTGACGATTAACGTAGCCTATCATGGCTAGATTTGCAAAGTCAGCCGTGATAGGCTACATAAATCGTCACGTAGCCTATCACGGGTGACTTAAAAAAAAAGCGTGTACGTAAAGATTACGTAGACTACGGCGAAAATAAGGGCAACGCTATTTGCGTTGCCCTTATTTTCGCCGTAGTCTACGTAAAGATTTACGTAGACTACAGCGACCAAATAAGGAACGCGAATGGCGGCTCCCTATGGGGGCCGCCATTTGCGTACGCACTTTTTTTTTTTAAGTCACCCATGATAGGCTATGTGACGATTAACGTAGCCTATCACGGCTGACTTTGCAGATCTAGCCGTGATAGGCTACGTTAATCGTCACGTAGCCTATCACGGGGGTGTTTCTTTTTTTTAAGTTTTTGTTTCGCGGCCGGGCGAGGCAAGGCGCCTCCTCCCCGGCCTGAATTTTGGCCGGGCGAGGTGGGAAGCCTCCCCCCCGGCCTGAATTTTGGCCGGGCGAGGCGGGAAGCCTCCCCCCCGGCCTGAACTTTGGGGGGAGCAGCAAAGCGCCTCCCCCCCACCGCGAAGCAAGCTGCAAGACCAGGTAAGTGGCTTTCGTGCACCCCTAGAGAAATCATGGAGGATGGGTGAAGTGCCAGATGACTGGAGGAGGGCTAGTGTTGACCCTATCTTCGAAAAAGGTAAAAAGGAGGAACCTGGGAACTACAGACCAGTCAGTCTGACATCAATTCCTGGAAAAATTCTGGAGCAGATCATAAAGCAATCCATCTGAAAGCACCTTGAAAACAATGCAGTGATTACTTGAAGCCAACATGGATTTGTCAAGAACAAATCCTGCTAGACAAATCTGATCTCATTTTTCGATCAAGTAACTTCCCTTGTGGACTGTGGGAATGCTGTGGACAGAATATACCTCAACTTCAGCAGAGCTTTGGACAAAGTGCCCCATGGTATCCTGATGAGCAAACTAGCTCAAAGTGGACTAGATGAAACAACGATCAGGTGGATCCACAGCTGGCTACAGAATCGGACTCAAAGAGTGCTTATCAATGGGATTTTCTCAAACTGGAGAGAGGTAATGAGCAGGGTACCGCAGGGGTCAGTGCTCAACATTTTTATTAATGACTTGGAGGAGGAGGTGCAGGGAATGCTGATCAAATTTGCAGATGAGACAAAATTGGGCAGGATAGCTAATACTTTGGAAGACAGAAACAAAATTTAATAGGAATAAATGCCAAGTTCTGCACCTAGGAAAAAGAAATGGAGGTGCACAATTACAAGATGGGGAATATGTGGCTCAACAACACTACAAGTGAGAAGGATCTTGGAATTGTTGTCGGTCACAAGCTGAATATGAGCCAACAATGGGATGTGGCTGCAAAAAAGGCAAAAGCTGTTTTGGGCTACATTAAGAGAAGTATAGCTTCCAAATCCCAGGAAGTACTAGTTCCCCTCTACTCAGCACTGGTTAGGCCTTATCTGGAGTACTGTGTCCAGTTCTGGGCATTGCACTTTAAGAAGGACACAGGCAAGCTGGAGAGGGTTCAGAGGAGGGCAACGAAGGTGATCAGGGGACTGGAAACAAAGCCCTATGAAGAGAGACTGAAAGAACTGGGCATGTTTAGCCTTGAGAACAGAAGACTGAGGGGAGATATGATAGCGCTCTTCAGGTACTTGAAAGGTTGTCACAGAGAGGAAGGCCAGGATCTCTTCTTGATCATCCCAGAATGCAGGACACGGAATAATGGGCTCAAGTTACAGGAAGCCAGATTCCAGCTGAACATCAGGAGAAACTTCCTGACTGTTAGAGCAATACAACAATGGAACCAATTACCTAGGGAGGTCGTGGGCTCTTCCACACTGGAGGCATTCAAGATGAGGCTGGACAGCCATCTGTCAGGGATGGTCTGACTTGGATTCCTGCATTGAGCAGGGGGTTGGAATTGATGGTCTTGTAGGCCCCTTCCAACCCTACTATTCTATGATTCTAGGCACCAGGCAAGCCTGTCTATGGAGGGTATTCCACAACCAGAGTGCCACCACTGAAAAGGCCCTATTTCTGGCAGCCACCCACCACACCTCATTTGGCAGGGGACCCTGAGAAGAGTCTCTGAAGATGCTCTTATGATCCAGGTAAGTGAGTATAGGCAGGAGGCAATCCTGCGGGTAACCTCGTCCCATGTCATTTTGAGCACCACCTTCTGGAATGAACTATCCCAGTAGGAGTGGAACCACTGTGGTACACTAACTCCACCACCCAAATCAGACAATGTATCCAGAAGGATATCATGGTGAATGGTGTCAAAAGCCAAGCCACAGTGAGGTCTAAGAGAATCAACCAAGTTCTGAAAACCCAAGACACTGCACCAGTTTTAATTCAGCCATCCATTTAGGATTTGTAAAATTCAATAATTCATATTAGCTGTTTGAAAGTCCTCCAGTTTCACTTCTGGGATTGGCAGCTAAGACACCATGAGGTGCATAGCAGCATTAGCGTCCTCAGAACTCACTATTATTGTAGTAAGTGGCACCTTTGGTGGCAGTAGCACTTGGGGAGGTGACTTTTGATGGGAAAATGACATGGGGGAGGGTGAACCCCTGTAAACAAAGCCAGCCTGCAACATACATCTGCCAACACCTTCAGATTTCACTGTTGCTCCCGAGTGAGAGGAATTCCAAGAGTTGCAAGTCAATTTTCAACATGAGAGAGGGCAACTACCAGCTAAATCCCCAGTCCCTGTTGAGTAAGTTCAGCCTGTTTTCTTCTTACCTCCTCTTGGTATAAGCTTGTAGCATGGAAGTGGGGTCCTGAAATGTCAAAAGTATGCAGTCAAACCCTAGGTTCCAAATTAAGATGCTTTGTTATATCTAGGAATGGTATCATTCCTAGATATAACAAATCTAAGGTATCGGGAAAAAACAGATAGGCAGCATATAACGAAATAAAATAGTTTACTCTCTGTAAAGGAACAGGACTGTCCTCCATTTTTGTGTTTAGTTTGGTTTTAGGGTATTATGGGGTTAAATCTTTTTGTGTCTGTGTGCTAGTTAGTTTCAGCTAAATGGTGAATAGTTTAGGGAGCAATCCTATGGCTGCTAATCAGCAGCTGGATAGCCATAGGATACATCGGTTTCTGGGAACCGATCTCAGAGCCTGTGCTCTGAGGTTGGTTCCCTGAGAACCAACCTTCGCCCTCTCCCATGCTGCCTCGCAGACAGCTCAGAATGGTCCCGTGCTCCATGCTTGGAAGAGGAGCATGGAGCAGTGAAAATGGGGTGTTCCAGGGGGCGTTCTGGGGTGAGGGAGAAGGAAATTTCAGTCAGACACATCCTATGTGTCACCCAGCAGCTGCTTCCCCCATTCCGCCTTCCCATGGCTAGACAGCTGAAATTGGCTGTCTAGCCACAAATGCAGGGCGGCTGAAGTGCGGAGGGGATGATCCCCTCCATGCTTCCCCTGCCCTGCATTGGATAGGTGATCGCCTCCGAGTTTGGAGGCGGCCGCCTATCTTGATAGGATTGTGCCCTCCGAGGTCAAAAGTTTAGTTAGAATGTAGAGGTCAGGTGGTTGTGCTCAGAGGAGCAAGAGATTATAAAGTTCAACAGAAGATCAGAGGAAGAAAGAAAAAAGTTTCAACTCAGGAAATAGAAACTTATTTTGCAGAAATTAACAAGAAACTACCCTCCTGATTGGTTGGAGTTAGGGAGAGGAAAAAGCGAATTTTAAGATGAAAAGGCAGAAGGGCAAAGAAACAGAAAGAAGGAGAGAGAAGGAAGGAAGGAAGGGAAGAAAGAAAGAAAGAAAGAAACCAACCCAGTCTCCTAGAGGAAAGAAAGAGTCAGAGCTGCTAGAACTGGACTGAGAGAGCTGGACCAATGACAGTAAAATATTTATTGGATAAGGGACCCGGATAAAAATAGGGAAACATTCTAGTTAAATTAGTTGGATGCATTCTCCCCTGGTTGTTTTATTACCCTATTGCTCATATGGCTTTGGGGTTTTTTTGTGTGTTGCATGTGTGTGTATCCATTCAGATTTTAAAACTTTTTTTCCTATTGACATTTTTCTTTAGTAAAATTTAAATGCTGTTATTTGAAACATTGTGGTCTCTTTGTTGCTGTTGTTGTTGGGTCCCCCCCTCCCCACATCTAATAGCTAACCCTACATCTAATAGCTAACCTCCCACACTACTTAAAGTAGATACTTGAGACCCAGAGTTTTTTAAAGCTGATTTGGTGGAAGCAGCCTGAGAAAGAAAGACTTCCACCTGATAGCAGTGGAAAAGGCCACAGGAAAGGAAGAGCAAAAAGGGCTGTGGGCACACTGTTTTACCTTCCACTCATGGAACAGGGGATTGACAGTCCATGCCACTCTCTAAGGATGCAGTCCTATGCATGTTTAGACAGAAAAAGTCCTACAACTCCAGCATTTCCAGCCAGCATGGCTGGCTGGGGAATGCTGGGAGTTATAGGACTTTTTCTGTCTAAAAATGCTTTTTCTGTCTAAAAGCATAGGATTGTGTCCTAAGTAACCTACATTAGATAATCTTAAAGAGAAATCTCAACCAAACTTGCAAAGCACAAGGATCATCAATGATGTTCAGTAGCTGACAAATTTTCATAGGGAAAAATCCCCATTTTTAACCCTGTAGATTCAGAGGAGGAGGTTGATGGGACTGAGGAAGGATCTTCCAATTAGATATGGCCATGTGGGCTTGGCATACCTCTAAGGGCAAAGTTTTAGACACTTGGGACAACACATACACAGAGTTGGATAGGCCACTGGCATCTTTCAACAACTCAGGAAGGGGGAAGTAAAGGTAAGAACTGGGAGAAATTTCCTATCTACTTCTGCTGGACAAGAACCATCAAGGGGAAATTCCATTTTGTGTACTGAAGGGTGTTTGAAATATGACAGCTAAGTTGCTATGTAAAGGGGAAGTGAAGCCATTTGTCCCAGATACATTGGGATTTTAAAATTTTACACACAGGCATGTCTTCTCAACACACCCATCTCTGCTCACCACCACCCCAATCCAGATTCCCAAGAAATATGGCTGCTATTTCTTTTTTAAAACAAAACCAAAAACAAAACTTGGGAGACAGATAATCACCTGGTGAGTACTTTAGACAGGGCCTTTGCTAGCAACAACCTGATTGTGGAACCCTTTTCCAGGGGAGGTAAGAATGGTATCTTCTTTAGTTGATCCATATTAGGCCAGGCCAGAGGTCATAAAATAGCATGCAACCTTTTGAGTTCTCCAGAACTCTTCATCAAGCTATATGGTAAACAAAGAAAAAGGAGTGGAGGGCTAAAAAATCTGACTGATGTTGAAGCTGTGGAGTCTAATTTTGACCTGAAACTAATGTTCACAAATATTGAAAATGTTCTGAATTCTTCAGTTTTGCCATTCAAATGTTGAATGAGAAATTTAACATTTGCCGTTTGGGAAATTTTACATCAAAATTTGAAATTCAACAGACAAGAATTCAATAGACATGCCTCTTGTTTTGATTTCAACAGGAAATAAGCTGTGAACTGTCAAATATTAAATGTTGCTGCATGTCAACTATCAGATACAGTGAAATACTAAACATGATAATACTAACATGTTCGCTAACAATTAAACTTCAATGTCAAATCTGAGTTATGAGAGCAGAGCAAATATCTTTTGATGTGAAATACAGACTGCATACATTTGGCAAAAATTTGGCAAATATTGAATGCTCACAGAATATCTACAGAACACTTGGCATCTAAATTTTCAGTGGAGAAAGGTGAAGAAAATTCCAGGGAACAAATTTGCTCCAGCTGTAGACTCATTTACAAATGGAGAAAGCTGGCCACATTCATATAGTTCATCCAAGGCCCTGTTATGCTTACTACCAACAGTTTCACCAGAGGGCAGTATTAATAGACCTTAATCCAACAATGCAGGAACCTAGATTTGGGCTCTCCCTTCTTTGGAACTAGAGGTGCCAACCTTCCCCTCACACCTAACCCAACTATCATATTTTAATAAGTGAAGTTTATGTGCTTCATTAATACTTCTACTGACCCCTGAGATTTTTATGCTGGAGCAAAATAAAAGCTAACTGTATCCTTTCCTTTCTGCTATAATATGTGCTTATCACCCATCATTTACCACCAGTTTTAGATAATATTTAAACCAGAAGACAAAGAAAAAAGGTGAAATTTAACCCCCCCATATTTAAAGAGCCTGCTCTGTTGCAAAAATACCAATAATAATATTTGACATGGATAGTGAAGCCTAGTAATGTCATAGTTTCTTATGAATCCAGTTTTTGTATCTTTGAAATCAAATCTTATATAGAAGTCTGTTGCTTCTGAAGTCATAATACAATCCATTTAAAGGGAATGAAAACAAAACCACTCCTATAGAAACCACATTGGTTGAGCCATTGTCATTGTTGCGTCATTTTTTTGACTGTGCTCACCATGATGTACCAACTCAGGCTCGCCAGAGCCTCTCATTTCCACAGGAAACAGACTGTGAAAACACACTCCTGTCCTCTACAGACAGTGTGGAAAATAGTGCTGGTCAGCGCTGAACAATATACAACAGGCAATTATGATTCAAGTGTCCAAATTATAATCAGTTTGACAAATGTCCACAAGCGTCTTCATTCTATTTTATATTTTCAGTAAGACAAGGCAATCATACAAGCAGACAATTCCATCAGGGAAGCTTGTTAGCTGCTTAGTCTGTTAAACCCTGGTTGCCATAGCATCTAGAGTTGAAAAAGCTGCAGATTGGCATGAAAAAGCATGTCGACAATTGCCCTGTCACAGCATGCAAGCCAGGTCTGCTCAAAGGCAGTACACTACAAGTTTTCTTTCCCAGTTTGCACTACCCCATGCTGTTTAATAATATCCATTTACTGGTATTGGGATTGATCTAGTGCAGGGTAAAATCCACATCTAGTAAGATTGCTTTTCAGTTGGTGTAACATTTTCTTCTTATTATTATTATTTTAACAAATGAAGACCTAGCAATTAATTCAGAAATGATTTTTTTGTATTTACCAGAAGAAGCCCATGTAAATATGGTATGTCCATTGAAAAATCTACTGATCTGCACATTACTGAGATAATCAGGTTTACTAAATAGGATAGAAATCTTTTCAATAGCCTTTCAAGCAAGTTCAGCCTAGTTAGCCATTCCTCTTAAACACAACAAAGAACTGCTTTGCATTACGAATGCCGTATTATCTAAAACACATAGGTAGAGTATACCATCTCTTCTTTTTCATTGCATAATATAATGAAACCAATTACCGAGCGATACCAATTACCAGTTTGCCTAGTGATAATTCAGTCCTAACATTTGACAAGTGTGTGTGGGAAATAGAATGGGTAGCAAAATATTTTTCACAAAAATCCTACTGCACACTTCGGATCTTTAGAGATGGCTATGGATTGCCAACAATGGCCAATCTCTCCATTTAAATTTAATGTCTTCACCTCAGCTTATGGTCTTTCATAATCTTCTGCATAGATCTAGGATAATATTTACAGTTGAACTTCATCCCCTTGTTGGGGTAGTCAAAGGGAAGCCAAAAATCCACATAAGAAGTAAGATCATGAAGCAGGGATGGGGAGTCTTCTCATGAAAAATTTACACTTGGTTTATACAGACTTTCCCTTTCATTATCGCCTTCTAATCTTTTCTGTCACTTCATTTTACTTTTCCTTCAGTGCCACAATTCAAGAAAATCTTGAAAACCACATAGTCAGAAACACAATTAAACTGGTAAACCCAAGAGTCAACAGACGTGGATTCCTCCCCACCACCCCTAGCCACCACCACCACTAGACACACATTTTTACAACATCAATTCACTTTTTCTTCTATTTGCCACATATACACTTTTTTTTCTTTTCTGAACTGCACTACTTGCTAATGTTTGTTTTTCCCAATCCATTGAGGATCTCAATACATACCATAATTAGGAGTAAAATACCAGAGGAGCCGTATGGCTCATTTACCTTTCATTAGAACTGCATTCAGTTTATTATTTTTAAAAAAGGGGAATCTTTCAAATATTATTTTGTCTCATTTGTGATGGTTTCAACACAGAGAAAATGCTCTAGTGCAACTTTTATTTTTACTTGAGTTCATTCCTCTGATTTGCCATGTGGAATACAAAAAAGTTATTCTTTTGGAGCTTAATAGTGTATATTTACTTTAAAAGGGTTTTTGTTATTTTCCATGTTTCAAGCCTCTATAATTAAGGGTCTGTTAACATTTCCATTATACTTCCCCCACCCCTGTTCTCCAGGAGTTTATAACTTACAGCAGTGATAAATATTAACCTGAAGCTGAAACTTGTCATATATACTTTCAGTCTGAAAAAAGCTATTTCCTCCCTGAAATCTGTGTGTCCAGTTTCATTTATTTCAGTTTATAAAATGTGTCTATCTTCAACTTTAAAGGGGTGTGTGTGTGTGTGTGTGTGTATGTGTATATATATATATATATATATATATATAGCCATATAGTATGTGTGTGTGTGTGTGTGTGTACACACACACACACTTAGAGATGTACAAAGGTCAATGGTATTTGTACAGTATACATATATATTTACAGAATGCACAATTTTCATTCATAATTCCAGCCAACTAGCATGGGATTCATCCATGATATAGTTTAGCACCCTTCCAATTTCCACATGTGGCTGCTGCATCATATCACTCCATCCCATTCAAACAACCTAATTTCATCTCATTCCCTCCATTAGCTGACAAAGTCAACATCGCTTTGGAGAATTGATTGTCTGAATATATGTGTTAAAGGATTCAAAATATTAATAAACATGGGAAAATCTTAGGAGGATTTTCAGTCACATCTATTCATATATAAACTTGCATATATATTTATCATCTACCAATATAGTAAGAATTCATTGAATCACATATTCAGTACTGTGCTGTGCTATACCAGCCCTAACACCAATTATTATATGTAGGGTCACAACATAATTTTTCTTGCCATTACATGAATTCTGAGGGCAGAGCTACATGTTACAAAAAGACAGAGAGCTGCCATTAAAAATTCTGAAATGAAATGATGTTCTCTGTGACATCATGACGTTAAGCAATTCCCTACTGCCATTTCACATCACTGACAGCTATTGGCAAGGGCAGGGAAATGTGTAATATTATGATGTCAGAACATGAGTAAGCTTTCTGCCACATTATCAAAGGGAAGGGGAGAACTGGACACAGGACTGCTATTGTTTGCAGCAACCCTGTATTTATGAAGCCATGCAGTTATGTCCCAATACCTCCCACTGGAGCTGCACTGCACTCCTTGGGCTCTTAAAGTGGCCAGACTTGTTTTCCAGCTGATCCATGTCCTCCTTAAACCTAAATATCTGGAGCAAAGCCAATGTAGCCCAGTTTGCTTCTGCACAACTCTGTTATTTGTCAATAGGCTTTGGGGGATTGGGAGGGGGACTCCCACACAAGTCCCTTTCACATGAATGGAAGTTGCACAGAAGGAGATCTTGGTGGCTTCCTCCCACTGAATTCAAATGGAGAAAACAATCCACCGTTTTAGTCTCATTGGCTTGCCACTGGATGGTGGATTAGAGCCCAAAACATTTTCAAGCCAACTACTTCTGCTTCACTGGATTGTGGATTGGAATAGCTGCAGCTTCACTTCTACAAATCCATTCCTTCGCTCTTTCATTGGTGATATGAACACGTACGATACCTGAACAGCTTAAAAGGCAGTATGGGTTTTTTTAAAAAATAAATTTATTCTAGTGCTTTAAAAAGTAATAAAGATAGGTTATTATCACCTGTTTCAAAATGGAGAGATTTCCATGAAATATTTTCATTTTTGAATTATGATATCTGAGAAACATGTGTCAGTGGCTGTTTGTCTTCTAATTAATGCTGGCAGTATGCAGGGAACTACCATACTCCTGAGATTTACCTAGGGAGAAAACAGTATGTGTTCAAATATTTGCAAATAGGAGGCAGTAGTGGGAAAGATTAAATTATGTGTCAAGGTGAATAGTAAGTCAGTTTCATCATGTAAGAATAATTCCTGCTTTACCAGTGCTACTACTACGACTAATAGCTTTCTTTCCATAGTTCTTTTATGGCAAACATGATGTCAGATAGCAAAATGAAAGTTACATGTTATATGCGCTGTGTGTGTGTGTGTGTGTAAATTGCTTCAGAATAGCTTGCTCTTCTCTGTTGTATTTGCCTTCTCCTGAAATGTTCTTCAATTCCCTGAAAGCACATTAGCTGCCAGATAGGTGTCACACTATGTCTCCATGCTGTAGCTTACAGACGTGAATTTGCTACGATCTATTTAATCATCAGTGTATCGATTTTCCTCAGCTTTCCTCCATTTTAACCCCATAGCAGGCTCCTGTAATTTCTTTTGGACAAAGTGTAACCAAACTGTGCTAAGTGATGTTGATTTGCAGGCATAAGCAAAGGGGTAAATATAAATTAACAAGCTATAAACATTTTACAAGTAGGGAGTCAATAAAAACAGTGTCTGCAGTTCACGAAGGAGGGATGATTTTGAAGCAGACTCTTAACAAAGGTGTCCAAAGAAACTGGCAAGAGTCTGAGAATATGTATTTTTTTTTCTTTTTGGTGTTTTGTGATTAAGAATTGATCAGTCTAAAAGCCTCGGATGCAACTGAATCACCCATAAGCTGCTGACTGAAAGGACTCAGCAGGGGCTAGTATTTGTTTGTTAAACTCCCATGATTCCAAGTAGATAATTGGTCTGTGAAGTTCATGGCAGAATCCGAATTTGCTTTCTTGCTTCCCTGCTTCCCAGCTGGCTGTGCGCGCTGGTGGTTTATAGACTTCTGTGTACATATTTAGCCAGCAGCAAACCTCACATCTTTAATGTAAAAGGTGTTTTGTTGTGTTTTTCAGGTGCTGAATGGAAAGGCCCCCGCTCCAGAAGCTCATTAAAAGGGCCAAGTTACAGTATAGGTTTATTTCTGTCACAGCGTTTCTGAAAACAGTGACAAGGATTAGTGTGTTGCATCGGTGCTGGAAAAAGCTTGACAGTGCGTCCCTTGTGAGTTTGATCATCTGTTTCATTGCCTGCGTAAGATTCAGTATCTTATTATACCCTCAGGTTACAGCTGTAAATGGATAAGAATTTGGAAGGCACAGGGAGAAACTTAAGCAAGTTTCTTAAGCAACAATTAAGCAAGCAAATTGTTTCATGAAAGAGGGGCAGCTTGATTCTCTGCAACTTATATTGTGTGCCTCTTTTTATCTGCACT
Source organism: Heloderma suspectum (assembly GCF_057233095.1). NCBI lineage: Eukaryota > Metazoa > Chordata > Lepidosauria > Squamata > Helodermatidae > Heloderma > Heloderma suspectum. The sequence continues at coordinate 58,942,565 of NC_139458.1, forward strand.
TTTCTTTTAACATGATTGATTGACTGATTGATAACACTTCTGTGCCACTTGATATAATGAAATCTCTAAGCAGGTTCACATAAAAATGCATATACAATACTATATAGAAACAATATGGAATAATCAATACTTAGAAACATTACAGCAAGGACAAAATGAAACAAAGCAGTGGATTTGCCAGCATGGGGTTCTGCAGGGGGGTCAGTTTTGTAGTCAATATTGGGACACTACTTTAACTTAAAGCAGCCTCCCGCAATCTGGCACCCTCCAGGTGATTTGGACTACAATTCCCAAGATTCCTGACCATTAGCTATGCCAGCTGCAGCTCATGCGAGCTGAAGTCCACAAGATCTGATGGGCACCAGGTTGGGGAAGGCTGGCCTAAACGGCCAATGCTATTTTTGGTATTATTAATGGTCCCATTGCTTCTAATAAACAGGAACTAATAGCACGGAACACCACTATTGAGTAGTGTCCAACTTTTGGAATTGCAGTTCAAGATGTGGACAAGTTACAAAGGGTTCCAAGAAAAGCTATGAGGGTGGTAGAGAGTGTGGGAGGCAACTCCAATTAATGAAAGAAGGAACAGGCTATGTTCAGGGAATCTATCCAAACCTGAACTTAGATAGTGGCAGTGGGGAATCTTAACTATACGAGAATCAATAGAATAAGCTGCCTAGGAAAGTTATTTCCTTGGAAGGATCCAAGAAAAGTTTGCAGCATAGGCATTGGTCAGGGATTCAAGGCCCTTTCTGTCAAAGCTAGCTAGACAGATAGTAATGTATAATATGAATATGCAACAGAGTATTTCGAATCTGTCTTGCTGTTACTTTCCTCTTGTTGTGGCTCTTGAAAAGCTATTTTGAAATGTTTGCGGAATCCCTTCCAAGGCTTTTCATAATTCTGTCAGTAAACCTGCGTCTACAGATTGCCTAAAAAGTCATATCCACGAATATACAGGCTGACAAAGTAATTGCTTTCTTGGCCTCAATTCAGGAAAGCAGACAATTTAGGAAAGTGCTGAAACAACGTGAAAGGAATGGTCTTCAAAAATGTATTTTTAATTAAAATATATGCCACTTTTGGACCACACCGTAGTGACTTTCCCAAGCTTACACTTAATGAATATATATTGCATTGTGTTTACCATCAGGAATAAGGCATTGGAATAAGTGTTTGTATTCTGATTAAGAAGGAATTCTGCACAGATGGCCATTGTGTACATTAAAAGCAGGCCTAAAGTGGGTCTTCCATAGATCCACCCCATTAATATACAGACACTGTATCATTCTTAAATTAAATAGCAGCTACCAACCATCCTCTTTGGCTGCCGTAATGCACAACCAGAACTGTGAAGAGTGCCAACAAAAAAGGGTGTGTTCCTTTTCCTACTTGCACCAGAAACAGGAAAGGTGTCCCAACTGTTTCTATTTACTTTCTGGAATTTATTTATTTATTTATTTATTTATTTATATACCACTCAATAGCCAAAGCTCTTCAGAAGGTTCTTATTTTTTGGTCACTGTCCCTGCTAAATCACTGTCCCTAATTATCAATATTTTTGCCTCTGGGGAGATACCTTCTTAAAATGTTGGTAGTGTGAGCTCCTACAGCTAGAGGGACTGCAACTTGGTGAGAGAGCCTATGCTTTACATGCAGGAGGTCCCAAGTTCATCTCTTGGCATTTCCAGTTAGAAGGATCAGGGAGAAGATGATGAGGAAGAACTGCCAGTTGGAGTAGACAATCCTGGGGTAGATTGATTGATTGATAGTTTGACCTCATATTAAGCAGCTTCCACTATGCCAGGGATGGGCAACTTGCAGCTCTAGGGCTGCATGTGGCCCATGGCCTAATGTCCAAAGCCCTCTGTATGCAATCAGTTCAAACTAGAGATGTGCACAAATGGCCTCTTGAAATTCTCTACCCTATTTATGGGCAGAGAAATTAGGGGGTCAATTTCACTGAACTTCTCCAGGGGGAAACAGTTTCTCACAGGTAGGGCTTCCCATTAGCAAGGTTTATAACACTGTTTCTTTCTCTGTTTTTGTAAGGGCTTTTGTTTTTTTGTGCTGCCACTGCAAGTGGCATCAACAGTGTTGGCAGGCTGCCCCCCATTTTGCATCCTCCACAATGCAGGTGGGGCAGTGTTGTGTCCAGCTCCAGGGTAAAGATGGAGCTAGTGCTGAGCCAAAATCTTCCATTGTTCTGCCTCAGTGTCAGGGTGTTTTATAAATCGTGTGTGTGTATGTGTGTGTGTGTGTGTGTTTGAGCTTACATAATGACTGTGAGGGGGCTGAGGGGATTGTGTGTGTATTTTCTTTCTTTTACACATCTCTCCATTACTCTGCAGCCAACCAGGCTGCCTGCACTCCTTGATCTAAAAATGCCCTAATGGGAGAAATTACCTCATGATGTCTTCCCCTGGGCTTTAATTTAAGAGCAGAAAGCCAGGGAAGCTACAAGCTGCCAGAGAGATGATTCTACAAAACACATATGCACACACTTAATGCACACTCCTCAGCCACCTCCTCAGTAAGGTAAGCACAAGAAACCCAAACCAAACCCATGAGAATCGCTCCGAAATTTTCTTCACTGTTGAATTTCTTTTCAAAAGCAATTTCTTTTCTATCAAACTGAATGAAAATGGTCAGAAAAGATATGGGAGAAATGTTTGGCACAGCACTAGTTCAAGACCTCTGGCAAGAGTCATCTATCCTGTCCCTGGCAGCCCATTGGGTGGGAAGGAAGAGGCAGAGAGAGAAAAGGGGGTGGCAGAAATAGAGAAAAGGGGAGTGGCAGAAAGAAAAAAGGGGGTAATATTCCTAGCGCTGGTTTCAGCCCCACCCACCTCTGACATGTGACCCCCCAACATAAAAAGGGTTGCCCACCCCTGTGGGCACCCATTTGGATGGCTTTAAAAGGGGGTTGGACAAATTCCTGGAGGAAAAGGCTATCAGTGGCTACTAGTCCTGATAGTTATGTGCTACCTCCAGTACCAAGGCAGTGAGCCTGTGTACACCGGTTGCTGGGGAACATGGGTGAGAGGGTGCTGTTGCGCTTATGTCCTGCTTGTGGGTTCCTGATCAACAGCTGGTTGGCCACTGTGTGAACAGAATGCTGGACTAGATGGACCCTTGGCCTGATCCAGCAGGGCTCTTCTTATGTTCTTATGTTCTGTTCTATGCCTGTAGTAGTTTTCTTCAGCAACCTCCCACAATCACTAGAGCAGAGGTTAAAAACGTGTGGCCTCCAGGCTGCAGGTGGCTCCCCAAGCCCTATCTAGTCTGGCCCCCTGGGGTTCCACAGTTTGCCACACACCCCTTCCCCTGTCTCCACCACCTTTCCTATCACCACTGAGCACTAGTGGCTTCCTAACTTATGCAATATTTTTCCCATTCCAAAAAATTGAAATGACTTTCCTTGGGCTTAGTTACTGGCAATAAGAGGTTTAAGGTAAAATATGCTGGTATTTTGGGCAATTTGGCCCTGCCCCATTGCATTTAACCCTGCCTCTTTTGCCATTGGTTCCGCCCCCTTTTGCCTTTTTAAGCTTGCCCCTTTGCTCTTTGCCCTGCCCCTTTTGCCTTTGGCTCTGCCCCTTTTACCTTTGGCCCTGCCCCCTTTTGCCTTTGATCTCACCCACCACTGGAATGTAACCTCTCCAAAATCAAATTTTGTTCTTAGGATGAAAGACGTTCAACACTCCTGCTATAAGGGTCCTAGTAATATTCCGGGGAGTGAGAGGGTCTGTGATCAGAGTAGCAGGTATACAAACTTCTGCAGTGCTTGAGATTCTTTGAAGCAGGACCACTGGCTGCCAGAAAGGTGGGAACCGTTTTGTAAAATATATAACTATCATGACTTTCATTTTCTTGGATGAAAAAACAAGCTTGACTTTTACCCAGCATAGATGCACAAATAATTTTTAAAACAAGGATGATGATGATGATGATGGTGATGATGATACCCAATGTATTCATCTCCCATACTTTTCAAGGACAGAAGCTCCATAATTGCATCATGCCCGACGCGTAGTTGCGCATCTGCCATGTTCATGGAAATGATATGCAAATTATGTTAATTAAAAGCAACTAAAATGCACACATTAGCTGTGCTTTCTGGCATGATAGCTTTCCACTGCAGTCCTTGCTTGGTACTGAATGAGTTGCACAAGCCTGATCTACAGTGTATAGCTAGCAGAACCTTCTTTGCAGCTGGGAATATGCTGCCTTCCTCTTGCACCTCACCCTCAAACTCCCCCTCCATCCCCCAAAGGCAGCCAAACAGAAAGCTGCCAGTCAAAACATACTTGCTCCTTTATTCACACTGTTGCTTTCTATCTCCACTCTCCATTTTTCTCTAACAACAAATTCCACTTTTGAATGAGAAAGGTTAAAGGGGGAAAAAATCAAGTTGCCAAAAATGGGAAAAATATTATCAAAAAGATCTGTTGCTGTTAATCACGGTATGTCTGTAGGAGACAACAATAACAAAAAATGTTAGAATTAGAGTTTTATGTAAGGGGTAGCATATGTGCTTTACAATACATATGTTAGTAATCCCAGCAACTTATTTCACATGAACAAACAGCAAGAGAGAGAGAATTCAAATGAAGGCTGCCATGATTCTTCACTTCAATATGCATTCACATATTAAATATTCAAAATATCCTGACGCAGTTCTCTTCCCCACCACAAGATATGTTTTCCAGTTCTGAAAGTTTATAATCAGAATAGCTTCCGGGAATATGAACTGATACAGGAGAAACTACTTTTGTTTGTGCTGTGGCACTGGCAAGGCATCGGTGGGTGTGATGAACTGTACCTGATAGGGCAAGAGAAAAATCAGCCTGGTCCTGTATGTCAGCCATAGAAGGACCTGCTACTCTAACGCTTACTTTCTTCTTCACTCCTCATTCCCATTTCCTTTTATATCGTGTTTATTTATGTATTTATGTATGTATTGATTTATTTTGAAACATTTATACCCCGTCTGTTTTCCTAGGACTTTAACAGCAACAACAACAAATTGAACAATTAAAAACACCCTTTCAACTTATAACATAAACAGTAAACATTAAAACACAAAATCAGAAGTAATGCAAATAGCAATGCAGTAGCAATCAAAATATTTATTAGACTGTGTCTAGCACATTGTGAGCCTTTATAAGTATATTATGTTGTTGTTGTTGTTGTTGTTGTTGTTGTTATTTCCAGATCAAGGAACAATGCTAGAATATTTCATCTAGAAGTCAGTTTCAAGGTCACCTGTAGTGAAGATTTGAAGCCTACAGAGGCAAAGGGGAAAATGGTTAGGCTCAGAGGCCTGGAGTTTTCTGTTGGGAGAGGGTAACACTGAGAGGAGTAGTCTCATTTCTCCGTTTAAGTGTCAGTTTCTGTTTCATTTCTTCAGGTTTGAAGCAGTTTAGAGGGAGGAGGGTATATGAAGAGTGTGAGAGTGCCAGTAAGAGCACAGAGACAGCCAGAGCCTGAAGTGAGAGCAGAGTCTGAAGAGTGAGCAGGAAGAAGCAGTCCAGAAAAGTCTAAGTACAGTTATGGTAAAGGAACTTGCATTTTGGAATTTTAATTTTCTTTTAATGCCTTTTGTATCACTCAGTTCTATTTTGTAAATACCCTTAGTTGTGATTTGCTTGTTTTAATTTACTAGTAAACTGTTGTGGTTAAACCCTGTGTCTAGAGTGTCAGTCATCCCACATCTACAGCCTAAACCCCATGTTACTGGGAAGGGGAAGATTAAAAGAAGGAAGGTCAGACTCTTAGAGTGCAATCCTATGGCCTATAGTCAGCAGCTAGATGGCCAAAGGATAGGTTAGTTCCCTGTGAACTGACCTCTACCCCCTCCCACACTGCCTCATAGGCAGCACGGATTGGCCCCGCGCTCCACGCTCATAAAAGCAGTGCAGAGCAGCGAAAATGGGGCATTCCTGGGGGCGGGCTGGGGCAGGGAGGGCAGAAGTGCCTTTCCGATGCTTCGTATGCATCGTCCGGCATCGGCATCCCCTGCTCTGACTTCCCGTGACTAGACGGCTGAAATCAGCTTTCTAGCGGCGAATGCAGGGGGTCTGAAGCACAGAGGGGAAGATCCCCTCTGTGCTGCTCCTGCCCTGCATTGGATAGGCGGTCGCCTCCGAGTTTGGAGGCGGCTGCCTATCCTGATAGGATTAAGCTCCCAAGGAGGCAAGAGATCCTTAAGAAGTTGCTCAGGGGATCCAGGTTATAAGGGGAACCTTGACACCTATTCTATCTTCCCCACATGGGCCAAAAGGATACTCTAATTTTTTTTTTTTTTAGAGAATACTCTTTATTTCTAAACATAAATTTGGATTATATGGTTTTAAACCAATAAGTATGGTAGATGATGAAGGAACTAGAGGATAAGCAAGTGGGAAGAACCAAAGAAAAAGCAGGTAGGGGGAACAGTGCAAAGTTTTATACTTGTCTACTAAAGTGGCTTTCCAAAAACCAGGTCATGCAAATCCATATAATCTTTATAAATGAAATAAACAATACCAAAAATACCAACAACCTGATCAATACTACAATTTCCCAGCAATACAATATTCTAATGAGGACACTACAATAACAAAAAGAAAAGGAACAGAAAAAAAGGAAAAGAAAGGAGGAAAGGAAGTAGAGAAAAAGAAAAGAAGATTCTTTCCCCTTCCATCCCCCTCCTCCCCCCTTTAAAGGACTAAGTTTAAACTCCAATACCCCCCGGCCTTCAATGCCATTCTATTTTAAAAACTATATCTATAACCTTAACAATCTTACAGTTTAATAAACAAGCTTACATTTCAATATCATATCATCACTCTTATATCAAAGAAACAGGTCTACAATTCATTTCCAGTAGCCTATATTAATAATAATAACAATAATAAATATAGTGTTATATAATAATAAAACTTAAACCTTCAACAACCAGTACTATATTTTATACTAGATATAGAAGTACATATGCGCAATACACCCTCAAGCAATAAATTTAAATACAGCATATCATATCTATTTTGAAATAAAAAGAAAAAGAAAAGTAAGAACACAAAGAAAAGCAAGGAAAGATGAAAGAGAATAAACGAATATATGTATAATCATTTATCTTCTGACCTAACCTGGATCATGTAGACTAAACAAAAACAGTTAACAAAGCTTGTGTAAAGATTCTAGTTCATGGGGTTGTAACAGAAATCTCACGCATTTTTATGTTCAGCCATGCCTCCGCCATTTCATGATTTAGAAACTTCTTCATCTGAGCTTCAGACACAATATATAGTGTAGCAGGATATTTTAAGTAATATTGTAAGTTCATTTGTTTTGCCATATTTTTCGCTTTAGTAAATTGCCTTCTTTTATTTGCCACCTCTTTGATGTAGTCTGGAAATAACATAACTCTATCTTGTTTCCAGGAAAGGCTTCCACCCTCTCTTGCTAAAAGCAGGATATAATTCTTTGTGGAGACTTTTGCAAATTGGACTATGATCATATAGTCAGTCCCTTTAGCATTTGGCACATGAAATGCCTGCTCAATATCAAGTAAAGAATCAGATGGGATAGGGAGTATCTCATGCAAAAGTTTATCCACAAAAATAGATAATTTTACATCATTAGACAGATTTTTAATCCCAATAATACATACATTGGATCTTTGCGTGAAGGCCTCCAGTTGAGAAATTCTGTCAGAGACATTTTTAAAACAAACTTGTGTCGTAGTTTCATTCCCTGCCACTCGGTCTTCTAGCTCGTTAATTTTTATCTTCATTTTTTGCCATGATGCATTAATTAGATCCACAGCTCCTTGCAAGGCGGTCAGTGATGGGATTTTGGATTAAATCCAACCTTTTGGCTTGCTCTGTAAATTGCAAAGATCAAGTCTTTATCAGAGTAAATAATTCCCCTGTATCTTCTGTTTTCGAAATTTTTGACACAGGAGGTACAGGGGGAATTGGCAGTGATACCAGCCCCTTTCTTCTCCTCGGTGTAGTCATGTTTCTCTAAAACAGATCTTGCAGGTCCTCAGATGTTCTCAAATATTGTTGTTGTTGTTGTTGTTGTTGTTGTTCAGTCGTTCAGTCGTGTCCGACTCTTCGTGACCCCATGGACAATAGCACGCCAGGCCTTCCTGTCCTGCGCTCTCTCCCGGAGTGTGCTCAAGTTCATATTCATTGCATCGGTGATGCTATCTAGCCATCTCATCCTCTGCCGTCCCCTTCTCCTTTTGCCTTCAGTCTTTCCCAGCATCAGGGTCTTTTCCAGAGAGTTTTCTCTTTGCATTAGGTGGCCAAAATATTTGAGCTTCAGCTTCAGGATCTGTCCTTCCAATGAGCAGTCAGGGTTGATTTCCTTTAGGATTGACTGATTGGACCTCCTTGCAGTCCAGGGGACTCGTAAGAGTCTTCTCCAGCACCACAGTTCGAAAGCATCAATTCTTCGGCGCTCAGCCTTCCTTATAGTCCAGCTCTCACAGCCATACATTACTACTGGGAAAACCATAGCTTTGATTAGACGGACCTTTGTCGGCAAGGTGATGTCTCTGCTTCTTAGTATGCAGTCTAGGTTTGCCATAGCTTTCCTCCCAAGGAGCAAGCGTCTTTTAATTTCATGGCTACAGTCACTGTCTGCGGTGATCTTGGAGCCCAAGAAAGTAAAATCTGTCACTGCTTCCATTTCTTCCCCTTCTATATGCCAGGAAGTGATGGGGCCAGATGCCATGACCTTAGTTTTTTTAATGTTGCGTTTCAAACCAGCTTTTGCACTCTCCTCTTTCACCCTCAACAAGAGGCTCTTGAGATCCTCTTCGCTTTCTGCCATTGGGGTGGTATCATCTGCATATCGGAGGTTGTTGATAATTCTCCCAGCAATCTTAATTCTGACCTCTGATTCATCCAACCCGGCGTTTCTCATGATGTACTCTGCATATAAGTTAAATAAGCAGGGTGACAATATGCAGCCTTGTCGTACTCCTTTCCCAATTTTGAACCAGTCGGTTGTTCCATGTCTGGTTCTTACTGTTGCTTCTTGACCCTCGTACAGGTTTCTCAGGAGACAGGTAAGGTGGTCTGGTACTCCCATCACTTTAAGAATTTGCCACAGTTTGATGTGATCCACACAATCAAAGGCTTTAGCGTAGTCAATGAAGCAGAAATAGACGTTTTTCTGGAATTCTCTTGCTTTCTCCATGATCCAGCGAATGTTGGCGATTTGATCTCTAGTTCCTCTGCCTCTTCGAAACCCAGCTTGTACTTCCGGTAGTTCTCGGTTCGCATACTGCTGAAGCCTAGCTTGTAGGATTTTGAGCATCACCTTGCTGGCATGTGAAATGAGCGCAATGGTGCGGTAGTTTGAACACTCTTTGGCGTTGCCCTTCTTTGGAATTGGAATGTAAACTGACCTTTTCCAGTCTTGCGGCCACTGTTGAGTGTTCCAAATTTGTTGGCATATTGAATGCAGCACTTTAACAGCATCGTCTTTTAGGATTTTAAATAGCTCAGCTGGAATACTGTCATCTCCGCTAGCTTTGTTGTTACTAATGCTTCCTAAGGCCCACTTGACTTCACTCTCAAGGATGTCCGGCTCAAGTTCAGTGACTGCACTATCATGGCTATCAGGGACATTCAGATCTTTCCTGTATAGTTCTTCTGTGTATTCTTTCCACCTCTTCTTAATCTCATCTGCTTCTGTTAGGTCCCTGCCTTCATTGTCCTTTATCATGCCCATCTTTGCAGAAAAAAGGTTCCCTTGAGATCTCCAATTTTCTTGAAGAGATCTCTAGTCTTTCCCATTCTGTTGTTTTCCTCGATTTCTTTGCATTGTTCATTTAAGAAGGCCTTCTTGTCTCTCCTTGCTATTCTCTGGAACTCTGCATTCAGTTGGATATATCTTCCCCTTTCTCCCTTGCTTTTCGCTTCCCTTCTTTCCTCAGCTATTTGTAAACCCTCATCAGACAGCCACTTGGCTTTCTTGCATTTCTTTTTCTTTGGGGTGGATTGAGTTGCTGCCTCCTGAACAATGTTACGGACCTCCGTCCATAGTTCCTCAGGCACTCTGTCTATCAGGTCTAATCCCTGAAATCTATTCCTCACCTCCACTCTATATTCATAAGGGATATGATTTAGGACATACCTGAATGGTTTAGTGGTTTTCCCTACGTTCTTCAATTTCAGCCGAAATTTTGCAACAAGAAGCTCATGATCTGAGCCACAGTCAGCTCCAGGTCTTGTTTTTACTGACTGTATAGAGCTTCTCCATCTTTGGCTGCAAAGGACATAATAAATCTGATTTCTATATTGACCGTCTGGTGATGTCCAAGTGTAGAGTCGCCTCTTGTGCTGTTGGAAAAGAGTGTTTGCTATGATCAGCGTGTTCTCTTGGCAAAACTCGATTAGCTTTTGTCCTGCTTCATTTTGTACACCAAGGCCATGCCTGCCTGTTATCCCGGTGATTTCTTGACTTCCTACTTTAGCATTCCAATCCCCTATGATGAAGAGGACATCTTTTTTTGGTGTTAGTTCTAGAAGGTGTTGTAGGTCTTCATAGAACCGATCAACCTCAGCTTCTTTGGCATCAGTGGTTGGGGCATAGACTTGAATTACTGTGATGCTGAATGGTTTGCCTTGGATTCGTACTGAGATCATTCTATCGTTTTTGAGATTGTACCCCAGTACTGCTTTTCCCACCCTTTTGTTGACTATGAGTGCTACTCCATTTCTTCTACAGGATTCTTGCCCATATGATGGTCACCTGAATTAAATTCGCCCATGCCTGTCCATTTGAGTTCGCTGATTCCCAAGATGTCGATGTTCAATCTTGCCATTTCATGTTTGACCACCTCCAGCTTACCTTGATTCATTGATCTTACATTCCAGGTTCCTAAACAATATTGTTCTTTACAGCATCGGATTTTCTTTTCACCACCAGACACATCCACAGCTGAGTGTCCTTTCGGCTTTGGCCCAGCCACTTCACTCTTTCTGGCGCTACTTGGAAATACCCTCTGCTCTTCCCCAGTAGTATATTGGACACCTTCCGACCTGAGGGGCCCATCTTCCGGCGTCATATCTTTTAGCCTTGTGATACGCTCCATGGGGTTTTCTTGGCAAGAATACTGGAGTGGGTGGCCATTTCCTTTTCCAGTGGACCACATTTTGTCAGAACTCTCTGCCATGACCTGTCCGTCTTGGGTGGCCCTGCACGGCATAGCTTATGGCTTCACTGAGTTACGCAAGCCCTTTCGCCACAACAAGGCAGTGATCCATGAAGGGGCAAATATTGTTAATATTTCTTAAATATTGTTGAATATTTCTCGCCTCAGGAGTTGTTGATATTTCTTAAAGCATATATTATTATGGAACATGTCAGCCCTGTTTTCTCCTATGAGATAGAAGTTTCAGAACAGCTTTTTGCATTGGTAAAGCTCTGGGGAGATAATCCTGGAATCCCCCCCCCCACTATCTAAAAGTGGGGGGTACTTTTCTCCAAGATGTTATCCAGAATGCTGCCTTGCCCCCCCTTTTTAATTCCAGGGGGGAGATGACAAGGTTTTTCAACCTTTTAAAAAGCTGTTTGAGAAAGCTCCCATGGAGAGCCCGTGGGAAGCTGCCAGAGAGACACTGGTTCCAACCGGAAGCCAGGTCATGCAAATCCTTAATGATAAGGGACCATCCTTTCTGTTCAACAGTTCATGGGGCAGGCAGGGCAGATATTTTTAAACTGAACATTTTTCAGGTTTTGAGTTGATATTTATATGTCGAAATATCTCTGAGACAAATGGAAAGTGGGTCTATATAAATCAAGACTGCTCTGATAGTAGTCAAGAATGAGAAGGGTTAGTCAAATATAGATCTTTCATATGAACTGCAGAATGGCCAGAAAATGATTGCCAGCCACTGTTGATTTATTTGTTTCATATGTATTATCCAGTTTTCTTGTTTGTTGGTTTTTTTAAAAAAATATATATTGTGAATTTTAACAAAACAAAACAAACCCTAAAACATAACAAAAACAAAAAACAAACAAAATAAAAATACAACATATTGTGAAATCGTCAGTTTCAAATATTACAATATTCGAGAAAGAAAAAAAAGGAAAAAATAGGTTACAAATAAACATCAGTAAAAGCAGACGAGATATCCACATATAAGTCCATTTGCAAGTTACACCTATATACCAGCCTTTCAAATGTTGGTAGTGTTGTTAAGTCTTCAGTCCATTGCATTATAAGCGGTGAGCTTTTATCCTTCCAGCGTCGTAGTATCAGTCTTTTAGCAACCAAAAGAACACGAAAAATCCATTTACACTGACCATGTGTTACATTCCAAGATGCAGGTAAATAATTTAAAAGAACATTTACATCAGTAAATATTAAAGATCTTTCCAATACAAATTTTTCCGTATAATAACTTTCTCCTCAAAGGAGAAAACCATTGGGCATTTCCAAAACATATGAATAAGAGAAGCATTGACTGCATTACACCTCCAACAATTAGCTGAGTTTGACAAATCTTTATTAAAAAGACGGTGTGGCATCCAAATGACCCGAAACAAAAGTTTTTGCTGAATAAGGCATAACCAAAGTTCAGTTGAAATGTCTGATAGAAATGCCAAGACGGCCCATTGATTAAACAAAATAGGATGTTCCAATTCCCTGTTCCATTCCAAACATTTACGTAGCCTATCGCGTGAAAAAGCAGGGACGCAAATGGCGTCCACTACGCCATTTGCGGCCATAAAGTTCTTAGTTTAAGCTAAATGCAGCCATGGTGGACAGCATTTGAGTCTGCAGTCAATCAGCCCAGCCAGCAATATGGCAATGGCGGCCGTATCACTGGCGCTTTGGAGCCGGCTGGTGGGGAGGATCCAGCCAGTGAGGATTCCTCCAGGAGGCAGAGGTAAGTCTTCCAATCCTCCACGGACTCCGGAGGCTGGATTCTTTTGAATCCGGCCTCACTGGAGTCTGTGGAAGATTTCTCCCCCATCCCTATTAAATCTGGATTTCCCCATAAAGTCAATTTAGCATGGGAAAATGGGTCAAACTGTAATTGACGTGACATTATACGCCAAACTTCTCTAACTGCCAAAATTGTGGGAAGAGCTCTGTCTACCTTGGTATGCTGAGAATCTAATGCCATCCATTTGGAGAGAGGCTCCAGACAATAAGATTCCAACACTGACCAAGGTGGAAAATCTAATCTGAGTAGAAAAGACCAAAATTTAGTAGAGGTCAGCAAATAGGCCCGATGGTACACAGCTAGAACTGGAAAACTGAACCCGCCTTCATTAATTGGAAGTTGCATCCTTTTTAAAGATATTCTTGGTAGAAAGGAACCACAAAAGAATTTACAGAACAAAGCATTGAATTCTTGGAAATATTTGCCAGATATAAGTATTATCCAGTTTTCTTGGAGAAAACACAAGTGCCTCCAAACATTCACTGTGGTTAGTGGAGGAATGAATTGGACATTACTATTCAAATTAGGGTTGAAGATGTATTGCTTAGCACTGCTGTGACCTTGTGGAGTAATATCTTTATGAAGGAGCATGTGGATATCTTAGATTCTTATTGAATTTTAAAAAATTAATCCATTATTGTTAACCTACTATGGCTGTTATTAAATCAAAGCTCAGTGCAGAATTGTATCAAGAGGAATGCAGAAGAGAAAAACAAGAACTATGCAAGAAGGCAACACTGAATATGAACTATTGGTTCATTGAGCAGCTTTCCAAAGCCTCAAGGGAGAAATCATTCTCAAGCTAGCTAGCTGAGACCTTTCATACTGGATATGCTGTAGAAGGGTGCATGTGCTGTGGGCCACTGAGCTATGGTTCCTGATGCAGCCATTCCTCACTCTGCCTATACCAGTGCTTGGGAGGTTTACCTTCTTCCCCTACCCACCCCACACAATAAAATGTCATAGCCCCCCATTTATATATGTATATAGCAAAATCCTACCACTCCCAACATTGCCCCAGTACCCAGGCTGGGGTGAGGAATTGGGTGGAAGTTGGGCTGCCCGATGATTGGACCCAGGCCCTATGCTACACCAAAGCTATGTAAGCTGTAGCCAATAAAGACTGTGGCCAATTTCACCCTAAACCCTGTCTTTGTGTAGTCACTGCCTCTCCAATGTCTACCACTCAATAGGCTCTGTGGGTGCAAATGTCTTTGTGGCTTCATCATCCATCCAACTTTCTCTGTGCCCCTCCCCATGTTTATTTATTTTATTTTATTTATGTATTATTAAATTTATTAATCGCCCATCTGGCTGGTCACCCAGCCACTCTGGGCGATGTACAACATACAATAAAAACAGTTTAAAACAATAAAATTCTACAATAAAAACATTTTCTAAAATACCCTAACCCACCCCAAATGCCTGCCTGAACAGCCACGTTTTTAATGCATGACGGAAGCTGATTGTCCTGCCTGATGAGACCTCTGGAGAACACAAAAGCCTGGTTACCCTTTTGTGGCATTTGAGACTTTGGGTTATTTATTTATTATATTTGTTATATTTATTATATTTCAGACTGCCCAATAGCCGAAGCTCTCTGGGAGGTTCACAGTTAGTCCTAAATGTTAGTCTTAAAAGTTGCCTGATGGTGGGTTTTGAAATTTTTATTGAGATTAGCTTGTCCACCACTAACGCTATGCTGAAAATTTCTCCCATATTTTTTTCAACCATTCTCATTCAGTTTGATAGAAATCACTTTCAAAAAGAAATTCAATAGTAAATTTTGGAGAAATTCTCAAGGGTTGGGGCTGGGTTTCTTGAGCTTACCTCTCTTAGGAAGTGGCCGAGGAATGACCACAAATGTCCTGTCTTTCATTGTACAATCATCACTGAGACAGAGGCTAAGAGGTAAGTGGGTTGCAGGAAGCCCAGGGCGCTGCCCTTTATCCTTCTGACTGGCTGTGAGCTCACCAGGAGCTTCTGAGAGCTCCAACTGAATTGGAGGGGTGTGGCCTGAGTACTCCCAGCAGCTGACTGGGCAGGAAGCTTCAGTCTGTTTCCCGCCTCCCAGCTGAGCAGAGCAGAGCAGAGCAAGCTGCTCCAGCTGGTCCAGGGACTACAGAAGCAGGCAAGCTCCCAGACAGCGAGCGAACAGGGGGAGCAAACAGGAGTTGGCCAGGGGAGGTCAAGGGGGAGGCCCCTAACATTTTTTTTTTATTTTTTTTACTAACTTTTTTTCATTTATTTGTCTTGTAACACACACTTCCACACCAGTGGGACTCTGCTTTTAACCTCTACTGAGTAGAGGAGCAGGCACAGGCTAGTCTAGAACAATCACAAAGCTAGACACAAAAAGGGAAAAGAGGCTATGGAAGGACAAGACTCTCCAGTGGTGGTGACCTGCAAGGTGTGTGCAATGTTTGTTTTCTTGCCTGAGAACAACATGGCCTACACCTGCAACAAGTGCAAGTTGATCACGCTGCTGGAGGAAAAAGTAAGTGGACTGGAGCGGCGACTGTCGACCCTCAGGGGAATAAGAGAACACGAAGAGTTCTTGGACAGAATGGGGGAACTACAGCAGCAAAGGGCAGACCAGAAGCTTGAAGAGCAACAGCAAGATGAGGCAGTGGGAAATGCTGAGGTGAAGAAAAATGGAATAGAGGATACTCCTTGGAAAAGGGTGACAGTTAGGAGAAGAAGAACTAGACGCCACTCTGCACCAGTGGAAGCAGTGGAGCTGTGGAACCGATTCCAGGTACTTGCGGATGAGACTGGAGGACAGCCTGCAGAGGAAGAATCACAGGGGAACCTGCATGAGAGTGAGCAAGAGGCTAAAGGTCAGTCAAACAGAGGCGATGAAACCCAGGCCTACAAGAAGAAGAAGAGAAGAGTGGTAGTAGTGGGAGACTCCTTGCTGCGTGGGATCGAGACCCAAGTATGTCGCGAAGACCCATGGACTCGCCAGGTATGTTGTCTCCCGGGAGGACAGATTAGAGACGTGACTGAAAGGTTGCCTGCACTCATAAAGCCCACTGACAGGTATCCCTTTCTTCTCATCCATGTGGGAACAAATGATACCGCCAAGCGGAGCTACAAAGAGATCACGTCAGACTTTGAAGCTTTGGGAAGGAAACTCAAGAACTTTGGGGCCCAGATAGTTTTCTCATCCATCCTTCCAGTAGTTAGAAGAGGGATAGAAAGGGAACGAAAAATACTCCGGGTGAATGACTGGCTACGAAGGTGGTGCCGACAAGAGAGATTTGGATTCTGGGACCACAGGCTATACTTCCTGGAAGATGGGCTGTTGGCTAGGGATGGGTTGCACCTCACAAAGGATGGGAAGAATGTGTTTGGCCACAGCATGAAGAACTTCATCAGGAGGGCTTTAAACTGAATCCTACGGGGAAGGGAGATGTAATGTTGGGGGTAACAATGGACATAGGTGCATGCACTGCAATGGAGAGAACAGCTCTGATAGCGCCCAATAATAGTCTTCAGACACATGTAGGAAGAAAGCCAGACTATGAAGCACATGGTCTTCGATGTCTATATACTAATGCCCAGAGTATGGGAAACAAACAGAACGAACTTGAACTCTTAATACAAGAGGGAAATTATGACCTGATAGGTATAACTGAGACTTGGTGGGATGACTGTCATGACTGGAATACAGCAATTGAAGGATATAACTTGTTCAAAAAGAACAGGAGGAACAGAAAGGGAGGTGGGGTTCCACTGTATGTGAAATACATATCTCTGCACAGAAATACAGGAGGAGGAGCTTGGTAGCCCCATCGAGAGCATCTGGGTTGAAATAAATGGAGCAAAGAATAAAAGGAACCTGGTGGTCGGAGTCTACTACCGGCCACCCAATCAAGAAGAAGACAAGGATGAAACTTTTGAAAAGCAAATAGCCAATGTTTTAAGGAAGCATGATGTAGTAGTAATGGGGGACTTCAATTTCCCCGATATTTGTTGGGACACAAATTCTGCAAAACATGGCCCCTCCAGGAAATTCCTGACTTGTGTGGCGGATAACTTCCTCCTACAGAAAGTAGAGGAAGGAACTAGAGGATCGGCTATCCTTGACTTGATCCTAGCCAACAGAGATGACTTAGTGGATAAAGTAGCAGTTACAGGAACTCTGGGGGAAAGCGACCATGTTGTACTTGAGTTCTTGGTTCTAAGGGAAGCAAAAGCCGAGTGTAGTCAAACGCGTACCCTGGATTTTAGGAAAGCTGATTTTCATAAACTCAGAACGAAGATCAGCAAGGTCCCATGGCAAGCGATGCTAGCGAGAAAAGGAGTCCAAGATGGGTGGGAGCTTTTAAAAAAGGAAATTCTCAAGGCACAATCACAAGCAATTCCAACAAGAAGAAAAGGTGGAAGACAACAGAAGAAGCCAATGTGGCTTCACAAAAAGCTTAGGGATGACCTGAAAACAAAAAAGGACACATATAGGAAGTGGAAAGAAGGCCAAGTAACAAAGGAAGAGTACAGGCAGGTAGCACAGAATTGCAGGGATGGCGTCAGGAAGGCTAAAGCGGAGAACGAGCTGTGGTTAGCGAGGGATGCTAAAAACAACTAAAAGGCTTTCTTCAGCTACGTGCATAGTAAAAGGCAGAGGAAAGAAATGGTTGTTCAGCTATTAAATAAGGATGGCAAAATGATAACAGATGACAAAGAAAAGGCAGAGGTGCTCAATTCCTACTTTGGCTCAGTCTTCTCCCAAAAGAGGGTCTATGACCCCCCTGGCAAAGGCGAAGTACAGGCTGAAGGGGCAGGATTGCAGCTTGAGATCGACAGGCATATGGTCAAGGAACACCTCATTACTTTGAATGAGTTCAAATCTCCAGGGCCAGATGAACTGCAGCCTAGAGTCATAAAGGAACTGGCAGAAGAACTCTCAGAACCGCTGTCTATTCTCTTTGAGAAATCATGGAGGACGGGGGAAGTGCCAGATGACTGGAGGAGGGCTAACGTTGTCCCTATCTTCAAAAAGGGTAAAAAGGAGGAACCTGGGAACTACAGACCAGTCAGTCTGACATCAATCCCTGGGAAAATTCTGGAGCAGATCATAAAGCAATCCATCTGGAAGCACCTTGACAACAATGCCGTGATTACTCGAAGCCAACATGGATTTGTCAAAAACAAGTACTGCCAGACAACTCTGATCTCATTTTTTGATCAAGTCACCTCCCTTGTAGACCGTGGGAATGCTGTAGACATCATATACCTCGACTTCAGCAAAGCTTTCGACAAAGTGCCCCATGATATCCTGATGAGCAAACTAGCTCGAAGTGGGCAAGATGAAACAACGATCCGGTGGATCCACAGTTGGCTACAGAATCGGACTCAAAGAGTGCTTATCAATGGGACCTTCTCAAGCTGGGGAGAGGTAACGAGTGGGGTACCGCAGGGCTCAGTCCTGGGCCCAGTGCTCTTCAACATTTTTATTAATGACTTGGAGGAGGAGGTGCAGGGAATGCTGATCAAATTTGCAGATGACACAAAATTGGGAGGGATAGCTAATACTTTGGAAGACAGAAACAAAATTCAAAGTGATCTGGATAGACTGGAGCGCTGGGCAGAAAACAACAGAATGGCATTTAATAGGGACAAATGCCAAGTTCTGCATCTAGGAAAAAGAAACCAAATGCACAGTTACAAGATGGGGGATACGTGGCTCAACCACACTACGAGCGAGAAGGATCTTGGAATTGTTGTCGATCACAAGCTGAATATGAGCCAACAATGTGATGTGGCTGCAAAAAGGCAAATGCTATTTTGGGCTGCATTCATAGAAGCATCGCTTCCAAATCCCGGGAAGTACTAGTTCCCCTCTACTCAGCACTGGTTAGGCCTCATCTGGAGTACTGTGTCCAGTTCTGGGCACCACACTTTAAGAAGGATGCAGACAAACTGGAGAGGGTTCAGAGGAGGGCAACAAAGATGATCAGGGGACTGGAAACAAAGCCCTATGAAGAGAGACTGAAAGAACTGGGCATGTTTAGCCTTGAGAAGAGAAGACTGAGGGGAGATATGATAGCACTCTTCAAGTACTTGAAAGGTTGTCACAGAGAAGAAAGCCAGGATCTCTTCTTGATCATCCCAGAGTGCAGGACACGGAATAATGGGCTCAAGTTACAGGAAGCCAGATTCCGGCTGAACATCAGGAAAAACTTCCTGAGTGTCAGAGCAATACGACAATGGAACCAATTACCTGGGGAGGTGGTGGGCTCTCCCACACTGGAGGCCTTCAAGACGAGGCTGGACAGCCATTTGTCAGGGATGCTCTGACTTGGATTCCTGCATTGAGCAGGGGGTTGGACTCGATGGCCTTGTAGGCCCCTTCCAACCCTACTATTCTATGATTCTATGATTCTATGATTCTATGATTCTATGATTCTATGATTCTGTGATTCTGTGATTCTGTGATTCTGTGATTCTGTGATTCTATGATTCTTTGGCAGCCTGTAGCCTCCTCAGCTCCCCACGCTTCAACTGAAGCCCAGTGGAAGGCATCATGAGCTAATTCCTCCCTTAGGGCTTTTCCAGATCAGGAAGTGCAGGCAGCCTGGGAGGCTGCAGAGCAATGGAGAGCTGTGTAAGAAAGAAAACACACACAACACCCTCAGCCTTGCAGTGATTAGGTAAGCTCAAAAACACCACCAAAAGCAATTCAACATAATTACAGATAGTCCTGAGAATGAGGCATAACAATGGAAGCCCCTTTCATGACGGAAGAAAACTTTCTGGAAACTGGAGGACAGATTTTGGTAACTCCACCTCATCCCTGGAGCTGGACACAACACTGCCCCCCATACACACCTGCATTGTGGTGGATGCAAAATGGGGGCCAGCCTGCCAACATAGTTGATGCTGTTTCAGCATGAAAACCACCAAAACCTTTACCAAAAAAAGAAAGAAGCTATGCTACAAGCCATGGCAATGGGGAGCCCTACCTGGGAGAAACTGTTGAGAATTTCTCCTTCTTCTGGAGAAATTTGGTGAAATTATCTTCCAAACTTCTCTGCCCATGAATAAGGTGGAGAATTTTGAGAGGCTATCTGCACACACCTCTATCCACTACTTCTGATTTTCTTCTTGATGCACAGGCACAGGGAAATTTGAGATTTCTGCTACACATTTCCAGTAGGCAATGGTGATGCCCAGTAATGCTCCAGCATCAGAGAAAACATGCCTCTGTCTGTATACCAGTTCCTGGGGGATATGAACAGGAGGGTGCTCTTGCACTCATGTCCTACTTGTGGGTTTCTACTGTATGAACAGAACGCTGGACTATATGGACCTTTGGTCTGATCCAGCATGGCTCTTCTTAGGTTCCTATATGCTGAGCATCCATTTTAGAACATTTCCTATAATACAACAGGTTCCATGGTAGAAGCAGGCAGAATGTTTGAAAACACTGTGGTATGCTATAACATATCCACTGTCATTATTTTCAGATATAAAATACAACCAGACACTGCTGAAGATTAACGGCCAGCACGTTTTAAGGAGCTGTTGGGCAAGTTGTCCTCAGAAGCTGCCCTCCTCCTTCATCCCTGCCCATTCACTTGTCCTCTTCTTCTGGGCCCAATCCATGGTACTACCCAAAGGAAGAGGAAAGCAGAGGTTGTTACTCCTGCCTCTTGCACCTGTTACTGTTAGCTCACTCAAGGTTGTTGAACAGGCAGTGACAGCAAAAAGCCAGAGCAGTAGGGTCAGGGTGCTCCTGGCCATCGGCCCCCAGTTGAAGCATGGCCCTTGACAGGTGCCCAGTTACCAACTCAGTACCAGCCCTGACTGTCAGATGATGATGCTGGTGATTGTTGTTGTTGTTAGCAACAACAGCTGTAAGCCATAACAAGGTCTCATGCAATTATGACATTCAAAAAATCATAAATAAAACTAAAAGGAATAATCAGAACACTCATTGGCAGAAACAGTAACTCAATAGTATCACACAGAGAAATCATCGATCCAAGTAACAATCAATTGCATGTTCATTGTTTAGCCAGCATGAGCGCAAAAGTGGCCACACCTTGTGCAACACACTTGTTATTATTTGACAGCAAAAATCTATTTTTTGCATAATTGACCAATACCCAGAGCCCTTTAGCAGATAAGGGAGAAATTTGTTCTGCATGCTCTCAGTTACAGAGTGAAAAACAGATATGTGGAATGTCCATGATTTCACCTTCATTACAAATACAATACTCTCAGTTAAAAGGGATATTAGGATATTTCACATCAAGGATGGCAGCAGGGGACATTTGTTGGAGCCTGAGAAGAGTGAAGCTTTTGTCAAGGTAAACTTATTCACATCTCAATGAAGTGGTTTTCCAGGCCACACTGATTCTTGAACGTTGCTGACCTAGAGGCCATCCTAGCATTAGCCAAAAGGGACAAATTGTGCTTAATGCAGTGGCAGTTGTTGGCTCCGATTTCGGTGGGGCTGTAATCCACTCTGGATTTCAGCCAGAACCAGCCAGAACTCTAAAGGAGCTATCCAAGGTGCTGAATTTATTTTGGAGGTAGAGTTCAGCACCTTTGATAGATCCTTTAGACTGGTTTTGACTGAAATGGATTCACAGCCCCACCAAAATATGAGCCACTAGCCTCCACTGGCTAAATGTATCTTTCTGGCAACCTGCTTTTGAATTCCAACTTAGCAACAGACATCTTGGTTCCGGAAAAATAATCCACAACAATCCTGTGGGGAAAATGTTTGCACAAGTCTCTGAAACTGGTTGATTTGAACAACCAAGCTGGATCGAATTATTCCATTCAACACATTTTCAATCTATCCTTCTGACATACTCCTTAGCTTAGTCCCATAATTGATAAAGCAGAAAGAAGCCCTAATTTCAACCACGCATCTTACTATTCCAGGTCTTAAAAAGAAAGACAGTATAGTTCTAGGATTCCTAATATAGTTTCCAAGATTGAATTTTTGAAAGAAAAGAGAAGAAAGTCAGATAACCTATAATGGCCCCATATCTCTCGAAATATAATGTGAATGTAAGGTCCTCAAGAACCTGAGAAGTTCCAATGCTGCCTGCTAGACCATCAGTGTTGTATCATTAAGGGACAAAACAGACATTGCTTTAGATGTGTGTCTAGCAACTATGCGTTATTTTCATTTATTATTTTTTTACTCTAAAGTTGGTGCAGGGGGCCCAATCCAGATCTTAAAAGCCCTCCTAACTCCCACCCCAGAAGAGGGTCCTTCTCTAGATGAGTGCCACTGAACATACTCTAGAGGGGAAAAAAGATGTGACTGCTAGATGTAGTGATTTTGGCCCTAAGATGGCTTTCCCAGTTCCTAGTATTCCTAGAAAAGAATTCCCAGATAGTTGTATAATTTGACTTGGGTGATTTTTGTGGGAATCTACTAGGAAGCAAGTCCGTAGAGCTGATTTATATCTAAAGATAAACTCCTCGGTTTTATCATTAGTTTGATCATAGTATTTAATTAGTTATTTTTACAGTAGATGGTCGGGGCTACCAAAAATCTCCAAAAGTCCACCTGACCATGGGAGAGAATGCCCTATCATCTCTGTAAAGTAATGTAGATAGTTTGATTTCATCTATGATAGGAGAGGAACACTTTTTCACTACTATGCTTAGAAATGATATCCTTATTATAAAGCTTATCAGAGCCACAGTGGAAGAAAAGTGCCTCTAAGCAACGGAGAATGGGGAGAGAATGTGGGAAGACATTCAGCTCCTCTCACCCATGAAATGTTATATATAAAAAAGTAGGTATACATTAAACACACCCTTTTAGTTGTGAATGGGGAAGAGATGAATGACAAATGTGGTTGCCCTTGCTACATTTTGTTTAGCCCTAAATTAGAACAAGACAAGTTATACATCCGTGTCTGAAACCACATGCATGGTATTAATTAGAGATTGGTAGGATAAGAATCCCCTTCATGGATCACTGCCTTGTTGTGGCAAAGGGGCTTGCATAATGCAGTGAAGCCATAAGCTATGCCGTGCAGGGCCACCCAAGACGGACAGGTCATGGCGGAGAGTTCTGACAAAATGTGGTCCACTGGAGAAGGAAATGGCAACCCACTCCAGTATTCTTGCCAAGAAAACCCCATGGAACGTATCACAAGGCTAAAAGAGATGACGCCAGAAGATGAGCCCCTCAGGTCGGAAGGTGTCCAATATACTACTGGGGAAGAGCAGGGGGAATTTCCAAGTAGCGCCAGAAAGGGTGAAGCGGCTGGGCCAAAGCTGAAAGGACACTCAGCTGTGGATGTGTCTGGTGGTGAAAAGAAAATCTGATGTTGTAAAGAACAATATTGTTTAGGAATCTGGAATGTAAGGTCAATGAATCAAGGTAAGCTGGAGGTGGTCAAACATGAGATGGCAAGATTGAACATCGACATCTTGGGAATCAGCGAACTCAAATGGAGAGGCACAGGCAAATTTAATTCAGGTGACCATTATATCTACTACTGTGGGCAAGAATCCCTTAGAAGAAATGGAGTAGCACTCATAGTCAATAAAAGGGTAGGAAAAGCAGTACAGGGGTACAATCTCAAAAGCGATAGAATGATCTCAGTACAAATCCAAGGCAAACCATTCAACGTCACAGTAATTCAAGTCTATGCGCCAACCACTGAGGCCGAAGAAGCTGAGGTTGATCGGTTCTATGAAGACCTACAACACCTTCTAGAACTACACCAAAAAAAGATGTCCTTTTCATCATAGGGGACTGGAATGCTAAAGTAGGAAGTCCAGAAATAACCGGGATAACAGGCAAGCATGGCCTTGTACACACAAAATGAAGTGGGACAAAGGCTAATAAGAGTTTTGCCAAGAGAACACGCTGATCATAGCAAACACGCTTTTCCAACAGCACAAGAGGCGACTCTACACATGGACATCACCAGATGGTCAATATCGAAATCAGATTGATTATGTCCTTTGCAGCCAAAGATGGAGAAGCTGTATACAGTCAGTAAAAACAAGACCTGGAGCTGAATTTGGCTCAGATCATGAGCTTCTTATTGCAAAATTTCGGCTTAAATTGAAGACCACTAAACCATTCAGGGATGACCTAAATCATATCCCTTATGAATATACAGTGGAGGTGAGGAATAGATTTAAAGGATTAGACCTGATAGACAGAGTGCCTGAGGAACTATGGACGGAGATCCGTAACATTGTTCAGGAGGCAGCAACGAAATCCATCCCAAAGAAAAAGAAATGCAAGAAAGCAAAGTGGCTGTCTGATGAGGCTTTACAAGTAGCTGAGGAAAGAAGGGAAGCGAAAAGCAAGGGAGAAAGGGGAAGATATATCCAACTGAATGCAGAGTTCCAAATAGTAAGGAGAGACAAGAAGGCCTTCTTAAATGAACAATGCAAAGAAATTGAGGAAAACAACAGAATGAGAAAGACTAGAGATCTTTTCAAGAAAATCGGAGATCTCAAGGGAACGTTTTGTGCAAAAATGGGCATGATAAAGGACAAAGAAGGCAGGGACCTAACAGAAGCAGATGAGATTAAGAAGAGGTGGAAAGAATACACAGAAGAACTATACAGGAAAGATCTGAATGTCCCTGATAGCCATGATAGTGCAGTCACTGAACTTGAGGCGGACATCCTAGAGAGTGAAGTCAAGTGGGCCTTAGGAAGCATTACTAACAACAAAGCTAGCGGAAATGACAGTATTTCCAGCTGACCAGTTTAAGATCCTAAAAGATGATGCTGTTAAAGTGCTGCACTCAATATGCCAACACATTTGGAACACTCAACAGTGGCCACAAGACTGGAAAAGGTCAGTTTACATTCTAATTTCAAAGAAGG
Source organism: Heloderma suspectum (assembly GCF_057233095.1). Classification (NCBI taxonomy): domain Eukaryota; kingdom Metazoa; phylum Chordata; class Lepidosauria; order Squamata; family Helodermatidae; genus Heloderma; species Heloderma suspectum. The sequence goes on from NC_139458.1 coordinate 58,967,365, forward strand.
GCAACGCCAAAGAGTGTTCAAACTACCACACAATTGCGCTCATTTCACATGTCAGCAAGGTGATGCTCAAAATCCTACAAGCTAGGCTTCAGCAGTATGTGAACCGAGAACTACCGGAAGTACAAGCTGGGTTCCGAAGAGGCAGAGGAACTAGAGATCAAATCGCCAACATTCACTGGATCATGGAGAGAGCAAGAGAATTCCAGAAAAACGTCTATTTCTGCTTCATTGACTATGCTAAAGCCTATGATTGTGTGGATCACAACAAACTCTGACAAATTCTTAAAGAGATGAGAGTACCAGACCACCTTACCTGTCTCCTGAGAAACCTGTACGAGGGACAAGAAGCAACAGTAAGAACCAGACATGGAACAACCGATTGGTTCAAAATTGGGAAAGGAGTAAGACAAGGCTGCATATTGTCACCCTGCTTATTTAATTTATATGCAGAGTACATCATGAGAAACGCCAGGTTGGATTAATCACAGGCTGGAATTAAGATTGCCAGGAGAATTATCAACAACTTCAGATATGCAGACGATACCACCCTAATGACAGAAAGCAAATAAGATCTAAAGAGCCTGTTGTTGAGGGTGAAAGCGGAGAGTGCAAAAGCTGGTTTGAAACTCAACATTAAAAAAACTAAGATCATGGCATCTGGCCCCATCACTTCCTGGCTTATAGAAGGGGAAGAAATGGAAGCAGTGACAGATTTTATTTTCTTGGGCTCCAAGATCACTGCAGACGGTGACTGTAGCCATGAAATTAAAAGACGCTTGCTCCTTGGGAGGAAAGCTATGGCAAACCTGGACAGCATAGTAAGAAGCAGAGACATCACCTTGCCGACAAAGGTCTGTCTAATCAAAGCTATGGTTTTCCCAGTAGTAATGTATGGCTGTGAGAGTTGGACTATAAGGAAGGCTGAGCACCGAAGAATTGATGCTTTCGAACTGTGGTGCTGGAGAAGACTCTTACGAGTCCCCTGGACTGCAAGGAGGTCCAATCAGTCCATCCTAAAGGAAATCAACCCTGACTGCTCATTGGAAGGACAGATATTGAAGCTGAAGCTCCAATATTTTGGCCACCTAATGCGAAGAGAAAACTCACTGGAAAAGACCCTGATGCTAGGAAAGATTGAAGGCAAAAGGAGAAGGGGACGGCAGATGATGAGATGGCTAGATAGCATTACCGATGCAATGAATATGAACCTGAGCACACTCCGAGAGAGAGCGGAGGACAGGAAGGCCTGGCATGCTGTGGTCCACGGGCACGAAGAGTCGGACACGACTTAACGACTGAACAACAACAACAGGATAAGAATATCTTCATCTTCTTCTTTAGTTTTTAAAGAGTTTGTTTGTTTATTTATTTGATTTATACCCCACCTTTCTACAAAAAAATGGCACTCAAGGCAGTTGGATCCAGATTTTGTCATATGCAGAGTAGACCCATTGGTTTGAATGGGTCTACTCTAATACCATCTTAGGACAGTTCCCCCTAAAAGGTGGCTTATAAATCTATTAAATAAATGAATGAATAAAAAATTGCCAAAAATTGCCTTCACATTACTTAACATGGCTAACAGGTGACCCTTCAGCAAATAAATATATTTATGTATTACACGAGCAAGAACAAAATAGCTATACATACTCCAATAACTCTCTAAATCTGTTTCTCAAGTTTGAGAAGTAACTGTTGGGTGTGCAATGAATGTATGCACATCCATTAAAATGCTTGGACTATAATCTGAAAGGAGATTTCTGTTCCCTTATTTTTGAACTGCAGTACTAGAAGGCACAATGCCAGTTAAATGAATAAAGTCAAATGGCTAGATCTGGACTAGTTGTTTGCACTTAGTTCCTATTGAAATCAATGGGACTTCAAGTTAGTCATTATGACTAACTTTTCACATTGGTTTCAATGAGAACTAAGTGTGACTGACTGAGTCTGCATTCAGCCCCAGATGTTTACTGATAGGCAAGACCAACCTTTAAGTTATTTTTAAAGGCCTCGCTGGGAATGCCATCTCGTCCTAGGCCTTTGTTTATTAGAAAGTTAGGCGATCAGTTCCTCAACTTCTGAGGCAGTAACTGAAGGCCACAAAGGTCTCAAAAGCATTATTATGAGGACCTTATAAGTTCACTGCTGATTTCATCTTTGCAGCCTTCATGTTTGCTCATCTTACATGATGGCCATTCTTCCCACATGGAATAGAAAGCATCTACTCATGTGTAGCTGAAAGCCTGTTCTAGAAGTGCTTCTACAGCACTTCTGTCACAAAGCCCTCCACATTTTCTTTCTAGCATTATGTATATAGATAGTGAAAAGTAGGAGTGACCATCCTATTACCTGGACTGGGAGGAAACGTCCTAGTTCTTTTGATGCTGTTATTCTTTCCCCCCGATGCAGGGTACCTTGTAGAGCAGAAGTGAGGCCAGGTCTACACATGCTACAGAACAAGATGGCAAAGTCCTGAGGTGGGAAAGCTGACTGTACCACTTCAGATGGTGAATGGGGCGATACAATTTTAAAATGATCTCTGATGTAAAAATAAAACGGCTAGAAACTCTCTACCTGAAGAAAAGTTGCATAGGAGGAAGATGGCTTTCTCCTTGCAAGGAGCTTTCATGTAGGAGAGCATTCTGCAATGCTATCACTCGCCAGAGGTCTGAAGAAGTACAGTCCACTCTATCAACCATTTTATTCCTACTCTATTCTGTGGCATGTGTTGATCCAGCCTAAGAAACCTCTGACAACTTAATGTGCCTTGGAACCATGAATGCCACATAAGAAGTGGATTTAGAGGTTCTGTTACTCTACATATGGGCAGTTTCTCTACTGAGTAGCTGAGATAATCTGTTCAGATTAGATGTTGCGGGCAATGGTTTTGCTTTAAAATCCATTAAAAACAGAGCGGTACTTCCTTGAATAGAACTTCAGGATGGACAAGTACTTGGAAATGCTATCTGTACACATATACATTCTATTCAAAGCAGCTGTAGGCTATATAGCACTATCAGAAGACTAATATATCCCAATCAGATGGGATTTATTTATAGGCAACGCTCTTTTTGCAATGTTAGATGCCTCATTAACTTGATTCAGCTCTCACACAGCAAAAAATATCCCCTCCCTGTTCAGATTTTTTGATAGAGGGAATTATAATTTCTTGTTTCATTTCTTAAAACCCTTTAGCAGTAAGGACATGTTCCTGAAACATGTTAAGCATACGACTTTCCAGAATGCCAAAAGTTTCTCCAGGTCTTAATTTTCCTTTAGAAGAGGGCTAGCACTTCCCTCTCTCCTCTGTGCCCGGCCCAGTAAGTCATTAGCACCTAATATGTGTTCCTAGACACAAAGAAAATGCTGATCTCAAGGTTGGAGAAGAAGAACATTACCTGTGTTATGTGAAGCTGCTTGTGAATGAAATTGCAGCAGATATCCATAAGGAGATTTTACTTTCAGTTTTTGTAACAGTCCTGTTCCTGTGTTTGCATGAAGTAGAGCTTGATGAATCTCCAGAATCCACCACAATCCTTTATTATTTCCGGATATCATCTGTATTGCTAGAAATTGATAAATGGAAATCACCTGAAATAGGGGTAATTATCTCGATCCAGTGTTGTTGTTGTTGTTTTAAAAAATAGATCTTTGATCAGGGGTGGGCAGGAAGTATATTTCTGAATCTCCTGGTAGATCACTGGCTGATTTTCAGTAATTTAAAAGGGTTTCTGAGCCCCAGTTGTTTAACTATAGTTAAGTAATAAGTCTCCCCTCCCACCCTAAGTTAGGCTGCTAAAATGAAGAGAGCTGGGGTGGAGTTTCCTGTGAAAGACCTGTGAATTACATTGTGATACTTAACATGAAGTCAGTGGTGCAGCTAGGTAATTTTAGACCTAGGTAGGTAATTTTAGACGGAATGGTCTCATGAGGCCCCTCCTTTAGATGGCCATGTTGTATTACTTCAGTTTGCCAATCCTTATTTTAAAAGTATTCTTTCTGGCAACGTACTTTTGAATTCTAATTTAGCAACAGACATCTTGGTTCTGGAAAAATAATCCACAACAGTCTTGTGAGGAATTTACATTTTAAAAGGAAGAAAGACATGGAAGGAAGACATACTTTGAGCATGTGCAGTTTCACATTTGAAACTCATTTAAATCATAGTGCCCTCATGAATATAGGCATAAAATGGCATTTGCTTCTTCTGCCCTGATGCTTAAACTCATTTCCTTGGGGATAAGTACCACTTTGTTGTAGAAAAGAATACATTTAATAGTGAAAATAATAAAGTGAGTATCTGTAACCATGTATGTGTCCAGCCCACCAGCCCTCGACTATAACAAGCTTTCTAAAATTAAGAAGGATGCTGTGGCAAGGATCATCAGCTGCAGTGGGACTCGGCCTGCCCATGGCGGCCCAGGTGCTGACTCCAGACATGTTTGTTTGCCAGTGCCCCATCGTCTGCTGCTGAGTGGACATTTGGGGCCTCTGGGCTGTGGGCCCTTGGCCCTAAGGTCCATCCCTAGCTGCTCCACTGCATGAAAGCACCTTGTCCCTTAATTACAAGTATATGAGCCCCTGTCCCTCCCCCACTATTTTATGCCTGGCTCCAGTTGGTGTATCTTTATGTTCAAGTAAAAAAAAAACACACACACAAAGCAGACTACGTAACCTTGAATTCTGTCCACCTTGCCCACTCCTAGATAAGGGATATATCCATAGAACCTCAAGCAGCACTGCTGATAGCCCGCACCCACCTTGGTGGAAGCCATATTATTTATATATATATATATATATATATATATATATACACACACACACACACATACATATACACACACACACATACCACTCCTTATCTAGAACAGGGTTTGTAGTGGTGAGCACAAAAGATAAAACAGTAAGAGCATAAAAAAGATTAAAACACCACATTAAAATTACACTTGTTTAAAAACACAGTGCCAAGACAAACCATAGCTGGTCAATTACGGAATGCCTCCTGGAACAGTGCTGTTTTCAGGAGGCACTGGAAACAACACAGTGTTGGTGCATGCCTGAGCTCCAGGGGCAGGGAGTTCCAAAGAAAGGGGAAGGCTGAAGGCTCTTCTCCTGGTGAAGAGCCACGCTGAAGGCTCTTCTCCTGGTGGACTCCAATCGGGCCATAGGTCCATGTGGAACCACCAGGAGCAAGCCCTCCGATGACCTCAGTGACCGGGCAGGTTGGTAAGGGAGAAGGCACTTTTCAGGTATCCAGGTCCCAAGTATTACATCATGTGGGAGCATGTAAGTTCTCACCTAGTAAATGTTATGATTGTGCCATGTGCAAATGACGCATACAGGCCTCAGCTTATGAACCAGGAGAGGTGGGAGTTAAGCAAGGACAGACATGGTAGCCTCTGCTGTCCATCACTAACTAAGTGATTGGCTCCATACACCGGGTGGGAGGGCAGAACCTCAGACCTGGGGACCAAATCCAGCCCTCTAGATGTCCCAGTCTGTCTCTCTGGGGTTCCCCTGTCCCTGGCCCCATCTGCTTTTCCCTGACCAAGGATCGTTTCATGGTTTCCTGGCTTTTCTGCAGTTTTGTTCCCCATTCTAAGAGGTTGAAATAACTCTTCCAAGGCTTAGGTATGGTCAGTAAAAGCTTTAAGTTAAAATAAGCTGGTATTTTTGGTCCCACCTCTTCTGCCTTTGGCCCCACCAATTAACAGAATGTGGTGTCCCCTCCCACGCCCAAAGCTTTTCCAAAATGGAATTCAGCCCTCAGGCTGAAAGAGGTTCAACACAGCCTTTCTTGGGTGGGATAGGTTGAGGAGTACAAATTAATTTTCATCATTTCAAAACAGTTGATTTTCAGCATAGTTATATCGTGTCATTATTGCACTCGCATCAAGTTCCATAGGTTTCCAGTGGCAAATGTGCAGAAGTGAAAACATTGTCAGTCAAATTTAATGTTGGGCCACATTTTAGTACCTAACTTTGATGTTTTGAAGTTGAAATATTTACAGATGTCTCCGTTGAAACGTGACATTTCACAATATTTTTTTTAAAAAAAAATTGGCCACAGTCTAAAGAAAGTGATGTTTGATCCCCATGAGTATATTCCTGTAGGATCACAATGGGGCTAGATTTAACTTTAACAATTAAAGTTACCTATCCAACTTTCTCTGGATAGGTAACTTTAATTGTAATGGTTATTCTAAGGGGGTGGGGGGAATGACCCAAAGGAACATGATGTTATTCTACTGCCAACACTAAGCAGATTTAGTATTGCATACATGGGAGACTGCCTAGTAACTGTATATAAGCTCTTTGGAGGGAGAACAGGAAATAATTGTAATAAATAACATAAGGGGATTATCTGGACCCCCACTGCATCCTCCCCTCCCTTTCCTGCACACATTAGTCTTTTCATGAGATTTCCCTGCTTCCAAACTCAGCTTCCCAAGTGCAGAGAGTTTTACTTATGGGAGACCTGCACACATACCCAAGGCATGGATAGGGAAAGACCGGACTGGGCCCTTAATAAATACCAACTTGCTACATTCAGTGCTTTCCTACCTTTTACCATTTTTAATAAAATACCTTCATCTAGCAGCAACCATAACTGGGAATGTTGGAGAGGTGGGGAAAATCACATTAGGAATATATAAATACTAATCTTTTCAAGCAAACTCAAACTAGGATAATTTGCTCATATACATATATATATATATATACATACATATCTCCCTCCAAAGTAATTTAAGCTCTAGTGTGCTAGTCAGATAAGCTTCAAATTGACATTGACCCATGCAACCTAAGAACAACCTGGGTCTCTCCAGATGTTTGGGACTACAACTTCCATCAGTCCTGGCCAGCATGGCCAATGGTCAAGGATAATGGGAGTTGTCATCCAAAACATCTGGAGGGACCCATGGCGGGGAAGATTAGTCTTGCAAGACACCACATGAGTAGGACTACTGAGCCTTCCAAAGAACAGGCTAAACCTGGGCCAAGATGTGCAAATTGTATCAGTAATGTATTTCAGTCCTAACCTGAAGAAATGTCTCTCAGCAAAAGGTGGTAATTCAGTCTCCATACTTATTCAGTCTTGGCCTCTTTGTTGAGACTACTTACAAGAATTCCAATTAGTGACATTTTTTTAAAAAGCATATATTCCATTGTGGTAACTATGCTTGGAATTACAGATGTACAATACAAAATCATAATTAAATGGAAACGAGACAAAACAGAATCTGAAATAAGATCTAACTACAGAATAGTGTTGTTCTATGTACATGTCATTGTCTGTTAATGTTTCAGTAAAATCTCTTGCCATGATTGCTCTGGAGTTATGGAACTCCCTGTCTGCATTCATATAGCAAAGGAGCTATTGGGTTAACCTTCCCTGGCCAAATTAAATGCAATGAATTTTTAACTTCCCCAAAGAAGCCAAAAGAAGTATGAAAAAGGAGCATGCATTCATGCCATCGTTATTTTGCTTAAAATATAGAGCAAGCATTACATTCAATTTAGGAAATTCTTGTTCTTTGCATAATCTTAACTTTCATATGGCATGCACTCAGCAGGTCTTTGAACTCCATGTTGTAAACAAAAATATGAAGTTTATTATTGAGAAGATTACAGTGTAGCTGATATTTGCTTCAGTACAAAGGGAAAAATTGATATGAGTTACTGATAATATAGGCTTCAAATGCAGAAAGACATTCATATGAAAATTAGATTAAGTTAGGGAGCAATCCTAACGGCTAGACGGCCATAGGATAGGTCAGGCGAGGTGAGGTCAGGACAGGTGAGGTGAGGTCAGGTCAGGTCAGGTCCGGTGAGGTCAGGTGACCGGAAGTTACATGGGGAATCCCCGTGAAGGGCTTTACCCTTACAGGACTGACAGCAGGCGCGCGAAAAGGATTTTTGGCAGTACTTACAGAACTATTTATGTAAATTTGGGGAGCTAAAAAAAAAAACCAGGGGAATCTAGGGCATGCAGACAGCGGAACGGGGCAGCCCTTGGCTCTGTGGAATCCTCGCAGACTGGAGCCGCTCCGCAAGGATTCCAAGGGGAGGAACGGATCGCCTCCCCCCCCCCCGCAGATTCCCCACCGGAACGGACGGTGAGGATCCGTACATCCCTACTTACAACTATAGTCCTTTTTGAAGAGATCCCGGGGACAGCATGTGCAGGCCTCAATATGTGAGATTTCCTGTGTCCATAGGATAATGAAGCTCAGCACCTAATTACAGTTGGAGAAGATCAGTGATAGTGATGCTGACACAATCGGCCATTTACACTGTACTTACTTAAACACATCTCACGCATCAGCATAAATGTATATATGGAACCCTAAAGTTACTTCTAGAGCAGTGGCTGATACTATACAATACAGGCTAAATTCCAAAGAAATTGGACAGGTAGGAAAGGGGGCACAGAAAGACACGGAGCCCTTTCTACAACCTCATTCACCACCATTCCACAGAATCTTCCACAGAGTTCTATAAACAGGTGACTTGTCATGACCTAGAATCATAGAATAGTAAGGTTGGAAGGGGCCTACAAGGCCATCGAGTCCAATCCCCTGCTCACTGCAGGAATCCAAGGCAGAGCATCCCTGACAGATGGCTGTCCAGCCTCATCTTGAATGCCTCCAGTGTGGGAGAGCCCACTACCCCCCTAGGTACTTGGTTCCATTGTCGTATTGCTCTAACAGTCAGGACGTTTTTCCTGATGTTCAGCCGGAATCTGGCTTCCTGTAACTTGAGCCCATTATTCTGTGTCCTGCACTCTGGGATGATCGAGAAGAGATCCTGGCCTTCCTCTCTGTGACAACCTTTCAAGTACTTGAAGAGTGCTATCATATCTGCCCTCATTCTTCTCTTCTCAAGGCTGAACATGCCCAGTTCTTTCAGTCTCTCCTCATAGGGCTTTGTTTCCAGTCCCCTGATCATCTTTGTTGCCCTCCTCTGAACCCTCTCCAGCTTGTCTGCATCCTTCTTAAAGTGTGGTGCCCAGAACTGGACACAGTACTCCAGATGAGGCCGCCTAACCAGTGCTGAGTAGAGGGGAACTAGTACTTCATGGGATTTGGAAGCTATGCTTCTATTAATGAAGCCCAAAAGAATATTGGCCTTTTTTGCAGCCACATCACATTGTTGTAGCTTGCGATCGACAACAATTCCAAGATCCTTCTCGCTTGTAGTGTTGTTGAGCCAAGTATCCCCCATCTTGGAACTGTGCATTTGGTTTCTTTTTCCTAGGTCCAGAACTTGGCATTTATCCCTATGAAATGTCATTCTGTTGTTTTCTGCCCAGTGCTGCAATCTATCAAGATCACTTTGAATTCTGTTTCAGTCTTCCAGGGTATTAGCTATCCTGCCCAATTTTGTGTCATCTGCAAATTTGATCAGCATTTCCTGCACCGCCTCCTCCAAGTCATTAATCAAAATGTTGAAGAGCACTGGGCCCAGGACTGAGCCCTGAGGTACCCTGCTCATTACCTCTCCCCAGTTTGAGAAGGTCCCATTGATGAGCACTCTTTGAGTCCGATTCTGTAGCCAGCTGTGGATCCACCGGATCGTTGTTTCATCTAGCCCACTTTGAGCTAGTTTGCTCATCAGGATATCATGGGGCACTTTGTCGAAAGCTTTGCTGAAGTCGAGGTATATTCTGTCCACAGCATTCCCACAGTCCACAAGGGTGGTTACTTGATCAAAAAATGAGATCAGATTCGTCTGGCAGGATTTGTTCTTGACAAATCCATGTTGGCTTCAAGTAATCACTGCATTGTTTTCAAGGTGCTTACAGATGGATTGCTTTATCATCTGCTCCAGAATTTTCTCTTAATCTCTTAATTTGCCTTCCAAAGCTGGAAAAGTGGGGTTCTTGCTTTGTAAGCACTCTTCTTTGAACTCAAGATCTATCTATCATCTATCTATCTATCTATCTATCTATCTGTAGACAGACAGACAGACAGACAGACAGACAGACAGACAGAGATTCAGACAGACTGCTGGGATGCTTCATGTATCCGGCCCACAAAAGTGTATGCCAAAATAAATGCCTTATACTGCAATTCCAGACATGCCTACTCAGAAGCAGACCCCATTGAGTTCAGGGGGACTTACTCCAATCCTATACATACTTCACTGTGTATAGGATTGGAGCCTTACAGGACAATCCTGTGGGGGAGGAGAACTGCCACTTCCTAAGCTCTTGACAGCCAGGGCAAAAGGTGTGTGCATGCATGGGGGGCGGGGGATTTCATCTCTCCCCCTCACCTGCACAAAAGTTTTTTCTACATTCACACCAATGGGAGGGAAATGAACTGTGACAGCTCCAGGGCTGGCACAGTTCCTGCCCTTTGATTTGGATGTGCTGGAAGAACAAGGGGGCATCAGATCCATGGTGTCCCGTCACACATGCGCGCGCGCGCACACACACACACACACACACACACCTAGAACACCCCATTCCTGGCCTCATCATCCCATGGTGGTGGAGCTTTCCACTGCACCAGAAAAGCCTCCACCCACAAACCTTCCTCTGTCCAATGGGAGCGGGGGCTGTAGGACCCTATGACACCTTCACCCTTGCTGCCTTAAGTTTGCTTCCATAGTCTTCCAGGTGCCACAAGACTTTTTTGTTGTTTCTGCTGCAACTGAGGAAGATTGTATTTGTTGTGTGTTTTTCAGGACATTTTTTCTTTTTACAAGAATAAACCTTCCAGTACAGTACCAGCTTGGGATTATATCTCTTGCCATTTATGAACCCATTCAGCAGCAGCCTATTGAATATACTGGTCACTTAGATGATGGATGTACTGCTTTTCCTAGCTAATGAACACGTCAAAGAACCAAATGCTGAAACCATAAGAACATAAGAAGAGACAGGATGGATCACACAAAGGGCCCACTTAGTCCGGTATTCTGTTCACACAGTGGCCTGGCCAACCAGCTGCTGACCAGAAAACCACAAGCAGGGCATGAGTGCAACAGCACCCTCCCACCTGGGTTCCCCAGGAACTGGTGTACATAGGCATACTGCAATAAAAGTATAATACAGAAAACAGTAGCATAAAACAGCTTTAGAGGCATATGTGGAGCTTATTACATTTCTGTAATGGGACGCATTCTAAAATTTCCTTCTTTTCACCTTTGATATTCTGCATCACGTAAGATACAAGCTGAATAAGGTTGCCTTCAAAGCATCTCAGTACTGATCCTGCACTTTTGCCAAGATGCCTGTGAACAACATTGGACCCTTTTACCTTCTAGCTGTCCTTTGTCCTTTCCATTTTGATTGGCCATTGCCCTCCCAATGTGCACCTGTAGTGAAACAGGCTGCTGTGCTTCCTGCAGCCCATTGGGCCAGCTGTAATTCATTTATAAGTGTACAAAAAACCCACAATGATGCGACCCAGACAGAATCAATGATGATTCCATGGAAACCAAGCAAGGCATTTCAAGTTTACACTAAAATGGGGGTGCCTCCCTGTCTGATCCACAAAACAGTTAAGTTGGGGGGGGCAGGTTGAGGCATTATAGTCATTTGGCTTAACTACTAGTCAAGGAGGCTAAACTGACTCAAATCCCAGTTGGTGGTCATGCTTCTCTTTTTTTTTGTTTTTCCAAATCATACATCAGGCCTGGTTTTTATGGCTTTATGTCTGAACTTATTGGGTTGGATCCAGATTCAGGCACGTGCAACTGAGCTGGCAGAAGCGAATTCCCTGCCCCCTCCTCTCCATGGCAGCCTCTCCACAGCCCTGAAAATGCTACATAGAGGGTCAAGGGACACTGCTGAATGGGGTGAACTGTGGTGCAGGGGGAGGGGCTATTCACCCAAAGTGGGAGGAGGCCGTTTCTTTGAGCAGAGCTTTCCAGCTGCAGAAGGCAGATCCTGGATCCAGCCCACAGTGTAGAGTCCACCATTCTGGAAGAGAGGACAAGGAACCCAAATGTATCTGTTGTGTATTTCAGTGTGTACTGCCCCTTTAAATTATTTTCCCCTCCTACAGTTGTTACAGGCTTATCACATGAGTAGGGCTTCACTTCAGAGCAAGCAGTTAAGCAAACATCTGCTGTCCTCCTGGTACGCAGGACTAGGCCTCAGCAAGGCCTAGATGTCTCCTACAGACTTAAGGTTAACTACTGTTTATTTGTTGGACAATTACTAAAGTCTTGTTATTGTTACCTAGTCTTGTGTTTTGTTCTCACTATACAACAGTATCATTGTTAGACTTTCCATATAAATGAACATATGAAGCTACCTTATATATTGAGGTTGGACCACAGGACCATCGAAGCCAGAATTGTCTGTTCCGATTGGCAGCAGCTCTCAACTGTTTCAGGCAAAGGTCTTTCACAGCCCTGCTTCCTGACATCTACTTAACAGGAGATCCTGGGCCCTCTGCATGCAAAATGCCCCTGCCATATATCTTTCCCCTGCCCCTGCTCCTTCAACTCCATATCCAGAGTATTTCCTAATGCTGTTTTTGATCTTGATAAGACCATTTTATTAAGCACATCTGCATTTTAAGGGACAATTTCAACCAGTGATTGTGAAGGACACTGTTCTTGGCTGGGTTTCAATATTCTGTCTCAACTACTCTCCTTATTTGGGTGGCAACGTATGTGTCACCAAAAAAGAGGAAATGTGTCATCAAAGAAGAGGACACAGATTTGTTTTCCCTATGCTATTTTATAGAGAGAGATGAAAAATAATTACTATATCATTTTAATGGAAATACAATTGCTGTTGTTCAATCGTTAAGTCGTGTCTGACTCTTTGTGACCCCACGGACCATAGCATGCCAGGCCTTCCTGTCCTCCGTTCAATCCCGGAGCATGCTCAAGTTCATATTCATTGCATCGGTGATGCTATCTAGCCATCTCATCCTCTGCCGTCCAGAAATACAATGCACCTCCCCATAGCGGGGAAGACTGTGACCAGGTGACTTGCGTGCCTTGCTCAGTCTGCTGTCCGGTGCTAAGCACTGGCAGGCAATGTTGAGGCCCCTCCCTGCTTTCCCTTCTTATGGTTCTTTATTTTTAAAATGGACTTGGATTGGACAGCCCTTCAAATAGAGGACTGTTCTCTCTAATGGCCACTCTACCCTTTATGTTTTGGTATCCAGATAATTTTCTAGCATCACAGGACAATAATGTAATTAATGGTACAAACATTTGCATTGGCCCTGAATTAGAGATAGCTAAATATGAAATTGCAACAAGAGTTTGTGCTGCGGCAACTGAGACAGCCACCTTGCTTACTGCTGGCTCCAGGTTTTTGAGGCCCCTTGGCATGACACCCCCAATCCCCCCCCCACCCCCGTGAGTCTACCTTCTGATCACCATTGTTACTAGCTGCTATTGCACTTCACCCTCTCCCTCGTCTTTGCTGTCATCTGCTTGCTTGACAGGTAGAGAGCAGGCAGCGGCATCTACTGCTCCTTCTTCACCACCACTGTTCTCTGGGTTAGAGCAAGAGGCAGGCGAACAAGCGGATTGCAATGGTGAAGAGGAGGAAATCCAGGGGGCTCTTGTCACTGTGTCCCTGCGGGGGGGTGGGCCCTCAGCAAGTGCCCAACCATGCCTATCTTTGATTCTACCTCTGACCTTACTCCTCTACCAGCAATTAGTATAAATGCTCCTTACTAGAGTTGTGCCCTTCAAAGGAAGGACAAAGCACTGCACAACAACCGTAGACAGGCCTGTATACTAGCACCAGGCTTTAAGCATCACTGTAATCCCTCTGCTCTTCCCCAGTAGTATATTGGACACCTTCCGACCTGAGGGGCTCATCTTCCGGCATCATATCTTTTAGCCTTGTGATACGTTCCATGGGGTTTTCTTGGCAAGAATACTGGAGTGGGTTGCCATTTCCTTCTCCAATGGACCACATTTTGTCAGAACTCTCCGCCATGACCTGTCCGCCTTGGGTGGCCCTGCACGGCATAGCTTATGGCTTCACTGCGTTACGCAAGCCCCTTCGCCACAACAAGGCAGTGATCCATGAAGGGGAGCCACCATATAGTTGATGCTATATGAGCCACTGATTCAGTGCAGCAGCTCATACTGTTCAGTCAGAAGTTTTTAAAAGGAGAGCTAACCAAACTTCCTTGTATCTCTAATGACTCAAATGCCCCTTCTGGTCATCCCTTTGTTACATATCATGAAACATTGTGCAGACTTACTTTCCATTTTTAGTTATTTTAAAAAAGAAATGTTGATGTTTTCAAAAAGCAGCAATATGAACAGCATCAAAATCACATATTTTTAAGGAGGATTCTGCAGTGATCTTGCTGTGATGGACTAATCCACCAGCTTCTACAGCTGGAATTCTGTATCCAGGATTTTAAAAAGAATCAAGTGGTAAAGTCTGTACTATTTCACACTCCAGGTGGGGCTTGCATGTTTGAATACTTCCCCATGCACATAGAAAAATAGTGTGTCAAGGACAAGACTATACCAAGCCATTCTCCTTGATATACCAGTTATCTACATGCAGGGAGAGATGGAGGGGGGGTGCATTCAAACATCAGATCATCCACCTGCAGTCTGAAGTGATAAAGACCAGGAAAAGCTATACCATTTGGCTCTGCAGGTTGTATAAAGTGATATAAACTGGCCCGCTTTGGTATCTATACAAGGTTCCCTGTCACTACTCTGGAAATATACTTCAATCTTCTCAGGGAAAAAAATGTGTGTTTTGGATCCGCATTGACTCAGGTCTTTCAGCTGAGATTCTCAATTGTGATGCTGATTCTGAAGCTCATAATGACAGATTATGGCTGCTTCAGAGAAATTTGGTAGTCAGAAAAAGAAATGTTGTTTTAAAATTCATCCCCTTAAAATATTTAAAAAAGCAATACAATTAGCCAAGCACTTAGGGTTTATTAGCTACAGCAAGTAAAATTAATAAGTAAATTCAGCTAAAAATGATTATGTGTCACAGTATATGGTTTTTACATTGACATTTCACATAATCTGACTTTGCTCAAGGAGAAATCACTCATCTGTTAAAATTACTTTTAAAAAGCTGTCAAAATTGGCAAACCTGCTGTCAAAAATATGATGAGAAAAGTTAAAAATGGTAAAGTATGTTGTCTTAGACGAAAAAAAACACATCACCTTTAGAATAGAAAACCTTGATAATGTCTCATTATACCCTGAGGGCATCTTTCTGCACACGTAGAAAATGGTTTGTGTGCATGTGAGTGCGCGCGTGCGCATGCACGCGCGCGCACACGCACACACATATGGATGTTTTTGAAAAGTAGCATACTAAAGTACTATTTCCAGGACATCAGGTCTAACAGAAGTCAAACTATAGAAATTGATATTTAAAGTCAAGTTTCATGAATGCACTGTATGGTTGGGGGGGAAGGGGGTGTCTTAAATTCACTACAAATCATTGGTCAGCTCATACTAAAGACCTTGCAATGGGCCTCATCAATTTCCTTTGAATAAATATAGTTTCTCTGTATGTAATTTTATTTATTCATTCATTCATTAACTTGTTATCCTACCCTTTCTCCAAGAAACTCAGGATGGTCTATTTGCCTCCTCCCATTTTATATTTACAATATACCTGGTCTAATTCCAACAATCTACACCACACTGTGTGACATCCAACATCATATGAGAGTAGACATCAGCTCACACAGTGGGACTTCCCCTCCCTCTCCCCCCTGAGAGTCTTCAAAATTGGCTCCAGAGGGTCTGCCAACCCCCCAGAGCATACTTGGGGATGCATAGGGACTTGCAGGTAGAGGCAGAATCTGTTCAACTAACAGTATCTATTCCACCAGTGGATTGGATTTCACCCATCCACTGCTCATCACTTTTAAAAACAAAAACTGCATTTGACTTTCTGCATCTCTGTAGTTTTGTCTATAATAGGTACACCAAAAGCATTGCTTAGATAAGGACTATTGTTGGTTGGGAGAGAGACTATCTGTGCTTGTTGCTGCTGCTGCTGCTTTACCAAGCAGGGACAAGGTCCCTCCTCCACTCACAGAGGTGATTCCAACCAACTACCTTGTGATCAGAAAAGGAAGAGGAAGCAAACTGTCACCATCTCTTCAAATAGCTTTTTTCCCCATTTCTTTCTTTTTTTCTTTTTTTTTTACAATTTGTAAATGTAGAGAGAGGGAGGGGAGGGAGGGACAGTTGTGTACAAATGGCCTCTTGATATTCTCTACCCTATTTGGGGGGTAGGGAGCCAATTTCACTGAATTTCTCTAAGGGAAGGAAATTGGGGGACAATTTCACTGAATTTCTCCATAGGAGGAGGAATTTTCCAGTAGTTTCTCACAGGAAAGGCTCACCATTGTCAGGGGGAATAGCACAGCTTCTTTCTTTTTCCTAAGGTTTCTTTTGTGTGTGTGCTACCACACGAAGTGGCAACAGCATCAGCTATGTTGACAGCCTGGTCGCCATTTTGCTTCTCCACAAAGCAGGTGTGAGGGGGGTAGCGTTGTGACTAGCTCCAGGGAAGAGTTGGAACTAGTGCTCCCCAAAATCTGTCCTCCTGCAAGTTTTCTTCTCCCATGAAAGAGGCATTGATTTTTCTGCCTTATTTTAGGGTGTTTTTGAGATTACCTAATCACTGTGAGGTGGCCAAGGGTACTGTCTGTTTCATCTTTCTATTATTCATTTCTCCATTGCTCTGCAGCCTCCCAGGCTGCCTGCATTTCCTGATCTGAAAAGGCCCTCTGGGAGGAATTACCTGATGATGGGCTTTAATTGAAGTGTGAAAAGCCAAGGAGGCTAAAGGCTGCAAGAGATATGATTACACAATGAAAGACAGGATGCTTACACATACTCCTTGGCTGCCTCATAAGCCTTGAACCCAACCCATGAGAATTTCCCCAAAACTTTATTCTCCTTTGAATTTCTTTTCAAAAGCAATTTCTTTTCTATCAAATTGAATGAGATTGGTAAAAAAAAAAAAAAGTAGGAGAAATTTTTGGCACAGTGTGTGTGTGTGTGTGTGTATATATATATATATATATATTCATTCCTCCCTATCCTTTATTCTTGTGTGTTGCTCTGGAAACCTTTTTGTCTAAAAGGTGGGCTACAAATGCTATAAATAAACAAATTGTATTTGAGAATGACTACAAACTGACTTTAATATATGCCAGTCTTTTGAGATTAGCAAATTTCACCCAGTAGTAAAGAGATAGTATATGAAATGAATCTATTACTTGTGATAGTTGCTTGTTACATCTGCTTCTACATGGCAAGCCCTTTGGTAAACTGGGCAGAAAGTCATCTCATTTCACAAAGTTTCAGTAAGTACCATAACTTAAACACTAGCTTGGCAACTTTTTTGTACAGTAATACTCTAGTGATTTCCGACAGATATCCTGAAACATACAACCAAAAAGTATGGAACAGAGAAGATAGGGTTTTCATACTCTACGTTCCATTAAAGCTCCATTACGCCAAAGAGTGTTCAAACTACCGCACAATTGCGCTCATTTCACATGCCAGCAAGGTGATGCTCAAAATCCCACAAGCTAGGCTTCAGCAGTATGCGAACCGAGAACTACCGGAAGTACAAGCTGGGTTTCGAAGAGGCAGAGGAACTAGAGATCAAATTGCCAACATTCGCTGCATCATGGAGAAAGCAAGAGAATTCCAGAAAAACGTCTATTTCTGCTTCATTGACTACGCTAAAGCCTTTGATTGTGTGGATCACAACAAACTGTGGCAAATTCTTAAAGTGATGGGAGTACCAGACCACCTTACCTGTCTCCTGAGAAACCTGTACGAGGGTCAAGAAGCAACAGTAAGAACCAGAGATGGAACAACCGATTGGTTCAAAATTGGGAAAGGAGTACGACAAGGCTGCATATTGTCACCCTGCTTATTTAACTTATATGCAGAGTACATCATGAGAAATGCCGGGTTGGATGAATCAGAGGTCGGAATTAAGATTGCCGGGAGAATTATCAACAACCTCCGATATGCAGACGATACCACCCTAATGGCAGAAAGCGAAGAGGATCTCAAGAGCCTCTTGTTGAGGGTGAAAGAGGAGAGTGCAAAAGCTGGTTTGAAACGCAACATTAAAAAAACGAAGATCATGGCATCTGGCCCTATCACTTCCTGGCATATAAAAGGGGAAGAAATGGAAGCAGTGACAGATTTTACTTTCTTGGGCTCCAAGATCACCGCAGACGGTGACTGTAGCCATGAAATTAAAAGACGCTTGCTCCTTGGGAGGAAAGCTATGGCCAACCTAGACAGCATAGTAAGAAGCAGAGACATCACCTTGCCGACAAAGGTCCATCTAATCAAAGCTATGGTTTTCCCAGTAGTAATGTATGGCTGTGAGAGCTGGACTATAAGGAAGGCTGAGTGCCAAAGAATTGATGCTTTCGAACTGTGGTGCTGGAGAAGACTCTTACGAGTCCCCTGGACTGCAAGGAGGTCAAATCAGTCCATCCTAAAGGAAATGAACCCTGAGTGCTCATTGGAAGGACAGATAATGAAGCTGAAGCTCCAATATTTTGGCCACCTAATGCGAAGAGAAAACTCCCTGGAAAAGACCCTGATGCTGGGAAAGACTGAAGGCAAAAGGAGAAGGGGACGGCAGAGGATGAGATGGCTAGATAGCATCACGGATGCAATGAATATGAACTTGAGCACGCTCCGGGAGAGAGCGCAGGACAGGAAGGCCTGGCGTGCTATTGTCCATGGGGTCACGAAGAGTCGGACACGACTGAACGACTGAACAACAACAACAAAGGCTAGTTTATGTTGCTCAAGATGAATTTCTTAATTTGAATCACAACATATCCAGGATGTAATGAATTGCTTGTATGCCTGTCCTGTCAGGAACATAGGAAGTATGAGGAAGAACTATATCTCATAAGTCTCCATTCATTAAATTATATTTTCCACTTAGGTAGTCCACCCAAAAAAAAACTGGGGGGGGGAAGAAAAATGTAAGAAACAGAATAGAGTTCAGATTCAAGGTTCTATTACTCTATCTATCTATCTATCTATCTATCCATCTATCTATCTACTTTAAATATTTCTTGGCCACCTTTCAGGGCAGAAGCCCTCCCAAGGCAGCTTACAGCAATAAAATACATTAAAAAAAAAAAAAAACAGTTATGGAAGGCAAGGATCCTCAAAGTAGACATTGTCTTAGGGCTGATCTACACTGCGCCCACCAACACAATGAAGTCGGCGTACTCTCGGGTTGAACGCAATCACATTAAAACGTGATTATCCACACTCAGCCCATTTCCCAGTTCCAGTACTTCATCAAATGCGCAAGCCCAGTTCACACTCTGGCACTGTGCTGTTTTCCAACTTTCTAGCAAAGCGGCTCTCATTGAAGGAGCAGCAACTCTTCCTCTTTTAGCCAATCCCCTGCCCACCGTCCCTCTCTTCCTCTATCCCTGTGTGTGTGGAGGGATGGCACGAGCATCCTGTTGGGGCTCGAAACCTGGCGAGAAGTTGCCACTCTGCCCCCCCCCAGACACCAGTTCCCTCAGCAAGAAGAGGGGAAGAAGGCAGCGCCTCTTGTCCTCCCCCCATCATTGCTACAGCGGCAGTGGCACGGGAGAGGCTGGCCATTCTCTGTAAGTTCTCCTGGCCTTAGGGGAAATGACCAGCTTGTCCCTCGCCGCCGCCACTGTAGCAGGTGGGGGTGGAGGGAAGGAAGAGGCACCTATCTTCTCCCCCCACACACCTGCTGGAGGCCAGGGCGAGAGCCTGGGGGTGTCTCCTGGTTCTCTTTTCCCTGTGCCAGCCCTTGACAGCCGGCGTGAGGAAGAGGGGCAGCAGCGGCAGCACCCAGCGCTCGGGTTTGGGGGGGGCTGCTAGCATCTTCAAAGCTTTGAAGACTGCCCCGTGTTTGTCCGCCGCTCATGAGATGATGCTAAAATTGTCCACGGATATTTTTATTGATGTTAGTCTGTGAGTAGTGATGACTGTCTGCTAGGGGTGTACGGATTCCCCACCGTCCGTTCCAGTGGGGAATCCGCGGGGGGGGGGGGAAGCAATCCAAATTCAGCCCTTGTTTCCAGGGGTCATCAATCATGGCTTCATTGTAGAACTAGTAGATGGGCTTCTGCCTGTATGTTCTACAAAGAGACAATCAGCAAAATTATTTCTTTGTAGCCAGAAGATGTTGAGCCTGAAGGCCCCAAAGGCTCCAATCTTAACACACCTCTCAAATAGCTTTCAAAACAAGTCAGGATTTTTTAATGTATTTTTTTATTTACAATATTTGTATACCTCTCCATATCTAAAACAGATTTTGGAGTGGTGAAAACAAAAGGTAAAACAGTAAAAGAATAAAAAGATTAGAACACCATCTTACATGTGGTCATGTTAGACCACAGGTAACTCCTAAAGCATTGCTGCTTCACCTTTTTGAACCTAATGATCCTGGATTCCTGGTCCTGCATAAAGACCTTCTTAAGCAGTTGTATACAGCTGCAAAGTTATGTAAAGCATGTAACTGCAAGTCCCCAAAGCAACCGTGCAGTGAGCAAAGAATCCTAACTTGAAGGATGATATTATGGGACCATGGTTTCCATTCATCTCCTATGCTGAGGCACTTCAAACTTTTAATAAAGTTGCAACAAAGTAAAGCTGCCTGTATCTTTTCCGATTAATACCCACAAACACACAAAATGACATGCACTTACGCACAGTCCTTTTATACGTTATGTTGTAGAACTTGTATTTTTACTTTCAGTAGATATATAATTAGTGAATTCCTTTGTTTCTTTAGTGATTTTGATTTATTATAATGCACATTCTTATTCTTCTTTTTATTGCCTTTATGTTGTTAACCTTATTTCAAAACAAAATGAAATGTCATAAAAAAATACTATTGATTCAGAAATAAATGCATCAAGATCTTTCTAAGTCACGAGTCTTTGATTCAATCACCAAGTTCCTAGGTTGGCCTGTCTTTTAAAACTTGAGAAAGAATATACAAAGCTGTGGTCTAAAATTATTTATCAGGAGTGGGGAACCTCTTTCAGCTGAATTCACTTTTGGAGAAGCTTTCAGGGGCTGCGTTCCCTTGGTGGGCAGGGCGGAAGGCCAGGAGTGGGACGGAAGGCAAAAGGAGTGAGGCCAGCATATTGTAGCTTAAGGCTCTTATTACTGCCAGTCATTACTAGTTCTGTGTGCAAATGGCCTCTCAAAATTCTCCAGCCTATTTGTAGGCAGAGAAATTGGGAGAACAATTTCACTTAGTTTCTCCTACGGGAGGAGAAATTCTTCATCAGTTTCTCACAGATAGGGCTCACTGTTGGCAGGGGCTGTGGCACAGGTGCTTTATTTTTTCCTAAGGTTTGGGGTTTATTGCACTGTTCCTGCAAGTGGCAACACCATCAACTGTGCTGAGGTGCCTACTTTTCTGAGGCAGAATTTTATTTTATTTATTTTATTTATTAATTAAATTTATTAATCGCCCATCTGGCTGGTCACCCAGCCACTCTGGGCGATGTACAAAGTATATAATAAAACAGTTTAAAACAATAAAATTCTACAGTAAAACATTTTCTAAAATACCCTAACCCACCCCAAATGCCTGCCTGAACAACCACGTTTTTAATGCACAGTGGAAGCTCATTAAAGAGGGGGCATGGTGGAGTTCCCTAGGGAGAGAGTTCCACAGAGTGGGGGCCACCACAGAAAAGGCCCTTTCCCTCATCCCCACCAGTCTAGCTGTCCTGGCTGATGAGACAGAGAGAAGGCCATCCGAGGCTGATCTCGTTAAGCAGACTGTATGGTGTTGCTGGAGGTGCTCCTTAAGATAGGCTGGGCCGGAACCATGTAGGGTTTTAAAGGTCAAAACCAACACCTTGAATTTGGCCTGGAAAACAACTGGTAACCAGTGCAACTCCTTCAGCACTTGAGTGATGTGATCTCGCCGGCGGCTGCCTTTAATCTAGGGATGGCAGAGAATTCTGCCACGGATCTCGGTGAGGCCGAATGCCAGTGCATTCGGCCCCCCGAACTCCGTGGCAGAACGGCCTGCCCCCCCCCATGGATCCCCCCCAGGAGGAGACTTAACTGGGGCGGATCTTCTGGGCAGTGGCCGGTCTTCCGACCGGCTGCCACCACCACCATTTCCAGTGTTAAAAAAAAAAAAAAGACGTGATAGGCTACGTAAAGATTTACATAGCCTATCATGGCTAGGTTAACCCCCCCCCCAAAAAACGACATAGCCTATCACGTCTGACTTAAAAAAAAGAAAATGCCGCCATTTGCGTTCCTTATTTTGGCCCGTCTTAGTCTACGTAAATATTTACGTAGACTAAGACGGCGAAAATAAGGGGGAACGGAAATAGCGTCTGCTACACTATTTGCGTTCCCCTTATTTTCGCCGCCTTAGTCTATGTAAATATTTACGTAGACTAAGACGGGCCAAAATAAGAAACGCAAATGGTGGCGGCCGTGGCATGCTTTTTTTTTTTTTTAAGTCAGACGTGATAGGCTACGTAAAGATTTATGTAGCCTATCACGGCTGACTACAGGGACGCAAACGACGGCGGCTATGGCCGCCACCATTTACGTCCCTGCTAGCCAGCGGCCGGATGTCCGGCTGCTGGCGGAGCAGGCCGGCAGCTCCGCGGAATCGCCGTGGAGCGGAGCCGGCCGGCCAGTATTCTGGGGGGAGGGACAGAGCGCCTCCCCCCCCAGTGGAACCCAGCAGAGCCAGGTAAGGCCAATTTTGTACATCCCTACTTTAATCAGGCGAGCCGTTGCATTCTGTACCAGCTGCAGCTTCTGAACCGTCTTCAAGGGTAACCCCACATAGAGCACATTACAGTAGTCTAAACGAGAGGAGACCAGGGCATGTACTACCGATGGAAGCAGATGGTCGGGAAGGAAGGGGCACAGCCGCCGTATCAGATGGAGTTGATACAGCGCTGTCCGGCTCACAGCTGACACCTGAGCCTCCATGGACAGCTGGGAGTCCAAAATGACCCCCAGGCTGTGGACCTGGTCTTTCAAGGGTAGCCGTACCCCATTCAACACCAGGTCAACATCCCCCAGCCTCCTCTTGTCTCCCACCAAAAGTACCTCAGTCTTGTCAGGGTTCAGCTTCAGCTTATTCCTCCCCACTCACTGTCTCCAGACATCTGGACAGGGATTCTATTGCCAACCTTGGTGAAGATTTGAATGAGAGGTAGAGCTGCGTGTCATCCGCATATTGATGACACCGCACCCCAAACCTCCCGATGATAGCCCCCAGCAGCTTCACATAGATGTTAAATAGCATCGGGGAGATAATGGAACCCTATGGCACCCCACAAGTGAGCGGCCACGGGCCCAAAACCTCCTCTCCCAGTGCTACCCTCTGGTACCTGCCAGAGAGGAAGAACCGGAACCACTGCAATGCGGTGTCTCCAATGCCCAACCCCTCCAGGCAGTCCAGGAGGATACCGTGGTCAATGGTTTCAAAGCTGCTGAGAGGACGAGGAGAACAAGGAAGGAGCATTCACCCCTATCCAGAGCCCCTATTCACCCCTATTCACCCAATTTTGAATTTATTTGGGGTTTTGAGCTTACCGAATCACTGCAAGGTGGCCGAGGGTGCTGTGTGTGTTTTCTCTCTCTATTATACATCTTTCCATTGCTCTGCAGCCTCCCAGGCCATCTGCTGTTCCTGAACTGAAAAAGTCTCATGGGAGGAATTATGATGATCTTCATGATGGCTTTAATTGAAGTGCAGGAAGTTGAGGAGGTTACAGGCTGCCACAGAGATTATAGTACAATGAATCTCTCTGTACGCTCCATGGCCTCCTCATAGGTAAGTTAAGCACAAGAACCCCAACCCCAAACCATGAGAATTTCTCTGAAATTTCTTCTCCTTTGAATTTCTTTTCAAAAGCAATTTCTTTTCTATCAGGTTGAATAAGAATGGTAAAAAAAATGTGGGAGAAATTTTTGCCACAGCATTAGTAATTACATCTTAGGACAGGCGTTTCAACCTTTTAGAATAGAGAAAAAACTGCACAAAAGCCAGGAAACCATCAAAGTGTCAGAGGTTGAGGGAGGAAAGGATATGGCCATCTGAGGAACCCCAGAGTGTCAGATTGGGACTCTATGAGGGTTGGATTTGGCCCATGGGCCTGAAGTTCCCTGCCCTGTTCTTGATTGTTCAGATTTGCTCTCTATTCCTCATGTAGTTCTTGAGCAGGGCAATCTTATGAAGGCAGCAGAAGGAGATTCCATAGCGGAAGAACTGCCAAATCCAAAGCTTTGCTAGCTGCACACCAGCTTTTTTCTTTTATTTTTAACCTTTTTGTTGGGTGTAGCTAACCTTTTTCATTTTTTCCCTCCCACTGCTTCTAGGGAGAAGGAAAATAGTTGTGTCAGCTCCAGAGCTGGTGCAGTTTTTCTTCCTTGGCAGGGGCATGTCAAAGGAAAGGGAGAACTTTGGATCCAGCAGATCCAAGGCCTCCCACCCCCCATCCACCCCTGACACCCTCTCTCCCATATGCCTTTTTCAGCCCCTACAGCCATTGGAGCCCTGATGGTGAGACTTTCTGCCACCCAAAGAGATTTCTGATGGTGGACCTCCCCCTCCACCTGCAGAGAGGAAGGTCTGCAATGTTCTGTGGCCACCTGAGATGCCCTCTCAGGGATTTTAGAATTGCACCCTAATTATGAAAACTGTTTTTAAGAAGGCATTCCCATTTATCTGAACACCTGATTAAACTGCTGTTTTAAATATCCTGCAGGCCTTTCAGATAAATTAGTTTGGACTGTTGTGAATAAACTGAGGTAAAAGTTTAACTGGTTTTATTATGTTCTGCTTTTGTTATGTTCTGGTTCAATGACTGAAGGACCAAATGGGTTAACAGTAGAAAAATGTATGCCTTGTACTCAAGGCTTATGTCTGAGGGGAGTTACATTGTAAATATGGTGTGCTGGCTGAGTGTCAGTTACTGTTACCACTGAGAGGGAAATGAAGTCAGATTTCTGTCTTTATATGTGGGAAGGTAGGATTGAAATTAGTACCATCTAATTGGAGAATAACAACATTCTAAAGATGCCCATTGATCCTTTGCTTAAACAGAGGTGGTGTGTCGGAATGTTGACTGCACCAAAGTTGGTTGGCTGGAGGGTTCTGTCTGTCTATACGGAGCTGTTGAGATGCATCTGGGAGAGTCAGTCAGAAGAATTTAGCTGGGGAGTTTTGCCTGAGGAACAATTGTCAGGAGGTGTCTTTATGAGAGGCTGGCAAGCCTGAGGAAGACATTGGCCAGGAAGAAGGGCAGCCACAAGACCAGGAAGCCAAGCTGAGAACACGTGAGGCAGAAGCTGAAGAAAGTCTGCAAGTGAGGAGAGCAAGACTCTTGGAGCAGCCTCCAGAGGAAAGAGCTGAAGCTTGAGTGTCAGCTGGTGGCAGTGGTCTGAAGACAGAGCAGCGGTTGGGCCAAGCTGAAGATTTCAAGGGAAGCTTGGTAAACAGCCTTAAAGGTTCCAGGAGGAAGTCATACTCTTCCAGAGAGAAGGTTACATTTGAGTCCTTCATTGTTAGGCCTGTGAGTTAACTGGGGTGGAGCTTGATAGTGGAATTGGCTTAAGTTTGATTAGGGTTAGGAACTGGGGCTTCTAACACCTGATTGGTGATAAAAGGAACCGTATAGTAAAAACCCTGTTTTAAAGTAGTTACAGCAATCTTAATAAGCTTTCTTGTTGTATTTCTTTTTAATAAAATACTATATATCTTTGTTTACTTTCCTGGTACCTATGATCTACCTATGATCTGTTTTGTCTCACACCTAATAACCAGCTACCTAAGGGGAAAATGTGTATTTAAATAAAGGAGATAATTTAATAGTGGCAGAGGAAGTGAAGGGAGGGATTGGCGAGTGGTAAGAGGTGCTTCACATTTGGTATTAGCAGTGAGATTCCCCGGGAGTAGAGGACCTCACCCTAAGACATATGTATCTTCACAACTGTATTCCAAATTAACTAACTTAAATCATAGAGTGACTTACAGAACCTTATGCTTATGAGACAAAATTCTGCAGATACCCTTTTCATGTGATGAATGCTGCTTCTGTGAAATTAAAAACTTGAATGCTTCTTATACTTCTGACTAGATAACTGAAGGATCAGCCTCTTGTATTTAACTGTATTTCAATAACAGTCCAATCTACCCCAATCCCTTTGAGTTGCCAGCATAATCGTGCAATTCATTATAGTCTCAAAGTTTTCCATTGATTTAAATTGATGAGCTTTGGCATAAAATAGAGACTGTTCCTGCATCACACCAAAGTAAAACAGTTTAAAATCAAGTCATGTTAAATTACCCCTAAGAGTACAAATGATTTAGTTATTCGTTAACTTAATTGTTCTCCAGCCCAAGTTAAATGTGCTGTATGCAAATTAAATAATACCAAGTGTCAGCATTTTAAAGAAATGCTCATTTAGCTTCTGTTGAGTTTTTGCCTCCATTTTCTTCATTTGTTTTGTAAGAATATTTTTCTCTGCTTCACCCAGCACAATATAGCTTGGAGACACACAACCCTCTCATTCCTGCTGGCAAAGATGGAATAGCTGTCAGCAAACCAATAATGCTGGGTGGTAAAATATTTATGTTATACTTTACTGGGAAAGTAAACTGGCTTTTCTGTTTCATTCCTATGTGAAACAGGCTGTACACAGTGACATACTTGTGTTTGAAAAATGAGTGGATAGAATTCTAATCGCTATAGTAACTTATCTCCCAGCTATCAGCCACTGGAAAAGAATTAATAAAAATAGAGAGCCTTTTATAAGTTCCAGTGAAAGAAATTTTAACTGAGGAGACACAGTGCAGTAATTAGTAGCATCTCACATTCAATGTCATTGGACACTCGTCTGGTAGATCAAACACTTGTATATGTGGCCTACTTATTTGGTTGCTGGCTCATAATTTTCAATAACAGTGCTGTTCTTGCTGAGGGAGGGGGGTGGTCTTAAGCCACCAGAGTACTCTGAAGTATGGTGATGTTCAAGTACAACACTGTGTTTATGTAGTCCCCAAAGTGTATCAAAGCTCAGATCCACAGAAATAAAAGAAAAGTCAAACAAAACAAGCATTAGACTGCGTAAAATAAGGTATGGACAAGGCAAACAGGTGAGGCATTGTTTAGGTGGCTAAAGTAGATCAATATCTGTACTTGCAAGCCAGGAATTCTGCCCGCTTTCCTCTGGCACTATGCAGATCATCTTACGGCCTGCAGACAGACTGTCGCCTAAATCCAACTGACAGGCAACCTATTTCACCCTTGCAAAAGAAAGAAAAAAATCATACCCATCTTCACTCTTGTAGTTCTCTGGAAAAGAAAGTATATATGCTAATCATTAAATCACTCCAAGCTATACATGTAAAATAGCATCCTAGGACAGCCACTTTTGTTTTATGAAGATAAATGTATGTTCAAATTCATCTGGGCTTTGTTTTCTCATTACTGCTCTGGTGTATCTGTTTTGGAATAGACTGCTTTAGTGAAAGACATACATTGTCAGGACTGGAAAGTATTTCATAGATTCATAGAATAGTAGGGTTGGAAGGGGCCTACAAGGCCATCGAGTCCAACCCCCTGCTCAATGCAGGAATCCAAGTCAGAGCATCCCTGACAAATGGCTGTCCAGCCTCGTCTTGAAGGCCTCCAGTGTGGGAGAGCCCACCACCTCCCCAGGTAATTGGTTCCATTGTCGTATTGCTCTGACACTCAGGAAGTTTTTCCTGATGTTCAGCCGGAATCTGGCTTCCTGTAACTTGAGCCCATTATTCCGTGTCCTGCACTCTGGGATGATCAAGAAGAGATCCTGGCCTTCTTCTCTGTGACAACCTTTCAAGTACTTGAAGAGTGCTATCATATCTCCCCTCAGTCTTCTCTTCTCAAGGCTAAACATGCCCAGTTCTTTCAGTCTCTCTTCATAGGGCTTTGTTTCCAGTCCCCTGATCATCTTTGTTGCCCTCCTCTGAACCCTCTCCAGTTTGTCTGCATCCTTCTTAAAGTGTGGTGCCCAGAACTGGACACAGTACTCCAGATGAGGCCTAACCAGTGCTGAGTAGAGGGGAACTAGTACTTCCCGGGATTTGGAAGTGATGCTTCTATGAATGCAGCCCAAAAGAGCATTTGCCTTTTTTGCAGCCACATCACATTGTTGGCTCATATTCAGCTTGTGATTGACAACAATTCCAAGATCCTTCTCGCTTGTAGTGTGGTTGAGCCATGTATCCCCCATCTTGTAACTGTGCATTTGGTTTCTTTTTCCTAGGTGCAGAACTTGGCATTTGTCCCTATTAAATGTCATTCTGTTGTTTTCTGCCCAGCGCTCCAGTCTACCCAGATCACTTTGAATTTTGTTTCTGTCTTCCAAAGTATTAGCTATCCCTCCCAATTTGGTGTCATCTGCAAATGTGATCAGCATTCCCTGCACCTCCTCCTCCAAGTCATTAATAAAAATGTTGAAGAGCACTGGGCCCAGGACCGAGCCCTGCGGTACCCCACTCGTTACCTCTCCCCAGTTTGAGAAGGTCCCATTGATAAGCACTCTTTGAGTCCGATTCTGTAGCCAACTGTGGATCCACCGGACCGTTGTTTCATCTAGCCCACTTCGAGCTAGTTTGCTCATCAGGATATCATGGGGCACTTTGTCGAAAGCTTTGCTGAAGTCGAGGTATATGATGTCTACAGCATTCCCACGGTCTACAAGGGAGGTGACTTGATCAAAAAATGAGATCAGATTTGTCTGGCAGGACTTGTTTTTGACAAATCCATGTTGGCTTCGAGTAATCACAGCATTGTTGTCAAGGTGTTTCCAGATGGATTGCTTTATGATCTGCTCCAGAATTTTCCCAGGGATTGATGTCAGGCTGACTGGTCTGTAGTTCCCAGGTTCCTCCTTTTTACCCTTTTTGAAGATAGGGACAATGTTAGCCCTCCTCCAGTCATCTGGCACTTCCCCCGTCCTCCATGATTTCTCAAAGAGAATAGACAGCGGTTCTGAGAGTTCTTCTGCCAGTTCCTTTATGACTCTAGGATGCAGTTCATCTGGCCCTGGAGATTTGAACTGATTCAAAATAATGAGGTGTTCCTTGACCATATGCCTGTCGATCTCAAGCTGCAATCCTGCCCCTTCAGCCTGTACTTCGCCTTTGCCAGCGGGGTCATAGACCCTCTTTTGGGAGAAGACTGAGCCAAAGTAGGAATTGAGCACCTCTGCCTTTTCTTTGTCATCTGTTATCGTTTTGCCATCCTTGTTTAATAGCTGAACCACCATTTCTTTCCTCTGCCTTTTACTATGCACGTAGCTGAAGAAAGCCTTTTAGTTGTTTTTAACATCCCTTGCTAACCTCAGCTCATTCTCAGCTTTAGCCTTCCTGATGCCATCCCTGCAATTCTGTACTATCTGCCTGTACTCTTCCTTTGTTACATGGCCTTCTTTCCACTTCCTATATGTGTCCTTTTTTGTTTTCAGGTCATCCCTAAGCTTTTTGTGAAGCCACATTGGCTTCTTCTGTTGTCTTCCACCTTTTCTTCTTGTTGGAATTGCTTGTGATTGTGCCTTGAGAATTTCCTTTTTTAAAAGCTCCCACCCATCTTGGACTCCTTTTCTCGCTAGCATCGCTTGCCATGGGACCTTGCTGATCTTCGTTCTGAGTTTATGAAAATCAGCTTTCCTAAAATCCAGGGTACGCGTTTGACTACACTCGGCTTTTGCTTCCCTTAGAACCAAGAACTCAAGTACAACATGGTCGCTTTCCCCCAGAGTTCCTGTAACTGCTACTTTATCCACTAAGTCATCTCTGTTGGTTAGGATCAAGTCAAGGATAGCCGATCCTCTAGTTCCTTCCTCTACTTTCTGTAGGAGGAAGTTATCCACCACACAAGTCAGGAATTTCCTGGAGGGGCCATGTTTTGCAGAATTTGTGTCCCAACAAATATCGGGGAAATTGAAGTCCCCCATTACTACTACATCATGCTTCCTTAAAACATTGGCTATTTGCTTTTCAAAAGTTTCATCCTTGTCTTCTCCTTGATTGGGTGGCCGGTAGTAGACTCCGACCACCAAGTTCCTTTTATTCTTTGCTCCATTTATTTCAACCCAGATGCTCTCGATGGGGCTACCAAGCTCCTCCTCCTGTATTTCTGTGCAGAGATATGTATTTCACATACAGTGCAACCCCACCTCCCTTTCTGTTCCTCCTGTTCTTTTTGAACAAGTTATATCCTTCAATTGCTGTATTCCAGTCATGACAGTCATCCCACCAAGTCTCAGTTATACCTATCAGGTCATAATTTCCCTCTTGTATTAAGAGTTCAAGTTCGTTCTGTTTGTTTCCCATACTCTGGGCATTAGTATATAGACATCGAAGACCATGTGCTTCATAGTCTGGCTTTCTTCCTACATGTGTCTGAAGACTATTATTGGGCGCTATCAGAGCTGTTCTCTCCATTGCAGTGCACGCACCTACGTCCATTGTTACCCCCAACATTACATCTCCCTTCCCCGTAGGATTCAGTTTAAAGCCCTCCTGATGAAGTTCTTCATGCTGTGGCCAAACACATTCTTCCCATCCTTTGTGAGGTGCAACCCATCCCTAGCCAACAGCCCATCTTCCAGGAAGTATAGCCTGTGGTCCCAGAATCCAAATCTCTCTCGTCGGCACCACCTTCGTAGCCAGTCATTCACCCGGAGTATTTTTCGTTCCCTTTCTATCCCTCTTCTAACTACTGGAAGGATGGATGAGAAAACTATCTGGGCCCCAAAGTTCTTGAGTTTCCTTCCCAAAGCTTCAAAGTCTGACGTGATCTCTTTGTAGCTCCGCTTGGCGGTATCATTTGTTCCCACATGGATGAGAAGAAAGGGATACCTGTCAGTGGGCTTTATGAGTGCAGGCAACCTTTCAGTCACGTCTCTAATCTGTCCTCCCGGGAGACAACATACCTGGCGAGTCCATGGGTCTTCGCGACATACTTGGGTCTCGATCCCACGCAGCAAGGAGTCTCCCACTACTACCACTCTTCTCTTCTTCTTCTTGTAGGCCTGGGTTTCATCGCCTCTGTTTGACTGACCTTTAGCCTCTTGCTCACTCTCATGCAGGTTCCCCTGTGATTCTTCCTCTGCAGGCTGTCCTCCAGTCTCATCCGCAAGTACCTGGAATCGGTTCCACAGCTCCACTGCTTCCACTGGTGCAGAGTGGCGTCTAGTTCTTCTTCTCCTAACTGTCACCCTTTTCCAAGGAGTATCCTCTATTCCATTTTTCTTCACCTCAGCATTTCCCACTGCCTCATCTTGCTGTTGCTCTTCAAGCTTCTGGTCTGCCCTTTGCTGCTGTAGTTCCCCCATTCTGTCCAAGAACTCTTCGTGTTCTCTTATTCCCCTGAGGGTCGACAGTCGCCGCTCCAGTCCACTTACTTTTTCCTCCAGCAGCGTGATCAACTTGCACTTGTTGCAGGTGTAGGCCATGTTGTTCTCAGGCAAGAAAACAAACATTGCACACACCTTGCAGGTCACCACCACTGGAGAGTCTTGTCCTTCCATAGCCTCTTTTCCCTTTTTGTGTCTAGCTTTGTGATTGTTCTAGACTAGCCTGTGCCTGCTCCTCTACTCAGTAGAGGTTAAAAGCAGAGTCCCACTGGTGTGGAAGTGTGTGTTACAAGACAAATAAATGGAAAAAAGTTAGTTAAAATAAAAAATAAAAATAATTTAAAAAAATGTTAGGGGCCTCCCCCTTGACCTCCCCTGCCGAACTCCCCTGGCCAACTCCTGTTTGCTCCCCCTGCTCGCTCGCTCTGTTCGCTTGCTCTCTGGTAGGGATGGCGGAGAATTTCTCCCCGAAACTTCGGGGGGCCAAGCGCCAACGTGTTCGGCCCCCCGAACAAGTTTTGGGGAGAAATTCTCTGCACCCCCCCGCACCCCCCCACCGGGACGGGACTTACCTTTGCCGAATGTCCCTCCCGGCGGCAGGTCCAGCCGGCGGTTCAGCGGGTGTTCGTCCGGGGTGGGAGCAGCAGCCGGTCTTTCGACCTGCTGCCGCCCCCGCCATTCCAATAAAAGAAGAAAAAAAAAACGCCCCCGTGATAGGCTACGTGACGATTAACGTAGCCTATCACGGCTAGATCTGCAAAGTCAGCCGTGATAGGCTACGTAAATCGTCACGTAGCCTATCACGGGTGACTTTGCAGATCTAGCCGTGATAGGCTACGTTAATCGTCACGTAGCCTATCACGGGGGCGTTTTTTTTTTTTTTAAACTTTGGAGTTTGCGGCCGGGCGAGGCGGGAAGCCTCCCCCCCAGCCTGAATTTCGGCCGGGCAAGGCAGGAAGCCTCCCCCCCCGGCCTGAACTTCGCGGGGGGAGCAGCGAAGTGCCTCCCCCCCACCGCGACCAAGCTTCGAGGACAGGTAAGTGACTTTCGTCCACCCCTACTCTCTGGGAGCTTGCCTGCTTCTGTAGTCCCTGGACCAGCTGGAGCAGCTTGCTCTGCTCTGCTCTGCTCTGCTCTGCTCTGCTCTGCTCTGCTCTGCTCAGCTGGGAGGCGGGAAACAGACTGAAGCTTCCCGCCCAGTCAGCTGCTGGGAGTACTCAGGCCACACCCCTCCAATTCAGTTGGAGCTCTCAGAAGCACCTGGTGAGCTCACAGCCAATCAGAAGGATAAAGGGCAGCGCCCTGGGCTTCCTGCAGCCCACTTACCTCTTAGCCTCTGTCTCCTTTGTCTCCTTTGTCTCTTCAACCACTGCAACTCCCCTGGCCAACTCCTGTTTGCTCCCCCTGTTCACTCGCTCTGTTCGCTCGCTCTCTGGGAGCTTGCCTGCTTCTGTAGTCCCTGGACCAACTGGAGCAGCTTGCTCTGCTCTGCTCTGCTCTGCTCTGCTCAGCTGGGAGGCGGGAAACAGACTGATTTCTATGTCACGTGCTCCTTCCCGCATGTCATTTGAATAAAATTGTTGTGATAAGATGACATCAAGGTAGTATGACCTCATACATCAGACAAAATAATCTATATTACTGAAATTCATTGGACGCACATACATTTTAAAAGGCTTTTGGTCCAAAAGAGATGAACCAACTTTTAAAAACTAGCTATTTTCTTTGGTTAAATCCTCTGGTAAAATGCCTGTGCTTTTCTAACATGGCTAGGATCCTTGATACCTTAAAATTAACATCCAAGATACTTGTGTAGAAACATGTCCCTGCATGTGCGGGGGTGGGGTGGGGGTGGAACTGGGATATCTTCAATCCCAGCAAACTATGTGCCATTTTCTCACATAGCAGTCAGCATGTGTGGCAGAGCCACATTGTGAGGAATTGTGTAGACACAACTAATTGTTGTGAACCACCCAGAGAGCTTCGGCAGTAGGTTAATATAGAAATGTAATAAAGTAGAATCACGCAGGACATAATTTCTCCTTCCATACTGCTTCTTTTACATTCAACTTATGGTAACTCCATAATTCCAAATTCCAGCTGGTAAAGTGACCTTATAGACATTTAAAACATGTATTGCACCTTAACTGAATGGCATACATATAACAGGGGATGCCATTCATTAAGATACTGTATAGTTGGGTTCCCTAAACATTTAACAAGAATAGTAGCATTGACTTAACTTGACCTTTATGTCAAGTCAGGTTTACAAAAAGCTAGATCTACAAATGAGTTAATGAACATGTTTAGATTGGTGCCAGTTGTCACCATGACACTAAATACATGTGATGTTGTAACAGTATAGAGAGTAGTATGAGCTAGTGTTTCAGCAGTGTCATGCTTTATGGACATGTCCAATTTGCTGTTCTACAAAATCATATTTTAATATCTTACTGTTGACCATTGTTCCAGTCCAATCTCTGCTCATGTTATGTGTCATCTACCTATTTCTCTGTCACATTTTGAACATTGCCACTATAAAGTATCTGATAACGGTCACTGTTCCTGGCACTTAACCCCAATGAACAGAGAACAGGCTGTTAGGCAGGCATGGAAATGATAGCACCCCACTCTAAATTCACTGGGCAATAGGATCAAGCCACTGAGCCTGTTGGTTTCATAATCTTAATGTCCATCTTATTATTCCTTCAAATAGATTCTTTAAAATACTAATATTTTGAACAACTGGTGTGTTTAATTAAAAAAAACTACTTTATTCCCATCAGAAAGAAAAGACAAAATTAATCTGTGCTCAAAACAAAACAAAACAACGACCAAGTTTCTCATCCACATCAGCAAATGTAACGCCCCAGTCCTCTGGGGCAGTGCCCTAAAGCAATGTCTCATCATAGATGCAGGTGTATGGATTCCAGTGCCAGAATGAGGAGACAACTCATTCCTTCATGCTGTCTTGTTCATCTGAACAGGACAGGCTTTGGAATGGGAAAGGGGATATCATTTTCTCCTACAGGTTTCCCTCACAAAATGGACTGACCATTGACGATGTAGCCAGAGAGAATGATGACTCTGTGTTACTATTTGTTTCATTTAAATCCTAAAGTGGCCAAACATGGGGCTTCCAAATCATCATCCATTATTTCGAGAATGCTTAACTTGTATAAAGTAGGGATATACATTGGATTTGAGTCAAGTGAGCCAGGCCCCTTAGGACCATTTCTGAAACTTCCTGAGGTAAAGCAAGCTTCCCTCTGAAGTGACCAGAACTGAAGCTTTACCCTGCATGAGGCTTCATTCATGATGCAGCTTCAAAAAGGCAAACAGTATGTCTCCAAAATAGCATTGCTTTCTTTCTCTAAATGCTGATTGGGGGAGGGGGGGTGAGTGACTGAGAGGCCCACCTTCTAATCACAGGGCATGATTTACCAGGGGCTCTCCAATCACTGTGCTTTGGAGGAGGGCAAGGATGGAACTGTGAGATGACCATTCTTCCAACACCACCAGGCTTCACTATGGAAAAAGCCTTAAATGAGTTTTCAGTATGTATGTATGTATGTATGTATGTATGTATTTCTGTACCACCCAATAGCCAAAGCTCTCTGGGCAGTTCACAAAAATTATTCTCATAACTTCATAACCCCTGTACCTATCCTTCTGGAACTTTGCAGGTTTCTTACTTAGGGCCACCTCTACGCTGCCTGCCATTTTCAGCATAATGAACCACAAGGAACACAGGGGGATAACTCTGTCCTTTTTTGGATACCCTCAAAATGTAAAGGCTGTTCTTGCACAAAAACCCCTGTCCCTATACAGCTGAAATGTGGCAGACTCAATCCCCTCAGAAGGGACAACTATCCTTGCAATTCCCTCTAATTCTGCCAAGAAAAAAAAGGTCATTGGCAGTTCCCCTTTTTAAAAATTCAAAATATAAAAGTGTGTAGCACAAAAACCCCTGCACCTTTTTTCTGACATTTGGCAGATGTAATCCCCTCTTAAGAAGCTACTATACTTGCAAGAAGCTACTACGCTTGCAAATCCCATCCACCTCTGGCAAAAAGGAAAAAATAGTTATAGCTATTTTTTTTATTTCCCATGATAGTCAATGGGAGTCATGAAGCCTTGGATTCCCTACTCTCGACTCAGTTTGGTACCCAAGTCAGAGTGGACAGCCTGTAAATTAGTCTGAGAAGATTTGGCCATTTTTCTAATTGCCAAATTGGAGTCTAAGTTAAACCTTGTGGACAGTGCACACCTCTGGCATAAAACACTTTAGAAAATTCACCACAGACTTCAAATCCCAAATGACGCCCCATCTATTCCCTGGAAAGGCCAGATCCAAAGCTTTAAAAAAATAAATGCACTACGCACCTTCAAACCATCCATTGTTTCATAGTATCAAGGAGATATTAAGGAGACTGGGGGCTGAGCAGAATGTGCATGCTTCCCTTGAAAAACTAAGGGCAATCCATAAGAACACCTGGGCAGACTGTAATCCTTAATACAGTTGCCTGGAACTACAGATAGATCTAAATGAATAGCTGATGAGGTCTTGACAGAGATGGTGATGCTATCATGGAATGGGGTTTAGGGCATGATACGTCTTTATTTGAATGCTCTTGACATGTCACGAATAAATGGAAAGATCACAGTAACATGGCTAGATCACAACTCTAACCTGCCTTGGCCCATGCTGGCTCCATCTTTTTGAGGGCCCTTGGGCAAGATACCCTCAATGCCCCCCTCCCGCAGTGAGTCTACCTTCTCACCACCAGCTGCTCTTGCTCCTCACCCTCTTTCTTATAATTGCTACCACTTGCTTTCTTGACAGGCAGAGAGCCAGTGGGCAAGTAGGCAGTAGCATCTACTGCTTCGTTTTCTCACCACCACCATTGTCTGGGCTAGGGTGAGAGACAGGTGAACAAGCAGGCTGCAGTGGTGAAGAGGAGGAGCAACTCCAGGGGGGTCTTGTCAGTGGGGCCCTTGCTGGGGTGTGGGCCCTCGGCATGTGCCCAGCCATGCCTACCCTTGATGCTGACCCTGGGCTTGGCTAAGATATTACATTTCTATTGAGTGGTCAGTCACTATCTCACTGCTTGATTTTGGCATGTTAGAGCATTCAAGCAAACCAAAACCCAAATCTCACTGTGATGGCTTCACAACCCCAGCAATACATTTTAACCCAATCTACATTCCATTGAAATTGATGGAGGGTGTTTATGTTTGGAGTATCAAGATGCAATCCAGATAATTCAAACCAAGTTGTTGATTATACGCAAATGGCCTGATCCTATAACTTTGCCCTAACTTTAACATTATGCTAGCTGTACAATTCACTGCCAAGCCAACCACGTATTTGTTTTTGCATGGAAGCAATTCCAATCTGGTTTTAGAGAGCTAGTCATTTTTTACTATGCCAGCAAAGCCCTTTGTTTGGTTGGGGAATTAGATAGGACATGGTTAAGTTCCTGTCATGTTTAATATCATCTGGAACAATGTGAGCACCTCCACTTCTTACAAAAGGCTTATCAAACAAGAAGACACCCACACAATTTGCCTTCTCAGTGATAATTATTTCCCCAGTATAACATTGGAACCAGGCCTTAGTGTGCCAATCAATGGGGTTCTATCAGAAAGTATGCAACTGATATGCCAGCACAACATCACAGAACATGATGTTATGATGGAATGGCAAACATATGTGCTCGATCAAAGGTTGAGGATTATGATCTAAGATAGCTTAAAGTCAAGGATTCTCATTTAATTGCTGTATGAACTAAGATACCCATCTTTCAAAGGCATGCCTTGGCTGAGGCAAAGAGCACCTCTACACCAGCCTAAAATCCTGCATTTAAAATGGGGCTTTCTGCTTCTGTTTTAAATGCAGGATCACGACAGACTCCCTAGACGTGCACTTTCTTCCCCAACTTTCCCTGCTCCTTTCCTCCCCCCACCTATCTGAGTCTTCCATATGTTTCATTATACAGCCACTAGATGGCACTGTGGTCTAGCTCCTCTTGTGGTGGGTTTTCCTCTTTTCAGGAGGGCACTCAAGCAGAACTCAAGTGCTGTAATTTGATAGCTCATTATCTCCAATCTTTTTTAAAAAAATGGAATAGTGGTCATTTGGTGCTGGAGACACCCTGGTGGTTGATGATGTCATCTAAAAGACCCACAGACTTCTGTGAGTAACCAATCTCAATAGCAGGATAAAAGCTCCATGTGGAGAAGCCCAGAGTCCATTGCAATAAGCTAGGAAAATGTCTCCCACAGACTTCACTGATTCGTATTATGTGCACTGTGTTCCTATTTTATTTGAGTATGAGGAAAGAATTATGTGATAGTATTTATGATGATGATGATGACGACTATGAAGATTATACAGTATATTACCAGGATAATTTATGTGTAGCACTTTGAAGATTTTAAGGTTGTGATCCTGTGCACACTTATGGCCTATGGAGCAAAGTGAGACTTACTTCTGAGCAATCATACATAGGACGATATATCCCACCTTTCCTCCAAGGCAGCATACATGATCTCACCACCACCACCACCATTTTATGCTCACAACAAGCCTATGAGGTAGGTTCAGCTGAAAGAGTGACTGGCCCAAGACTGCGTGGGGATTAGAACCAGGTTCTTCCCAGTCCTGGTTCAACATGCTAGCTAACTACTACACCACACTAGCAATATACACCACTCTATGCTAGCTCTATACGCTACACTACCTATACATGACAGTAGCTCTATACACTATACTGGCAATTTATTTTTCTTGTATTTTTTATGCAAATCAGCATAAATTTCACATTCTGTCAGCAATTTTAATGCATACATTTAGCCATCTCCTTGCTGTTGCTTTGCCCCTGAAATATTTCATCAGAAAGCACTGGCTACAAATGGAAATTTATGTCAAGAATTTTGAGATCAACCACAAATCTCTATTTTAAAGCTGGGAAAAAAAATGCTGCTTTAATCTCCAGAGTGTAAAGGTCACCTTTGTAGGCTAATGCCTATCACATCTCTGAATAATGAGAACAAGTGCTCAGTTCCTCAGAGGAACCGCGCAAGTTACAGATGTCGTAATCATTATTTTCTCCTTATGGCAGAGGAAATGTAATTTACTTGTCAGATTGAAATGTTTGATATAAATCTTTATCTTTCCTTTCAAACAAGTTTTTCTGAAACATTATATTATAAACAACTGGCATGTTTAATTAAACAACTATTTTATTCCCAGCAGAACAAAAGGGTATGATTATATTAATTTCGTACCAGGACCTGTGACCAAATCTGAAAGAAAACATGTTCAGCTCCACAAGGTATGATTAGCTTAATTCTGAGGCGAGACATGTGACCAGAATTTAAACCAAATCTTCCAAACCTATTCCGTATCTTTGTGATTATTAAGTACAGGGATGTTCATATAATTCAGGGTGCAGGGCAGTGTTAAGATTGATAAAATATAACTTTCTCTTGTAATTATCACTTCTAATCTTTAATTGCTTATCAATTACAGCAAACACTTATTGTGACAGAGAGAAGCTATCTTAAGGAAATAGATGCAGTTTTAATACCTTATTATATTCAGTTAGGCATGAGCTAGTCAACCTTAAACTCTCTGAAATCCCCCTGATTTCTGTGGAAAGGCTATGGCTATTCTTACATCTTTTCCCCTGGAAGCATTAAGACTTGGAAATCTCATGGCTATGTGCATGGGCACCAAGGTCACAATTCAGAATTATGCCCATGAAACAGTGGGCTGCTCGCTCATTGCTTCATGTGTGCCCATCCAGCCACCCAACTGGTGGTTAATGCTGTCACCTTTGGGAGCACTGATCACCTTTGGGAGGAATGGGTGCCTAATTGTAGTTGTTGAAATGTAGTGCCCAGACTGACACCCTGATCTGAGTTTCTTTTCCTTCAGGAAGAAATGCAGATCTAGACAGACAGACAGACAGAGGGATGTACGGATTTTGTAAAATCTGTTCCATCTGCATTTGGCAGATTGTCAGATGCCTTTCATTTGGTTGTCGTCTCATTGACAGAATCAGATTTTTTCAAATTTCCTGAATTTGTACAAATCGGCATCTGTGCAAATTTGTACTTGCTCAAATGTGCAAATCCCCCTCCCCAAATGAGCAAATCCCCCTACAAATGGAAGTCACCTTCTGCAAGCAACAGGACTTCTTTGGATCCAAGCCCACAATGAATAAATTAGAAAAGAGCCAGAAGTCAAGGACCAAGGCTACATTCTTTACTCTCAAAAGACTCATCCTGTATATGCAGAGGCACCATTTAGGGAGTGTGTGTGCACAATCCACTTTCTCATGCAGAATCAATCAATCAATCAAAGTTTATTAGTCAACCAACCATAATACATATAGGGATGTTAGAGAATTCCGCCACGGACTCCAATGGTGGAACTCCAATGGAGTCCGTGGTGGAACGGACCACCCACCTCCGCTACCCCGCGAAGCTTCCCCGAAATGGATCCTACCTTCCAACGGCCGGGTCCAGTCTGTCCGCTGCCATCCACTGCTGGTCTGCAGAACAAAATGGCATCTGGCATAGCAGACTCCATTTACGTCCCTTCTCTTTACCGTGATAGGCTATGTAAATCTTTACATAGCCTAACACGGCAAAGAGCAGGGGCACAAATGGCGTAGTGGATGCTATTTGCATCCCTGCTCTTTGCCGTCATAGGCTACATGAAGATTTATGTAGCCTATCACGGCAAAGAGCAGGGACTCAAATGGTGTCCACTATGCCATTTGCATCCCTGCTCTTTGCTGTGATAGGCTACTTAAATCTTTACATAGCCTATCACAGCAAAGAGAAGGGACGCAAATGGCATCCGCTACGCCGGACGCCATTTGCATCCGCAGACTGGCAGCGGACGGATGTCCGGCTGCGGATGGACCCAGCCAGTGGCTCTGCAGACTCGCCGTGGAGCGGAGCCGGCCAAGGAGGATTTCGGGGGGAGGGATGGATTGCCTCCCCCCCCACCGCGGACCCCCCCGGCGGACTGGTGAGTGGGTTTCATACACCCCTAAATACGTACCAAAGAGGGAAGAACTTAAAGAAAAATATATAGTGTACAACAGTAGTGAGCAGACGTCAGCCTTATGGCATCTACTTTGTTTTTTACTAGAACCCTGGGATCAACCAACTAGAGCCATATATATAGGGCCAAGCTACATATTATATTTGCTTTGGGGCACAATCCTATGGCCCCTAGTCAGCAGTTAGATGGCCATAGGATAGGTCATTTCCCTGAGAAATGACTTCCACCCCCTCCCACGCTGCCTTGTAGGCAGCACAGAGCGGGCCCATGCTCCGCACTTGGAAGAGGACTATGGTGTGGTGAAAATGGGGTGTTCCTGGGGGCGTGTCAGGGAGGGGAAGGTGGAGGTGCTGTTCTGACATTTCCTTTGCATCGTCCAGCGTCCCCCCACCCATTCTGCCTTCCTGCGGCTAGACAGCCAGAATCAGCTGTCTAGCTGCGAATGCAGGGCGGCTGAAGCACAGAGGGGATAATCCCCTCCGCACTGCTCCTGCCCTGCATGGGATAGGCGGTCGCCTTTGAGTTAGGAGGTGGCTGCCTATCCCGGTAGGATTGCGCCCTTAATGGATTAGTTTTTGACAATGAGTATTATAAATGCTCACCATACAGATCAGGACAATAGCAATGAGAAAAGGTTAAAGCCCCCCCCCAAGGCCCCCCCACACACATGCACACACACACCAGCACCGCAGTCTAGATTGAGGACCCTGCACTTACTTCGAAGTAAAACTAAAACCCATGTAGTTTGGGTCATAGAATTAAAGAACTCTGAGCTTAGGAATTTATTTTGAATACCAGAAGTGAACAGAGCTCACAATCCTTCCACATAAAACTCCATGGTCCTTAACCATATATTCTATCTCTCTTTCCTATCACCACATATTGTTGTTGATTTTTTTTAACACTAAGCAAACATTAAAAATGTAGGTGTTCATGTCCCAATCCAGTAATTAATGAGAAGCAAGAAGCTGTTTAAAAAAAAACATGCATTGAGTTTTGATCGTAATTATCTTTGTTTACTTTTGTTTATTTGGGTGAGCAGATGAAATATTTTGGATCCAGATGTGGCAATTCTAGACCTGTCATTTACTTTGCAGAGATATGGGATTGTTTTGGTGGTGGTGGTGGTAGTGGTGGTTGCTTTTATCACGTTCCCCTGAGTACATTCATGTTTTCATTATAAACCAGTAGTTGAGAAAACATGTCAGATGCTAAGCACTCAACCCACCATGCAGCAACATGGAGGGAAATGGTTACAAATATTTTAGAAGAGAGAGGTCTTTGAGTCAAGTTCCTGATAACCTTATATTATTTGCTAGTGAAATGTTTAACTTTGAATGGGCATTATGAGAAATTAAAATGAAAGGAAATACCATAATCTAGAAACAGTATGAATCATAGAAACACAACAGTGTTTTCATATATCAATGTGTATATATGTTTGTGTGTGTATATAGATAGATAGATAGATAGATAGATAGATGATAGATAGATAGATAGATAGATAGATAGATAGATAGATAGATAGATAGATAGATATGTCTTATATTGTTTTTATACTCCAATTCTAAATCAGTTTACATGGGAAGTTAGCCCCACTGTCTTTGGTTAATCCATCAACTGTGTTTTGCCTGAACTACATGTTACAGGGCAAACATAAGGGTTTGCCTTTTGATACCTTCCCAGGGAACTGAGCCTTTTTAGGGGAGAAACAGCAGGCAGGAAATGGTACTTTCAATTTCCTGTTTTCATTTCTCTTGCCTTTGAGTTTATTTTTATTTATTTACAGTATGTGTATACCACTCCACATCCTAGAACCTCAGAGTGGTGAAGAGCAGACAGGGTGAAGAATAAAAACACTATGTTAAAACATCATCATCATCATTTTAAGAAACAGAGTTCTGATAAAAACAAAATTTAATGAACCATGGCCAGTCACTTGAGGAAGGCTACCTGAAAGCAACACAACTTTGGCACCTGCCTGACCTCTAAAGGCAAGGAGTTCCACAGGAAGGGAGCCACCACACTGAAGGCTGTTTTCCTAGTGGACTCCAGTCAGGCCATGGGTCCATGTGGAACTACCAGGAATGCCCTCTGATGACCTCAGTGACTGGGCAGGTTGGTAAGGGAGAAGGCACTCTCTCTCAGCTCTCCTCAGGTTAAAATGACTTTTCATCTTTGAGGCCTTCACAAGTTTGCTCCATCGATTTCTCAGCTTGCACTCCTTCCCTAAATAGATAAATTCTAATACAGCTTTCCAAGCAGAAATCTATGTATATGTATTTATATCCCATGTGTTCTCTGAGGAGATCAAGGATAGTATCTAATGCTGCCCATCTGTGAGCGGGAACCACTGACATTTCTGTTCCATGAGCGGCCAGCCCTGCCGATTCCATTGTGCAAGCACCAGTGACCACTTGCGCAATGGAGATTTAGTGCTTCCAGGAGCAAGCCCCAAAACAAATGAAAGCACTCATTTCTGGAACAGACAGGTTGGCAGAGCTCCCTTATGTGAGCTCCGCTGACCTGGCCCATTCCAGAAACAAGCAGTTCCACCCATTTCGGGTTGCCCCCAGAAATGCTAAATCTCCTTTGGACAAGGGGCGGGTGCCACTTCTGCAACAGAATCAGTGCGGCTGGCTGTTTGCAGGTGGTCACCACTGGATACTGCCCCAAGAGAAATTTTATCCTCACAACAATTTTTAGAATGCTATCCTCACAACAACCCTGTGAGGTAGGTTACACTGAGAGAGGGTGGCTGGACCAAAACTTCATGTGAATGTCATGGCTTCATCAGCCATCAGAGAGCTTCATGACTAAGGGATTCTCCACACAGAGCTTTTATCCTGCTGTTGAGATTGGTTACTCATAGACGTTTGCGGGTCCTTTAGATGACATTGTGAACCTCCAGGGCATCTCCTGCACTAAATGACCTTTATTCCATTTTTTAAAAGATTGGAGATAATGAGTTAGTGAATTACAGCGCTTGAGTTCTGCTTGAGTTCCCTCCATGAAAAGAGGAAAGCTTACAATAAGCAGACCTAGACTACAGCGCCATCTTGTGGCTGTATAGTGAAACATATGGGAGACTCAGATAAGGGGGAAAGGAAGGGGAAAAGTGGGGGAAGGAAGCATGTGTAAAGGGAGTCCATCATGATCCTGCATTTAAAATGGAAGCTGAAAGCCCCATTTTAAATGCAGGATTTTAGGCTGGTGTAAAGATGCTCTAAATGGAGATTTAGGGTAATATCTTATTCTGCCTGTGTGCTCATGGGGCCCTCTGTTCATGGAACAGAGCTTTGACACTTCTAAAAATAACTCAAAATGAGCAGTAACTGCGGTCAGTGGAGATCACAGAAGGGAGCTCTGCTCACCCGGCCATGAGCAGGAAATAAGTGGTTTTGCTAATTTCCGGGGTTATTTTTAAAAGCACCAAAGCTCTGTTGTGTAAGCAGTGGTTCGAGTGAGCACAATGGAACCAGCACAGACATAAGAACATGAGAACCATGCTGGATCAGACCAAGGGTCCATCTAGTCCAGCATTCTGTTCACACAGTGGCCACCCAGCTGTTGACTGAGAACCCGCAAGCAGGGCATGAGCACAACCACACTCTCCCATCCATGTTCCCCAAGTGGTGTACATAAGCTCACTGCCTCTGGTACTGGAGGTGATGCAGCAGCCCCATTGAATACTGCCCAGCAACCCAGCTTTCCCCCGTGCCTGGTTCAAGACTCTAACCCAGCCTTTCCCAATCTGGTGCCCTCCAGATATGTTGGACTGCAACTCCCATCATTCTCAGCCAATGGCCATGCTGGCTGAGAATGATGGCCCTGAAATCCCACAAATCTGGAGGCCACCAGGTTGAGAAAAGCTGCTCTAACTGCTACACTCAGCTGATTCTCCATCTATGTGTCTGGTCCTCAGATGTTTGTTGTGGTTAAACTCATTTTTAAAAATGTGTCAGTCGCATTTATATTTGAATATTCTGTACTGTATATTCCTTGTTTATCTCACTACTGGATATGCTTTATTTATTTCAAATATTAAAACACAGATGATGTGATATAGCACAGAAAAATACTTAAGAAAGGTGATTTGTGGAAACCAGGCATATGTAAGACATAAAGATGTTAGTGCCTCATTCACAGGCGTATCACAAGAACATAAGAAGAGACATGA
This sequence comes from Heloderma suspectum, assembly GCF_057233095.1. Classification (NCBI taxonomy): domain Eukaryota; kingdom Metazoa; phylum Chordata; class Lepidosauria; order Squamata; family Helodermatidae; genus Heloderma; species Heloderma suspectum. The sequence continues at coordinate 59,012,007 of NC_139458.1, forward strand.
CTAAGGCCCCATCTAGTTTTGTTCCATTCTGTTCCCACAGTGGCCTACGAGATGCCTGAGGCCACCCACAAGCAGGACATGAATGAAATTGCACCCTCCTGGTTGTCTTCTAAAGCAACTGGTATTGAGAGGCATACTATCTCTGATACCTGGAGGTCATATATAGCCATCATGACTAGTAGCCATCGATCCAATGTGCTGGATCAGATAAGTGTGAGACACATGCCCTATTCAGGCATTTAATCTCTGGTCCCAATAAACACATGAAGATGGGGAGCATGTGAGCCCTGCCCCCTCCCTCACCATTTCCATCACCCACAATACATGGAAGGCTACTTTCTGAAGGGGAGAGCCTCCTCTGTCCACAGAGGTACTCCACACAATTTAGAGACCTGTTTTCCAGAGTTCCAAACCATGTGAAGAGCTTCCATAGATAGAGGAAGCTCCCCACTTCAGAAAGTCATCCACCACATGTAGATGGAAATGGAAACACATATGTACCTGCCCAGACCCTAAGATCATCTTCTGGGGTCCTTCTCCATGAGCTCCTGCCAAAGGAAGTAAGGCAGGTGGCTACCAGGAAAAGGGCCTTTTCTGCTGTGGCACCCTGGCTGTGAAATAAGCTCCCTAGAGAGGTTCACCTGGCGCCTACGTTGTACTTCTTTAGGTACCAGGTGAAGACCTTTTTATTTTCCCAGTATTTTAGCATTTTAGCTTCATCGTCTTTGAGCTTTGGTGTTTTCAATCTGTATTTTAAATCTCTGCATTGCTGACAGGTTTTATTCTGGTTATACTGTTATATTGTGGTTTTAAGCTTTCATATTTTATATTGTTTTATGCTGCGTTTTGTGGTTTTAATTTTTGTGAACCACCCAGAGAGCTTTGGCTATTGGGCGGTATAGAAATGAAATGAATAAATGAATGAATGAATAAATAAATAAATAAATAAATAAATACAAGTTGGTGGGGCTAACATGCTCCCTCTCCTTGTATGTTTACTATAACCAGAAATGGGACATCTGAATAGAGCTACACTTGAATCAGCATTGGGGTGGGGTGCCATTGGCAGCTAAGGGTATCTGGGATTAGGACAAGCAACACATACAACAGAAAGTTCCCCCTTTGTACACTTCACTACTCTTCAGGCTGGAATTGGGAAGATTCCAATGGCAACCTGATAGTGATCTGTGTTTGTAGAAACTGCATTACCAAGTTCCCAATAAAATACTACTTTCTCACTCTGATAATGTATTCTTCCCTTATATCAGGGTGCAGAACAGAATATGGGGGGAGGGGAGGGCTGGATTGCCATCTACCAGGCCTTCTGCAGGCTAGATGATGTCGGTGGGCATGGCCACACCCACTGATATCATTGCACCACCTATTTTAGCCTTTTTCCATGCTGAAAGAGGCACAGGGTTCCATGCTTCTCTAAGCATGGAGAAAGGGACTTGGCCATTGCTGGGAGAATCAGCCACTCTTCCCAGCATCTGCCAGGTCTCTGGCTTTGCACAGCACCCAGCATTCCAAGTGAGCTCTGAGAAGAGCAACCACTCTTCCCAACACCGGCTGAGTCCCCTGCCTGGCCATATCTGCACTGTTATCTCCAATCTAAGATCGGAGATAACAGCAGTGATTCCCCTGCACAGCACTCCCCCTCCTAATGGGCCCCACTTCCTTGGAGGAACCCATGCCTCTGCAGGCTGGATTGGCCTGCAAGCCATTGGTCCTGAACCCCTACTGTAAAGGCTTGGATGAGATTCTAGCTTCATAGTCTTTAAATCTGTTGGAGTGTAGCCAAATATATTTGAAGTGGTCTGTTATCTAATGACAGAGTAAAAAATCAATGAATTCAATGGGCTTAAGTGTGTTTAACTCTGTGTTGGATTGTGGTCATGTGTATAAACCAGGTGCATGCTTCATGCAAGGTGTAAAACCTCAAACTGAATCTTCCATCATCTCCCCATTCCAGGTTTAATGGCATATTAACAAAAGCAAAGTAAAATAACGTACCATTTAACATTCCCAAACTGGTTGCTCACTCCTTCATGCTTTCTCTCTCTCTCTCTCTCTCTCTCTCTCTCTCTCACTCTCACTGTCTCTCTCTCTTCCTTCTAGCATCAGCTCCCCAACCCCACCTCCAACACTCTTCAGGATGCAGAGGCAATCCACTTTTAGCTGACCATTCACCTGGCTGACTATGGGAATAGCTGAATCCATGGTATTTATTTGAGGCTCCTTTGGCTCTTCATAGGCAGCCAAATGTGCAGCCTAGCTCCGCTGAAGTACTTGGATTTAAGCCAGTTTAGTCCAATGGATTCAATCCAAATACTTCATCTTAAATGGGATGGGGACTGGACTGTTGTGTTCCGTTACTTTGTCTTCCACAGGGGCTTGATCCCTTGCTGATTTCAACAAAAAGGAGTGAATGGCGCTACTCTCAGATGTACTATACTCTCAAATGTATCTAGTCTATCTTCCTTTCAAAAGCCAATACAATATACAACATAACACATAATACCAAGAAACTACTCAAAGTACAGCTAAGTATGTCCCAGTGTACCAAGGGATTAAATGACAGAATACATCTCACGGTACTTCAAAAGGGGGCATTTAGGAAATCAAGGTAACCTATAATCGTCTGGCTTTCTAAAATGTTCCAGAAACTTGAAGAAGTTGGTTGAAATGATTTCCCTTTGATCTGATTGAGCCAGTGGGCTTAGAATGTGTGTATGTTTGTGAAGTTATGAAGTTGAATTTATATATTTGTGTGTGTGTGTTGCAATTAGAACTACAAATATAATATGCAAATATAAATTGTTGTAACTATAAATATACACACACATAAAGGTCTAACACATTACACTTGTGCTTATAAACATAACTATATAATATTTAAAAGTTAGATCATAATGAACAAAGGATAAGGGCATACTTATTCCAAAAAGTAATAAATAGCAACCTTTTTTCATATGTATCCTCATATATCTGATTTTCTCTTTAGTTTATACGATGTCAGTTTCATCATTATTGCTATATCCCATGCTAAACAAAAAAAGTCTGAAAAGAGGGTGTGGGAATTATACACACACACACACACACACACACACACCATAAGATGCAACAGAGATTTTGGCAGCAGTCAATGAATTGTTAATAATTTCTATATCATCAATCTCCAAATAACCTTTGTAATAATTTAATTTAATTTTCAGGTGACCAGTTTATAACCAGTTATTTGCTCAATATAAAACAATATCAGTACCCAATAGAGCTAAATGTCTGTACATTCCCCCACCCCCTCCTGAAAAAGTAAGTATATCATCTACACCTAACTGCATTGCCAGCATTCATCTTGTTTTAAACCAGAGATGCAGAACCATATCTTGGTATGGTGCCAAATTGGCCCCCACCAGGCTGTCTGCAGGCCAAATTATGTCAGTGGACATTGCCACACCCACCGACACTTTCTCCCTGGCCTGGCCCATTTTATCTTTCTCTGTGCTGAGAGGGGGACAGAGAAAAGGACTTGACCAGCACCACCTGCATCCCAGCTATTATGTCTGATCTCCAATCAGAGTTAACAGTGGGAATTACTCCATGGGGTATTTCTCCATCGGGTGGTGCTTGGAGGCCAACCCCCCTGCCAAGGAACCCAAAGAGGCTCTGCTGAGTAGGTGAGGAACCTATGTATGCTGGATTAGGCCCATGGGCCAGAGTTTCGACATCCCTGTTTTAAACTATATCTTATTTTGGTCTTAAATACCACTGATTATATGTGTGTGTGTGTGTGTGTGTGTGTGCACGCGCAAGCGCAAGCGCACGCTTCATTGCCATATTATGCCTGCCTGAGAACTGAGAGCTCTTGGAGGGGCCCTCCCCTGCATCCCACCAGTACGAGACATACACTATGGTGGGACGTGGGACAGGGCCTTCTCTGCTGTGGCACCCCAGTTGTGGAATGCCCTCCCTTTGGAGGCCTGATTGGCTCAGACATTGGTTTCATTTCGGTGCCAAGTTAAAACATGGCTTTTTATCCAAGCCTTTGAGAGCTTTGAGAGCCAAATGCATTCCCTAAAGTAGCACACTGTTTTAACTGTTTTATTTTTTTAATTTAGCTTGCGTAATAGTTGAATATGTTTTTAGCTGTTTAAATTATTTATTGTTTTATACTGTCTAAATTGATTTTATCTGTATGCCGCCCTGAGATCCTAATGATATAGGGTGAGATATAAATGTTTCAAATATAAATAAATAAATATTAAATGCTTTTCTATATTGTCACCTATCCATTACTACACTTCATTTTATATTCTCATCCCTAAGTCCAATGAAGTTGAATTAAATTGTCATTTAGGAATACTGGCTAGAATTATAATAGCTCAATACCAGAAGAGAACGGAAGTTCCATATGTTAATCTGGTACTAAAAGGGTTAAATAATTTTGCAAACAAAAGACTGAAGATGGCTAATTTGATCTGGAATGGTTGAATGATTTGAATGAAGGTTTTGGAGAGACCTACAAGAAGACCCCCTAAAGTCCCCAGACGTATATTCCAGATCCTTGACTGCTGGGCAAGAAGGCCTTGAAGTTTTTATTTTATGCTAAGTGATGTTATCTAAGACTTTGCAGGACTGGCCATGAAGAAAGGGAAAAAATGCAGCTGTCTTTACTAGGGATGTATGGATTATGTAAAATCCGTTCCATCTGTGTTTTGCAGGTTGTCAGGTGCCTTGCTTTCTGTCATCTACCCATTGATGAAATTGGACTTCTTTTAGTTTCCGAATTCGCAAAAATTTGCACATGCAACAATGTGTGAATTCCTACCAATTGCACAAATCCCCCTAAAATGTGCATTTGCACGCTTTAGCCTATGAGGGAAATTCACATTTTCTGCCAAGTTTTTTAATGTGTGTGTATTTTTCTATGAAATATACGCAAAATTCTCAAAGGTTAGAAAAATGATCTGCAAGTCTGTGGAATCTACCCAATGGGAAAAGCTGGTCTGCTGCAGAATCCACAGGTTGGATTCATAAAAATATGAACTCATTTGTTTCTGTTGTGGATTTCTCCGACATCCCCAGTCTTTACGAGCAGCTTTCGTGAAGCAAGCTCAAGGTCACAAAGGCAGACAAAGCAATAAGAGTGTATGAGCGACATGAATAGAAGAACTGAGCATGCTCAGACTCCCACCAGGAGGAGGAAAATTATTCTTTGACATCTCGTGGTGAACACCTGCAGATAAGAGGATGTCCCTTACTCAATGCTAGTTGGGTAGGGGAGCACGAGCAACAATTGGTGTTTGGGCGGATATGACCAAATTAGGCGGAAGATGACCATGAGCTCAAAGAAGATGTACCAGGGAGAAATACACCACTCAAGATAAAATGACCAGATTTTTAGCCACGTTTTAGGAGTCTTCAAATTAACCCATTAGTAATAGTGCCACAGATGTTCCAGAACACATGGGCATAAAACATGAAATTGTTGGAGATAAATAAGACACCTAATTTCTGATTGGTGAGTGGGTGGCCTAACCACACACACACCCTTTTGATTGGAAGATGGTTGTCTCATTTCTCATTGGGACCCCCACTTTGACCAGAATGTGTATAAAAGCACAAATAGCAAGAGCTCATGTGGGCTGCTGCTGCTGCTTCACTTCATTCTTTCTGCCTCACCACCAGACCCAAGGCTTTAGGTAACTATGGACCTCTTTAGACAGGACCAAATTTACAGCACATACATGGCAGTAGGCAGAGAAACATTAGGCAGCTATGAGGTTCTTGAAAGTACCATACTGTCTGAGGTCTACAGTGCAATTGTATGCCTTCCTATTCAGACAAGCCCCACTAAGTTCAATAGTACTCACCTTTGGATAATTGAGTATAGGACCACATCCTCAGAAAAGGAAGAGAATGGATATGGAAGGCATTAAAAAGAAGCTTGTTGTCCAATATGGGGTGGGAGAGAAATTAACGTTTAGCAATTTGATAGATTTAATGGTTTTTAGAAGAAATGAAGAATTAATTGCATTTTTATTAAGCATGTTTAATTATATCAGATTTGGGTATTTTTGTTTGTTTGTTTGTTTTAAAACACTTCTTGGCTGCCTTTCAGGGCAGAAGTCCTCCCTGAATAAATAAATAAATACATATGTACATACATAAAACAGTTAAAATATTAAAAGTGATAGAACAATAAAAGCCAACAATAAAACCAGTAACAATGACAACAGCAATAACAGCAACAACAGCAGTCATATCAAGAGAAGTCCATGGTAAAATAATATGTTTTTAAGCCCTTCTTAAAAGCCTGCAATGATGGATCATATACATGATAAGTATGAATGTGATCATTTATATGTGCAATTTTTGGTCTTCTTAATATAAAGAAGTGTGTGTGAGAGCGGGGGTAACTTTTAAAGATGTTGAAAAATTTTGACAGATTTTGGATGGGGAAAATCTCCATGCTCCTTTATTTTAGGGCTGTACAGGGACACACACACACACACACACACACCGACCCACCTCAGGCTGATCTAGAGCTGGGCCAACTCACTTCAGCCTCTTGATCCAAAGCACGATCCAGGCAACTGAAGCATCCCCCCTCCCATTGCCCTTCTGCACAAGCCCCATGCCCAGCACACACACACACCCTGCCCAGCCATGTGAGTCCCCTCTGCTCACCTCCACCTTACCTGCCCCATGGGGAGCACCCACAGCCACCACAGCTGTATTGGAGGGAGTCACCATTTTCTTTTAAAATGGCAACTCTTCTTCTAGTAAGTACATAATGCATAGATTGTGGTCATAAAAGTGCCATCTATGCAATATTACAGACATAAATGGCTCATTTAGGCCTGTAATATTGAGCAGATCATAGAATCATAGAATAGTAGGGTTGGAAGGGACCTACAAGGCCATGAAGTCCAACCCCTTGCTCAATGCAGGAATCCAGGTCAGAGCATCCCTGACAGGTGGCTGTCCAGCCTCGTCTTGAATGCCTCCAGTGTGGGAGAGCCCACCACCTCTCTAGGGAATTGGTTCCATTGTCGTATTACTCTTAACAGTCAGGAGGTTTTTCATGATGTTCAGCTGGAATCTGGCTTCCTGTAACTTGAGCCCATTATTCCATGTCCTGCACTCTGGGATGATGGAGAACAGATCCTGGCCTTCCTCTCTGTGACAGCCTTTCAAGTACTTGAAGAGTGCTATCATATCTCCCCTCAGTCTTCTCTTCTCAAGGCTAAACATGCCCAGTTCTTTCAGTCTCTCTTCATAGGGCTTTGTTTCCAGTCCCCTGATCATCTTTGTTGCCCCCCTCTGAACCCTTTCCAGTTTGTCTGCATCCTTCTTAAAATGTGGTGCTGCATGACCTCTTTATGGCCGCAGTCTATGTACCATTTAGTTACAGAAAGAAGAAGAGTCACCATGGCAACTCCCTCCAAGATGGTAACAGCTGTGGCTGCTCCCCACAGGTGTAGGTAAAGACCAGGATGCTTGCACAGCTGGGCAGACAGCTGCAGAGATTGGGCCAAAGCAGCCCGAAGTACTTCGGGAGCAGTCCAACAAAAGCTGTGCACAAATGGCCTCTCAAAATTCTCCAGCCTGTTTGTGGGCAGAGAATTTGGGGGCACAATTTCACCAAATTTCTCCTAGGGGAGGAGAAAGTCTCCAACGGTTTCTCACAGATGGGGCTCACTATTGGCAGGGGCTGTAGCACAGGTGCTTTCTTTTTTCCTAAGGGCTTTTGGTTTATTGCACTGCTCCCGTAAGTGGTAACAGCATCAACTGTGTTGATGCTTCCACTTTTCTGAGGCAGTATTTTGAATGTCTTTTGGTGGTATTTTTGAGCTTAGCTAATCACTGCAAGGTGGCTGTGTTTTCTCCCTCTCTTACGCATCTTTCCATTGCTCTGTGGCCTCCCAGGCCACTTGCACTTCCTGAACTGAAAAAGCCCCATGGGAGGAATTGCCTCAGGATGGCTTTAACTGAAGCACGGAAAGCCAAGGAGGCTACGGGCTGCCACAGAGATTACTGTACAATGACAGACAGGACACTCATGCACACTCCTCAGCCACCTCACAAGTAAGGTAAGCCCAAGAACCCCAAATCCAACCCATGTGAATTTCTCCAAAATTTCTTCTCCTTATAATTTATTTTTGAATGCAATTTCTTTTCTATCAAATTGAATAAGAACAGTCCAAAAAAAGGGGGGGGGACATTTTTGGCACAGCACTATGTCCAACCCACTGTGTGCCACTTCAGGCTCAATCACCCCAATCCACTTCAGTATTCATGGCTCGGGCTGAAGCAGTGCACAGCCCTACTTTATTTGTTCAGTTCTGAAAATAAGTTTCCATTTGATAAACTAATTGTGTGATCCTGTCTACTTGGAATTAAGTCTCATGGAGTTCAATGGGACTTACTCTTAGGTAAATGTCTCTATAGGGTTGCAGCCTAACAGTCCAATCCACATTCCAATTGAGCTAAAGTAGCTGGATAAGGGACCGCGGTGGCTTAGTGGTTAAGACGCTGAACTGCAGACTGGAAGGTCAGCAGGTCAGCAGTTCGAGACCCTAGTGCTGCGTGATGGAGTGAGCTCCTGTCTTCAGTCCCAGCTTCTGCCAACCTAGCAGTTCGAAAGCAAGAAATTGCAAGTAGATAAATAGGTATCGCCTTGGCGGGAAAGGTAACAGCGTTCCGTGCACCTCGGTGTTCAGTCATGCCAGCCACATGACCACGGAAGTGTCTTCGGACAGCGCTGGCTCTTCGGCTTAGAAACGGGGATGAGCACCGCACCCTAGAGTCGGACACGACTGGTTGGGGACACCTTTGCCTTTTTAGCTGGATTTAAGCCTGTTAGCAGCTTGATCCTATAAATTCCTAAAATGGCAAATATGTGGCAAGTCAGACACAAGAATCCTGAGCTAGATTGTCAGCATTTGTATTATTGCATCGTCACCATGAGCCACCCCATACGTTCTGGCAATGCAGGAGTGTGGGGTCAAGATTATTGTGCCCATAACAGTCTCCACTTGCAGCTATAGCACACTGACAATAAGTAACATTGTTATGGAGCACTGTTGGAGTGGTAAATGTTGAAATGCAGGCTCTCATTGTGCAGTGCCAATAGGCACGCCTCCAAGGACAGTCCAAAGATGCAGGCACCTGTGATGATCCGCCAACCACCCCTCCTGTGTAATTGTGCCTTTTGTAAAACTTAAAATGATTGCCCATTCAAAATCAAGCCACCCCAAGGTACTTTGGATTATAACATAGCTTACGAAAATATATTGCTGCTGGGAAAATCCATTCTCCCACCAGCTACTATGAGGATTGCAGCTAAGCTCAGAGGGAACAGAGAAGTCTGGGGTCAGATGATGTCATCATCCAAGCTACTCAAAAAGTCCTGTTGTGTTGACCCTGTGAGCCCTTTCTCTATTATATCACTGTTTTGGAGAACAGAAATGGGAAAGGGAACTGCTCTGGTAGAGAGGACCCATGATGATGTACTCATGTGCCATACTAAAGGCCTTTGGGCTATGATAGAGCAGCTACATCAACACAACCCTCTATATTTGACATATTGTAGTGAGGGGTTACAATGGGACTGTACAAGACACCAGCACAACACATTATTGAACTATGGAATTCCCTACAACAAGATGTGGTGATGTCTACCACCTGAAGGCTTTGAAAGGGAATTAGAAAAACTCATGGCAGAGAAGGCTATCAATGGCTACTAGTTAGTTCATTATATTTATGGATTGCTTCACACAACCAGAAGGAGTCCCAAAGCAATTTACAAATCAATAATAAACATAAAACATTCCCCACAAATACATTATATAATAACATATCCATTAAAACCATATCAATTTAGAAAAGTATCCATCTAAAAGACACCTGAAGGACAAAAATGATCCCCAGTCCAGCACAGGAGTGAATGTTAGCTATATACTACCTCCAGTATCAGAGGCAGTATATCTCTGTATGCTAGTTACTGGGGAAAATGAGTGGGAGGGCGCTGTTGCACTCATGTTCTGCATGTGGGTTTCCCATGGGCATCAGGTTGGCCACTGTGTGAACAGAATACTGGGCTAGATAGATCTTTGGTGTGACCCAGCCCAGCTCTTCTTCTGTTCTTAACGGACTATGTACACACCAAACAGCTTTCTAGGCAGTGTGGAAGTATCCTGTTGACTTCCATACAATTATAAATAAATAGGAAAAAACTGCTCTCTGCACTGTTGCAGCTTCATACATCAACAAACAAAAGGTGTCAGACCCATTCATACCTGAGACCAAATCTGGCTCCATTCAAGTAGTTTACTTATTTGTGTTTTGAATCAGGATGTAAAGGAATGCTTTGGGGGTTCCTTTCCACAGAGATTGCAATGCCAAACACCTTCAGAAGTCCTGGGCTGTATTAAAATGGCACGTTGAACATTCACAAACCATGCCTGTGTGAGATAATTGTGCAAGAAGTGAACAGAAATATTAATGTGTGATGTATATAATTAGCCAGCATGATGTATACCTGCAAGCACTGCTGATGAACTTTGTGTGAAAAATCTGTGTGTGTGTGTGTGTGTGTGTGTGTGTACACACACACACACACACACACACACACAAAGTGTGTGTGTGTATTCTTTGTGCATAAGCAAGTATACCATTTTTATCATGGATACATTGGGAAATCTCATGCTTCCATCATCTCAAGAGGAGAAAGAAGGAGAAATAAATCAGATCAATTATTCATTGTGAATTATTCATTCAGCTCTGGTTAATATCATATTGGAAATATTTCCTATGAGCTTCTCAGTCCTGTAAGACACTTAGCATGGGAATGAAAGAGGGCCATTTGCTAGCCAGTTCTCTCTCTCTGTTTTTTTTTTTCCCATTTACACACATGCAGAGAGCCAATGGATTACCCATGCTGTTTACTAGATGTCACATGTATTGCCAATCAAACATCTGTGAAGCACAGTATCTGCTAAATGTTAGTCAAGGATCATTTACCTTCAAAGAGCTTGTTGATCCACCATTGAAGCAGCTTATAAAATTAACTTCTTCTTAGGGGAAAGACGCTACACAGTTTTCTTGTATTATCACTCACAGCATCTTGTTTAATAGATACAACAACAACAAAATCCAAAACAAAACAAAAAGAGAAAAAGAAAATTATCTCCATACAAGAATCATCTCTGCTTTTCTTTTTCAACATAAAATATTATTAGTACTATTTATAATTCTGGAATAAAGGATGATGATGTCCAAGGCTAGCTTTTAAAACTGTTAATGAGCACTGGCAATGTGAAAAAAGATGGATTAGGTAGATGTAATGAGATATGATTAAAGGGTGTAAGCACTGAAGGGTGTTGGAAAATTCTTTTCAGAAAGAATATAATTAGTGTCTTGTAAAAGTACTTAGTAGATAAGATTTTTTTTTTTTTTAAGAAAGGTTAAAATAAACACATACCATATGACAAACCTGCTTAATTATTTCTCCCCTCTGGTGCTTTTATGTACTTAATAATCTGCAGAATTTTTCTAGATAAATAATGTTTGTTGAATATTTGTTGAAACTTCAACATACAATTCAAGTGATTTTAATTGCAAAACACAAAAAGGCCAAGTGTAGAAATGTCCTATTCCATTGCCAATGTAGATTTCTTTGTTGATTTATGTAATGCAGCTAATAATATGCAATGCAACCAGGATTTAAACAAACAAGTGAGCTTCTTTAATACAAACCTCCTTTAAGTTGCTTAGCAACTTTTAACACAATTCTTTATTAAACTGAGAGGAATTGCTTATTGGAAGTAATACTTTCAAAATATACCACTAGCAGCTAGTGACCAGCCAATCAACCTATTGGGAGATAGAGAGAGAGAAAAACCCGTTAACTTCAAACTACGGAGCTCAGAAAAGCTCAGTTTTGTGTCTCAAAGTACTTAGATGGATTTTTTAAAAATTGAATTTCAGCTCACAGTAGCAAAGCATACAGCTTGAAACTTCACCAAAGTCTAAAGAGAACAATCCCCTTCATGGATCACTGCCTTGTTGTGGCGAAGGCGCTTGCATAACTCAGTGAAGCCATAAGCTATGCCGTGCAGGGCCACCCAAGACGGACAGGACATGGCAGAGAGTTCTGACAAAATGTGGTCCACTGGAGAAGGAAATGGCAACCCACTCCAGTATTCTTGCCAAGAAAACCCCATGGAACGTATCACAAGGCTAAAAGAGATGACGCCAGAAGATGAGCCCCTCAGGTCGGAAGATGTCCAATATACTACTGGGGAAGAGCAGAGGGTATTTCCAAGTAGTGCCAGAAAGAGTGAAGCGGCTGGGCCAAAGCCGAAAGGACACTCAGTTGTGGATGTGTCTGGTGGTGAAAAGAAAATCTGATGTTGTAAAGAACAATATTGTTTAGGAACCTGGAATGTAAGGTCAATGAATCAAGGTAAGCTGGAGGTGATCAAACATGAGATGGCAAGATTGAACATCGACATCTTGGGAATCAGTGAACTAAAATGGACAAGCATGGGCAAATTTAATTCAGGTGACCATCATATCTACTACTGTGGGCAAGAATCCCTTAGAAGAAATGGAGTAGCACTCATAGTCAATAGAAGGGTGGGAAAAGCAGTACTGGGGTACAATCTCAAAAATGATAGAATGATCTCAGTACGAATCCAAGGCAAACCTTTCAACATCACAGTAATTCAAGTCTATGCCCCAACCACTGATGCCGAAGAAGCTGAGGTTGATCGGTTCTATGAAGACCTACAACACCTTCTAGAACTACACCAAAAAAAGATGTCCTTTTCATCATAGGGGATTGGAATGCTAAAGTAGGAAGTCCAGAAATAACCAGGATAACAGGCAAGCATGGCCTTGTACACACAAAATGAAGTAGGACAAAGGCTAATAAGAGTTTTGCCAAGAGAACACGCTGATCATAGCAAACACTCTTTTCCAACAGCACAAGAGGCGACTCTACACATGGACATCACCAGATGGTCAATATCGAAATCAGATTGATTATGTCCTTTGCAGCCAAAGATGGAGAAGCTCCATACAGTCAGTAAAAACAAGACCTGGTGCTGACTGTGGCTCAGATCATGAGCTGCTTGTTGCAACATTGCGGCTGAAATTGAAAAACGTAGGGAAAACCACTAAACCATTCCGGTATGACCTCAATCATATCCCTTCTGAATATACAGTGGAGGTGAGGAATAGATTTCAGGGATTAGACCTGATAGACAGAGTGCCTGAGGAACTATGGATGGTGGTCCGTAACATTGTTCAGGAGGCAGCAACTCAATCCATCCCAAAGAAAAAGAAATGCAAGAAAGCCAAGTGGCTGTCTGATGAGGCTTTACAAGTAGCTGAGGAAAGAAGGGAAGCGAAAAGCAAGGGAGAAAGAGGAAGATATATCCAACTGAATGCAGAGTTCCAGAGAATAGCAAGGAGAGACAAGAAGGCCTTCTTAAATGAACAATGCAAAGAAATCGAGGAAAACAATAGAATGGGAAAGACTAGAGATCTTTTCAAGAAAATCGGAGATCTCAAGGGAACGTTTTGTGCAAAACGGGCATGATAAAGGACAAAGAAGGGAGGGACCTAACAGAAGCAGATGAGATTAAGAAGAGGTGGAAAGAATTCACGGAAGACCTATACAGGAAAGATCTGAATGTCCCTGATAGCCATGATAGTGCGGTCGCTGAACTTGAGCAGGACATCCTAGAGAGTGAAGTCAAGTGGGCCTTAGGAAGCATTACTAACAACAAAGCTAGCGGAGATGACAGTATTCCAGCTGAGCTATTTAAAATCCTAAAAGATGATGCTGTTAAAGTGCTGCACTCAATATGCCAACAAATTTGGAACACTCAACAGTGGCCACAAGACTGGAAAAGGTCAGTTTACATTCCAATTCCAAAGAAGGGCAGTGCCAAAGAGTGTTCAAACTACCGTACAATTGCGCTCATTTCACATGCCAGCAAGGTGATGCTCAAAATCCTTCAAGCTAGGCTTCAGCATTATGTGAACCAAGAACTACCAGAAGTACAAGCTAGGTTTCGAAGAGGCAGAGGAACTAGAGATCAAATCGCCAACATTCGCTGGATCATGGAGAAAGCAAGAGAATTCCAGAAAAACGTCTATTTCTGCTTCATTGACTACGCTAAAGCCTTTGATTGTGTGGATCACAACAAACTCTGGCAGATTCTTAAAGAGATGGGAGTACCAGACCACCTTACCTGTCTCCTGAGAAACCTGTATGAGGGTCAAGAAGCAACAGTTAGAACCAGACATGGAACAACCGATTGGTTCAAAATTGGGAAAGGAGTATGACAAGGCTGTATATTGTCGCCCTGCTTATTTAACTTATATGCAGAGTACATCATGAGAAACGCCGGGTTGGATGAATCACAGGTCAGAATTCAGATTGCCGGGAGAATGATCAACAACCTCAGATACGCAGATGATACCACCCTAATGACAGAAAGCGAAGAGGATCGAAAGAGCCTGTTGTTGAAGGTGAAAGTGGAGAGTGCAAAAGCTGGTTTGAAACTCAACATTAAAAAAACAAAGATCATGGCATCTGGCCCCATCACTTCCTGGCATATAGAAGGGGAAGAAATGGAAGCCGTGACAGATTTTATTTTCTTGGGCTCCAAGATCACCGCAGACGGTGACTGTAGCCATGAAATTAAAAGACACTTGCTCCTTGGGAGGAAAGCTATGGCAAACCTAGATAGCATAGTAAGAAGCAGAGACATCACCTTGCCAACAAAGGTCCGTCTAATCAAAGCTATGGTTTTCCCAGTAGTAATGTATGGCTGTGAGACTGAGAGCTGGACTATAAGGAAGGCTGAGCGCCGAAGAATTGATGCTTTCGAACTGTGGTGCTGGAGAAGACTCTTACGAGTCCCCTGGACTGCAAGGAGGTCAAATCAGTCTATCCTAAAGGAAATCAACCCTGACTGCTCATTGGAAGGACAGATACTGAAGCTAAAGCTCAAATATTTTGGCCACCTAATGCGAAGAGAAAACTCTCTGGAAAAGACCCTGATGCTGGGAAAGATTGAAGGCAAAAGGAGAAGGGGACGGCAGAGGATAAAATGTCTAGATAGCATCACCGATGCAATGAATATGAACTTGAGCACACTCCGGGAAAGAGTGGAGGACAGGAAGGCCTGGCATGCTATGGTCCATGGGGTCACAAAGAGTCGGACATGACTTAACGACTGAACAACAACAACAACAAAGAGAACAAGAGTTTTGAACGTTGAGCCTTCACTTTTTAAAATATCCAGTTCTACGATTCAGCATAATTTTGTTCCCAGATATTGTGGTTCATTTGAAGTAACCCAGGGCTGACACTGCCATGAGGCAGAGTGAGGCAGTTACCTCAGGCAGACGGAGAGGCAGCATCAAGGTGTTGGAGGAGGGAGCTGTGCACTGTGTATCTTTCTCTGTACCCCCTAAGTTAGCCTGCCGCCTTCAGGTACAGCGGGGGTAGGGATGCCAGAGAAATCCTCAACAGACTCAATTGAGTCCAGGTTTATTTTAATCCGGTCTGTAAATTCCACGCCAGACTGGCACCAATGGGTCAAGCGGATTCTGCAGACAGGCAACTCCCCCCCCCCAATTTCCAGTTTCTGAAATTTAGTTGTGGGGGGGGCACTGGCAGTAACATAATGGGCAATTAGTGTGTTGGGGGGAGATAGAATGAAGTCTCCTTGTTGTTGGACTTCCTATATCCATAAAAGGACTTGAGGTCCTTTCACGGGCATTCCCCTCAGTTTGCTGACTTGGAGACTGCCTGTGTCTTGGAAGGAAAAAGCCCCTTCCTTCCATCTTTGAAAGATGTTCAGGCATTGTCTGAATAATTAAAAACAATTTCATAACTGACACCTGTGCTTCACATTTGCCTGAGCCCAGATTAGGGGGGTAGCACCTCAGTTCTGGAATTCCCTGCCAGAAAGGCTCACCTGGAACCTACATTGTAGTTTTTTCAGTGCCAGGTAAAGCCCTTTATAAAAAAGAAAAAAATTCTAGGCTTTTTAGCCCTTCAGTTAAAAAAACAAAAAACGTTAGTGCATTTCAGATCTTTGCACTGCACCGCTTCTGGCTCTTTGTTACGTCTTTGGTTTTCTTCTGTTTAAACTTACAGTTTTATACTATGTTTTACTATGTTATTGTATTTTATAATTTCAAGCTTTGTCTTGTAAACCACTCAGGGAGTGATATAGGTAATGTAATAAATGGATGATATAGATATGTAATAAATAAATAAATAATAAAATTCCATACATGTCAGTCTAAGGACCCCAGGACTCTTCATTGCTTTGCTGCAATGGACTATAAGTTTTATGTCCTAAAGATTATTCAAACTGCACTAAGTTTTAATGGGTTAGGTGCTCTGAGAAGTATAAGTGAGATCTACTATAACTTTCTCTAATTTTACGCATTTAAAATATTTCTACCTCATGTTTCCACCTAAGTGTTCAAAGTAGTTTTTCAACAAATAAGAATCAGTATGGCTGCAATCCTATACATAGTTACCTGGGAGTAGTCCCACTGAAATCAATCGCATTGCTTATCCCTGAGTTAAGCATTCACTTAAATCTCCCACTGAGATCGAAACAACTTAGTGTTGGCAGTCCCATTCTCATATCTATTCTTGGTATTCTTAACCATATAGTTGAATAAGGTTCATCAAAGGAGTAGAGCAATATCACATTGCATCTCAGGCATCATGTGAATAAAACCCTGTTTATTATTGAATCCAGCAGCTGGGATCACTGCAAAACAAAGCCAGGGCCTCCAGCCATTGCCATCTTCATTTCCCATGAATGCCTCTGGGCCACTCATGGAGCTCAGATTCATTTCTAAGTAATGACAATGCTGCGCACCCAGCAACCAAGAAAAAGAAGAGGGAGAGAGTACTTCTACATGGTAAGCTGGGGGGAACGCTAAAGAGAGCAGTGGGGCTAGGAAGGGCAGCAGTAAAGCAGATTTTGGGGAGGTGGGGTCAAGGAAGCCAGCAGGCAGGAGGTAGAAAGAGCAGCAGGAAGCCAGCAGGGAGCAACTGGGTGTGTATCTGTATGGATGTGGGGGTGTTGTGTGCTTCTGTGTCTGAACTAATGGGGGCTACATGTATGTGAGAGAGGGGGACAAAGAAGGGGATTTGGAGGGAGCCTGAAAGAGTGAGTGTGGGTTTTGTGTGGTTGAAGTGAGGAAAGGGAGGGATGTGTGTGTATGCATATATGTTTGCATGGCTACATGGGGTGTTTGCATGTGTGAGAGAGGAGGAGGAGAAAGAGCAAGCATTTATGGTTGGTGAGCCAGGGTGATTCAGAGCTTTTACACAAGGATTCATTACACATTCATGACTGGTCACTCACAGAAGTTTTCAGGTCCTTTACACCATACTGTCAGCCTCCAGGCTATCTCCCACACTTTCTGATCTTTATCCCGGTATTTAAAGGATCAGGATAATGTGGTAATAAATGTAATTCTGCTTTAATGGCTGTGTGAAATTGCATAATTCCTCTATACCACAGTGCCATCTAGTGGCTGTATAATGAAACATACAGAACTTGCAGACAAAGGAAGTCCTGGAAAGAAAGAGTGTGTCAGCCATGTAAGAAGCTGATCTTAATCCCGCAAAGAATCCAGAAGCAGAAGCTCCAGTAAGTTGCAGGATAAAAAGCCTGGTGTGGAGAAGCCTATAGAGTGATCCAGAGTGAAAGACAAAAAGAGATAAGGGGCAACGAGTTGTCTGGCAGAGTTGGAGAGAGAAAAAGTGTTTGCCTTCCATGAAATAAGATTCTGTTGGCACTGAAAACAGCAGGCTCAAAGGAGTTGTTTAGTGCGTTGAAGCTCAGACCCCACCTCTATCTTGAACTGTCTTTTGGACAGCTTTCTTGTCCTCTTGACTAGCCACACCTCCCATGGTAGCCATTTTGTGATGGTGCCCAGGACAGTTCTTCAAATTGTCAAATGTGCCCATGGGCCTAAAAGGTTGCCTACAACTGTCCTAACCATACAACTCTTTGCTTGGATTATGACTGCTGGATTATGACATAGTGTAGCAATCCTATTCCTGGGTCAGATAGTATAGCAATCCTATACCTGGTTGGGTGATTCGTACTTCTGAGTAGATATGTCTAGGATAGAGCTGTCTATTCTCTTTGAGAAATCATGGAGGACGGGAGAAGTGCCAGATGACTGGATGAGGGCTAATGTTGTCCCTATCTTCAAAAAGGGTAAAAAGGAGGAACCAGGGAACTACAGACCAGTCAGTCTGACATCAATCCCTGGGAAAATTCTGGAGCAGATGATAAAGCAATCCACCTGTAAGCACCTTGAAAACAATGCAGTGATTACTTGAAGCCAACATGGTTATCAAGAACAAATCCTGCTAGACGAATCTGATCTCATGTTTTGATCAAGTAACCTCCCTTGTGCACTGTGGGAATGCTGTGGACATAATATACCTCAACTTCAGCAAAGCTGTCGACAAAGTGCCCCATTATATCCTGATTAGCAAACTAGCTCAAAGTGGGCTAGATGAAACAACGATCAGGTTGATCCAGAGTTGGCTACAGAATCGGACTCAAAGAGTGCTTATCAATGGGATCTTCTCAAACTGGGGAGAGGTAATGAGTGGGGTACCGCAGGGCTCAGTCCTGGGCCCAGTGCTCTTCAACATTTTTATTCATGACTTGGAGGAGGAGGTGCAGGGAATGCTGATCAGATTTGCAGATGACACAAAATTGGGCAAGATAGCTAATACTTTGGAAGACAGAAACAAAATTCAAAGTAATCTTGATAGACTGGAGTGCTGGGCAGAAAACAACAGAAAATAGGGATAAATGCCAAGTTCTGCACCTAGGAAAAAGAAACCAAATGCACAGTTTCAAGATGGGGGATACATGGCTCAACAACGCTACAAGCGAGAAGGATCTTGGAATTATTGTCGATCACAAGCTGAATATGAGCCAACAATGTGATGTGGCTGCAAAAAAGGCCAATGCTCTTTTGGGCTGCATTAATAGAAGCATAGCTTCCAAATCCCAAGAAGTACTAGTTCCCCTCTATGCAGCACTGGTTAGGCCTCAGCTGGAGTACTGTGTCCAGTTCTGGGCACCACACTTTAAAAAGGATGCAGACAAACTGGAGAGGGCAGCAAAGATGATCAGGGGACTGGAAACAAAGCCCTATGAGGAGAGACTGAAAGAACTGAGCATGTTTAGCTTTGAGAAGAGAAGACTGAGGGGAGATATGATAGCGCTCTTCAAGTACTTGAAAGGTTGTCACAGAGAAGAAGGCCAGGATCTCTTCTCGATCATCCCAGAGTGCAGGACACAGAATAATGGGCTCAAGTTACAGGAAGCCAGATTCCGGCTGAACATCAGGAAAAACTTCCTGACTGTTAGAGCAATACGGCAATGGAACCAAGTACCTAGGGGGGTAGTGGGCTCTCCCACACTGGAGGCATTCAAGATGAGGCTGGACAGCCATCTGTCAGGGATGCTCTGACTTGGATTCCTGCATTGAGCAGGGGGCTGGACTCGATGGCCTTGTAGGCCCCTTCCAATCCTACTATTCTATGATTCTATGAGTTGTACATCTCTTTGCGATAATGAAGGCTGGAGTTATGCTAAAATGGTGGATATATGTCAGTACAATACCATGACTGCCCCAGCACACAATATCATGGCAACACTGTTGCATAATTTCAATTCTGGCATAACAACACAAAGAAAGGGGCCAAGATAGTGGAGCTGGGAGTGATGATATAGCATTATGCTGCAAAATATATGTTGTAAGTTGATGGCTCTATATGATGGAATCAGTGGAGAGTCTATTGTTAAGTGATATGCCTCTGTGATTGTGGTAGGGTTTGGTTTTGTAAAACTAACTTGGTATAAGTAGAAGAGAATACTAGGGGTATACTTCACATTCATAAGTACAAGGGACAGGATTCCCATTGCGCATAATGGAGCCCCTTTCCTCCTTTTTCTTGATTGCCACTTGGTCAAGTGATTTGTAGTGACCATACTACAATGCATCTAGGCAGTACTTCCAATGCCAAGGCCATCTGTGGGCCAAAACAGACATTACTTTAAGTGTGTGTCTAGCAGGTGCTTTTTTTGCTCTAGAGTAGATGCAGGGGATTGGGACCTTAGCTTGGGGGTAGGCAGGTAGGGTGGCTTTTACAATCAAGATAAAGCCCCCCCCCCATACCTGCTCTAGAGTAAAAATTAAAAGATGACATGGCTGCTAGACACCCATTTTAAAAGGGCTGTGCACCGCTTTGGTCTGAAGCCTAAATCTCCAATCAGTGATAGTGGTGGAGGAGGGGGGGGGGAGACTGAATAACTGGAGAAAAATGGCTGCATTTCAGAAACAGAGATCATTCTGGTGGTGCTACGTAGGGATGTGAGAACCCACCCTCATCCAGGTTCTCCAGACACACACACACCCCAGCCCCTGCTCCTCTCGCCAGTCCCTCCACCTCTGAAGGGATTGCCATGTTTTTAAAAAAAACCTGGTGATTGGAAGTCTATGTGCACATAGACTTATTGCAAAAAGCACCATGAATCTCGAGTATATGGGCGATTCACAGCACTCTTTGGGTATAAGTCTATGGGTGCACATAGACTTGTATGCAAAAGGTGCTGTGAATTGCCCAGGCAGGAGGAGGAGGAGGCACGACGCATGCCCCCGCTGCTCGCTCGCTGTCTCCTCCTCGCGAGCAGGAGATGGCTAGCAGCGGGGCCTGTGAGCCGCGCCTCCTACTACTACTACCTGGTCGGCTGTCAGGGATGCCCCCACCGCTCACTGTCTCCTCCTTGAGAGCAGGAGACGGCTAGCAGTCCTTGACAGCCAAGCAGGCAGGAGGAGGCGGAGGGGCAGGGCTGAGAGGTAGAGCTCTTTGTTTTGAGAGTTTTTATGAGGAAAATCAAATTTTGGCTACACCTAGCCCAAAACATTCTGGGCCAAACTGTCTGAAATTTGGCAGGTGGGATCCCCTCCATGCGAGCAAAAAGGCCTCCAGGTTTCATGAATTTATCATGAAAACTGAAAAAAAGTTCTGGCCATTTGTGTTTTCCCATGCAAGTCAATGGGAAAACATCCGAACTGAGTGATCTGGATATCCTAATCTTACTTCGAAACCAGAACCAAGTTGAAGTGGAGGGGGTCTGAATCAGTCCGAGTCGAAGCAGAGCTGATTTGGAGGGTCTGAAGCGGCATCTGAAGCAAAGCGAGGGGGGAGTCCGTGCACAGTCTTACATTTAAAGTAATGTCTATTTTGGCTAGGGGTGTACGGAATACTCACCCCATTCCGGTCCGGGTGTCCACAGAGGGAGGAGGCGATCCGTCCCTCCCCCCAGAATCCTGCCCGGCCGGCTCCTTGGTGAGTCCATGGAGCTGCCAGCCGGGGTTGCCCACAGCTGGACTTCTGTCTGCTGCCGGGCTGCAGCCGCAAATGGCGTTCGGCGTAGGGGACGCCATTTGCGTCCCTGCTTTTGGCCGTGATTGGCTACATAAATATTTACATAGCCTATGCAAAGAGCAGGGATGCAAATGGCGTCCGCTGCGCCGGATGCTATTTTGTCCTGCAGCCCAGCAGCGGACGGCTGCAAAACAAAGACAACGACCCGGACCAGCCGCTGCCAGGTAGGGTCCGTCCCAGGGGGATTTCGGGGGGGTGGCAGGGGGGTAGTCCGTTCCGCCATGGACTCCAGTGGGCCGGATTCTAAAGACTCTGGCCTCATTGGAGTCCATGGTGGATTTCTCCACCATCCCTAATTTTGGCCCTGTGCCTCCAATAGATCGATCTGGCTGTCCAGCTGCCCTCCTGAGTACCTTGGAGGAGGGATGAGATATACATGTGTTTGATAGGGGCAAATTGTGCCACACATTTTCTGGTCCTTTCTTTCACTGGCATATATTTCCTCCTTGTGTGTTAAAAACTGGGTTTTCCATAGGAGGGTTTCTCATACTCTGATATATCGCAACGTTTTGAATTATTTTTCCCACCATGAAAATTCAAGATTTGTGAGCTAGGATGATATTGGACCGACACCAAGGAGACCGGGTTTTAATCCCTGCTGAGCTATGAAGCATACTTGTTTATTTGTTTACTAGCTTTCCAATTAATAGGCATTGCACAAAAGAGAAAAGGGGCAGGCAGGAAGAAGACTTAGCAAATTCAGGTACCTTGGCTACTGCAGGAATGAAGGACTCAATGGACAATTAAGATGGGAAGCTGCCCAATACCAAGTCAGACCCCAAGTTCATCTAGTTCAGTTTTGTCTACTCTGCACTGACTAGCAGTGGCTTTCCAACATTTCAGGCCGGAGTCTTTTTCAACCAGGTATTGAGCCTGGGATTTTTTTGCATGCAAACATGTTCTCTAATACAGAGAGATGTGGTCCTGCTGGACAGGTCCCCATTGTCACTCCTGTCCTTCTGAGGTAGCCAGGTAGGATCAGGTGGAATAGCTGTGGATGGAAACTGTTCTGGGAGAAGTGGAGCCAAGGACACTTGGTCCTAAACATAATAGTGAGTTGAATCCACATCTAATGATACTTAAGGTAGACCCAATGAAATCATAATTAACTTATTGATTTCAATGAGTCTACTACTCTAAGTATGACTAAATCTGGATCCGAACCAATAATAGCAATAATAATGCATAAGTTATTTTCTCCTTCCTTCCATATCTCAAAAAAGGCACCTCTAGTGAGGCTTGAATAATGTGCATATTTATTTAAGTGAATGAATTAAGGAATTGATTAAATGGCACCTGATTAATCAAGCTTTTTGTTTGTTGGTTTGTTTAAAAAAATAAATTGTCAAGTCCAGTAAGGAAGGATTGCGAATGTATGCATACTGAAAGCAGGAACATCTTGACAGACAGACGCACACACACATACACACTGGTGAGAAAAAGTTTGTAAACCCTAATGATAATTATGGAAAATCCATAGTTTTACCATGACAGCCTTCCTGAATGAAAACCAGTCCTTTTCTAACTATCCAGTAGGGTTTATATTAACCAATTCCATGTCTTGTGAAATAAAATTATGTATAAATTAGGCAAACAATGAGTACTTAAGAGTTAGGGTATATGAAAAAGTAAGTGAACCCCTTGTTGCATCAGCTCAGTTAAAGGGAATAATTAGAATCAGGTGTTTAAGTAATTAGGTAGATCTGCAGGGGTGAGTTTGGGAGGACCCACCTTATGAAACAATCAGAAATTTGGTTGCGTGGAAACACATTGTGTGGAATGATTGTGTGGAAACACATCATGCCATGATCAAAAGACATTTCTGTGGACCTCAGAAAAGCAGTTACTGCTGCTCATCAGTCTAGAAAGGGTTACAAAACCGTTTCTAAGGATTTGGAGTTCCACCAATCCACTGTCAGAGAGATATTCTACAAATGGAGAAGGTTCAAGACCACAGTCACTCTACCTAGGAGCAGTTGTCCTATCAAAATCTCTCAAAGAACAAACCAGTGCATCATCCAAGAATTCGAAAAGAACCCCAGAGGAACATCCAAGGCTCTACAGACCATTGATTCTCACCTTGGCTAATATGAGTGTTTATGACTCAACTATCAGAAAAAGGTTGAACAAAAATGGTGTTCATGGGAGGATAGCCAGGAGGAAACCACTGCTCTCTAAAAAAGAACATTGCTGCCCATCTGAAGTTCACTAAAGATCACATAGATGATCCCCCAGACTTCTGGAACAATGTTCTCTGGACAGATGAATCAAAGGTAGAACTTTTTGGCCACAATGAGAAATGTTATGTTTCGTGAAAAACAAACACTGAGTTCAAACAGAAGAACCTCATCCCAACCATCAAGAATTGTTGTGGGAATGTGATGGTTTGGCCCTGCTTTGTTGCCTCAGGACCTGGACAGCTTGCCATCATTGACACAACCATGGATTCTGCAGTGTATTGGAAGATTTTAGAGGAGGATGTCAGGCCATCTGTCCATGAGCTGAAGCTGAACTGAAAGTGGGTCATGCAACAAGACAATGATCCTAAACATACAAGCAGATCTACAAAAGAATGGCTGTGGAAGAAGCAATTCCTTGTTTTAGAATGCCCTAGTCAAAGTCCAGACCTAAACCCCATCAGAAAGTTGTGGCAGGACCTGAAGCGAGCTGTTCATGCAAGGAAGCCCTCAAATGTCACGGACTTGAAGCAGTTCTGTAAGGGGGAAAGGGGCAAAATTCTGCAAAACTGATGTGAGAGACTGACCAACAGTTACAGGAAAAGCTTAAATCATTGCTGCTCAAGGCGGTGCCACCAGGTACTGAATCTAAAGGTTCACATACTTTTTCATGCATGGATATTGAATGTTGAATTAGTTGTGGATAAATAAATGTTGAAAAAGCAAATGTTTGTGTGTCATTTGTTTAATCAGATTATCTATTGTTCTTTATCTAGGATTATGGGGTTAGATTAAGATCTAATAACATTTTAGGTTGGAAATATGTGACAATACTAAAAGTTCACAAACTTTTTCTCACCACTGTAGATAGAACTCCTCTGAAGCAAGGACCTGCTTTCTCAGATAAAACTTTGCAGCCAATTCCTCACATACAACCCTCATGGTTTCTGGTGGACAAGCTGAAAATGAGCAGTCCTGGGCCCCTTAATTTCCCCCCAAAAGAATCCAAGTCTTGTGCTTATGCATCTTCTGGGGGGTCCCTTGCTCTCGTCTTCTTCTTTCCACCCCCCCCCCCACCGCAAATTAAAATTGTGTGGGAGAATAGTTGTTTTGGCTCAGAATAGACAGCAAATAAATCTTCATCTCCTGTTTTCAGGCCAACAAAATGCACCCTTCTGAAGTGTTTGGAAGGGGCTCTGAAACGTCATCTCATTTTTCTTTCAGAAGACCAACTTTTAAACAGAACAAAGGAAAATCTTTTTTTGAGTTTGTTTTTTGGCATGATCTCCGCTGTTCATTTAGTTGGCCTTGTCAGAGGTACATAAATGGAAGGTGATGTGGTGGGAAAGTCTTTGGAAAAACAGAGCTCTGGGTAGGAAAGGGTATGAAGAATTCTGTCAGCCTGGAAGCATTTGGGTTACTTTGGCTGCGACATACTGCAAGCCAGTAAAATGAAACATGTGGACTCTAAGCTGCATCAAACTGCCTTAAACTTTTATACTCAAGCGTTAGTGGAAGTAAGTTACTTCTGACCAAATCTGTTTAGGACTGATTGTGAACAGTCTGCTTGTTCTCAACAGTTGATACATGATCTGTTTAAATCAGAGTTCTCCCATTTAGGCTGACTTTGTAGCAAGTCTCATCTATTTCAGTGGAAGGTACTGTCCAGTACCAGCCCAATCCTATGCAGAGTTAAGCTCATCTAAGTCCATTGCTTACTGCTGTTAGTATAATTAGGGCTGCATCTGCATGAGGAAGAATGAATTCCACTGGCTTCCGTGGGACACTGGATTATATACATACTTACTTGGAAAGTTAAGTTCTGTTGAAATGAGAGCTGTCACGTGATTAAATAACTCTTAGTCAATTGATTAATTACATAAATTTACATATTCAGGAAAAATAGTTCTAAAGGGGAGAGCACACTTTTTACATGATGCACAGATCTATCGCAGAAGGCATCATTCATCACAGAAGAGGCCTTCTTTCACACTGAAGAAGGAATGCCTCTTTTAGGATGGTGTGTGTCATCTGCAATTTTAATAAGTACTTATATTTTTTAAAAAAAATTGAAAAAGGAATCTGCTCAACAATTAATCAGGGCACCTTTGTAGCTGGTCAAAATGTTTTAACTAGATAATCTAACACATTCATTGACTGAAAATTGTGGCCCATTCCCATGGAAATGAATTTAAACTGAGTCTACAATTGCCAGATGCTTTAAATTAGAGGTGCAGTTAACAAACAGTGTCCAAGGGCAGTTACCTGGCCAGTAAGTTCTACTAAAATAATATCTCTGCCCATCAGATACAGCTAGAATATTTGATTTGATACTACCAAATTGGAGCTTTTGGCATTCAGTGATTTGTGAATAAGACAGCCCAACATCCTGAAAGGGAATGTTGAGAGGCTTTCCCCTCCATTTGCAAATATATATATATATATATATATATATATATATATATATATATATTTTGCATGGAATTGTATCACCTGTTAGGGAATCTTCCATCTATAACCTCAATCCACAACGAAGTTAAGCTTCTTTGTTTTGATTATGCACACTTCTGTAGAAGAAAAATCTATTGAAATCAGTGGCATTCACAAACTATTACAAAATACCTGATTGGTTTTAGAGAATGGAGGGAGCAATCCTACCGGGATAGGCAGCCACCTCCAAACTCAGGGGCAGCCACCTATCCCATGCAGGGCAGGAGCAGTGCAGAGAAGATCATCCCCTCTGCACTTCAGCTGGCCTTTGTTTGCAGCTAGATAGCAATTTTCAGCTGCCTAGCCGCAGGAAGGCAGAGCGGGTGAAGTGGCTGCCAGACGACATATTGGATGTGTCCTACCAGCATTTCTGCCTTCCCTGCCCCGGAACCCCCAAGAAAGCCCCATTTTTGCTTCTCTGCCCTCCTCTTCCAAGCACGGGGACATTCTGAGCTGCCTGCAAGGCAGGGTGGGAGGGGGGAAGGTCGGTTCTCAAGGAACAGGCCTCTGAATGCGGGTTCGGAGGTCAGTTCCTGGAAACAGAGGTATCTGACTACTAGCGGCCATAGGATTGCACTCTAAGGCTGCAACCCTATACACACTTACCTGGGGGTAAGTACTATTGAACTCAATAGGGCTTACATCTGAGTAGACATGTATTAGGATTGCATTGCAAACCAGATAGTTCTAGTTTAACTGGTTCATACAAGTGACACTTATTATTAATTCCATCCCTTGTTCTTCTTCAGGACAGTCAAACGGGCTTTAAACCAAATAATACTCAATTTGAAGAAGTTTAAGAGCTCTGGCCCTGTAGACCAAAGTGACTGTGTGTGAAATGATCTCACTCTGGAAATATGAGGAACTTTATTATCTATCTATCTATCTATCTATCTATCTATTTATTTATTTATTTCTATACCGCCCAATAGCCGAAGCTCTCTTTCCAAAATTCCTCATTTTTCTTCTGCTCTCTTCCATTTCTGAAAGCCAGGGTGAATCGAGTTGGACAGGCAGACGTTTCCTCTATGAAGACCCTTTCGTAACATGCTTCTGAGTAAATGTGCATAGCCAAGATTGGGATGTAGTTGGTTCATATCTGGCCTCTGCTTTCCTAGGCAACCACTTAGATTACTTGGGCTGCACTCCTAAACACACTTTCTGGACAGGGATGGGCAACTTGTGGCCCTCCTGGTGTTTTAGCCTACAAATCCCATCGTCCCTCACCATTAGCTATGCTGGCTGGGGCTGATGAGAGTTGTAGGCCGAAAGAGCTGGGGGGCCATAAGTTGTGTACTCCTGTACTAGAGAGAGAGAGAGAGAGAGAACCATTGAACTCATTGAAGACTTACTTCTGAGCAAATATGGTATTAGTAGTAGCTCTTGGTTAAGGCTTGTACAACTCTTAAGGTGTTGAAGCATAAGCTAGTAAATGGATGTATCATCATATGGCCCCGATCAGTCTTCCCCAACCATTCCATGCTGGTGGTGATGATGGGACTTGTAATCCAACACATCTGGCAGAGGACACCAGCTTGGGGAAGGCTGACCTAGAGAAAGGGAGGTGTTGTCTCATAAAATTGGGGACAATTAATCCTAGATAGGCTGTGATCTAGTCAAAAGTGAAGGACCTTTTGGCAACATCTTTGTTTTCAACAGGAAAAAAGAGCTAAGTACATTCTCATGGAAATCAAGAAGGACATGGAGTGCTGGGTCATGTTATCTAAGGTTGTGGGAACAGAACTGCCATTGGTTGGGGGTGGTGCGCCTGGTCCTGAAAAGAGCCCCTTGATTTCAGTGAGAACGAATCCCAAGTAAAGCCGCAATCCCTATGCCCGCTTACTTGAGAGTCAACCGCACAGAACTCAGTAAGGCAGACTTCCTATGCATAGGCTGGAGCTGCACGTGTATTCGGGACTCGGTGGGGATCTGCACTCCTTTGTGAATACACCGGGCACGATTCGGATTGGGTCCTTTCCAAACGTTCAGTCGGAGACTTAAGCGTGTGCCTGCTACGCTGCTTCCCACTCAACTCCATCGGATCGAAAAGGTCTTGTCTCCACGGTTCCCACTTTCTTGGAAGGGAGCTCAACTGCAGAGGGACGGGCCTCGACGAATGAAGCGATCAGCTCTCGCTCGTTTTAACGGATCAAGAATGCGACCTCTGCTGAAGGGAGGTAAACCCACGCTCTTCGGCAGGAAATCCCATCGCGTAGTTCAGCTTCGGATGAGGGCGCGATAGGGGGTGAAGTCAAATGCAACCCCCACCCCACCCCCGCTTTCCTCAAGTGGCGGCGTCCAGCCACCACACAATATTTGCCATTGTGTGATGCAAATATAGCCCGGCTTATGGAAAAACTCTTTCCATCCTTGTCTGTTTTGGCCCTGGTCCCGCAGAGCCAAAACAGACATGACTTTAAATCTGTGTTTAACAAGTTACGTCTTTTCCTTCCTTCCTTCCTTCCTTCCTTCCCTTCTTCTTCTTCTCCTCCTCCTCCTCCTCCTCTTTTCATTTTTACTGTAGAGGGCATGGAGGGGGCCTATCCGGATCGAGACCCTAGTGTGTGGGGGCTTTTAAGATAAGGATCGGGGCCCTGCGCCTACTCTAGGGTAAAAAGGAAAAGAAAAACACCCTCTGCTAGATACAGATTTAAAGTTACGTCTCTTTTTGACCCTCCGTAGTACAGCTAGAGAGGAACAGCCGGCCACACGTCGTGAAAGGGAGGGGCTGAGGCAAGGACCCCCGGGTGAAATCAACACACCCCAGCAGAAACCAGAAACAGCAGTTTCTCCTCCCAATGCACTCCCCCCGCCCCCGAAATCTATTTCTTGTTGCTGTTTGCAGCTCGCGTCTGTTGTGAAGCCGGCCCCGCTATTGATGGCAAACGGAAAAGTGTGCGCCTCTTCTGTTGGGCTTCATTTGATTTTCGTTTACTCTGGCTGCCTCGACTAATTCCGGATTGCCGGGCAAACAGAGCAGTCTGTCCTGGGCTCACGTCTCAGTTTCCATTCTTTTAACAGGTTGATGCTTGTTTATTTAGACGAAAGCCTGCAAAGGAGGTGACTCTCGGCAAAATACCTCGGCGCGATCCGGGTTCCTTTTCCCAAGGAAGGAAGAGTCAAAGGAAAGGCTTGCCTCTCAGGCCTCACCGCCGCCCCCTTCCTCTCTTCCACCGCCCCGACCGGCACCACGTTCACTTCACAGGGGCCAAAATAAACGCCCAATCTCCACTCCACCAACTCTTTACATCGGCTGCTCAGGAAAGACTCGTTTTAGACCCGGGGGAGAATCCGTCACCAAAAGTTGTCTTTTCTGTTATTGTTAACGTGGCACCAGATGGTCCAGTGGTATCTTTCCATGTGGTCGCAGAAGGCTGCGATCATAAGCCACTGACTTGGAAGTAAATCCCCTTGAAATCAAAGGGACCTACTTCTCTTCAAATGTGAGGGATACACGGCACAGTCCATTCAACCGGCCCATCCTCGTATTTATTTTATTTATTAATTTAAGATATTTCTTGCCCTCCTTACAGGGCAGAAGCCTTCCCAAGGCGGCGTACAGCGATCATAAGAGTTGGAGGTCAACGCGCCCAAGTCCCTCCTCCGTGCACAACATCCAGAGCTAGAAGTCCAGTCTCTGCTTGAAGGCCTCCAGCGAGAGACAGCCCACCCGCCCCCAGGGGGAGCACACAAGAGCTAGTGCAGCCTGCCCCCCCTCACACCCCGCCGCCGCACCACCACCACCAGCTTGGGCATGTTTACTCAGAAGTAAGCTCCGCTATATTCCATGGAGCTTGCTTCTGGATCAGTGTGCATCGGCTTGCAGCTGTAGTGGCTGAAGGTCTACCAGTGGGGGCTGGTGACTCCGATTTCGGTGGGGCTGTGAATCCATTCTGGGTTTCAGTTGGAACCGGCCAGAACTCTAACCTATTTTGTTAGTCAGAACCTATTTTGGGGACAGAGTTCAGCACCTTATCTAGCTCCTTTACAGTTCTGGCTTGTACGCTGATGTACGCCAAACCAATTTCTCCTTAACATCTTCATCCAAGGAAGGCATGACTCCTCTGAATGACTGCCTGAAGTCGGTAATGGGCGGGATGAGGGAGAACAAGCTGAAGCTGAATCCAGGCAAGGCAGAGGTGCTCATCGTGAAGGGTCCTAATTCAGGTATTGAGGTATGTCAGCCAGTTCTGGATGAGGTTGCACTCCCCCTGAAAGAGCAGTTCGTAGCTTGGGGGTGCTTCTTGACCCAGCCCTGCTCCTGGCACCCCAGGTGGAGGCAACGGTGAGAAGTGCCTGTTATCAACTTCAGCTGATATGCCAGCTACACCTATTCTGGGAACATGCGGATCTGGTAAAGGTGGTGCATGCGCCGGTAACCTCTAGGCTTGATTTCTGTAATGCTCTGTACTTGAGGATGCCTGTATATTTCATTCAGAAACTTCAGCTGGTACAAAATATGGCAGCCAGATTCATCTCTGGGACATCCCATGGAGACCATATTACACCAGTTTTGAAATCTTTGCACTGGGTGCCAGTTTGTTTCCGAGCAAAATATAAAGTGCTGATTCTTCCCTTTAAAGCCTTACATGGTCTAGGTCCAAGGCACCTTAGGGAGTGCCTTCTCCCCTACATCCCAGTCTGCCCCCTAAGGTCCCCTGAGGGCTATCTGCTGCGGCTGCCTAATGTGAGATTGGCAGCCATATGCAAGAGGACCTTCTCCTTTGCCACCCCTCAGTTGTGGAATCACCTGCCGGTTGAAATGCACCTGCTGACCTCTTTGAAGGTTTTTAAGCAGGCTTTAAAGATGCTATTATTCCGGCAGGCCTTCCCTTTTGAGAACTCTTGTTCCTTTTGCTGACTTTTGTATTCTGTTCTTAAGCTGTGGTGTTTTAAGCTGTGTTGTTTAATTATTGGATTTTTTTGTTGTTAAATTGTTTTTAGCTCAAAGTCCTTCTTTAGTTATATGTTGTTTGTACAGATTGTCTGTACGCTTTAATGTAAATGGCTTTTACATTTTTTATATTGTTTTTTAATGTTTTAACTCTCGTAAACTGCCCAGAGAGCTTCGGCTATGGGGCAGTATAGAAATGTAATATGTAAGTAAGTAAGGGAGCAATCCTATGGCTGCTAGACAGCAGATAGATGGCCACAGGATATGCTGTTTTCCCAGAACTGACTTCCCCACACTTCAGCGCCGCCTTGGAGGCAGTGTGGAACAGCCCCATCTGTGCTCGCAAGAGGAGTGCAGAGTGGCTGAAAAGAGGCATGGCTGGGGGCATTCCAAGGCAGGGAGGACGGAAATGCCTGTACAACCCATCCAATATGTCATACAGCAGCCACCTCCCCTGCGCTGTCCTCCCACTGCTAGACAGCTGCAATTGGCTGTCTAGCCGAAAATGCAGGGCAGGAGATACGTGGAGGGAGCAATCCCCTCTGTGCTTCTTCTGCCCTGCTTTAGATAGGCGGTCACCTCTAAGTTTGGAGGCAGCCGCCTATCTGGATAGGATTGTGTCCTGAATAAGTAAATAAATAAACAAATAAATGTCCTTATTTGTAATTGTCATCTGGGGTATTCACAGATGAATGTATGTTGCTAAAAATAATGCCAGTGTAAGGCCAGAGTTAAGGCTATCTCATGTCAGCTCAAGTGCCACAAAGTCAGGAAACTGGAAGCTAAGGCTGATGCCTTAACCGACATGCCCCATGGTGATCAGTAATGATGTTGTGCAATGTCACAGATTGTGCTTGCTTACAACTTACCCACACTTTTCCTTGGTCTTTCAGACCCAAATTCAGATGGGGAGGATGGAGCACCTGGGACCAGCAAAGATGCCCCAAGCTGTCCTGGTCCTGTACTTCCTTATGAAGCATCTGAGCCTCATTGCTAGAGGAATCCTCCTGTGAGTTGAGCCAGGCCTGTTCGTTGCTTACATCAGTAGCTGGCAGGATGGGTTAAATAATGAGAGGGAGCCCTATTCTAGGAGTAAGACTACTAGATGCTTCATAAGGAAATAAAGAGCCGGTGTGGTGTAGTGGCTGGAGTGTTGGACTGGGAGTTGGGAGATCTGGGCTCTAGTCCCCACTCGGCCATGGAAGCTCACTAGGTGACTTCGGGCCAGTCACAGACTCTCAGCCCAACCCACCTCACAGGGTTGTTGTTGTGAGGATAAAATGGAGGAGGAGGAGGACCATGTACGCCGCCTTGGGTTCCTTAAGGAGGAAAAAAAAAGGCGGGATAGAAATGTAATAAATAAATAAAGGACCAGGGCAAAGTGGGGCATCTTTGCTGAACAAGGGAAAATGTGGGTGCATGAAGGGTAAGATTTTTGATAATTGAATTGCCCTGGTTTTTACCAGGTTTCCCTGGTAAATCTGTAATTACAGTGTTGGCTCCCCAATATATATGTGAGTCTCTTCTCTTGCAGGTTTACCTGTAAAATAAATGAGATTATAAATGCTTAACCAATGGAAATCATGATTTCATTTCAAGAATCAGGATTCTAAAATATCAGGAAGAACTTCCTAGGATAGAGGAGGTTGTCTCTGCAGACAGTCGTCCTCTACATGTAGAAAGCGGCAAAAACAGTGAGAGTGGTCCCTTACTCATGTGTAGAGCTTACACACAATGAGAATGACTGAATAGGGCTAGATTCTCAAAACCATCTGTTCTCTTGCATGTTCCCTTAATGAGCATACGTAGGGTATGAATGCTTGTTCAGTGTAACATGTGAATATACCCATAGTGTGAGATGCAATCCTCGCATGTCCTTTCTCCTCTACACAGACAGTAAAAGCAAAGATTGGGACCCTTGTGCTACATTTCTGCTTTCAGAACAGTGGTGTGAGCAGGGCTGGCCCTACCATTAGGCAGAGTGAGGCAATTGCCTCAGGCAGCCGATGATGGGAGCCAGCAGTAAGGTATTGGAGGAGTGAGCTGTGCACCATGTAGCGTGCTCTGCACCCCCTAAGTTAACCTGCTGCCTTCAGGTGCAGTGGAGGACACTGTCCCATCATCAGTGTTGAAGACAGATTCATTTGCAAGTCCAGTTGCTTTTTGTACATGGAATGGGAGGAGCACCATCTTGTTCTTTGCCTCAGGCAGCAAAATGTCTTACACCATCCCTGGGTGTGAGGCCCTGATCCTTCTGCTCCTTGTGCATTCCATCCCCACCCCTCCCAAATTCTTTGAGGGTCAACCTGCATGTTACTTCAGAGATGTAGTTAGGTTGTTCCTTTTTTTACTCAAAAGTAAGCTCCTGGGACCTCATATGGATCAGGACCCTAGAGTGGTGGGTAGGGGACTTTAACCCTTTGCCCTATACTTGCAATTTACATTAGAACTAGATGCTTTTTTGGCAGTGTAAATTGGAGGCATGCATAATAGGGCCTAATCGAAATTGGGACCACAGCAAGGGCAGCAGCAAAGGATTAAAGTCTTCCTACCTCCCCCCATGGTAGGGTCTCAGTCCATGCAGTAACATGTAGTATCACCTTGTGACATTTCATTCCATACCTAAATGAATATGCACTACACATAAAAGACCTCTATAATACAACTGGAGAGGAGTACTGTCAACATTCTGGCTTCAGAGTGAAACTGAGCATGCCTGCCTGATATAATTTTGCCAGCAACTGCTGCCATAGGCTTTCATGGAGCAGAAAAACCTGTGAACTACTGCTCAGAACTTTACCAAGCCAATGAAAGGCACACCTCCGCAACCAGCTTAAATAGTGTACCTCAGTAGTTTTCATTAAATTTGAAAGAAATATATGATATGCCATGTCGCAATTTGGAGTCAATTTTCAACACTTTTAACTTGCTGTACCTGTGGCAATTTGCATTGGTTTGAAATTTTGCAGATTTGTACACTGCATTAGATAGATCATAGACACTAAATTTCATGACATTCATGCAAGAGATGACATTTTTATAGGCAGTACAATTTTGAGGCTTATAATGGCAAAACCTTTTTTGCGACTCCCCTTTAATCTTGAAAGAGACAGTCTCCTATTTATGGAGGTACAGTATATGGGGAAAACCAAATGTATTTCAGGGTGCAAAGGCTTATAAACAGTATATAAACAATAAGGCATATAAACAGCCTTATTCAGCCTTGACCAATATACCAACGCAGGTATATTTTGAACTTCGGTGCAAATAAGTAGGAACTAGGAACTAGTAAGCAACTATGAGATGCATGTAGTCAATAGAGAAAATGGAAGAGGACAGAACAGTTGGATCTGGATGTGCAGACTGTACAGCTGCCAGGGGGTTACAGTTACTTTCGATTCTGTTTCTAGAGCAGGAGTGCAGAACTTCAGGCCCAGGGGCCAAACCTGGCCCTCCAGGAGTTCCCCAGACGATCATGCTCCCTTGCCCCTGCCTCCCAAAATTGTTTGGTGGTTTCCTTGCTTTTGTGCATTTTTCCTCATTCTTAAACATTGAAATGCCTCTCTCAAGGCTTAGTTATTAGGAGTAAGAGCTTTAAGCTAAAATATGCTGGTATTTTTTATAGCTTTGGCAGACCTCTTTTGCCTTCAGTCTTGCCCACCACTGGAATGCAGCCCCTGAGAGCTTCCCTTAAATGGAATTTGGCTCATGGGCTGAAAGTGGTTCTGCACCCCTGCTCTAAAGTATGTCTTGCAAAAGTTAACGAAGGTGTCTACACCTATGATAACATTTGGAGAATCTGTTTCCATGGCCTCAAGTCTTTAATCACATTGAAATGGGTGATGCAGTCCTCTAGGCTAAGGGAAGTGACCCCGTGGGATTCTAGAGCCAGAGGTACTATTTGTGGGATTCAGATGACAATGAATTTTTGTAGTTGGTTGGGGGTTGGGGAATCTGTACTTGTAAAAGGTTAATGCAAGTTTTAAAGCATTTATGGAGGTTTCTTTTTATACCAGACATTCAGGTGTCCCACATAATCTCATGTGCTCTGGAACATATGAGATGACTGCCCCCCATTTTATCATAACCTTGAGAACCAAATGCAAAACAGACTCCCCACTCCTGCCCACCCACCCCCCACACACACACACACGACATTGACCCTGAATGGGCATAAAGCAGCTGTTCTCTCTTCTTCCTTTGGTGGCCAGTGTCCATCTCCCTTCTGGAGATAACAGATGAGCATGCTCAGGGCTTGGTTGACTACCATGTTGGCCCTGTGGCTGACCCACCCAATGAACAAATGGACTCCAGAACAATGTGAACCAATGTGGGCACAGTGTGGCTTCCAGCAGCTTGACTTAATTAAGCACCCATCACCATCTTTAGCAAAGGGATCCAGTCTTTCCCATAATGTGTATCCCATTGGGAGGGGCTGTAGTTCAGTCGGTAGAGCACGTGTTTTGCATGCAGAAGGCCCCAGGTTCAATCCCCAGCATCTCCAGGTAGGGCTGAAAAAGCTCCTTTCATAAGCCCAGGAGAGCTGCTGCCAATCAAGATTGACAATACTGGAGTAGATGGACCAATGGTCTGGTGCAGTATACAGCAGCTTCCTATATTCACCAGCAGCAGCCCATTCCATGGCTGCCTTTCCTCCTGGCTGGCATTGGTTTGTAGGCTTCACACCTGCTCATATGCCTGGCTCGAGAATCGAGATGTCCCATGTAGCAGAATTAAAAGCCAAAACCTTGAAGTGTCAGAGTGGACTATACCACCGCCCCAGACAATATGTATATGGTGTATGTGTGCGATCTCCAATGTTTGTTTGTTTTTTATCCTGCAAATAAAAAATACACCAGCCCAGCCCTATTCTACTTTTCTACTTGCAGGGAGAGTTCTCATGGGCCAAAGAAAGTGGAACAGTGCATTTTACTTCCTCGCAACACCCCCCCCACACACACACACACACCTCATTCTACTGCATGTGTAAGACCAGGCATTCGACTGTGCTCTTGAGGAAATATTCCCAGGTTGCCACAAAAGCATTTGAAGTGCCACAGATTTGAGGACCCCAAAGTAGTTTCTTCAAGGAAGACCAGACAGGGGAGCCTCTTCAGAGGTAAGAAAGGTTGTGCAGGGACACTGGGCAGTGGTGCAGTTAGGTAATTTTGGATGGATTTGATGGTCTGAAGGGCCTCCTCTTCAGATAGTAATGTGTACTGCTTCACTTCAAAACATAAGCCCGCCTTGCAGCATTGGACTGGGGGGGGGGGGTCCCACTTATTCTACTGAATGGGGCCGTGGACCTCTGCTTCAAAGTCTAGCCTTGGTGGTACCACTGGTGAAGTGTAAATAGGCTGTATAAAATCAGCAGTGGTGGAGCTAGGTAATTTTAGACTTTGGACTAAATGACCAATAAACAAATAAATGGACTGAATGAGGTAGAGTTGTCTCATGGGGTGGGGGCATCTCTTTAGGTGGTGAGGTGTATTACTTAACTTCAGCCTTGCTGCATACGGGGGGCCTCCTTCTCATTCTGCTATGTGGAGTCCTGTACTTATGCCCCAAAGTCCTGCCTAGACAGTGTCACGGATGAGTTAATGACATATATAGACCTCCCTGAAGTTTGTTCAGGGTTGGTGTGGTCTGAAAGTGGGCCACAGAGTGTAACACAGGGGTACTGAACTTCTTTCAAACCAAGGGGGCAAATGCAATTTTGGTGATGCTCTGGGTTGCAATGCAGTGGTGTGTGGGGTAAAGGCAAAACTAGACGGTCCAGAGGCAAAGGGGGTGGAGCCAACCCCTCCCCCCCAACTACCAGTGTATTTTAACTTAAAGGTCTTGCTGCCAGTAGCCAACCCTTAGGAGAGACATTTCAGACTTTTAGAACTGTAGCACGGGGTGGACAAGCAAAAGCTGGAAAACCACCAAAGGGTCAACAATCAGGGGGAAAGGGGAGGGGCCTAAGGAAGGGGGCATGGCCATTGAAGGAATCCCATCGAGCCAGATTTGGGCCACCAGGAGAGCCAGATTTGGTCCTGAACCTGAGGCTCTTCACCTCTTGTGTAAGCAGTGGAGGCTGGTGGCTCTGATTTAGGTGGGGCAGTGATTCCATTCTGGGATTTAGTCAGAACCAGCCAGAACTCTAAAGGAGCTATGCAAAGGGCTAAACCTATTTTGGGGACTAAAGTCCAGAATGGATTCACAGCTGTACTAAAAGCAGAGCCACCAGCCTCCACTGGGTGTAAGGGATAGAGTGTCAGACCTTGACAGAGCAGACCGGGTTTCAAATTCCTGGGTGACCATGGACCACCCAACATGTCTCAGCTGTTCTACCCTATCTCACAAAGTTGTTCTGACTGTAAAATGGGGGTTGTGGAGATGGGGGCTGTCTTGGGCTGAAGACCAGATGGAGACAGTGATAAAATAATGTAATAAATGCATAAATAAATGGCAGAGTGGCTCTTGTTCTCTTTCGTGCCCTCCATTCCTCTTTTTGTTCTTTTGACTGTCTTGCAAGAGCATGCTCCCAACAT
The DNA here is from genome assembly GCF_057233095.1 of Heloderma suspectum. Classification (NCBI taxonomy): domain Eukaryota; kingdom Metazoa; phylum Chordata; class Lepidosauria; order Squamata; family Helodermatidae; genus Heloderma; species Heloderma suspectum. The sequence goes on from NC_139458.1 coordinate 59,049,648, forward strand.
AAATTAGGAATCAGTCCACTGACCATGCTAAAGCTTTCATTGGAATGCTTAAAGACAAGAAAAGAAACAAACTCCATCCAAAAGACTGGGAAAGATGTGTGTGTGTGTGTGTGTGTGTGTTTTCAGTGACATTAATTCTCTGCTTCTTCCACCCTAACCCTCAAAGCAGAACTCTCTGTCCATTGTGCCTGTTGGTTATTGCCATTGGATGGATGCCCCCTTCCCTCTCCTATTCAATCCATTTTTTTTTCTCCTAGTGACATTTCCTTTCATCCTGTTTCCTTTTCACAGATGATTCCTCCACCTCGGTTATCAATCTTTGCTCGTCAGCACCATCAGTCCTTCTTCCGAGTTACCTGAAAGGAGTAGAGAACATATCGCAGTAACAAGCAAAATCACAGCATTCCAATAGCATCCTCTTTCAGGGGCAATATGAAGGGAAAGGAAGTGTCTACTTGGTCCAGCTTTCTCAGTTCACTAGGAACTGACAAGAGTTTTGGGCTCGTGACAAACCATCCTCAACAGTAACAACATCAAAATCATCAAGTGATGCAGTTAAGGATGGAACTGGGGGCTGGACGTCAGGGCCCCCCCAGCCTTGGGAGGACACCAAGAGACTCTCCAGGGAGTGGCAGCTGATGGGAGCAGACAAACAGGCTTAGCATCAGCACCTGGGCCAGTATAGATATGCTGGAGGTGACCAAGACTGATGGTGTTCCTCTGCAACATCTTTGGTTTCTTCCTGTTCTTTAAAACTATTTGATAACCAGCTGGCCAGGCATGTACATGATAAGAGATGCTTGCTTTAGCACTTTTACTTTAAAAATTACCCTTTTCTAAAACAAAATGGGGCTTATTCCCAAGTAAATGAGTTTAGGTTTAGGATGAGGGCAGTGTTTAGCATGATCGAAGGCAAAAGAAGATGGGGAAGGCAGAGGATGAGATGGCTGGATAGCATCACCAATGCGTCTAGGATTTACAGTTACCTAACTGCACTGATGATGATGATGATAACAATAATATAGAGGCTGATCCAGGAATAAGTCACAAAGAAAAGGTAATGGTCCTTTCCATGAAATCCTCCAGCAAATTTGCCCCCTACCCTTACTCTGCCTCTTCAAGAAAAGGCCAAGAAGCAAACATCTAGTGAGATGGGCATGTGTGGAATGTACAGCCCAGTACAGCCCAGTACAGCCCAATGTACAGCCCAGTACAGCCCAGCCCAGTATGTACAGCCCAGTGCTTGAAAACCAGCAAGGGCATTTCAACAAGTGAAGAAGGTTTAATGCTGATTGGCAGTGGGGAGTTTCCAACCGAATCACCTGTGAGAAATGCACAATCCTATTAGAGCATTTTCTCATGGCACTCAGAGCACCGTTCCATGTGCGTGTGTGAATGCCCATGATACACATTTTCAGGAAGCCACAGACTTTTCAGGGAGTGTTCGCACACCTCCATGACACACAACAGCTCTTTTTCAATGTATTTTACTCCCATTATTTCCGGTATAGGCCAGTGGCTCTGATTTCAGTGGGGCTGTGAATCTACTCTGGGTTTCAGTCAGAACCAGCCAGAACTCTAAAGGAGCAATCCAAGATCCTGAACTCATTTTGGGGATTGGGTTCAGCACCATGGATAGCTCCTTTAGAGTTCTAACTGAAACCCAGATCTAATTCACAGCCCCACTGAAATCAGAGCCACCAGCTTCCACTGGCTATTTCTGCTCTTTGGATGATGCTCATGTAAGACAGGAAAGAACAGAGCCAGTTTAAAATCCATTCCAACTAAGGTGGGGCTTACATTTGTGTTACAGATGGATTTAACCTAAAATCAATTTAAGCCTCAGATATGAAAACATCCTTTGTGTCACTGGTTTAGAGACTCTGCAATCTTGTACCCGCTTACCTGGAAGTAAGCCCCACTGAACTCAGCGGCACTTATTTTTTAGTAGATCTGTATAGATTTGCACTATGAAAGCTACTTCCACATATTACAGTGTCGAACACCGATTTATTTTCCACCACCATGTACACAGGAGTCTCACTCGTGTGAAATATTGGTACACTACATATAGAGGTGAATGTGTACTTGTTGTAGGTACACTTTTTTTATACTTGCATATCTACAACGTATGGTGTTGTACAGTATCAAAATACAATATGTGAGAATATTTTCAATGTGTTAATGTGAAATACAAGGCCAATTAGCCATTTTACAGTCAAATGTAGTATTGTCCAATTTAGGGTTTACACTGGAAATTCAGGTTTGGGATTCTTTTTTATCATCTTCTCCAAGCCTCAACAATTAAAATAATTACTCCCCACTTCATCCGTTTAAGAAACCATACGTAACTTTTCATACTCTCACATTTTCCCAACAAACAGCATAATCCTTTGCATTCGTTCTCAAAAGCAAGACCCACAGGGTTCAATACATCTTACTCCCAGATAAGATATATATAGGATTGGAGCCTTAGCCTTGATCACCGAATACCAGCTCAAATCATACGTTCTTAAAACTAGAGATGTGACTGCTGGGAGGAAAACTGGAGGGGGAGGGACACTGTTTTCCCCCAAATGTTCCAAAACTTCCAGGAAAAATACTGGGATGGTTTCCAATTTTCCCCGTATTTCCCCCATTTCCCCCACCCCCCACCCCACCGCTTCACATCTCTACTGAAAACACTACTCAAAGGCGCTCAGGCTTGGGATTTGGTGAGTCTCCACTGACAGGTAGTTTCATAATCTAGATACCCGTTTTCCGCACAGCATGAGAAGGTATTGTTGGCTAGTATCCGTTTCAAGATGGTCATCTTTGGCTTCCTGTCCTGGTTTAGCAATATTTACGATTCCAGAAGGAAAGCTTGTGAAAGCGCCCTAACCAATTAGTGTGGTTCCTTCTATTCCGAACATTCGGAAATGACCCGCGTCGATTCGCAGCAATCCGATAAACTGCGCGCGTCTAGTCAAAACAACGTTCCGGTGAGTTCAGTGGAGTTCTTATTCCCAGGTAAGTGCATAAGCAGCCTTTAGGAAAACATCTCAGGAGCGACGCATTCAGATAGGTATTCAACCTGGTGCCAGGCAGATGTTTCGGACGACAACCCCCGACCATTGGTCACGCAGGCTGGGGATAATGGGAACTGTAGTCCGAAGCATCTGGAGAGGAGCTGCCAGGTTGCCTGCTCCACTTGACCGCAGTGCGAACAAGGTTTCTCCCTCCCTCTCACGTAGAGACACGCTCTGATCCAGATCCGCCGTCCTCTGAGTCTCGAGCGTTTGTGAGTCTGCGATCCAGCAACCACTTTAGGTCGGAGCAACTGATTTCCACTCGAGTGAAGGCGCCGTTGTCTTTAGTAGGACTCAAACAGCTTTAAACGTCTGGTTCAACGGAGTTTCTGATTCACGCTGCCCGACCACTTACTTCAAGAGGGGAAGTGCTGGAGAGCTCGGAAGGATCGCGCCTGTCGCTTTTGCTGGAAGGAGGGAGCGGGGGAGGACATGTTTTTGCTGTCAAGGGGCAAAGAGCTTATGTGCTTAACCTCGGAGGTTTTACACTCTTCTGCCGATTTGGTCATTGCTTTAAGCACCGCAGTGCCTCAGATGTCTCAAGGCCCCCTCGGCTAATCTCCCACCTCAGTAAGAGCGGGCCATTCCCGGGGGTCTTCAGCGGACCTCTTTGGAGCCACACTTACCAGGTTCACCCTCCAGATAGTGTCTTTTTACACAGCAGTCGAGATCCGCGTGGAATATCTGTTAAAGAACAGAAGAAACCAGGGAGATGATTTCTGTCCCTCCATCCTCATCCTCATGCTTTTGACCAAGTATTTCTGCTAAGAAATAGACACAAGGGATGCACAGCCACGTGGGCGTGCTCGCTTGCTGCAGGAAGAACGGAGGAGGTTGGCACATCCGGCGGAACCTGTGGACCGATGTGTGGGTTCGCTTCCTTGTCGCAGAAAGAAGACTCTTTCGACGACCTCTTTTGTATGTTTCTACACAACGTGATTAGGACTGCAGCCCGAACTTGGGAGTCAGTCTCACTGAACTCAGCCAGACTTCCCTTTGAATAAAGGTGCGATTGACCTGTATTCACCCACTGTTGACGAGGAGTGGATCTTTATACGGATCACAAGATGAGGCAAGGTATATTTCATCAAGCATCTAAACAAGGAAGGTTATTATCCCATCGTAGTCTCCCTTTCCTTAAATGGAGGCGAGGGAGGGAGGGAGGGAGAGAGATCCAGATGCAATCTGGAGTATTTACACTGTTATATTAGGAGGCTGGGGCCCAGTGGGCACCCCTGTGGGGGAAAGTTCTCTTGAAATCCATAGGAGCTCAGTGGAAACGCGCGCTATTGTTGCAGGGGGGAGGAGGATGACAAAACAAAACAGAAACCTCGAAGGGTTTGTTTTGTTCTGTTTAGCCCTTTTTATAGGAACGGCAGTCTGTAATCAACTTTTGTTTTGCGACGCACCAAACGGCCTGCTTTCCCATAACATGACCTCAGATAAAATATGTTCTCAGTTAAAAATAAAAACTAATGCCCCCTTGGAGACCTAGCAAGAAACTTACGGAACAGTTGGACACTTTGTACACTGAGGCTGCAATCCTAGACCCACTTCCCTGGGAATAAGCTTCATTGAAGTCAATGGGACCTACTTCCGAGTAAAGATGGATAGGATTGAACTGACATCGTTCTAGATATCTTTCTATGCATTTATATATTTATCGAATAATTTTATCATCAACAACAACAGGACTCAGACCGTGGAACTGTGCAATCACTTGGTGCGGATAGTTAATTCACTCTTCGCTCTCTCCACCTCATTGATATGGATAGTTTTCCGCTTTAATGTGGCGCCCTAAAAAAGAAAGAAAGAAAAGCCCTTCCATTTCACTTTGAGAGAAGGTCCCTTTCTTCCTTCAACAATCTTCTAAGGTTGACACTTGGGAAATTTTGAAAGTTATTGGCGGAGTGGAACAGGGGAGGAGTTTGTAGGGATCCAATTCTGTATGTAGGACTCGCTCCCTCCTGAACCTACGTGAGATGAAACATTGATCTCCCCCTATTTCCGCGCTGTTCCAGATTTAAAAAATCGCCTTGCGTTTAGGATCCAGCCTTGAAACCGACGAGACTTTAGTCCCGTTGGAGCCAGTGGGCGAATGACTTTCTCTGTACCTAATGCTCCCACAAAGATCCAGCGCAGACGGATTGATTTCTTTATTCTTTCCTTCAGGAATTTCTGGGTACCTTGCATGGTCCCTCCCGCGTCCCGCCCCACTCCCAGTTTGTCCAGGGAACAGGATGAATGGTGGTGATTGATTGGCCCCAGATCACCCAAGGACTCAA